>NC_064643.1:45362500-45987500 GCF_023864345.2 Schistocerca serialis cubense
ACAATGCCGACTTAAGTACAAGAGGACTGACACTCTAACTTTCTATGATTTGAATCTCTCTTGTGAGTATAGTTTTAGATTCCAATGCTTAACTTCAGGTTTACTGTATACCTTGGACCTTCGTATTGACGATGAAACACAGAAATTGCATCGGAATTAAATTCAAAAGGCACAATAGCGAGTTAAGTACAAGAGGACTGACACTCTAACTTTCTGTGATTTGAACCTCTACTGTGAGTCCAGTTTTAGATTCCGATGCTTCACTTCAGGTTTACTGTATCTCTTGGACCTTCTTATTCACTATGAAACACAGAAATTGCATCCGAATTTAATACAAAATTCACAATGCCGAATTAAGTACAAGCGGATTGACACTCTCACTTTCTATGCTTTGAAACTCTCCTGTGAGCCCAATTTTAGATTCCGAAGCTTCACTTCTGGTTTACTGTATCCCTTGGACCATCTTATTGACGATGGAACACAGAAATTGCATCCGAAATTAATACAAATGCACAATGCCGGCGTAAGTACAAGAGGACTGACACTCTCACATTCTATGATTCGAACCCCTCCTGTGAGTCCAGTTTTAGATTCCGATGCTTCACTTCAGGTTTACTGTATCCCTTGGACCTTCATATTGACGATGAAACACAGAAATTGCATCCGAATTTAATACAAAAGGCACAATGCTGACTTAGGCACAAGAGGACTGACACTCTCACTTTCTATGTTTTGAACCTATCCTGTGAGTCCAGTTTTAGATTCCGATGTTTCACTTCAGGTTTACTGTATCACTTGGACCTTCGTATTGGCGATGAATCACAGAAATTGCATCCGAATTTAATACAAAAGGCACAATGCCGACTTAAGTAAAAGAGGAATGACACTCTCACTTTGTATGATTTGTACCTCTCCAGTGAGTCCAGTTTTAGATTCCGATGCTTTACTACATATTTACTGTATACCTTGCACCTTCTTATTGACGATGAAACACAGAAATTGCATCGGAATTAAATTCAAAAGGCACAATGCCGACTTAAGTACAAGAGGACTGACACTCTAACTTTCTATGATTTAAATCTCCCCTGTGGGTCCAGTTTTAGATTCCGATGCTTCACTTCAGGTTTACTGTATCCCGTGGACCTTCTTATTGACGATGAAGCACAGAAATTGTATCCGAATTTAATACAAAAGGCACAATGCCGATTTAAGTACAAGAGGACTGACACTCTAATTTTCTATGATTTGAACCTCTCCTGTGAGACCAGTTTTAGATTCCGTAGCTTCACTTTAGGTTTACTGTATCCGTTGGACCTTCTTATTGACGATGAAACACAGAAATTGCATCCAAAATTAATACAAAAGTCACAATGCCGAATTAAGTACAAGCGGACTGACACTGTCACTTTCTATGCTTTGAAACTCTCCTGTGAGTCCAGTTTTAGGTTCCGAAGCTTCACTTCACGCTTATTGTATCCCTTGGGCCTTCTTATTCACGATGAAACATAGAAATTGCATCCGAATTTAATACAAAAGGCACAATGCCGACTTAAAAAAAAGAGAACTGACACTCTCCCTGTCTATGATTTGAACCTCTCCTGTGAGTCCAGTTTTGAATTCCTATGCTTCACTTCAGGTTTACGGTATCCCATGGATCTTCTTATTGGCGATGAAACACAGAAATTGCATCCGAAATTAATACAAAAGTCACAATGCTGACTTAAGTACAAGAGGACTGACACTCTAAATCTCTATGATTTGATCCTCTCCTGTGAGTCCAGTTTTAGATTCCGATGCTTCACTTCAGGTTTACTGTATCACTTGGACCTTCGTATTGACGATGAAACACAGAAATAGCATCCGAATTTAATACAAAAGACACAATACCGACATAAGTGAAAGAGGAATGACACTCTCACTTTCTATGATTTCAACCTCTCCAGTGAGTCCAGTTTTAGATTCCAATGCTTTACTACAGGTTTACTGTATACCTTGCACCTTCCAATTGATGATGAAACACAGAAATTGCATCGGAATTAAATTCAAAAGGCCCAATGCCGACTTAAGTACAAGAGGACTGACACTCTAACACTCTAAGATTTGAAACCCTCCTGTCAGTCCAGTTTAATATTCCGATGATTCACTTCGGGTTTACTGTATCCCTTGGACCTTCTTACTGACGATGAAACACAGAAATTGCATCCGAATTTAATACAAAAGGCACAATGCCGACTTAAGTACAAGAGGACTGACACTCTCACTTTCTATGATTTGAACCTCTCCTGTGAGTCCAGTTTTAGATTCCGATGCTTCACTTCAGGTTTACTGTATCCCTTGGACCTTCTTATTGATGATGAAACACAGAAATAACATTCAAATTTAATACAAAAGGCACAATGCCGACTTAAGGACAAGTGGACTGACACCCTCACTCTCTATGATTTGAAACTCTCCTGTGAGTCAAGTTTTAGATTCCGATGTTTCACTTCAGGTTTACTGTATATTCTGGACCTTCTTAATGACGATGAAACACAGAAATTGCATCCGAATTTAATACAAAAGGCACAATTCCGACTTAAGTACAAGAGGACTGACACTCTCACTTTCTATGATTTGAACGTCTCCTGTGAGTCCAATTTTAGATGCCGATGTTACACTTCAGGTTTACTGTAAACCATGGACCTTCTTATTGACGATGAGGCACAGAAATTGCATCGGAATTAAATACAAAAGGCACAATGCCTTCTTATTGACGATGATACTTAGGATTTGATTCGGAATTAAATTCACAAACCACAATGCCGTCTTAAGTAAAAGAGGACTGACACTCTTACTATCTATGATTAGAAGCTCTCCTGTAAGTCCAGTTTTAGATTCCGATGCTTCACTTCAGGTTTACTGTATCCCCTGGACCTTTTTATTGACGATGAAACACAGAAATTGCATCCGAATTTAATACAAAAGGCACAATGCCGACTTAAGTACAAGAGGACTGACACTCGCACTTTCCATGATTTGAACCTCTCCTGTCAGTCCAGTTTTATATTCCGATGCTACACTTCAGGTTTATTGTATCCATTGGACCTTCTCATTGTCGATGAAACACAGAAATTGACGATGAAACACAGAAATTGCATCCGAATTTAATACAAAAAGCACAGTGCCGACTTAAGTACAAGAGGACTGACACTCTCCCTATCTATGATTTGAACCTCTCCTGTGAGTCCAGTTTTAGATTCCGATGCATCACTTCAGGTTTACTGTATACCTTTCACCTTCTTATTGACGATGGAACACAAAAATTGTATCGGAATTAAATTCAAAAGGCACAAGGCCGACTTAAGTACAAGAGGACTGACACTCTAAATCCCTATGATTTGAACCTCTCCTGTGAGTTGAGGTTTAGATTCCGATGCTTCAATTCAGGTTTACTGTATACCTTGGACCTTCTTATTGACGATGGAACACAGAAATTGCATCCAAATTTAATACAAATGACAATGCCGACTTAAGTACGAGAGCATTGACACTCTAACTTTCTATGATTTGAACCTCTCATGTGAGTTGAGTTTTAGATTCCGATGCTTCACTTCAGGTTTACTGTTTACGTTGGACCTTCTTATCGACGATGAAACACAGATATTGCATCTAATTTTAATACAAAAGGCACATTGCCGACTTAAGTACAAGAGGACTGACTCTCTAACTTTCTATGATTTGAACCTCTCCTGTGAGTTGAGTTTTAGATTCCGATGCTTCACTTCAGGTTTTCTGTATTCCTTGGACTCTCTTTTCGACGATGAAATACAGAAATTGCATCCGAATTAAATACAAAAGGCACAATGCCGACTTAAGTACGAGAGGACTGACACTCTAACATTCTATGACTTGAAACACCCCTGTGAGTCCAGTTTTGGATTCCGATGCTTCACTTCGGGTTTACTGTATACCTTGGACCTTCTTATTGACGAATAAACACAGAAATTGTACCCGAATTTAATAGAAAAGGCACAATGCCGACTTAAGTACAAGAGGACTGACACTCTAACTTTCCATGATTTAAACCTCTCCTGTGAGTTGAGATTTAGATTCCGATGCTTCACTTCGGGTTTACTGTATACCTTGGACCTTCTTATTGACGATGAAACACAGAAATTGCATTCGAATTTAATACCAAAGGCACAATGCCGACTGAAGTTGAAGAGGACTGACATTCTACCTTTCTATTATTGAAACCTCTCCTGTGAGTCCAGTTTTAGATTCCGATGCTTCACTTTAGGTTTACTGTATACCTTGGACCTTCTTATTCACGATGAAATACAGAAATTGCATACGAATTTAATACAAAAGGTACAATGCCGACTTAAGTACAAGAGGACTACACTCTAACTTTCTATGATTTCAACCTCTCGTGTGAGTTGAGATTTAGATTCCGAAGCTTCACTTCAAGTTTACTGTATACCTTGGACCGTCTTATTGACGATGAAACACAGAAATTACATCCGAATTTAATACAAAAGGCACAATGCCGACTTAAGTACAAGAGGACTGACGCCCTATCTATCTATGATTTGAACCACTCCTGTGAGTTGAGTTTTGGATTCCGGTGCATCACTTCAGGTTTACTGTATACCTTGGACCTCCTTATTGACGACGAAACTCAGAAATTGCATCCGAATTCAATACAAAAGGCACAATGCCGACTTCAGTACAAGAGGACTGACACTCTAACTGTCTATGATTTAAACCTCTCCTGTGAGATGAGTTTTAGATTCCGATGCTTCACTTCAGGTTTACTGTATCACTTGGACCTTCGTATTGACGATGAAACACAGAAATAGCATCAGAATTTAATACAAAATGCACAGTGCCGACTTAAGTACAAGAGGACTGACACTCTCACTTTCTATGTTTTGAACCTATCCTGTGAGTCCAGTTTTAGATTCCAATGCTTCACTTCAGGTTTACTGTATCACTTGGACCTTCGTATTGACGATGAAACACAGAAATAGCATCCGAATTTAATACAAAAGACACAATACCGACTTAAGTGAAAGAGGAATGAGACTCTTTCTTTCTATGATTTCAACCTCTCCAGTGAGTCCAGTTTTAGATTCCGATGCTTTACTACAGGTTCACTGTATACCTTGCACCTTCCAATTGATAATGAAACACAGAAATTGCATCGGAATTAAATTCAAAAGGCCCAGTGCCGACTTAAGTACAAGAGGACTGACACTCTAACACTCTAAGATTTGAAACCCCCCTGTCAGTCCAGTTTAATATTCCGATGATTCACTTCAGGTTTACTGTATCCCTTGGACCTTCTTACTGACGATGAAACACAGAAATTGCATCCGAATTTAATACAAAAGGCACAATGCCGACTTAAGTACAAGAGGACTGACACTCTCACTTTCTATGATTTGAACCTCTCCTGTGAGTCCAGTTTTAGATTCCGATGCTTCACTTCAGGTTTACTGTATCCCTTGGACCTTCTTATTGATGATGAAACACAGAAATAGCATCCAAATTTAATACAAGAGGCACAATGCCGACTTAAGGACAAGAGGACTGACACCCTCACTCTCTATGATTTGAAACTCTCCTGTGAGTCAAGTTTTAGATTCCGATGTTTCACTTCAGGTTTACTGTATATTCTGGACCTTCTTAATGACGATGAAACACAGAAATTGCATCCGAATTTAATACAAATCACAATTCCGACTTAAGTACAAGAGGACTGACACTCTCACTTTCTATGATTTGAACGTCTCCTGTGAGTCCAGTTTTAGATGCCGATGTTACACTTCAGGTTTACTGTAAACCATGGACCTTCTTATTGACGATGAGGCACAGAAATTGCATTGGAATTAAATACAAAAGGCACAATGCCTTCTTATTGACGATGAAACTTAGGATTTAAATCGGAATTAAATTCACAAGCCACAATGCCGTCTTAAGTAAAAGAGGACTGACACTCTTACTATCTATGATTAGAAGCTCTCCAGTAAGTCCAGTTTTAGATTCCGATGCTTCACTTCAGGTTTACTGTATCCCTTGGACCTTCTTATTGACGATGAAACACAGAAATTGCATCCGAATTTAATACAAAAGGCACAATGCCGACTTAAGTACAAGAGGACTGACACCCGCACTTTCCATGATTTGAACCTCTCCTGTCAGTCCAGTTTTAGATTCCGATGCTACACTTCAGGTTTATTGTATCCATTGGACCTTCATATTGTCGATGAAACACAGAAATTGACGATGAAACACAGAAATTGCATCCGAATTTAATACAAAAAGCACAGTGCCGACTTAAGAACAAGTGGACTGACACTCTCCCTATCTATGATTTGAACCTCTCCTGTGAGTCCAGTTTTAGATTCCGATGCATCACTTCAGGTTTACTGAATACCTTGCACCTTCTTATTGACGATGGAACACAAAAATTGTATCGGAATTAAATTCAAAAGGCACAAGGCCGACTTAAGTACAAGAGGACTGACACTCTAAATCCCTATGATTTGAACCTCTCCTGTGAGTTGAGGTTTAGATTCCGATGCTTCAATTCAGGTTTACTGTATACCTTGGACCTTCTTATTGACGATGGAACACAGAAATTGCATCCAAATTTAATACAAATGACAATGCCGACTTAAGTACGAGAGCATTGACACTCTAACTTTCTATGATTTGCACCTCTCATGTGAGTTGAGTTTTAGATTCCGATGCTTCACTTCAGGTTTACTGTTTACGTTGGACCTTCTTATCGACGATGAAACACAGATATTGCATCTAATTTTAATACAAAAGGCACATTGCCGACTTAAGTACAAGAGGACTGACTCTCTAACTTTCTATGATTTGAACCTCTCCTGTGAGTTGAGTTTTAGATTCCGATGCTTCACTTCAGGTTTTCTGTATACCTTGGACTCTCTTTTCGACGATGAAATACAGAAATTGCATCCGAATTAAATACAAAAGGCACAATGCCGACTTAAGTACGAGAGGACTGACACTCTAACTTTCTATGACTTGAAACACCCCTGTGAGTCCAGTTTTGGATTCCGATGCTTCACTTCGGGTTTACTGTATACCTTGGACCTTCTTATTGACGAATAAACACAGAAATTGTACCCGAATTTAATAGAAAAGGCACAATGCCGACTTAAGTACAAGAGGACTGACACTCTAACTTTCCATGATTTAAACCTCTCCTGTGAGTTGAGATTTAGATTCCGATGCTTCACTTCAGGTTTACTGTATACCTTGGACCTTCTTATTGACGATGAAACACAGAAATTGCATTCGAATTTAATACCAAAGGCACAATGCCGACTGAAGTTGAAGAGGACTGACATTCTACCTTTCTATTATTGAAACCTCTCCTGTGAGTCCAGTTTTAGATTCCGATGCTTCACTTTAGGTTTACTGTATACCTTGGACCTTCTTATTCACGATGAAATACAGAAATTGCATACGAATTTAATACAAAAGGTACAATGCCGACTTAAGTACAAGAGGACTACACTCTAACTTTCTATGATTTCAACCTCTCGTGTGAGTTGAGATTTAGATTCCGAAGCTTCACTTCAAGTTTACTGTATACCTTGGACCGTCTTATTGACGATGAAACACAGAAATTACATCCGAATTTAATACAAAAGGCACAATGCCGACTTAAGTACAAGAGGACTGACACCCTATCTATCTATGATTTGAACCACTCCTGTGAGTTGAGTTTTGGATTCCGGTGCATCACTTCAGGTTTACTGTATACCTTGGACCTCCTTATTGACGACGAAACTCAGAAATTGCATCCGAATTCAATACAAAAGGCACAATGCCGACTTCAGTACAAGAGGACTGACACTCTAACTGTCTATGATTTAAACCTCTCCTGTGAGATGAGTTTTAGATTCCGATGCTTCACTTCAGGTTTACTGTATCACTTGGACCTTCGTATTGACGATGAAACACAGAAATAGCATCAGAATTTAATACAAAATGCACAGTGCCGACTTAAGTACAAGAGGACTGACACTCTCACTTTCTATGTTTTGAACCTATCCTGTGAGTCCAGTTTTAGATTCCAATGCTTCACTTCAGGTTTACTGTATCACTTGGACCTTCGTATTGACGATGAAACACAGAAATAGCATCCGAATTTAATACAAAAGACACAATACCGACTTAAGTGAAAGAGGAATGAGACTCTTTCTTTCTATGATTTCAACCTCTCCAGTGAGTCCAGTTTTAGATTCCGATGCTTTACTACAGGTTCACTGTATACCTTGCACCTTCCAATTGATAATGAAACACAGAAATTGCATCGGAATTAAATTCAAAAGGCCCAGTGCCGACTTAAGTACAAGAGGACTGACACTCTAACACTCTAAGATTTGAAACCCCCCTGTCAGTCCAGTTTAATATTCCGATGATTCACTTCAGGTTTACTGTATCCCTTGGACCTTCTTACTGACGATGAAACACAGAAATTGCATCCGAATTTAATACAAAAGGCACAATGCCGACTTAAGTACAAGAGGACTGACACTCTCACTTTCTATGATTTGAACCTCTCCTGTGAGTCCAGTTTTAGATTCCGATGCTTCACTTCAGGTTTACTGTATCCCTTGGACCTTCTTATTGATGATGAAACACAGAAATAGCATCCAAATTTAATACAAGAGGCACAATGCCGACTTAAGGACAAGAGGACTGACACCCTCACTCTCTATGATTTGAAACTCTCCTGTGAGTCAAGTTTTAGATTCCGATGTTTCACTTCAGGTTTACTGTATATTCTGGACCTTCTTAATGACGATGAAACACAGAAATTGCATCCGAATTTAATACAAATCACAATTCCGACTTAAGTACAAGAGGACTGACACTCTCACTTTCTATGATTTGAACGTCTCCTGTGAGTCCAGTTTTAGATGCCGATGTTACACTTCAGGTTTACTGTAAACCATGGACCTTCTTATTGACGATGAGGCACAGAAATTGCATTGGAATTAAATACAAAAGGCACAATGCCTTCTTATTGACGATGAAACTTAGGATTTAAATCGGAATTAAATTCACAAGCCACAATGCCGTCTTAAGTAAAAGAGGACTGACACTCTTACTATCTATGATTAGAAGCTCTCCAGTAAGTCCAGTTTTAGATTCCGATGCTTCACTTCAGGTTTACTGTATCCCTTGGACCTTCTTATTGACGATGAAACACAGAAATTGCATCCGAATTTAATACAAAAGGCACAATGCCGACTTAAGTACAAGAGGACTGACACCCGCACTTTCCATGATTTGAACCTCTCCTGTCAGTCCAGTTTTAGATTCCGATGCTACACTTCAGGTTTATTGTATCCATTGGACCTTCATATTGTCGATGAAACACAGAAATTGACGATGAAACACAGAAATTGCATCCGAATTTAATACAAAAAGCACAGTGCCGACTTAAGAACAAGTGGACTGACACTCTCCCTATCTATGATTTGAACCTCTCCTGTGAGTCCAGTTTTAGATTCCGATGCATCACTTCAGGTTTACTGAATACCTTGCACCTTCTTATTGACGATGGAACACAAAAATTGTATCGGAATTAAATTCAAAAGGCACAAGGCCGACTTAAGTACAAGAGGACTGACACTCTAAATCCCTATGATTTGAACCTCTCCTGTGAGTTGAGGTTTAGATTCCGATGCTTCAATTCAGGTTTACTGTATACCTTGGACCTTCTTATTGACGATGGAACACAGAAATTGTATCCAAATTTAATACAAATGACAATGCCGACTTAAGTACGAGAGCATTGACACTCTAACTTTCTATGATTTGAACCTCTCATGTGAGTTGAGTTTTAGATTCCGATGCTTCACTTCAGGTTTACTGTTTACGTTGGACCTTCTTATCGACGATGAAACACAGATATTGCATCTAATTTTAATACAAAAGGCACATTGCCGACTTAAGTACAAGAGGACTGACTCTCTAACTTTCTATGATTTGAACCTCTCCTATGAGTTGAGTTTTAGATTCCGATGCTTCACTTCAGGTTTTCTGTATACCTTGGACTCTCTTTTCGACGATGAAATACAGAAATTGCATCCGAATTAAATACAAAAGGCACAATGCCGACTTAAGTACGAGAGGACTGACACTCTAACTTTCTATGACTTGAAACACCCCTGTGAGTCCAGTTTTGGATTCCGATGCTTCACTTCGGGTTTACTGTATACCTTGGACCTTCTTATTGACGAATAAACACAGAAATTGTACCCGAATTTAATAGAAAAGGCACAATGCCGACTTAAGTACAAGAGGACTGACACTCTAACTTTCCATGATTTAAACCTCTCCTGTGAGTTGAGATTTAGATTCCGATGCTTCACTTCAGGTTTACTGTATACCTTGGACCTTCTTATTGACGATGAAACACAGAAATTGCATTCGAATTTAATACCAAAGGCACAATGCCGACTGAAGTTGAAGAGGACTGACATTCTACCTTTCTATTATTGAAACCTCTCCTGTGAGTCCAGTTTTAGATTCCGATGCTTCACTTTAGGTTTACTGTATACCTTGGACCTTCTTATTCACGATGAAATACAGAAATTGCATACGAATTTAATACAAAAGGTACAATGCCGACTTAAGTACAAGAGGACTACACTCTAACTTTCTATGATTTCAACCTCTCGTGTGAGTTGAGATTTAGATTCCGAAGCTTCACTTCAAGTTTACTGTATACCTTGGACCGTCTTATTGACGATGAAACACAGAAATTACATCCGAATTTAATACAAAAGGCACAATGCCGACTTAAGTACAAGAGGACTGACACCCTATCTATCTATGATTTGAACCACTCCTGTGAGTTGAGTTTTGGATTCCGGTGCATCACTTCAGGTTTACTGTATACCTTGGACCTCCTTATTGACGACGAAACTCAGAAATTGCATCCGAATTCAATACAAAAGGCACAATGCCGACTTCAGTACAAGAGGACTGACACTCTAACTGTCTATGATTTAAACCTCTCCTGTGAGATGAGTTTTAGATTCCGATGCTTCACTTCAGGTTTACTGTATCACTTGGACCTTCTTATTGACGATGACACACAGAAATTGCATCGGACATAAATTCAAAAGGCACAATGCCTACGTAAGTTCTAGAGGAGTGACACTCTAACTTTCTATGATTTGAACCTCTCCTGTGAGTCCAGTTTTAGATTCCAATGCTTCACTTCAGGTTTACTGTATCACTTGGACCTTCGTATTGACGATGAAACACAGAAATAGCATCCGAATTTAATACAAAAGACACAATACCGACTTAAGTGAAAGAGGAATGAGACTCTTTCTTTCTATGATTTCAACCTCTCCAGTGAGTCCAGTTTTAGATTCCGATGCTTTACTACAGGTTCACTGTATACCTTGCACCTTCCAATTGATAATGAAACACAGAAATTGCATCGGAATTAAATTCAAAAGGCCCAGTGCCGACTTAAGTACAAGAGGACTGACACTCTAACACTCTAAGATTTGAAACCCCCCTGTCAGTCCAGTTTAATATTCCGATGATTCACTTCAGGTTTACTGTATCCCTTGGACCTTCTTACTGACGATGAAACACAGAAATTGCATCCGAATTTAATACAAAAGGTACAATGCCGACTTAAGTACAAGAGGACTGACACTCTCACTTTCTATGATTTGAACCTCTCCTGTGAGTCCAGTTTTAGATTCCGATGCTTCACTTCAGGTTTACTGTATCCCTTGGACCTTCTTATTGATGATGAAACACAGAAATAGCATCCAAATTTAATACAGGAGGCACAATGCCGACTTAAGGACAAGAGGACTGACACCCTCACTCTCTATGATTTGAAACTCTCCTGTGAGTCAAGTTTTAGATTCCGATGTTTCACTTCAGGTTTACTGTATATTCTGGACCTTCTTAATGACGATGAAACACAGAAATTGCATCCGAATTTAATACAAATCACAATTCCGACTTAAGTACAAGAGGACTGACACTCTCACTTTCTATGATTTGAACGTCTCCTGTGAGTCCAGTTTTAGATGCCGATGTTACACTTCAGGTTTACTGTAAACCATGGACCTTCTTATTGACGATGAGGCACAGAAATTGCATTGGAATTAAATACAAAAGGCACAATGCCTTCTTATTGACGATGAAACTTAGGATTTAAATCGGAATTAAATTCACAAGCCACAATGCCGTCTTAAGTAAAAGAGGACTGACACTCTTACTATCTATGATTAGAAGCTCTCCAGTAAGTCCAGTTTTAGATTCCGATGCTTCACTTCAGGTTTACTGTATCCCTTGGACCTTATTATTGACGATGAAACACAGAAATTGCATCCGAATTTAATACAAAAGGCACAATGCCGACTTAAGTACAAGAGGACTGACACCCGCACTTTCCATGATTTGAACCTCTCCTGTCAGTCCAGTTTTAGATTCCGATGCTACACTTCAGGTTTATTGTATCCATTGGACCTTCATATTGTCGATGAAACACAGAAATTGACGATGAAACACAGAAATTGCATCCGAATTTAATACAAAAAGCACAGTGCCGACTTAAGAACAAGTGGACTGACACTCTCCCTATCTATGATTTGAACCTCTCCTGTGAGTCCAGTTTTAGATTCCGATGCATCACTTCAGGTTTACTGAATACCTTGCACCTTCTTATTGACGATGGAACACAAAAATTGTATCGGAATTAAATTCAAAAGGCACAAGGCCGACTTAAGTACAAGAGGACTGACACTCTAAATCCCTATGATTTGAACCTCTCCTGTGAGTTGAGTTTTAGATTCCGATGCTTCACTTTAGGTTTACTGTTTACGTTGGACCTTCTTATCGACGATGAAACACAGATATTGCATCTAATTTTAATACAAAAGGCACATTGCCGACTTAAGTACAAGAGGACTGACACTCTAACTTTCTATGATTTGAACCTCTCCTGTGAGTTGTGTTTTAGATTCCGATGCTTCACTTCAGGATTTCTGCATACCTTGGACGCTCTTTTCGACGATGAAATACAGAAATTGCATCCGAATTAAATACAAAAGGCACAATGCCGACTTAAGTACGAGAGGACTGACACTCTAACTTTCTATGACTTGAAACACCCCTGTGAGTCCAGTTTTGGATTCCGATGCTTCACTTCGGGTTTACTGTATACCTTGGACATTCTTATTGACGAAGAAACACAGAAATTGTACCCGAATTTAATAGAAAATGCACAATGCCGACTTAAGTACAAGAGGACTGACACTCTAACTTTCCATGATTTAAACCCCTCCTGTGAGTTGAGATTTAGATTCCGATGCTTCACTTCAGGTTTACTGTATACCTTGGACCTTCTTATTGACGATGAAACACAGAAATTGCATTCGAATTTAATACCAAAGGCACAATGCCGACTGAAGTTCAAGAGGACTGACACTCTACCTTTCTATTATTGAAACCTCTCCTGTGAGTCCAGTTTTAGATCCCGATGCTTCACTTTAGGTTTACTGTATACCTTGGACCTTCTAATTCACGATGAAATACAGAAATTGCATACGAATTTAATACAAAAGGTACAATGCCGACTTAAGTACAAGAGGACTACACTCTAACTTTCTATGATTTCAGTCTCTCGTGTGAGTTGAGATTTAGATTCCGATGCTTCACTTCAAGTTTACTGTATACCTTGGACCGTCTTATTGACGATGAAACACAGAAAATACATCCGAATTTAATACAAAAGGCACAATGCCGACTTAAGTACAAGAGGACTGACACCCTATCTATCTATGATTTGAACCACTCCTGTGAGTTGAGTTTTGGATTCCGGTGCATCACTTCAGGTTTACTGTATACCTTGGACCTCCTTATTGACGACGAAACTCAGAAATTGCATCCGAATTCAATACAAAAGGCACAATGCCGACTTCAGTACAAGAGGACTGACCCTCTAACTTTCTATGATTTAAACCTCACCTGTGAGATGAGTTTTAGATTCCGATGCTTCACTTCAGGTTTACTGTATACCTTGGACCTGCTTACTGATGATGAAACACAGAAATTGCATACGAATTTAATACAAAAGGCACAATGACGACTTAAGTACAAGAGCACTGACACTCTAACCTTCTATGATTTGAACCTATCCTGTGAGTTGACTTTTAGATTCCGATGCTTCACTTCAGGATTACTGTATACCTTAGACCTTCTTATTGTCGATGAATCACAGAAATTGCATCCGAATTTAATACAAATGGCACCTTGCCGACTTAAGTACAAGAGGGCTGACACTCTAACTTTCTATGATTTAAACCTCTCCTGAGAGTCCAGTCTTAGATTCCGATGCGTCACATCAGGTTTACTGAATACCTTGGACCGTCTTACTGACGATGCTACACAGAAATTGGATCCGAATGTAAAACAAAAGGCACAAAGCCTACTTAAGTACAAGAGGACCGACACTCTAATTTTCTATGTTTTAAACCTCTCCTGTGAGTTGAGATTTATATTCCGATGCTTCACTTAAGGATTACTATATACCTTGGACCTTCGTATTGACGATGAAATACAGAAATTGCATCCGAATTTAATACAAAAGGCACAATGCCGACATAAGTACAAGAGGACTGACACTCTAACTTTCTGTGATTTGAACCTCTCCTGTGAGTTGAGTTTTAGATTCCGATGCTTCACTTCAGGTTTACTTTATACCTAGGACCTTCTTATTGACGATGAAACACAGAAATTGCATCCGAATTAATACAAAAGGCACAACGCCTACTTAAGTACAAGAGGACCGACACTCTAAGTTTCTATGATTTAAACCTCTCCTGTGAGTTGAGATTTATATTCCGATGCTTCACTTCAGGATTACTGTATACCTTGGACCTTCGTATTGACGATGAAACACAGAAATTGCATCCGAATTTAATACAAAAGGTACAATGCCGACTTAAGTACAAAAGGACTGACACTCTAACATTCTATGATTTAAACCTCTCCTGTGAGTCCAGTTTTAGATTCCGATGCTTCACTTCAGGTTTACTGTATACCTTGGACCTTCTTATTGACGATGAAACACAGAAATAGCATCCGATTTTAATACAAAAATCACAATGCCGTTTTAAGTACAAGAGGACTGACACTTTAACTTTCTAGGATTTAAACCTCCCCTGTGAGCCCAGTTTTAGAATCCGACGCTTCACTTCAGATTTACTGTATACCTTTGACCTTCTTACTGACGATGAAACACAGAAATTGCATGCGAATTTAATACAAAAAGCAAAATGCCGACTTAAGTACAATAGCACTAACACCCTACCATTCTATGATTTGAACCCCTCCTGTGAGTTGAGATTTAGATTCAGATGCTTCACTTCAAGTTTACTGTATACCTTGGACCTTCTTATTGACGATGAAGTACAGAAATTGCACCCGAATTTAATACAAAAGGCACAATGCCGACTTAAGTACAAGAGGACTTACACTCTAACTTTCTATGATTTGAACCTCTCCTGTGAGTCCAGTTTTAGGATCCGATGCTTCACTTCAAGTTTACTGGATACCTTGGACCTTCTTATTGACGATGAAACACAGAAATTGCATCCGAATTTAATGCAAAAGGCACAATCCCCACTTAAGTACAAGAGGACTGACACTCTAACTTCGTATGATTAGAAACTCTCCTATGAGTTGAGTATTAGATTCCGATGCTTCACTTCAGGTTTATTGTATACCTTGGACCTTCTTATTGACGATGAAACACAGAAATTGCATCCGAATTTAATACAAAAGGCACAATGCCGACATAAGTACAAGAGGACTGACACTCTAACTTTCTATGATTTAAACCACTCCTGTGAGTCCAGTTTTAAATTTAGATGATTCACTTCAGGTTTACTGTATACCTTGGACCTTCTTGTTGACGATGCAACACAGAAATTGCATCCGAATGTAATACCAAAGGCACAATGCCGACTTAAGTACAAGAGGACTGACACTCTAACTTTCTATGATTTAAACCTCTCCTGTGAGTCGAGATTTAGATTCCGATGCCTCACTTTATTGTTACTGATCACCTTGGACCTTCTTATTGATGATGAAACACAGAAATTGCATCCGAATGTAATACAAAAAGCACAATGCCGACTTAAGTACAAGAGGATTGACACTCTAACTTCGTATGATTAGAAACTCTCCTATGAGTTGAGTATTAGATTCCGATGCTTCACTTCATGTTTATTGTATACCTTGGACCTTCTTATTGACGATGAAACACAGAAATTGCATCCGAATGTAATACAAAAGACACAATGCCGACTTAAGAACAAGAGGACTGACACTCTAAGTTTCTATGATATAAACCTATCCTGTGAGTTGAGATTTATATTCCGATGCTGCACTTTAGTTGTACTGTATACCTTGGACCGTCTTATTGACGATGAAAAACAGAAATTGCATCCGAATGTAATACAAAAGACACAATGACGACTTAAGAACTAGAGGACTGACACTCTAACTTTCTATGAATTGAACCTCTCATGTGAGTTGAGTTTTAGATTCCGATGCTTCACTTCAGGTTTACTGTTTACATTGGACCTTCTTATCGACGATGAAACACAGATATTGCATCTGATTTTAATACAAAAGGCACAATGCCGACTTAAGTACAAGAGGACTGACACTCTAACATTCTATGATTTGAACCTCTCCTGTGAGTTGAGTTTTAGATTCCGATGCTTCACTTCAGGTTTTGAGTATACCTTGGACTCTCTAATTGACGATGAAACACAGAAATTGCATCCGAATTTAATACAAAATGCACAATGCCGACTTAAGTACGAGAGGACTGACACTCTAACTTTCTATGATTTGAAACACCCCTGTGAGTCCAGTTTTAGATTCCGATGCTTCACTTCAGGTTTACTGTATACCTGGGACCTTCTTATTGACGATGAAACACAGAAATTGTCCCCGAATTTAATAGAAAAAGCACAATGCTGACTTAAGTACAAGAGGACTGACACTCTAACTTTCTATAATTTAAACCTCTCCTGTGAGTTGAGATTTCGATTCCGATGCTTCACTTCAGGTTTACTGTATACCTTGGACCTTCTTATTGACGATGAAACACAGAAATTGCATACGAATTTAATAAAAAAAGGCACAATGCCGACTTAAGTTCAAGAGGACTGACACTCTACCTTTCTATTATTTAAACCTCTCCTGAGAGTCCAGTTTTAGATTCCGATGCTTCACTTCAAGTTAACTGTATACCTTGGACCTTCTTATTGACGATGAAATACAGAAATTGCTCCCGAATTTAATACAAAAGGTACAATGCCGACTTAAGTACAAGAGGACTGACACTCTAACTTTCTATGATTTGAATCTCTCCTGTGAGTTGAGATTTGGATTCCAATGCGTCACTTCCAGTTTACTGTATACCTTGGACCTTCTTATTGACGATGAAACTCAGAAATTGCATCCGAATTTAATACAAGAGGCACAATGCCGACTTAAATACAAGAGGACTGACACTCTAACTTTCTGTGATTTAAACCTCTCCTGTGAGTTGAGTTTTTGATTCCGATGCTTCACTTCAATTTTACTGTATACCTTGGACCTTCTTATTGCCGATGAAACACAGAAATTGCACCCGAATGTAATACAAAAGGCACAATGCCGACTTAAGTACAAGAGGACTGACACTCTAACTTTCTATGATTTGAATCTCTCCTGTGAGTTGAGATTTGGATTCCAATGCCTCACTTCCAGTTTACTGTATACCTTGGACCTTCTTATTGACGATGAAACTCAGAAATTGCATCCGAATTAAATACAAGAGGCACAATGCCGACTTAAATACAAGAGGACTGACACTCTAACTTTCTATGATTTAAACCTCTCCTGTGAGTTGAGTTTTTGATTCCGATGCTTCACTTCAATTTTACTGTATACCTTGGACCTTCTTATTGTCGATGCAACACAGAAATTGCATCCGAATTTAATACATAAGGCACAATGCCGACTTAAGTACAAGAGGACTGACACTCTAACTTTCTATGATATAAACCTATCCTGTGAGTTATGATTTAGATTCCGATGCTTCACTTTTGGTTTACTGTATACCTTGGACCTTCTTATTGACGATGAAACACAGAAATTGCATCCGAATGTAATACAAAAGGCACAATGCCGACTTAAGAACAAGAGGTTTGACACTCTAACTTTCTATGATTTGAACCTCTCATGTGAGTTGAGTTTTAGATTTCGATGCCTCACTTCAGGTTTACTGTTTACGTTGGACCTTCTTATCGACGATAAAACACAGATATTGCATCTGATTTTAATACAAAAGGCACAATGACGACTTAAGTACAAGAGGACTGACACTCTAACTTTCTATGATTTGAACCTGTCCTGTGAGTTGAGTTTTAGATTCCGATGCTTCACTTCAGGTTTTCTGTATACCTTGGACTCTCTTATTGACGATGAAACACAGAAATTTTATCCGAATTTAGTACAAAAGGCACAATGCCGACTGAAGTTTAAGAGGACAGACACTCTAACTTTCTATGATTTAAACCTCCCTTGTGAGTTGAGTTTCAGATTCCTATGCTTCACGTCACGTTTACAGTATACCTTGGACCTTCTTATTGACGATTAAACACAGAAATTGCATCCGAATTAATACAAAGGGCAGAATGACGACTTAAGTACAAGAGGACTGACACTCTGACTTTCTATGATTTAAACCTCTCCTGTGACTCCAGTTTTAGATTCCGATGCTTCACTTCAGGTTTACTGAATACCTTGGACCTTCTTACTGACGATGAAACACAGAAATAGCATCCGATTTTAATACAAAAATCACAATGCCGTTTTAAGTACAAGAGGACTGACACTTTAACTTTCTAGGTTTTCAACCACTCCTGTGAGTCCAGTTTTAGATTCCGATGCTTCACTTCAGGTTTACTGTATACCTTTGACCTTCTTACTGACGATGAATTTCAGAAATTGCATGCGAATTTAATACAAAAAGCACAATGCCGACTTAAGTACAATAGGACTGACACTCTACCTTTCTATGATTTGAACCCCTCCTGTTAGTTGAGATTTAGATTCAGATGCTTCACTTCAAGTTTACTGTATACCTTGGACCTTCTTATTGACGATGAAGCACAGAAATTGCACCCGAATTTATTACAAAAGGCACAACGCCGACTTAAGTACAAGAGGACTTACACTTTAACTTTCTATGATTTGAACCTATCCTGTGTGTTAAGTTTTAGATTCCGATGCTTCACTTCAGGTTTACTGTATACCGTAGCCCTTCTTATTGTCGATTAAACACAGAAACTGCATCCGAATTTAATACAAATCACAATGCCGACTTAAGTACGAGAGCACTGACACTCTATCTTTATATGATTTAAACCTTTCCTGTGAGTTGAGTTTTAGATTCCGATGCTTCACTTCAGGTTTACTGTGTACCTTGGACCTTCTTATTGATGATGAAACACAGAAATTGCATCCACATCTAATACAAAAGGCACAATGCCCACTTAAGTACTAGAGGACTGACACTCCAACTTTCTATGATTTGAACCTCTCCTGTTAGTTGAGATTTAGATTCCGATGCCTCACTTCAGGTTTACTGGATACCTTACACCTTCTTATTGACGATGAAACACAGAAATTGCATCCGAATTTAATACAAAAGGCACAATGCCGACTTAAGTACAAGAGGACTGACACTGTATCTTTCTATGATTTGAACCTCTCTTGTGAGTTGAGATTTAGATTCCGATTCTTCACTTCAGGTTTACTGTATACCTTGGACCTTCTTATTGACAATGAAACACAGAAATTGCATCCGAATTTAATACAAAAGGCACAATGAGGACTTAAGTACAAGAGGACTGACACTCTAACTTTCTATGATTTGAACCTCTCCTGTGAGATGAGTTATTGATTCCGATGCTCCACTTCAGGCTTATTGTATACCTTGCACCTTCTTATTGACGATGAAACACAAAAATTGAATTCCGAATTTAACACAAAAGTCCAAATGCCGACTGAAGTACAAGAGGACTGACGCTCTGATTTTCTATGATTTGAACCTCTCCTGTGAGTTAAGATTTAGATTCCGATGCTTCACTTCAGGTTTACTGTATAACTTGGACCTTCTTATTGTCGGTGAAACACAGAAATTGCATCCGAATTTAATACAAAAGGCACAATGCCGACTTAAATACAAGAGGACTGACACTCTAACTTTCTATGATTTTAACCTCTCCTGTGAGTCCAGTTGTAGATTCCGATGCTTCACCTCAGGATAACTGTGTACCTTGGACCTTCTTATTGACGATGAAACACAGAAATTGCATCTGAATTTAATACAAAAGACATAATGCCGACTTAAGTACAAGAATACTGACACTCTAATTTCTATGATTTTAACCTCTCCTGTGAGTTGAGTTTTAGATTGCGATACTTCACTTCAGGTTTGCTGTATACTTTGGACCCTCTTATTGACGATGAAAGACAGAAATTGCATCCGAATTTAATACAAAAGGCACAATGCCGACTTAAGTACGAGAGGTCTGACACTCTAACTTTCCATGATTTGAACCTCTCCTGTGAGTCCAGTTTCAGATTCCGATGCTTCACTTCAGGTTTACTGTATACCTTGGACCTTCTTATTGACGATGAAACACAGAAATTGTACCCGAATTTAATACAAAAGGCACATTGCCAACTTAAGTATAAGAGGACTGACACTCTAACTTTCTATGATTTAAACCTTTCCTGTGAGTTGAGATTTAGATTTTGATGCTTCACTTCAGGTTTACTGTATACCTTGGACCTTCTTATTGACGATGAAACACAGAAATTGCATACGATTTTAATACAAAAGGCACAATGCCGACTTAAGTACAAGAGGACTCACACTCTATCTTTCTATGATTGAAACCTCTCCTGTGAGTCCAGTTCTAGATTCCCATGCGTCACTTCAGGTTTACCGAATACCTTGGACCGTCTTACTGACGATGCAACACAGAAATTGCATCCGAATGTAATACAAAAGGCACAATGCCAACTGATGTACAAGAGGACCGACACTGTAATTTTCTATGATTTAAACCTCTCCTGTGAGTTGAGTTTTAGATTCCGATGATTCACTTCAGGCTTACTGTATACCTTGGACCTTCTTATTGACGATGAAACACAGAAATTGCATCCGAATTTAATACAAAAGGCACAATGCCGACTTAAGTACAAGAGGACTGACACTCTAACTTTCTATGATTCAAACCTCTCCTGTGAGTTGAGTTTTAGATTCCGATGCTTCACTCCAGGTTTACTGTATACCTTTGAGCTTCGTACTGACGATGAAACTCAGAAATTGCATGCGAACTTAATACAAAAAGCACAATGCCGTCTTAAGTACAATAGGACTGACACTCTACCTTTCTATGATTTGAACCCCTCCTGTGAGTTGAGATTAAGAGTCAGATGCTTCCCTTCAAGTTTACTGTATACCTTGGACCTTCTTATTGACGATGAAGCACTGAATTTGCACCCAAATTTCATACAAAAGGCACAATGCCGACTTAATTACAAGTGGACTTACACTCTAACTTTCTATGATTTTAACCTCTCCTGTGAGTCCAGTTTTAGATTCCGATGCTTAACTTCAGGTTTGCTGTATACCTTGGACCTTCTTAGTGACGATAAAACACAGGAATTGCTCCGAATATAATACAAAAGGCACAATGCCGACTTAAGTACAAGAGGACCGACACTCTAACTTTCTATGATTTGAACCTCTCCTGTGAATTGAGATTTAGATTCCGATGCTTCACTTCAGGTATACTGTATACCTTGGACCTTCTTATTGACGATGAAACACAGAAATTGCATACGAATTTAATACAAAAGGTACAATGCCGACTTAAGTACAAAAGGACTGACACTCTATATTTGTATGATTGAAACCTCTCCTGTGACTCCAGTTCTAGATTCCCATGCGTCACTTCAGGTTTACTGAATACCTTGGACCGTCTTACTGACGATGCGACACAGAAATTGCATCCGAATGTAATACAAAAGGCACAATGCCTACTTAAGTACAAGAGGACCGACACTCTAATTTTCTATGATTCCAACCTCTCCTGTGAGTTGAGATTTATATTCCGATGCTTCACTTCAGGATTACTGTATAGCTTGGATCTTCTTATTGACGATGAAACACAGAAATTGAATACGAATTTAATACAAAAGGCACAATGCCGACTTAAGTACAAGAGGACTGACACTCTAACTTTCAATGATTTGAACCTCTCCTGTGAGTCCAGTTCTAGATTCCCATGCGTCACTTCAGGTTTACTGAATACCTTGGACCGTCTTACTGGCGATGCAACACAGAAATTGCATCCGAATTTAATACAAAAGGCACAATGCCGACTTAAGTACAAGAGGACTGACACTCAAACTCTCTATGATTTGAACCTATCCTGTGAGTTAAGTTTTAGATTCCGATGCTTCACTTCAGGTTTACTGTATACCTTAGACCTTCTTGTTGCCGATGAAACACAGAAATTGCATCCGAATTTAATACAAATCACAATGCCGACTTAAGTACAAGAGCACTGACACTCTAACTTTATATGATTTAAACCTCTCCTGTGAGTTGAGTTTTACATTCCGATGCTTCACTTCAGGTTTACTGTATACCTTGGACCTTCGTATTGACGATGAAACACAGAAATTGCATCCAAATTTGATACAAAAGGCACAATGCCGACTTAAGTACAAGAGGACTGACACTCTAACTTTCAATGATTTGAACCTCTCCTGTGAGTCCAGTTCTAGATTCCCATGCGTCACTTCAGGTTTACTGAATACCTTGGACCGTCTTACTGGCGATGCAACACAGAAATTGCATCCGAATGTAATACAGAAGGCACAATGCCTACTTAAGTACAAGAGGACCGACACTCTAATTTTCTATGGTTTAAACCTCTCCTGTGAGTTGAGTTTTAGATTCCGATGATTCACTTCAGGTTTACCGTATACCTTGAACCTTCTTATTGACGATGAAACACAGAAATTGCATCCGAATTTAATACAAAAGGCACAATGCCGACTTAAGTACAAGAGGACTGACACTCTAACTTTCTATGATTTAAACCTCTCCTGTGAGTTGAGTTTTAGATTCCGATGCTTCACTTCAGGTTTACTGTATACCTTTGACCTTCTTACTGACGATGAAACTCAGAAATTGCATGCGAATTTAATACAAAAAGCACAATGCCGACTTAAGTACAATAGGACTGACACTCTAACTTTCTATGATTTAAACCTCTCCTGTGAGTTGAGTTCTAGATTCCGATGATTCACTTCAGGTTTACTGTATACCTTGGACCTTCGTATTGACGATAAAACACAGATATTGCCCCGAATATAATACAAAAGGCACAATGCCGACTTAAGTACAAGAGGACTGACACTCAGACTCTCTATGATTTGAACCTATCCTGTGAGTTAAGTTTTAGATTCCGATGCTTCACTTCAGGTTTACTGTATACCTTAGGCCTTCTTGTTGCCGATGAAACACAGAAATTTTATCCGAATTTAATACAAAAGGCTCAATGCCGACTTAAGTACAAGAGGACTGACACTCTAACTTTCTATGATTTAAACCTCTCCTGTGAGTTGAGTTTTAGATTCCGATGATTCACTTCAGGTTTACTGTATACCTTGGACCTTCTTACTGACGATGAAACTCAGAAATTGCATGCGAATTTAGTACAAAAAGTACAATGCCGACTTAAGTACAATAGGACTGACACTCTAACTTTCTATGATTTAAACCTCTCCTGTGAGTTGAGTTCTAGATTCCGATGATTCACTTCAGGTTTACTGTATACCTTGGACCTTCGTATTGACGATAAAACACAGAAATTGCCCCGAATATAATACAAAAGGCACAATGCCGACTTAAGTACAAGAGGACTGACACTCTATCTTTCTATGATTGAAACCTCTCCTGTGAGTCCAGTTCTAGATTCCCATGCGTCACTTCAGGTTTACTGAATACCTTGGACCGTCTTACTGACGATGCAACACAGAAATAGCATCCGAATGTAATACAAAAGGCACAATGCCGATTTAAGTACAAGAGGACTGACACTTTAACTTCCTAGGAATTAAATCTCTCCTGTGAGTCCAGTTTTAGATTCCGAAGCTTCACTTCAGGTTTACTGTATATCTTGACCTTCTTATTGACGATCAAACTCAGAAATTGCATCCGATTTTAATACAAATTTCACAATGCCGACTTAAGTACAATAGGACTGATACTCTACCTTTCTATGATTTGAACCCCTCCTGTGAGTTGAGATTTAGATTCAAATGTTTCACTTCAAGTTTACTGTATACCTTGGACCTTCTTATTGACGATGAAGCACAAAAATTGCACCCGAATTTAATACAAAAGGCACAATGCCGACCTAAGTACAAGAGGACATACACTCTAACTTTCTATGATTTGAACCTCTCCTGTGAGTCCTGTTTTAGATTCCGATGCCTCACTCCAGGTTTACTGTATACCTTGGACCTTCCTGTTGACGATTAAACACAGAAATTGCACCCGAATTTAATACAATAGGCACAATGCCGACTTAAGTACAAGAGGACTGACACACTAACTTTCTATGATTTAAACCCCTCCTGTGAGTTGAGTTTTAGATTCCGATGCTTCACTTGAGGTTTACTGTATACCTTGGACCTTCTTATTGACGATGAAACACAGAAATTGCATCCGAATTTAATACAAAAGGCACAATTCCGACTTAAGTATGAGAGGTTTGACACTCTAACTTTCTATGATTCGAACCTCTCCTGTGAGTCCAGTCTTAGATTCCGATGCTTCACTTCAGGTTTACTGTATACCTTGGACCTTCTTATTGTCGATGAAACACAGAAATTGTACCCTAATTTAATAGAAAAGGCACATTGCCGACTTAAGTACAAGAGGACTGACACTATAATTTTCTATGATTCAAACCTCTCCTGTGAGTTGAGTTCTAGATTCCGATGATTCACTTCAGGTTTACTGTATACCTTGGACCTTCGTATTGACGATAAAACACAGAAATTGCCCCGAATTTAATACAAAAGGCACAATGCCGACTTAAGTAAAAGAGGAATGACACTCTCACTTTGTATGATTTGTACCTCTCCAGTGAGTCCAGTTTTAGATTCCGATGATTCACTTCAGGTTTACTGTATACCTTGGTCCTTCTTATTGACGATGAAACACAGAAATTGCATCCGAATTTAATACAAAAGGCACAATGCCGACTTAAGTGCAAGAGGACTGACACTCTAACTTTCTATGATTTAAACCTCACCTGTGTGTTGAGTTTTAGATTCCGATACTTCACTTCAGGTTTACTGTATACCTTTGACCTTCTTACTGACGATGAAACTCACAAATTGCATGCGAATTTAATACAAAAAGCACAATGCCGACTTAAGTACAATAGGACTGACACTCTACCTTTCTATGACTTGAACCCCTCCTGTGAGTTGAGATTTAGAGTCAGATGCTTCCCTTCAAGTTTACTGTATACCTTGGATCTTCTTATTGACGATGAAGCACAGAAATTGCACCCGAATTTAATACAAAAGGCACAATGCCGACTTAAGTACAAGAGGACTTACACTCTAACTTTCTATGATTTGAACCTATCCTGTGAGTTGACTTTTAGATTCCGATGCTTCACTTCAGGTTTATTGTATACCTTGGACCTTCTTATTGACGATGGAACACAGAAATTGCATCCGAATTTAATACAAAAGGCACAAAGCCGACTTAAGTACAAAAGGACTGACACTCTAACATTCTATAATTTAAACCTCTTTTGTGAGTCCAGTTTTAGATTCCAATGCTTCACTTCAGGTTTACTGGATACCTTGTACCTTCTTATTGACGATAATACACAGAAACTGCCCCGAATATAATACAAAAGGCACAATGCCGACTTAAGTACAAGAGGTTTGACACTCTAACTCTCTATGACTTGAACCTATCCTGTAAGTTAAGTTTTACATTCCGATGCTTCACTTCAGGTTTACTGTATACCTTAGACCTTCTTGTTGCCGATGAAACACAGAAATTGCATCCGAATTTAATACAAATCACAATGCCGACTTAAGTACAAGAGCTCTGACACTCTAAATTTATATGATTTAAACCTCTCCTGTGAGTTGAGTTTTAGATTCCGATGCTTCACTTCAGGTTTACTGGATACCTTGGACCTTCTTATTGACGATGAAACACAGAAATTGCATCCGAATTTAATACAAAAGGCACAATGCCGACTTAAGTACCAGAGGACTGACACTGTAACTTTCTATGATTTGAACCTCTCTTGTGAGTTAAGATTTAGATTCCGATGCTTCACTTCAGGTTTAGTGTATAACTTGGTCCCTCTTATTGTCGATGAAACACAGAAATTGCATCCGAATATAATGCAAAAGGCACAATGCCGACTTAAGTACAAGAGGACTGACACTCTAACTTTCTATGATTTTAACCTCTCCTGTGAGTCCAGTTTTAGATTCCGATGCTTCACTTCAGGATAACTGTATACCTTGGACCTGCTTATTGACGATGAAACACAGAAATGGCATCTGAATGTAATACAAAAGTCATAATGCCGACTTAAGTACAAGAATACTGACACTCTAATTTCTATGATTTTAACCTCTCCTGTGAGTTGAGTTTTAGATTCCGATGCTTCACTTCAGGTTTGCTGTATACCTTGGACCCTCTTATTGACGATGAAACACAGAAATTGCATCCGAATTTAATACAATAGGCACAATGCCGACTTAAGTACGAGAGGTCTGACACTCTAACTTTCTATGATTTGAACCTCTCCTGTGAGTCCAGTTTTAGATTCCGATGCTTCACTTCAGGTTTACTGTATACCTTGGACCTTCTTATTGACGATGAAACACAGAAATTGCATACGAATTTAATACAAAAGGCACAATGCCGACTTAAGTACAAGAGGCCTGACACTCTATCTTTCTATGATTGAAACCTCTCCTGTGAGTCCAGTTCTAGATTCCCATGCGTCACTTCAGGTTTACTGAATACCTTGGACCGTCTTACTGACGATGCAACACAGAAATTGCATCCGAATGTAATACAAAAGGCACAATGCCTACTTAAGTACAAGAGGACCGACACTCTAATTTTCTATGGTTTAAACCTCTCCTGTGAGTTGAGTTTTAGATTTCGATGATTCACTTCAGGTTTACTGTATACCTTGGACCTTCTTATTGACGATGAAACACAGAAATTGCATCCGATTTTAATACAAATTTCACAATGCCGACTTAAGTACAATAGGACTGATACTCTACCTTTCTATGATTTGAACCGCTCCTGTGAGTTGAGATTTAGATTCAAATGTTTCACTTCAAGTTTACTGTATACCTTGGACCTTCTTATTGACGATGAAGCACAAAAATTGCACCCGAATTTAATACAAAAGGCACAATGCCGACCTAAGTACAAGAGTACTTACACTCTAACTTTCTATGATTTGAACCTCTCCTGTGAGTCCTGTTTTAGATTCCGATGCCTCACTTCAGGTTTACTGTATACCTTGGACCTTCATATTGACGATTAAACACAGAAATTGCACAAGAATTTAATACAAAAGGCACAATGCCGACTTAAGTACAAGAGGACTGACACTCTAACTTTCTATGATTTAAACCCCTCCTGTGAGTTGAGTTTTAGATTCCGATGCTTCACTTGAGGTTTACTGTATACCTTGGACCTTCTTATTGACGATGATACACAGAAATTGCATCCGAATTTAATACAAAAGGCACAATGCCGTCTTAAGTAGAAGAGGAATGACACTCTAACTTTCTATGATTTGAATCTATCCTGTGAGGTGAGTTTTAGATTCCGATGCTTCAATTTAGATTTACTGTATACCTTAGACCTTCTTATTGTCGATGAAATACAGAAATGGCATCCGAATTTAATACGAAATTCACAATGCCGACTTAAGTACAAGAGCACTGACACACTAACTTTCTATGATTTAAACCTCTCCTGTGAGTTGAGTTTTAGAATCCGATGCTTCACTTCAGGTTTACTGTATACCTTGGACCTTCTTATTGACGATGAAACACGGAAATTGCATCCAAATTTAATACATAAGGCACAATGCCGACTTTAGTACAAGTGGACTGACACTCTAACTTTCTACGAATTGAACCTCTCCTGTGAGTTGAGTTTAGATTTCGATGCTTCACTTCAGGTTTACTGCATACCTTCTACCTTCTTATTGACAATGAAGCACAGATATAGCATCCGAATTTAATACAAAAGGCACAATGCCGACTTAAGTACAAGAGGACTGACACTCAAACTTTCTATGATTTGAACCTCTCCTGTGAGTTAAGATTTAAATTCCGATGCTTCACTTCAGGATTAATGTATACCTTGGACCTTCATATTGACGATGAAACACAGAAATTGCATCCGATTTTAATACAAAATGCACAATGCCTCCTTAAAAACAAGAGAACTGACACTCTAAGTTTCTATGATATAAACCTCTCCTGTGACTCCGTTTTAGATTCCGATGCTTCACTTCAGGTTAACTGTATACCTTGGACCTTCTTATTGACGATGAAACACAGAAATAGCATCCGATTTTAATACAAAAATCACAATGCCGTTTTAAGTACTAGAGGACTGACACTGTAACTTTCTAGGATTTAAACCTCTCCTGTGAGTCCAGTTTTAGATTCCGAAGCTTCACTTCAGGTTTACTGTATACCTTGTACCTTCTTATTGACGATGAAACTCAGAAATTGCATCCGAAATTAATACAAAAGGCACAAAGCCGACTTAAGTACAAGAGTACTGACACTCTAACTTTCTATGATTTGAACCTCTCCTGTGAGTTGAGTTTCAGATTCCGATGCTTCACTTCAGGTTTACTGTATACCTTGGACCTTCTTATTGACGATGAAACACAGAAATTGCATCCGAATTTAATACAAATGCACAATGCCGACTTAAGTACAATAGGACTGACACTTTACCTTTCTATGATATGAACCCCTCCTGTGAGATGAGATTTAGATTCAGATGCTTCACTTCAGGTTTACTGTATCCCTTGGACCTTCGTATTGACGATGAAGCACAGAAATTGCTCCCGAATTCAATACAAAAGGCACAATGCCGACTTAAGTACAAGAGGACTCACACTCTAACTTTCTATGACTTAAACCTCTCCTGTGAATCCAGTTTTAGATTCCGATGGTTCACTCCAGGTTTACTGTATACCTTGGACCTTCTGATTGACGATGAAACACAGAAATTGCATCCGAATTTAACACAAACGGCACAATGCCGACTAAAGTACAAGAGGACTGACACTCTAACTTTCTATGACTTAAACCTATCCTCTGAGTTGAGTTTTAGATTCCGATGCTTCACTTCAGGTTTACTGTATACCTTAGACCTTCTTATTGTCGATGAAACACAGAAATTGCATCCGAATTTAATACAAATGGCACAATGCCAACTTAAGTACAAGAGGACTGACACTCTAAATTTCTATGATTTAAACCTCTCCTGTGAGTCCAGTTTTAGATTCCGATGCGTCACTTCAGGTTTACTGTAAACCTTGGACCGTCTTACTGCCGATGCAACACAGAAATTACTCTAAATTTCTATGATTTAAACCTCTCCTGTGAGTCCAGTTTTAGATTCCGATGCGTCACTTCAGGTTTACTGTAAACCTTGGACCGTCTTACTGCCGATGCAACACAGAAATTGCATCAGAATTAATTTCAAAAGCACAATGCCGACTTAAGTACAAGAGGACTGACAATCTAACTTTCAATGATTTAAACCTCTACTGTGAGTTGAGATTTATATTCCGATGCTTCACTTCAGGATTACTGTATACCTTGGACCTTCTTATTGACGATGAAACACAGAAATTGGAAACGAATTTAATACAAAAGTCACAATGCCGACTTAAGTACAAGAGGACTGACACTCTAACTTGTAATGATTTGAACCTCTCCTGTGAAATGAGTTTTAGATTCCGATGCTTCACTTCAGGTTTACTGTATACCTAGGACCTTCTTATTGACGATGAAATACAGAAATTGCATCCGAATTTAATACAAAAGGCACAATGCCGACTTAAGTACAAGAGGACTGACACTTTAACTCTCTATGATTTGCACCCCGCATGTGAGTTGAGTTTTAGATTCCGATGCTTCACTTAAGGGTTTGGTATACCTTGGGCCTTCTTATTGACAATGAAGCACAGAAATTGCATCCGAATTTAATACCAACGGCACAATGCCGACTTAAGCACAAGAGGACTGACACAATAACTTTCTATGATTGGACCTATCCTGTGAGTTGACTTTTACATACCGATGCTTCACTTCAGGTTTACTGTATACCGTGGACCTTCTTATTGACGATGGAACACAGAAATTGCATCCGAATTTAATACAAAAGGCACACTGCCGACTTAAGTACAAAAGGACTGACACTCTAACATTGTATGACTTAAACCTCTTTTGTGAGTCCAGTTTTAGATTCCGATGCTTCACTTCAGGTTTACTGTATACCTTGGACCTTCTTATTGACGATGAAACACAGAAATAACATCCGATTTTAATAGAAAAATCACAATGCAGTTTTCAGTACAAGAGGACTGACACTTTAACTTTCTATGATTTAAACCTCTCCTGTGAGGCCAGTTTTAGATTCCGATGCTTCACTTCAGGTTTACTCTATACCTTGGACCTTCTTATTGACCATAAAACACAGAAATTGCTCCGAATGTAATACAAAAGGCACAATGCCGACTTAAGTACAAGAGGACTGACACTCTAACTCTCTATGATTTGAACCTATCCTGTGAGTTAAGTTTTAGATTCCGATGCTTCGCTTTAGGTTTACTGTATACCTTAGACATTCTTGTTGCCGATGAAACACAGAAATTGCATCCGAATTTAATACTAATCACAATGCCGACTTAAGTACAAGAGCTCTGACACTCTAACTTTATATGATTTAAACCTCTCCTGTGAGTTGAGTTTTAGATTCCGATGCTTCACTTCAGGTTTACTGTATACCTTGGACCTTCTTATTGACGATGAAACACAGAAATTGCATCCAAATTTAATACAAAAGGCACAATGCCGCCTTAAGTACAAGAGGACTGACACTCTAACTTTCAATGATTTGAACCTCTCCTGTGAGTTGAGTTTTTGATTCCGATGCTTCACTTGAGGTTTACTGTATACCTTGGACCTTCTTATTGACGATGAAACACAGAAATTGCATCCGAATTTAATACAAAAGGCACAATGCCGCCTTAAGTACAAGATAACTGACACTTTAACTTTCTAGGATTTAAATCTCTCCTGTGAGTCCAGTTATAGATTCCGAAGCTTCACTTCAGGTTTACTGTATATCTTGACCTTCTTATTGACGATCAAACTGAGAAATTGCATCCGAATTTAATACAAAAGGCACAATGCCGACTTAAGTACAATAGGACTGATACTCTACCTTTCTATGATTTGAGCCCCTCCTGTGAGTTGAGATTTAGATTCAGATGTTTCACTTCAAGTTTACTGTATACCTTGGACCTTCTTATTGACGATGAAGCACAAAAATTGCACCCGAATTTAATACAAAAGGCACAATGCCGACCTAAGTACAAGAGGACTTACACTCTAACTATCTATGATTTGAACCTCTCCTGTGAGTCCAGTTTTAGATTCCGATGCCACACTTCAGGTTTACTGTATACCTTGGACGATCTTAGTGACGATTAAACACAGAAATAGCATCCGAATTTAATACAAAATGCACAATGCCGACTTAAGTACAAGAGGACTGACACTGTAACTTTCTATGATTCAAACCCCTCCTGTGAATTGAGTTTTAGATTCCGATGCTTCACTTGAGATTTACTGTATACCTTGGACCTTCTTATTGACGATGAAACATAGAAATTGCATCCAAATTTAATACAAAAGGACAATGCCGACTTAAGTACAAGTGGCCTGACACTCTAACTTTCTATGATTTTAACCTCACCTGTGAGTCCAGTTTTAGATTCCGATGCTTCACTTCAGGATAACTGTATACCTTGGACCTGCTTATTGACGATGAAACACAGAAATGGCATCTGAATGTAATACAAAAGTCATAATGCCGACTTAAGTACAAGAATACTGACACTCTAATTTCTATGATTTTAACCTCTCCTGTGAGTTGAGTTATAGATTCCGATGCTTCACTTCAGGTTTGCTGTATACCTTGGACCCTCTTATTGACGATGAAACACAGAAATTGCATCCGAATTTAATACAATAGGCACAATGCCGACTTAAGTACGAGAGGTCTGACACTCTAACTTTCTATGATTTGAACCTCTCCTGTGAGTCCAGTTTTAGATTCCGATGCTTCACTTCAGGTTTACTGTATACCTTGGACCTTCTTATTGACGATGAAACACAGAAATTGCATACGAATTTAATACAAAAGGCACAATGCCGACTTAAGTACAAGAGGCCTGACACTCTATCTTCCTATGATTGAAACCTCTCCTGTGAGTCCAGTTCTAGATTCCCATGCGTCACTTCAGGTTTACTGAATACCTTGGACCGTCTTACTGACGATGCAACACAGAAATTGCATCCGAATGTAATACAAAAGGCACAATGCCTACTTAAGTACAAGAGGACCGACACTCTAATTTTCTATGGTTTAAACCTCTCCTGTGAGTTGAGTTTTAGATTTCGATGATTCACTTCAGGTTTACTGTATACCTTGGACCTTCTTATTGACGATGAAACACAGAAATTGCATCCGATTTTAATACAAATTTCACAATGCCGACTTAAGTACAATAGGACTGATACTCTACCTTTCTATGATTTGAACCGCTCCTGTGAGTTGAGATTTAGATTCAAATGTTTCACTTCAAGTTTACTGTATACCTTGGACCTTCTTATTGACGATGAAGCACAAAAATTGCACCCGAATTTAATACAAAAGGCACAATGCCGACCTAAGTACAAGAGTACTTACACTCTAACTTTCTATGATTTGAACCTCTCCTGTGAGTCCTGTTTTAGATTCCGATGCCTCACTTCAGGTTTACTGTATACCTTGGACCTTCATATTGACGATTAAACACAGAAATTGCACAAGAATTTAATACAAAAGGCACAATGCCGACTTAAGTACAAGAGGACTGACACTCTAACTTTCTATGATTTAAACCCCTCCTGTGAGTTGAGTTTTAGATTCCGATGCTTCACTTGAGGTTTACTGTATACCTTGGACCTTCTTATTGACGATGATACACAGAAATTGCATCCGAATTTAATACAAAAGGCACAATGCCGTCTTAAGTAGAAGAGGAATGACACTCTAACTTTCTATGATTTGAATCTATCCTGTGAGGTGAGTTTTAGATTCCGATGCTTCAATTTAGATTTACTGTATACCTTAGACCTTCTTATTGTCGATGAAATACAGAAATGGCATCCGAATTTAATACGAAATTCACAATGCCGACTTAAGTACAAGAGCACTGACACACTAACTTTCTATGATTTAAACCTCTCCTGTGAGTTGAGTTTTAGAATCCGATGCTTCACTTCAGGTTTACTGTATACCTTGGACCTTCTTATTGACGATGAAACACGGAAATTGCATCCAAATTTAATACATAAGGCACAATGCCGACTTTAGTACAAGTGGACTGACACTCTAACTTTCTACGAATTGAACCTCTCCTGTGAGTTGAGTTTAGATTTCGATGCTTCACTTCAGGTTTACTGCATACCTTCTACCTTCTTATTGACAATGAAGCACAGATATTGCATCCGAATTTAATACAAAAGGCACAATGCCGACTTAAGTACAAGAGGACTGACACTCAAACTTTCTATGATTTGAACCTCTCCTGTGAGTTAAGATTTAAATTCCGATGCTTCACTTCAGGATTAATGTATACCTTGGACCTTCATATTGACGATGAAACACAGAAATTGCATCCGATTTTAATACAAAATGCACAATGCCTCCTTAAAAACAAGAGAACTGACACTCTAAGTTTCTATGATATAAACCTCTCCTGTGACTCCGTTTTAGATTCCGATGCTTCACTTCAGGTTAACTGTATACCTTGGACCTTCTTATTGACGATGAAACACAGAAATAGCATCCGATTTTAATACAAAAATCACAATGCCGTTTTAAGTACTAGAGGACTGACACTGTAACTTTCTAGGATTTAAACCTCTCCTGTGAGTCCAGTTTTAGATTCCGAAGCTTCACTTCAGGTTTACTGTATACCTTGTACCTTCTTATTGACGATGAAACTCAGAAATTGCATCCGAAATTAATACAAAAGGCACAAAGCCGACTTAAGTACAAGAGTACTGACACTCTAACTTTCTATGATTTGAACCTCTCCTGTGAGTTGAGTTTCAGATTCCGATGCTTCACTTCAGGTTTACTGTATACCTTGGACCTTCTTATTGACGATGAAACACAGAAATTGCATCCGAATTTAATACAAATGCACAATGCCGACTTAAGTACAATAGGACTGACACTTTACCTTTCTATGATATGAACCCCTCCTGTGAGATGAGATTTAGATTCAGATGCTTCACTTCAGGTTTACTGTATCCCTTGGACCTTCGTATTGACGATGAAGCACAGAAATTGCTCCCGAATTTAATACAAAAGGCACAATGCCGACTTAAGTACAAGAGGACTCACACTCTAACTTTCTATGACTTAAACCTCTCCTGTGAATCCAGTTTTAGATTCCGATGGTTCACTCCAGGTTTACTGTATACCTTGGACCTTCTGATTGACGATGAAACACAGAAATTGCATCCGAATTTAACACAAACGGCACAATGCCGACTAAAGTACAAGAGGACTGACACTCTAACTTTCTATGACTTAAACCTATCCTCTGAGTTGAGTTTTAGATTCCGATGCTTCACTTCAGGTTTACTGTATACCTTAGACCTTCTTATTGTCGATGAAACACAGAAATTGCATCCGAATTTAATACAAATGGCACAATGCCAACTTAAGTACAAGAGGACTGACACTCTAAATTTCTATGATTTAAACCTCTCCTGTGAGTCCAGTTTTAGATTCCGATGCGTCACTTCAGGTTTACTGTAAACCTTGGACCGTCTTACTGCCGATGCAACACAGAAATTACTCTAAATTTCTATGATTTAAACCTCTCCTGTGAGTCCAGTTTTAGATTCCGATGCGTCACTTCAGGTTTACTGTAAACCTTGGACCGTCTTACTGCCGATGCAACACAGAAATTGCATCAGAATTAATTTCAAAAGCACAATGCCGACTTAAGTACAAGAGGACTGACAATCTAACTTTCAATGATTTAAACCTCTACTGTGAGTTGAGATTTATATTCCGATGCTTCACTTCAGGATTACTGTATACCTTGGACCTTCTTATTGACGATGAAACACAGAAATTGGAAACGAATTTAATACAAAAGTCACAATGCCGACTTAAGTACAAGAGGACTGACACTCTAACTTGTAATGATTTGAACCTCTCCTGTGAAATGAGTTTTAGATTCCGATGCTTCACTTCAGGTTTACTGTATACCTAGGACCTTCTTATTGACGATGAAATACAGAAATTGCATCCGAATTTAATACAAAAGGCACAATGCCGACTTAAGTACAAGAGGACTGACACTTTAACTCTCTATGATTTGCACCCCGCATGTGAGTTGAGTTTTAGATTCCGATGCTTCACTTAAGGGTTTGGTATACCTTGGGCCTTCTTATTGACAATGAAGCACAGAAATTGCATCCGAATTTAATACCAACGGCACAATGCCGACTTAAGCACAAGAGGACTGACACAATAACTTTCTATGATTGGACCTATCCTGTGAGTTGACTTTTACATACCGATGCTTCACTTCAGGTTTACTGTATACCGTGGACCTTCTTATTGACGATGGAACACAGAAATTGCATCCGAATTTAATACAAAAGGCACACTGCCGACTTAAGTACAAAAGGACTGACACTCTAACATTCTATGACTTAAACCTCTTTTGTGAGTCCAGTTTTAGATTCCGATGCTTCACTTCAGGTTTACTGTATACCTTGGACCTTCTTATTGACGATGAAACACAGAAATAACATCCGATTTTAATAGAAAAATCACAATGCAGTTTTCAGTACAAGAGGACTGACACTTTAACTTTCTATGATTTAAACCTCTCCTGTGAGGCCAGTTTTAGATTCCGATGCTTCACTTCAGGTTTACTCTATACCTTGGACCTTCTTATTGACCATAAAACACAGAAATTGCTCCGAATGTAATACAAAAGGCACAATGCCGACTTAAGTACAAGAGGACTGACACTCTAACTCTCTATGATTTGAACCTATCCTGTGAGTTAAGTTTTAGATTCCGATGCTTCGCTTTAGGTTTACTGTATACCTTAGACATTCTTGTTGCCGATGAAACACAGAAATTGCATCCGAATTTAATACTAATCACAATGCCGACTTAAGTACAAGAGCTCTGACACTCTAACTTTATATGATTTAAACCTCTCCTGTGAGTTGAGTTTTAGATTCCGATGCTTCACTTCAGGTTTACTGTATACCTTGGACCTTCTTATTGACGATGAAACACAGAAATTGCATCCAAATTTAATACAAAAGGCACAATGCCGCCTTAAGTACAAGAGGACTGACACTCTAACTTTCAATGATTTGAACCTCTCCTGTGAGTTGAGTTTTGGATTCCGATGCTTCACTTGAGGTTTACTGTATACCTTGGACCTTCTTATTGACGATGAAACACAGAAATTGCATCCGAATTTAATACAAAAGGCACAATGCCGCCTTAAGTACAAGATAACTGACACTTTAACTTTCTAGGATTTAAATCTCTCCTGTGAGTCCAGTTATAGATTCCGAAGCTTCACTTCAGGTTTACTGTATATCTTGACCTTCTTATTGACGATCAAACTGAGAAATTGCATCCGAATTTAATATAAAAGGCACAATGCCGACTTAAGTACAATAGGACTGATACTCTACCTTTCTATGATTTGAGCCCCTCCTGTGAGTTGAGATTTAGATTCAGATGTTTCACTTCAAGTTTACTGTATACCTTGGACCTTCTTATTGACGATGAAGCACAAAAATTGCACCCGAATTTAATACAAAAGGCACAATGCCGACCTAAGTACAAGAAGACTTACACTCTAACTATCTATGATTTGAACCTCTCCTGTGAGTCCAGTTTTAGATTCCGATGCCACACTTCAGGTTTACTGTATACCTTGGACGATCTTAGTGACGATTAAACACAGAAATAGCATCCGAATTTAATACAAAATGCACAATGCCGACTTAAGTACAAGAGGACTGACACTGTAACTTTCTATGATTCAAACCCCTCCTGTGAATTGAGTTTTAGATTCCGATGCTTCACTTGAGATTTACTGTATACCTTGGACCTTCTTATTGACGATGAAACATAGAAATTGCATCCAAATTTAATACAAAAGGACAATGCCGACTTAAGTACAAGTGGCCTGACACACTAACTTTCTATGATTTGAACTTCTCCTGTGTGTTGAGTTTTAGATTTCGATGCTTCACTTCAGGTTTACTGCATACCTTGGACCTTCTTATTGACAATGAAGCACAGATATTGCATCCGAATTTAATACAAAAGGCACAATGCTGACTTAAGTACAAGAGGACTGACACTCAAACTTTCTATGATTTGAACCTCTCCTTTGAGTTAAGATTTACATTCCGATGCTTCACTTCAGGTTTAATGTATACCTTGGACCTTCATATTGACGATGAAACACAGAAATTGCATTCGATTATAATACAAAATGCACAATGCCGCCTTAAGTACAAGATAACTGAGACTCTAAGTTTCTATGATTTAAACCTCTCCTGTGACTCTGTTTTAGATTCCGATGCTTCACTTCAGGTTTACTGCATACCTTGGACCATCTTATTGACGATGAAACACAGAAATTGCATCCGAATTTAATACAAAATTCACAATGCCGACTTAAGTGCAAGAGGACTGACACCCTTACTTTCTATGATTTGAACCTCTCGTGTGAGTTGAGATTTAGATTCCGATATTTCAATTCAGGTTTACTGTATACCTTGGACCATCTTATTGACGATGAAACACAGAAATTGCATCAAAATTTTATACAAAAGGCAAAATGCCGACTTAAGTACATGAGGACTGACACTTTAACTCTCTATGATTTGCACCCCGCCTGTGAGTTGAGTTTTAGATTCCGATGCTTCTCTTAAGGGTTTGGTATACCTTGGGCCTTCTTATTGACAATGAAGCACAGAAATTGCATCCGAATTTAATACAAACGGCACAATGCCGACTTAAGTACAAGAGGACTGACACTCTAACTTTCTATGATTTGAACCTATCCTGTGAGTTGACTTTTAGATACCGATGCTTCACTTCAGGTTAACTATATACCGTGGACCTTCTTATTGACGATGGGACACAGAAATTGCAACCGCATTTAATACAAAAGGCACACTGCCGACTTAAGTACAAAAGGACTGACACTCTTACATTCTATGATTTAAACCTCTTTAGTGAGTCAAGTTTTAGATTCCGATGCTTCACTTCAGGTTTACTGTATACCTTGGACCTTCTTATTGACGATGAAACACAGAAATAACATCCGATTTTAATAGAAAAATTACAATGCACTTTTCAGTACAAGAGGACTGACACTTTTACTTTCTATGATTTAAACCTCTCCTGTGAGTCCAGTTATAGATTCCGAAGCTTCACTTCAGGTTTACTGAATACCTTGGACCTTCTTATTGACCATAAAACACAGAAATTGCTCCGAATGTAATACAAAAGGCACAATGCCGACTTAAGTACAAGAGGACTGACACTCTAACTCTCTATGATTTGAACCTATCCTGTGAGTTGAGTTTTAGATTCCGATGCTTCGCTTCAGGTTTACTGTATACCTTAGACATTCTTGTTGCCGATGAAACACAGAAATTGCATCCAAATTTAATACAAAAGGCACAATGCCGCCTTAAGTACAAGAGGACTGACACTCTAACTTTCAATGATTTGAACCTCTCCTGTGAGTTGAGTTTTGGATTCCGATGCTTCACATGAGGTTTACTGTATACCTTGGACCTTCTTATTGACGATGAAACACAGAAATTGCATCCGAATTTAATACAAAAGGCACAATGCCGCCTTAAGTACAAGATAACTGACACTTTAACTTTCTAGGATTTAAATCTCTCCTGTGAGTCCAGTTATAGATTCCGAAGCTTCACTTCAGGTTTACTGTATATCTTGACCTTCTTATTGACGATCAAACTGAGAAATTGCATCCGAATTTAATACAAAAGGCACAATGCCGACTTAAGTACAATAGGACTGATACTCTACCTTTCTATGATTTGAGCCCCTCCTGTGAGTTGAGATTTAGATTCAGATGTTTCACTTCAAGTTTACTGTATACCTTGGACCTTCTTATTGACGATGAAACACAGAAATTGCATCCGAATTTAATACAAATGCACAATGCCGACTTAAGTACAATAGGACTGACACTTTACCTTTCTATGATATGAACCCCTCCTGTGAGATGAGATTTAGATTCAGATGCCACACTTCAGGTTTACTGTATACCTTGGACGATCTTAGTGACGATTAAACACAGAAATAGCATCCGAATTTAATACAAAATGCACAATGCCGACTTAAGTACAAGAGGACTGACACTGTAACTTTCTATGATTCAAACCCCTCCTGTGAATTGAGTTTTAGATTCCGATGCTTCACTTGAGATTTACTGTATACCTTGGACCTTCTTATTGACGATGAAACATAGAAATTGCATCCAAATTTAATACAAAAGGACAATGCCGACTTAAGTACAAGTGGCCTGACACACTAACTTTCTATGATTTGAACTTCTCCTGTGTGTTGAGTTTTAGATTTCGATGCTTCACTTCAGGTTTACTGCATACCTTGGACCTTCTTATTGACAATGAAGCACAGATATTGCATCCGAATTTAATACAAAAGGCACAATGCTGACTTAAGTACAAGAGGACAGACACTCAAACTTTCTATGATTTGAACCTCTCCTTTGAGTTAAGATTTACATTCCGATGCTTCACTTCAGGTTTAATGTATACCTTGGACCTTCATATTGACGATGAAACACAGAAATTGCATTCGATTATAATACAAAATGCACAATGCCGCCTTAAGTACAAGATAACTGAGACTCTAAGTTTCTATGATTTAAACCTCTCCTGTGACTCTGTTTTAGATTCCGATGCTTCACTTCAGGTTTACTGCATACCTTGGACCATCTTATTGACGATGAAACACAGAAATTGCATCCGAATTTAATACAAAATTCACAATGCCGACTTAAGTGCAAGAGGACTGACACCCTTACTTTCTATGATTTGAACCTCTCGTGTGAGTTGAGATTTAGATTCCGATATTTCAATTCAGGTTTACTGTATACCTTGGACCATCTTATTGACGATGAAACACAGAAATTGCATCAAAATTTTATACAAAAGGCAAAATGCCGACTTAAGTACATGAGGACTGACACTTTAACTCTCTATGATTTGCACCCCGCCTGTGAGTTGAGTTTTAGATTCCGATGCTTCTCTTAAGGGTTTGGTATACCTTGGGCCTTCTTATTGACAATGAAGCACAGAAATTGCATCCGAATTTAATACAAACGGCACAATGCCGACTTAAGTACAAGAGGACTGACACTCTAACTTTCTATGATTTGAACCTATCCTGTGAGTTGACTTTTAGATACCGATGCTTCACTTCAGGTTAACTATATACCGTGGACCTTCTTATTGACGATGGGACACAGAAATTGCAACCGCATTTAATACAAAAGGCACACTGCCGACTTAAGTACAAAAGGACTGACACTCTTACATTCTATGATTTAAACCTCTTTAGTGAGTCAAGTTTTAGATTCCGATGCTTCACTTCAGGTTTACTGTATACCTTGGACCTTCTTATTGACGATGAAACACAGAAATAACATCCGATTTTAATAGAAAAATCACAATGCACTTTTCAGTACAAGAGGACTGACACTTTTACTTTCTATGATTTAAACCTCTCCTGTGAGTCCAGTTATAGATTCCGAAGCTTCACTTCAGGTTTACTGAATACCTTGGACCTTCTTATTGACCATAAAACACAGAAATTGCTCCGAATGTAATACAAAAGGCACAATGCCGACTTAAGTACAAGAGGACTGACACTCTAACTCTCTATGATTTGAACCTATCCTGTGAGTTAAGTTTTAGATTCCGATGCTTCGCTTCAGGTTTACTGTATACCTTAGACATTCTTGTTGCCGATGAAACACAGAAATTGCATCCAAATTTAATACAAAAGGCACAATGCCGCCTTAAGTACAAGAGGACTGACACTCTAACTTTCAATGATTTGAACCTCTCCTGTGAGTTGAGTTTTGGATTCCGATGCTTCACATGAGGTTTACTGTATACCTTGGACCTTCTTATTGACGATGAAACACAGAAATTGCATCCGAATTTAATACGAAAGGCACAACGCCGCCTTAAGTACAAGATAACTGACACTTTATCTTTCTAGGATTTAAATCTCTCCTGTGAGTCCAGTTATAGATTCCGAAGCTTCACTTGAGGTTTACTGTATATCTTGACCTTCTTATTGACGATCGAACTCAGAAATTGCATCCGAATTTAATACAAAAGGCACAATGCCGACATAAGTACAATAGGACTGATACTCTACCTTTCTATGATTTGAACCCCTCCTGTGAGTTGAGATTTAGATTCAGATGTTTCACTTCAGGTTTACTGTATACCTTGGACCTTCGTATTGACGATGAAGCACAGAAATTGCTCCCGAATTTAATACAAAAGGCACAATGCCGACTTAAGTACAAGAGGACTCACACTCTAACTTTCTATGATTTGAACCTCTCCTGTGAGTCCAGTTTTAGATTCCGATGCCTCACTTCAGGTTTACTGTATACCTTGGTCCTTCTTATTGACGAAGAAACACAGATATTCATCCAAATTAATACAAAAGGCACAATGCCGACTTAAGTACAAGAGGACTGACACTCTAACTTTCTATGATTTGAACCTCTCCTGTGAGTCCAGTTTTAGATTCCGATGCCTCACTTCAGGTTTACTGTATACCTTGGACCATCTTATTGACGAATAAACACAGAAATAGCGTCCGAATTTAATACAAAAGGCACAATGCCGACTTAAGTACAAGAGGACTGACACTGTAACTTTCTATGATTTAAACCCCTCCTGTGAGTTGAGTTTTAGATTCCGATGCTTCACTTGAGGTTTACTGTATACCTTGGACCTTCTTATTGACGATGAAACATAGAAATTGCATCCAAATTTAATACAAAAGGACAATGCCGACTTAAGTACAAGTGGCCTGACACACTAACTTTCTATGATTTGAACTTCTCCTGTGTGTTGAGTTTTAGATTTCGATGCTTCACTTCAGGTTTACTGCATACCTTGGACCTTCTTATTGACAATGAAGCACAGATATTGCATCCGAATTTAATACAAAAGGCACAATGCTGACTTAAGTACAAGAGGACAGACACTCAAACTTTCTATGATTTGAACCTCTCCTTTGAGTTAAGATTTACATTCCGATGCTTCACTTCAGGTTTAATGTATACCTTGGACCTTCATATTGACGATGAAACACAGAAATTGCATTCGATTATAATACAAAATGCACAATGCCGCCTTAAGTACAAGATAACTGAGACTCTAAGTTTCTATGATTTAAACCTCTCCTGTGACTCTGTTTTAGATTCCGATGCTTCACTTCAGGTTAACTGTATACCTTGGACCTTCTTATTGACGATGAAACACAGAAATAGCATCCGATTTTAATACAAAAATCACAATGCCGTTTTAAGTACTAGAGGACTGACACTCTAAGTTTCTAGGATTTTAACCTCTCCTGTGAGTCCAGTTTTAGATTCCGAAGCTTCACTTCAGGTTTACTGTATACCTTGCACCTTCTTATTGACGATGAAACTCAGAAATTGCATCCGAAATTAATACAAAAGGCACAATGCCGACTTAAGTACAAGAGTACTGACACTCTAACTTTCTATGATTTGAACCTCTCCTGTGAGTTGAGTCTTAGATTCCGATGCTTCACTTCAGGTTTACTGTATACCTTGGACCTTCTTATTGACGATGAAACACAGAAATTGCATCCGAATTTAATACAAAATGCACAATGCCGACTTAAGTGCAAGAGGACTGACACCCTAACTTTCTATGATTTGAACCTCTCCTGTCAGTTGAGATTTAGATTCCGATGCTTCACTTCAGGTTTACTTTATACCTTGGACCTTCTTATTGACGATGAAAGACAGAAATTGCATCCGAATTTAATACAAAAGGCACAGTGACGACCTAAGTACAATAGGACTGACACTCTACCTTTCTATGATTTGAACCCCTCCTGTGAGATGAGATTTAAATTCAGATGCTTCACTTCAGGTTTACTGTATACCTTGGACCTTCGTATTAACGATGAAGCACAGAAATTGCTCCCGAATTTAATACAAAAGGCACAATGCCGACTTAAGTACAAGAGGACTCACACTCTAACTTTCTATGATTTGAACCTCTCCTGTGAGTCCAGTTTTAGATTCCGATGCCTCACTTCAGGTTTACTGTATACCTTGGTCCTTCTTATTGACGAAGAAACACAGATATTGCATCCGAATTAATACAAAAGGCACAATGCCGACTTAAGTACAAGAGGACTGACACTCTAACTTTCTATGATTTGAACATATCCTGTGAGTTGACTGTTAGATACCGATGCTTCACTTCAGGTTTACTGTATACCGTGGATCTTCTTATTGACGATGGAACACAGAAATTGCATCCGAATTTAATACAAAAGGCACAATGCCGACTTAAGTACAAATGAACTGACACTCTAACATTCTATGATTTAAACCTCTTTTGTGAGTCCAGTTTTAGATTCCGATGCTTCACTTCAGGTTTACTGTATACCTTGGTCCTTCTTATTGACGAAGAAACACAGATATTGCATCCGAATTAATACAAAAGGCACAATGCCGACTTAAGTACAAGGGGACTGACACTCTAACTTTCTATGATTTAAACCTCTCCTGTGAATCCAGTTTTAGATTCCGATGGTGCACTCCAGGTTTACTGTATACCTTGGACCTTCTTATTGACGATGAAACACAGAAATTGCATCCGAATTTAATACAAAAGGCACAATGCCGACTTAAGTACAAGAGGACTGACACTCTAACTTTCTATGATTTAAACCTATCCTCTGAGTTGAGTTTCAGATTCCGATGCTTCACTTCAGGTTTACTGTATACCTTAGACCTTCTTATTGTCGATGAAACACAGAAATTGCAACCGAATTTAATACAAATGGCACAATGCTGACTTAAGTACAAGAGGACTGCCACTCTAAATTTCTATGATTTAAACCTCTCCTGTGAGTCCAGTTTTAGATTCCGATGCGTCACTTCAGGTTTACTGTATACCTTGGACCTTCTTATTGACGATGAAACACAGAAATTGCATCCGAATTAATACAAAAGGCACAATGCCGACTTAAGTACAAGAGGACTGACACTCTAACTTTCTATGATTTGAACCTCTCGTGTGAGTTGAGATTTAGATTCCGATATTTCAATTCAGGTTTACTGTATACCTTGGACCATCTTATTGACGATGAAACACAGAAATTGCATCAAAATTTTATACAAAAGGCAAAATGCCGACTTAAGTACAACAGGACTGACACTTTAACTCTCTATGATTTGCACCCCGCCTGTGAGTTGAGTTTTAGATTCCGATGCCTCACTTAAGTGTTTGGTATACCTTGGGCCTTCTTATTGACAATGAAGCACAGAAATTGCATCCGAATTTAATACAAACGGCACAATGCCGACTTAAGTACAAGAGGACTGACACTCTAACTTTCTATGATTTGAACCTATCATGTGAGTTGACTTTTAGATACCGATGCTTCATTTCAGGTTTACTGTATACCGTGGACCTTCTTATTGACGATGGAACACAGAATTGCATCCGAATTTAATACAAAAGGCACAATGCCGACTTAAGTACAAAAGGACTGACACTCTAACATCCTATGATTTAAACCAATTTTGTGAATCCAGTTTTAGATTCCGATGCTTCACTTCAGGTTTACTGTATACCTTGGACCTTCTTATTGACGATGAAACACAGAAATAACATCCGATTTTAATAGAAAAATCACAATGCCGTTTTCAGTACAAGAGGACTGACACTTTAACTTTCTATGATTTAAACCTCTCCTGTGAGTCCAGTTTTAGATTCCGATGCTTCACTTCAGGTTTACTGTATACCTTGGACCTTCTTATTGACCATAAAACACAGAAATTGCTCCGAATGTAATACAAAAGGCACAAAGCCGACTTAAGTACAAGAGGACTGACACTCTAACTCTCTATGATTTGAACCTATCCTGTGAGTTAAGTTTTAGATTCTGATGCTTCGCTTCAGGTTTACTGTATACCTTAGACATTCTTGTTGCCGATGATACACAGAAATTGCATCCGAATGTAATACAAATCACAATGCCGACTTAAGTACAAGAGCACTGACACTCTAACTTTTTATGATTTGAACCTCTCCTGTGAGTTGAGTTTTGGATTCCGATGCTTCACTTCAGGTTTACTCTATACCTTGGACCTTCTTATTGACGATGAAACACAGAAATTGCATCCATATTTAATACAAAAGGCACAATGCCGACTTAAGTACAAGAGGACTGACACTCTAACTTTAAATGATTTGAGCCTCTCCTGTGAGTTGAGTTTTGGATTCCGATGCTTGACTTGAGGTTTACTGTATACCTTGGACCTTCTTATTGACGATGAAACACAGAAATTGCATCCGAATTTAATACAAAAGGCACAATGCCACCTTAAGTACAAGATAACTGACACTTTAACTTTCTAGGATTTAAATCTCTCCTGTGAGACCAGTTATAGATTCCGAAGCTTCACTTCAGGTTTACTGTATATCTTGACCTTCTTATTGACGATCAAACTCAGAAATTGCATCCGAATTTAATACAAAAGGCACAATGCCGACTTAAGTACAATAGGACTGATACTCTACCTTTCTATGATTTGAACCCCTCCTGTGAGTTGATATTTAGATTCAGATGTTTCACTTCAAGTTTACTGTATACCTTGGACCTTCTTATTGACGATGAAGCACAAAAATTGCACCCGAATTTAATACAAGAGGCACAATGCCGACCTAAGTACAAGAGGACTTACACTCTAACTTTCTATGATTTGAACCTCTCCTGTGAGTCCAGTTTTAGATTCCGATGCTTCACTTCAGGTTTACTGTATACCTTGGACCATCTTATTGACGATTAAACACAGAAATAGCATCCGAATTTAATACAAAAGGCACAATGCCGACTTAAGTACAAGAGGACTGACACTGTAACTTTCTATGATTTAAACCCCTCCTGTGAGTTGAGTTTTAGATTCCGATGCTTCACTTGAGGTTTACTGTATACCTTGGACCTTCTTATTGACGATGAAACATAGAAATTGCATCCAAATTTAATACAAAAGGACAATGCCGACTTAAGTACAAGTGGCCTGTCACACTAACTTTATATGATTTGAACTTCTCCTGTGTGTTGAGTTTTAGATTTCGATGCTTCACTTCAGGTTTACTGCATACCTTGGACCTTCTTATTGACAATGAAGCACAGATATTGCATCCGAATTTAATACAAGAGGCACAATGCTGACTTAAGTACAAGAGGACTGACACTAAAAACTTTCTATGATTTGAACCTCTCCTTTGAGTTAAGATTTACATTCCGATGCTTCACTTCAGGTTTAATGTATACCTTGGACCTTCATATTGACGATGAAACACAGAAATTGCATTCGATTATAATACAAAATGCACAATGCCGCCTTAAGTACAAGATAACTGAGAGTCTAAGTTTCTATGATTTAAACCTCTCCTGTGACTCTGTTTTAGATTCCGATGTTTCACTTCAGGTTAACTGTATACCTTATACCTTCTTATTGACGATGAAACACAGAAATAGCATCCGATTTTAATACAAAAATCACAATGCCGTTTTAAGTACTAGAGGACTGACACTCTAAGTTTCTAGGATTTAAACCTCTCCTGTGAGTCCAGTTTTAGATTCCGAAGCTTCACTTCAGGTTTACTGTATACCTTGTACCTTCTTATTGACGATGAAACTCAGATATTGCATCCGAAATTAATACAAAAGGCACAATGCCGACTTAAGTACAAGAGTACTGACACTCTAACTTTCTATGATTTGAACCTCTCCTGTGAGTTGAGTTTTAGATTCCGATGCTTCACTTCAGGTTCACTGTATACCTTGGACCTTCGTATTGACGATGAAACACAGAAATTGCATCCGAATTTAATACAAAAGGCACAATGCCGACTTAAGTACAAGAGGACTGACACTCTAACATTCTATGATTTAAACCTATCCTCTGAGTTGAGTTTTAGATTCCGATGCTTCACTTCAGGTTTGCTGTATACCTTAGACCTTCTTATTGTCCACAATAAAGGATGGCAGGCAAAAACAGTTGCAGGATAGAATTTTTTTATAAAAATTCTTGACCAAGGTTTCGGTACATATAAATATACCTTCATCAGAAGTACATTTCCTGAATAGAAAGACACATTCATTAGAAAAGCCATATCAACGAAAGTTTTTTTTTTTTTTTTTTTTTTCTTTATTGTATTTCAATTCCCCATCGGGGCGGGCTGGCAGCAGCATATGCACTGCTCTTCAGCCGAAAGACATAGAACAAAACAAGAGAAGACATTTAAAAACAGCAAAGGAGAGAAGAAGGCGAACATGGATATAAAAAGGGAGAACATCATGGAAGGCAATATACAAAAAACGGGGTGACTGTAAAATGGAGATAAAAAACTGTTTAAAAGTAGCACACACAAAAAATCCACACACTGCGACGATTAAAAGAACACAAGGCACAGTATGACTGGAGCATAAAGGTGTTGACGGATGGCATAGCACACAGCGTAACACTGACGGCGAACCTCAAGGCAGTACACAATTAAAATCACACCTCTTGACGCACACGGGAAACAGCACGAAACACAACACTGACGTGGCACACTGTTGATGAGCAATACAGAGGATCTGCCAGGTTCAAGGAGATGAGGGAGACCTGAAGAAGGGAGGGAGGGGAAGAGATGGGGGAGGGGAATGGGGGGCGCTCGGAAGAGGGCCAGGTAGGGAGGGATGTGGGAAGGAGAGAGGCAAGTATGGGGGGCAGGGTCTCAGGGGAGGGGGGGGATGGAGGAAAATCCGCTCTGGGAGAAGGAAGAAAGAGGAGAAGGGGGCCCTGGGGAGGGGGGGGGAACAAGGCCGGGTTATAGTTGGAAGGAAGGGTATATGTCACGGCGAAGTTCGTCATCCAGGAGGGGAAGGCGTTGGAAATTGCCCTGATGAAGGAGATGGAGGGTGTGGAGGTGGAGAGAGGGAGGGATACAGCGATAGAGGCGCGGCAACGGGCGGGGGGTGGAGAGGAAGGAGGAAACCAGAGGGTGGGGGGGATCAAGCCTGCGAACAATGTAAAGGATGCGGAAATGTTGGAGGAACAAGAGGAGGTGGGGGAAGGGGATCAGTTCATACAGGAGCCGTGTGGGGGAAGGAAGGCGGATACGGAAGGCAAGGCGGAGCGCATGGCGTTCAAGGATTTGGAGAGCCTTGTAAAAGCGGGTGGGGGCGGAGATCCAGGCGACGCTGGCATAACAGAGGATAGGACGGATGAGGGATTTGTAGGTGTGGAGGATGGTAGAAGGATGCAATCCCCATGTCCGGCCGGACAGGAGTTTCAGCAGGCGGAGGCGGGAATGGGCTTTCTGCTGGATGGTCAGGAGATGAGGGGTCCAGGTGAGGTGTCGGTCAAGGGTGAGGCCAAGGTATTTCAGGGTGGGGGTGAGTTGGATAGGACGACCATAAAGGGTGAGGTAGAAATCTTGGAGGCGAAAGGAGCGAGTGGTACGGCCTATGATGATTGCCTGGGTTTTGGAGGGGTTGAGACGGAGGAGCCACTGATTACACCAAGTGGTGAACTGGTTAAGGTGGGTTTGGAGGGTACGTTGAGACCGTTGAAGGGTAGGATAGAGAGCCAGGAAGGCGGTGTCATCAGCATATTGGAGAAGGTGAACTGGTGGGGGTGGCTTGGGCATATCAGCTGTATACAAGAGATAAAGGAGAGGGGAGAGGACAGAACCCTGGGGGACGCCAGCCGTGGGATAAAAGATACGGGAGTTGGTGTTGTGGAGGGTGACATAGGAAGGACGGTGCGAGAGGAAGGAAGCGACCAGACGGACAAAATTGATAGGCAGGGCGTAGGTTTGGAGTTTAAAGAGGAGACCGGGATGCCATACACGGTCATAGGCATTTTGGAGGTCAAGGGAAACAAAAATGGCAGAGCGACGTGAGTTGAGCTGGAGGGACAGAAGGTGAACAAGGTTGAGGAGTTGGTCGTCAGCAGAGAAGGAGGGTCGGAAGCCACGCTGGGTAAGGGGGAGGAGGTGGTGTTGAGCAAGGTGCCGATGGATACGGTGGGAGAGGATGGATTCAAGGACCTTACTGAAGACGGAGGTGAGGCAGATGGGACGATAGGAAGAGGCGGCAGAAGGGGGTTTGTTGGGTTTGAGGAAGAGTAGGACGCGGGAGGTCTTCCACAGGTCAGGGTAGAAGCCAGTAGAGAGGATGACATTATAGAGATGGGCGAGGACAGTTAGGAAGGAATAGGGGCTTTCTCGAAGGTGACGGTAGGTGACACAGTCGTGACCAGGGGCCGTGTTGCGTTTGGACTGGAGGAGAAGTTTAATGTCTTGTGCTGTGATGGGAGTGTTGACGTCGGAGGGGGGCAACTGCCCCAAGTACTGGAGACTAGGAGCAAGTGGAGCGACTGAGGTATCAGCACGTGCCATGACGGTGGGGAAAAGAGAATAATCAAAGTGGGGATCATCGGGGATGGAGAAGACCTCGTAAAGGTGGGAAGCGAAGTGGTTGGCCTTACTGAGGTTGTCTGGAAGGGGGCGATCGTTATGGAGAAGGGGGTAGTGGGGAGCGGAAAGGGAACCAGTAAGACGATGGAAGGCAGACCAGTACTTGGAGGAGTTGATAGGGAGGGTGGCATTGAGTCGTGTGCAGGTCTGGCGCCAGTCCCGGCGTTTCGTTGCTGTAATAAGGTTCCGTACGTGTCGCTGTATTTGCCGGTGGCGTTGGAGTGTATCCCTGTCACGAGTGCGGAGGAAGGAGCGATAGAGGCGGCGGGATTCACGGAGGAGGAGGACAGCCCGCGGAGGGAGAGTGGGACGGTGTGGGTGGATGGTTTTAGTAGGAACATGGGCCTCCACGGCGTCAGTAATTACCGTCTGAAGGAAGGACGAGGCGCGGATGATGTCGTCAGGATGGCGATAGGTAAGAGGGTGGCTTTCGACCTGGGTGGAGATGGAGTCCCGGTAGGCATCCCAGTTGGCACGGCGATAGTCATGGACGACCTTGGGAGGGGGTGCAGGTTGCGGAGCCGGAGGGGGGCGGTTGGCAGACGTTATGGTGAGAAGGACAGGGAGGTGATCGCTACCTGTGGGGTCAAGGACGGCAACAGTGATACGCCCAAGGAGGTTGGCGGAGGCAATGACTACATCGGGGGTGGTGTTACTTTCGGGTCGGGTGTGCTGGGGAATGGGAACAAGGTCACCCTGGATTGTGGAGAGGAACTGATGCCACCGCCGAAGGGCAGCAGGGGTGCGGCTATGGACGTTGAGGTCGGCGGCAATCACATAGGTGGAGAAGGTGCGGTCAATGTGTGAGATGAAGTCATAAGGAAGAGGAGCAGTGGAGCGGACATAGATGGTGGCACAGGTAATGGTGATGGAGGGGAAGAAGACGCTAAGGATAAGGTGTTCAGTGGGGTCATTGAGGAGAGGTTGTGGCCGGACGGGGATATGCTTAAGGTGGCCAATCGCGACTCCACCCTGCGCACGAGGACCAGGAGCATCAGTGCGGTGGAGGATATAGGGGGAGGTGCGGATAGAATGGTGGGGCTGGAGAAAGGTTTCGTTCAAGAGGAAGGTGTCGACCTGGTGGTGGGAGAGGGTGTGCATGAGGAGGTATTTGTTGGAGCGGAAGGAGCGAATGTTCTGGAAGAGGATGCGAGACTCGTGCCGCGCCATGACGGGAAGGAGGGGGGGGAAGAGAGGGAAGGGAAGAGACTTAAACTAGGGTGTCGAGGCGGGTGAAGGTGAAGTGGGCTTGGTTGTGGGAGTAAGTGGCGAAAGTGTTCAGGTGGAAAACAGAGCGAGCAGCAAGGGATATTTGTTGGAAGGTGTGCGGGCGCTGAAAAGGGTGAATGTTTTGGAGTACAACGGTAATGAACCGGATGATGTCCTCGGCCGTGGGGGGTGGACGGAGGGAATTGTTAGGATGGACAGGAGGATCGACGGGACGAACTGGGACTGTAAGTTCAGGGGTGGCTGGAGGGGGTTTAGCTTTACACTTGTGGGAGTATGTGGGATGGGGGCCATTGCAGATATTACAGGAAGGAGGAGCAGCGAGGTTGGGGCAGTTCTTGAGAAAGTGGGAGGCCTTGCAATGGGGACAGGTGGGGGGGTTTTTGCAGTTGGGAGTCAGGTGGTCATTGTACATCAGGCACCGTTGGCAACGGTAGGATTGGGGAGGGGATTTGGAGGATTCAACAGGGTGGCGACGGTGGTATATCAGGGCACCCTGGGTGAGGAGATGGTCTATGGACGGGGCAGACTCGGAGAATACCCGCATGAGGTAGGTGGGACCAGAGGCATTGTGGATACGGCGGGCAGAGCGGATTTCCAAGTCCGGGTGGGAGTTCAGTTCTACCAACACTTCATCCTCTGTGATCACCGGGCTGAGCTTGGTGATCACAGCGGTGTAGGTGGGGGGGCGACGGGGAGGCTGGGGCTGACGAGGAGTGGAAGCGGAAAGGAAGGGTGTCAGAGAGGCGTGGGGGCCAAACATAACTCGTGGGAGTTTTCGCAGGAGGTCTGTGTGAAATGATGGGGACGGGGACTTGATAAGGACTGAATCCCTGCGGGGAATGAGTTGGGAGATGGGAGCACCAGGTAAGTACTTTCGTATTTCCTTGGTGAGGGTACGAGCGTCGAGGAACTTAGGATCGGGAGTGGACAGGACAAAGGTGTGGAGGGTGGGGGCCAAGGTAGGGGTGGCAGGAGGAGGGGTGGTGTCCATGGTGACGGCAGGGGGAGGGGGAGGTGGCGTTGATTTCTTGTGGGAAGTGGCGGGAGCAGAGTCGGTGAGGACGCGCTTTTGGGGTTTTTTGGAGACTGGAGGCTGGGAGGAGGGGAGAGGGACGGGGAGGAGAGGGAGGTGGCGGGTGGCAGATCCCTGTGGCGTAGTGGAGGCACCGGGAGAAGCAGCTGGTTCAGCGGCGGCGATGGTGGCTCGGCGCAACGTGATGCGTGCGGGAGATGCAGAAGACGAAGCGACGGGGTCGGTGAGAGAGGGGAAGCCAACCACCTGAGGGGCAGCAGCAGAGGCGGCAACAGATGCGTACGTGAGGGCGGGGGTAGGAGTGGGAGCTGTTGAGGGTGCGGAGGCTGGGGGAAGGGAGTAGAGGTGTGGGTATACAGCAGGTGAGGAGATAGGGGGGTGTGTAAGTGGGGGAAGGGAGGGGGAGGTGGAAGGAGGGAGGCCAGAGGCGGCACTCCAGGAAGTGACTGTGGGAGAGGGGGAGGGGGAGGTGTAGATGACGGTGGAGGTGGGAGTACTCATTGCAGACGAACGGCGACGGACAGACGGACGTGCAGCAGGCGGCGTCGGCGTCGGCGATGGGCAGCGTCGGACGAACAGCAGGCGGCGTCGGCGTCGGCGGCGAACAGACTGACGAACAGCAGGCGGCGGCGGCGGCGGCGGCGGCGGCAGCGGCAGCGGCAACGGGTACGACGACGGCGATGGACAGCCAGCAGGCGGACGGACGGACGAACGAACGAACGAACGAACGAACGAACAGCGACAGCAGCGGGCAGACACACAGATAGACAGACAAACTAACAAACACACACAATCTTCAAAGACGGAGATTCCACCCTGAGAGTAGCCCAGGCTTTGCAATCTGACGCTTTCGAAAGAGGGGATCCAACCCTCTAGATGTCAACGAAAGTGAGAAACAGAAGTTTAAATAACGGTGAAATTGCTAAAGTAATACAGGCACACAATCTTTAGTACTTACTAAAATTACATCATGCACTGGAGAATAATGAAACAATTATGCCAAAAGGCGTCGTCAGTAATTAAAATCTCATCTCCATTTGTACGACATGTGTAATGGGTACAGGATCAAAGCGAACAGTTTAACAATGTTACTTCGCCTATGAACTGTTGAGACACGAGTGTGAAGGCACTAAGGTAGATTGTTTCGCCGAGAGAGGGCACTTGCATGTGCCAGACTCGCGCATATTACAATTCATAAATACATACATAAGCGCATCAAAATTATTAAAGGTTGTGTTAATTCAAACTTTGTCTTAATAAATAAAGCGTATCACGCCAATTAAAGACATTTATGTAAACTATAAATATAGAACCAAATTTATCTGTGTCCTAGTGTCAAACGGATAAAGCTTGCGCTTGGAACATCTAACGAGAGAGGGCACTACTGTATGCGCGAGAGTCTCGCGTAATGTAGGCAGTGAAATACATACTAGCGAAACAACCAAAATGTTATAATAAAACGAAACCATCTGTCTGTATGAATAAAACATAGTAGTCATTTAACCACACATACACATTGAAATTCATAATTAACAAACATCACAATATGTAGATCCCAACAAGATAGGAAAAGCGCATTTCACCGGCATCAACAAGCAAGAAAATAACTCCTAGTCAGCCAGACTATATTACATTAAGGCAATGAGGGGTTTGAAACTGTCTAAAAAATTTTTGTTTCGAAGCTGCACCTGTTCATTAAGAACAAAACCATCTTTTAGAGACAAATGCTTGAAAATCTCTAATTCTTCGAGCAAGTCTAGTTTGTCACCTTTATCAGCTTCATGAAGCAGCTCTACGTCGTCCAGTTCTCTTGGCGTGTGCTGTAAGAGCCATAGATGTTCAGCAAAAGTGGAATTATATACATTTTCCCCATTTTTACCTAACTTGTGTTCTTTATACCTAACTTTAATGGGTCTACCTGTCTGCCCTATGTAATAGTTTGGGCAGTCGTTACAAGTAATTTTGTATACACCAGACTTAGTGCTGAGTTCTTCTCGTGCTCCAATATTATGAATTACTCTACGTTTGAGGCTATTATTTACGGAAAAAGCAACTCTATAACCGTATTGTTTCTGTAAAAGTCTTTTAATCTTATATGAAACGTTCCCTAAAAATGGAATAGAAATAAAGTTATTACTCTCATAGTTCTTTGCCCTGTTATCTCCTAAAGTAGAAAATTTTACAGCTGTTTTTTTCTTAGCAATTTGGTCAATTAATTTAGGGTCGTATCCATTGTTAGTGGCTATTGATTTTAATAAAAATATTTCATTTTCTAAACAATTCTGTGCTAAAGGTGTGCTCACAGCGCGATGAACTGCAGAATGAAAAAAGGCGATCTTGTGAGTTTGAGGATGACAGGAATCTGCTGGAATAATATTATCAGAAAAAGTTTCTTTACGGAAAATGTCGAAGCTAATGGTGTTACCCGATAACTTAAGTTTCAAATCAAGAAAATTGAGTTCTCTCTCGTTATTTTGTATCTCCTTTGTAAATTTCATTTTCTCGTGGAAACTGTTGAAAACATGAAACAGTTGTTGTAGATCTTGGTCACAACCTTGAAATAGTATGAGTATATCATCAACATAACGAGCATAAAAAGAAATCTTATTGCCTAACGTAGGGTTGTTTTTGAAGAAATTTTCTTCTAGTGCATTCATAAAGATGTCAGCAAAGATGCCAGCTAACGGGCAACCCATGGCTAAGCCGAATGGTTGCTCATACATTTTACCATTAAACTGAAAGTAATTGTAATCTAGTACAACCTGCAGTAGTGACATAAGTTCCGACAACTGTAGCTCACTTAAAGTTTTATGTTGTCGAATGTTACCTTCAATAATCTTAAGAGTGATATCCACTGGAACATTGGTGTATAAACTTACGACGTCAAAAGAAACCAAACGAGAGGAAGAAGTGATCTCTATTGATTTTAGCTTGTTTATTACCTCAGCACTATTTTTAACAGAGTAATTGTTTTCAAAAACAAAGGCTTCTTTAATTTTAGTGTGTAAAAATCTCGCTAATTTGTGATGTGGGCTCTTTATTCCATTAACAATGGGACGAACTGGGTGTTGACTTTTGTGTACCTTAAACTGACTTCTAAGCGTAGGTGCTCTAGGGTTCATGTTAATTAAGGTTTTCTTTTGAAACTCTTTCATAAGATGTTTACTTCTCCTTAACGTATCTCTAATTTGCTTTTGTAACGTAGGGGTATGATCTTGCTCAATTTCAAATATACCATTTTCTTCGAAAAAAGCCAAAGTTTTAGCAATGTATTCACTTTTATAGGCTACAACAAGCGAATTTCCTTTGTCTGATTTAGTGATGAGAGCCTCATTATTTTTTAATTTACGGTTAATACTAGTAATAATGTTACCACCTCTCTGTTTTAAATCACTGTTTTTTACCGACTTGACCTCTCTTTCTATAATTGCGCTACATTCATGAGCTATCCTATTTTGTTGGGATTTTTCAGTTTTTACGGAGTCAAGACCAACTTTAAGGTCAACAATAAAATTATCTATCACTTTAGGATCGTTAATATCAGGCATGAAATTGTATTTAAAACCTCTCGCTAGCATGGCGCTTTCTTGAGGGGTAAAGCTTATAGAAGTTTTGTTTAGTACTCTGTCGAAAAATTGGTGTTCGCAATTGACAGTTCTTTTTGCATGAACAACATTAGATTTTGGGGTAACATTTTCCAGTTTATGAAGTTTAAAATCATGTCTACACTGAATTTCAACCTTACGATTGTGTAACCACTCATTAACACTATGCCAAACACTGTCTATGTGAAAGTTAAAGTAATCTTTAAAAGTTCTAGTAATATAGAGATACAAAGAGTAAGCTTCTTCATTTAGTTTATCTTTCTTCTTATAAAGGTCACTGATTCTGTCACTCATAATTTGTTTCACCAGTTTAGCTTTAGTAGATGGAAACTTCTTACACTGTTTCACGTTGATAAAAGCCTTCACATAATTCGGTATCAAATGGCGTCTCTCACACTGTTTAGTGAAGTCAATAGCCATACCGGTTTTCAGGATTTTAAATGTACTAGATTACAATTACTTTCAGTTTAATGGTAAAATGTATGAGCAACCATTCGGCTTAGTCATGGGTTGCCCGTTAGCTGGCATCTTTGCTGACATCTTTATGAATGCACTAGAAGAAAATTTCTTCAAAAACAACCCTACGTTAGGCAATAAGATTTCTTTTTATGCTCGTTATGTTGATGATATACTCATACTATTTCAAGGTTGTGACCAAGATCTACAACAACTGTTTCATGTTTTCAACAGTTTCCACGAGAAAATGAAATTTACAAAAGAGATACAAAATAACGAGAGAGAACTCAATTTTCTTGATTTGAAACTTAAGTTATCGGGTAACACCATTAGCTTCGACATTTTCCGTAAAGAAACTTTTTCTGATAATATTATTCCAGCAGATTCCTGTCATCCTCAAACTCACAAGATCGCCTTTTTTTCATTCTGCAGTTCATCGCGCTGTGAGCACACCTTTAGCACAGAATTGTTTTGAAAATGAAATATTTTTATTAAAATCAATAGCCACTAACAATGGATACGACCCTAAATTAATTGACCAAATTGCTAGGAAAAAAACAGCTGTAAAATTTTCTACTTTAGGAGATAACAGGGCAAAGAACTATGAGAGTAATAACTTTATTTCTATTCCATTTTTAGGGAACGTTTCATATAAGATTAAAAGACTTTTACAGAAACAATACGGTTATAGAGTTGCTTTTTCCGTAAATAATAGCCTCAAACGTAGAGTAATTCATAATATTGGAGCACGAGAAGAACTCAGCACTAAGTCTGGTGTATACAAAATTACTTGTAACGACTGCCCAAACTATTACATAGGGCAGACAGGTAGACCCATTAAAGTTAGGTATAAAGAACACAAGTTAGGTAAAAATGGGGAAAACGTATATAATTCCACTTTTGCTGAACATCTATGGCTCTTACAGCACACGCCAAGAGAACTGGACGACGTAGAGCTGCTTCATGAAGCTGATAAAGGTGACAAACTAGACTTGCTCGAAGAATTAGAGATTTTCAAGCATTTGTCTCTAAAAGATGGTTTTGTTCTTAATGAACAGGTGCAGCTTCGAAACAAAAATTTTTTAGACAGTTTCAAACCCCTCATTGCCTTAATGTAATATAGTCTGGCTGACTAGGAGTTATTTTCTTGCTTGTTGATGCCAGTGAAATGCGCTTTTCCTATCTTGTTGGGATCTACATATTGTGATGTTTGTTAATTATGAATTTCAATGTGTATGTGTGGTTAAATGACTACTATGTTTTATTCATACAGACAGATGGTTTCGTTTTATTATAACATTTTGGTTGTTTCGCTAGTATGTATTTCACTGCCTACATTACGCGAGACTCTCGCGCATACAGTAGTGCCCTCTCTCGTTAGATGTTCCAAGCGCAAGCTTTATCCGTTTGACACTAGGACACAGATAAATTTGGTTCTATATTTATAGTTTACATAAATGTCTTTAATTGGCGTGATACGCTTTATTTATTAAGACAGAGTTTGAATTAACACAACCTTTAATAATTTTGATGCGCTTATGTATGTATTTATGGATTGTAATATGCGCGAGTCTGGCACATGCAAGTGCCCTCTCTCGGCGAAACAATCTACCTTAGTGCCTTCACACTCGTGTCTCAACAGTTCATAGGCGAAGTAACATTGTTAAACTGTTCGCTTTGATCCTGTACCCATTACACATGTCGTACAAATGGAGATGATATTTTAATTACTGACGACGCCTTTTGGCATAATTGTTTCATTATTCTCCAGTGCATGATGTAATTTTAGTAAGTACTAAAGATTGTGTGCCTGTATTACTTTAGCAATTTCACCGTAATTTAAACTTCTGTTTCTCACTTTCGTTGATCATCTAGAGGGTTGGATCCCCTCCTTCGAAAGCGTCAGATTGCAAAGCCTGGGCTACTCTCAGGCTGGAATCTCCGTCTTCGAAGATTGTGTGTGTGTGTGTGTCTGTCTGTCTGTCTGTCTGCCCGCCCGCTGCTGTCGCTGTTCGTTCGTTCGTTCGTTCGTCCGTCCGTCCGTCCGCCTGCTGGCTGTCCATCGCCGTCGTCGTAACCGCTGCCGCCGCCGCCGCCGCCGCCGCCGCCTGCTGTTCGTCCGCCTGTTCGCCGCCGACGCCGACGCCGACGCCGACGCCGACGCCGACGCCGCCTGCTGTTCGCCGCTGCCCATCGCCGACGCCGACGCCGCCTGCTGCACGTCCGTCTGTCCGTCGCCGTTCGTCTGCAACGAGTACTCCCACCTCCACCGTCATCTACACCTCCCCCTCCCCCTCTCCCACAGTCACTTCCTGGAGTGCCGCCTCTGGCCTCCCTCCTTCCACCTCCCCTTCCCTTCCTCCACTTACCCACCCCCCTATCTCCTCCCCTGCTGTATACCCACACCTCTACACCCTTCCTCCAGCCTCCACACCCTCAACAGCTCCCACTACTACCCCCGCCCTCACGTACGCCTCTGTTGCCGCCTCTGCTGCCGCCCCTCAGGTGGTTGGCTTCCCCTCTCTCACCGACCCCGTCGCTTCGTCTTCTGCATCTCCCGCACGCATCACGTTGCGCCGAGCCACCATCGCAACCACTGAACCAGCTGCTTCTCCCGGTGCCTCCACTACGCCACAGGGATCTGCCACCCGCCACCTCCCTCTCCTCCCCGTCCCTCTCCCCTCCTCCCAGCCTCCAGTCTCCAAAAAACCCCAAAAGCGCGTCCTTACCGACTCTGCTCCCGCCACTTCCCACAAAAAATCAACGCCACCTCCCCCTCCCCCTCCCCCTGCCGTCACCATGGACACCACCCCTCCTCCTGCCACCCCTACCTTGGCCCCCACCCTCCACACCTTTGTCCTGTCCACTCCCGATCCTAAGTTCCACGACGCTCGTACCCTCACCAAGGAAATACGAAAGTACTTACCTGGTGCTCCCATCTCCCAACTCATTCCCCGCAGGGACTCAGTCCTTATCAAGTCCCCATCCCCATCATTTCACACAGACCTCCTGCGAAAACTCCCACGAGTTATGTTTGGCCCCCACGCCTCTCTGACACCCTTCCTTTCCGCTTCCACTCCTCGTCAGCCCCAGCCTCCCCGTCGGCCCCCCACCTACACCGCTGTGATCACCAAGCTCAGCCCGGTGATCACAGAGGATGAAGTGTTGGTAGAATTGAACTCCCACCCGGACTTGGACATCCGCTCTGCTCGCCGTATCCACAATGCCTCTGGTCCCACCTACCTCATGCGGGTATTCTCAGAGTCCGCCCCGTCCATAGACCATCTCCTCACCCAGGGTGCCCTGATATACCACCGTCGCCACCCTGTTGAATCCTCCAAATCCCCTCCCCAATCCTACCGTTGCCAACGGTGCCTGATGTACAATGACCACCTGACTCCCAACTGCAAAAACCCCCCCACCTGTCCCCATTGCAAGGCCTCCCACTTTCTCAAGAACTGCCCCAACCTCGCTGCTCCTCCTTCCTGTAATACCTGCAATGGTCCCCATCCCACATACTCCTACAAGTGTAAAGCTAAACCCCCTCCAGCCACCCCTGAACTTACAGTCCCAGTTCGTCCCGTCGATCCTCCTGTCCATCCTAACAATTCCCTCCGTCCACCCCCCATGGCCGAGGACATCATCCGGTTCATTACCGTTGTACTCCAAAACATTCACCCTTTTCAGCGCCCGCACACCTTCCAACAAATATCCCTTGCTGCTCGCTCTGTGTTCCACCTGAACACCTTCGCCACTTACTCCCACAACCAAGCCCACTTCACCTTCACCCGCCTCGACACCCTAGTTTAAGTCTCTTCCCTTCCCTCTCTTCCCTCCCTCCTTCCCGTCATGGCGCGGCACGAGTCTCGCATCCTCTTCCAGAACGTTCGCTCCTTCCGCTCCAACAAATACCTCCTCATGCACACCCTCTCCCACCACCAGGTCGACGCCTTCCTCCTGAATGAAACCTTTCTCCAGCCCCACCATTCTGTCCGCTCCTCCCCCTATATCCTCCACCGCACTGATGCTCCTGGTCCTCGTGCGCAGGGTGGAGTCGCGATTGGCCACCTTAAGCATATCCCCGTCCGGCCACAACCTCTCCTCAATGACCCCACTGAACACCTTATCCTTAGCGTCTTCTTCCCCTCCCTCACCATTACCTGTGCCACCATCTATGTCCGCTCCACTGCTCCTCTTCCTTATGACTTCATCTCACACATTGATCACACCTTCTCCACCTATGTGATTGCCGCCGACCTCAACGTCCATAGCCGCACTCCTGCTGCCCTTCGGCGGTGGCATCAGTTCCTCTCCACAATCCAGGGTGACCTTGTTCCCATTCCCCAGCACACCCGACCCGAAAGTAACACCACCCCCGATGTTGTCATTGCCTCCGCCAACCTCCTTGGGCGTATCACTGTCGCCGTCCTTGACCCCACAGGTAGCGATCACCTCCCTGTCCTTCTCACCATAACGTCTGCAAACCGCCCCCCTCCAGCTCCGCAACCTGCACCCCCTCCCAAGGTCGTCCATGACTATCGCCGTGCCAACTGGGCTGCCCACCGGGACTCCATCTCCACCCAGGTCGAAAGCCACCCTCTTACCTATCGCCATCCTGACGACATCATCCGCGCCTCGTCCTTCCTTCAGACGGTAATTACTGACGCCGTGGAGGCCCATGTTCCTACTAAAACCATCCACCCACACCGTCCCACTCTCCCTCCGCGGGCTGTCCTCCTCCTCCGTGAATCCCGCCGCCTCTATCGCTCCTTCCTCCGCACTCGTGACAGGGATACACTCCAACGCCACCGGCAAATATAGCGACACGTACGGAACCTTATTACAGCAACGAAACGCCGGGACTGGCGCCAGACCTGCACACGACTCAATGCCACCCTCCCTATCAACTCCTCCAAGTACTGGTCTGCCTTCCATCGTCTTACTGGTTTCCCTTTCCGCTCCCCACTATCCCCTTCTCCACAACGATCGCCCCCTTCCAGACAACCTCAGTAAGGCCAACCACTTCGCTTCCCACCTTTCCGAGGTCTTCTCCATCCCCGATGATCCCCACTTTGATTATTCTCTTTTCCCCACCGTCATGGAACGTGCTGATACCTCAGTCGCTCCACTTGCTCCTAGTCTCCAGTACTTGGGGCAGTTGCCCCCCTCGGACGTCAACACTCCCATCACAGCACAAGACATTAAACTTCTCCTCCAGTCCAAACGCAACACGGCCCCTGGTCACGACTGTGTCACCTACCGTCACCTTCGAGAAAGCCCCTATTCCTTCCTAACTGTCCTCGCCCATCTCTATAATGTCATCCTCTCTACTGGCTTCTACCCTGACCTGTGGAAGACCTCCCGCGTCCTCCTCTTCCTCAAACCCAACAAACCCCCTTCTGCCACCTCTTCCTATCGTCCCATCTGCCTCACCTCCGTCTTCAGTAAGGTCCTTGAATCCATCCTCTCCCACCGTATCCATCGGCACCTTGCTCAACACCACCTCCTCCCCCTTACCCAGTGTGGCTTCCGACCCTCCTTCTCTGCTGATGACCAACTCCTCAACCTTGTTCACCTTCTGTCCCTCCAGCTCAACTCCCGTCGCTCCGCCATTTTTGTTTCCCTTGACCTCCAAAATGCCTATGACCGTGTATGGCATCCCGGTCTCCTCTTTAAACTCCAAACCTACGCCCTGCCTATCAATTTTGTCCGTCTGGTCGCTTCCTTCCTCTCGCACCGTCCTTCCTATGTCGCCCTCCACAACACCAACTCCCGTATCTTTTATCCCACGGCTGGCGTCCCCCAGGGTTCTGTCCTCTCCCCTCTCCTTTATCTCTTGTATACAGCTGATATGCCCAAGCCACCCCCACCAGTTCACCTTCTCCAATATGCTGATGACACCGCCTTCCTGGCTCTCTATCCTACCCTTCAAAGGTCTCAACGTACCCTCCAAACCCACCTTAACCAGTTCACCACTTGGTGTAACCAGTGGCTCCTCCGTCTCAACCCCTCCAAAACCCAGGCAATCATCATAGGCCGTACCACTCGCTCCTTTCGCCTCCAAGATTTCTACCTCACCCTTTATGGTCGTCCTATCCAACTCACCCCCACCCTGAAATACCTTGGCCTCACCCTTGACCGACACCTCACCTGGACCCCTCATCTCCTGACCATCCAGCAGAAAGCCCATTCCCGCCTCCGCCTGCTGAAACTCCTGTCCGGCCGGACATGGGGATTGCATCCTTCTACCATCCTCCACACCTACAAATCCCTCATCCGTCCTATCCTCTGTTATGCCAGCGTTGCCTGGATCTCCGCCCCCACCCGCTTTTACAAGGCTCTCCAAATCCTTGAACGCCATGCGCTCCGCCTTGCCTTCCGTATCCGCCTTCCTTCCCCCACACGGCTCCTGTATGAACTGCTCCCCTTCCCCCACCTCCTCTTGTTCCTCCAACATCTCCGCATCCTTTACATTGTTCGCAGGGTTGATCCCCCCCACCCTCTGGTTTCCTCCTTCCTCTCCACCCCCCGCCCGTTGCCGCGCCTCTATCGCTGTATCCCTCCCTCTCTCCACCTCCACACCCTCCATCTCCTTCATCAGGGCAATTTCCAACGCCTCCCCCTCCCGGATGACGAACTTCGCCGTGACATATACCCTTCCTTCCAACTATAACCCGGCCTTGTTCCCCCCCCCCCTCCCCAGGGCCCCCTTCTCCTCTTTCCTCCTTCTCCCAGAGCGGATTCTCCTCCATCCCCCCCCTCCCCTGAGACCCTGCACCCCATACTTGCCTCTCTCCTTCCCACATCCCTCCCTACCTGGCCCTCTTCCGAGCGCCCCCCTTTTCCCCTCCCCCATCTCTTCCCCTCCCTCCCTTCTTCAGGTCTCCCTCATCTCCTTGAACCTGGCAGATCCTCTGTATTGATCAACATCAGTGTGCCACGTCAGTGTTGTGTTTCGTGCTTTTCTCGTGTGCGTCAAGAGGTGTGATTTTAATTGTGTGCTGCCTTGAGGTTCGCCGTCAGTGCTACGCTGTGTGCTATGCCAGCCGTCAACACCTTTATGCTCCAGTCATACTGTGCCTTGTGTTTCTTTTAATCGTCGCAGTGTGTGGCTTTTTGTGTGTGCTACTTTTAAACAGTTTTTTATCTCCATTTTACAGTCACCCCGTTTTTTGTATATTGCCTTCCATGATGTTCTCCCTTTTTATATCTATGTTCGCCTTCTTCTCTCCTTTGCTGTTTTTAAATGTCTTCTATTGTTTTGTTCTATGTCTTTCGGCTGAAGAGCAGCGCATATGCTGCTGCCAGCCCGCCCCGATAGGGGAATTGAAATACAATAAAGAAAAAAAAAAAAAAAAAAAAAAAAAAAAAAAAAACTTTCGTTGATCATCTAGAGGGTTGGATCCCCTCCTTCGAAAGCGTCAGATTGCAAAGCCTGGGCTACTCTCAGGGTGGAATCTCCGTCTTCGAAGATTGTGTGTGTGTGTGTGTCTGTCTGTCTGTCTGTCTGCCCGCTGCTGTCGCTGTTCGTTCGTTCGTTCGTTCGTCCGCCCGTCCGTCCGCCTGCTGGCAGTCCATCGCCGTCGTCGTAACCGCTGCCGCTGCCGCTGCCGCCGCCGCCGCCGCCGCCGCCGCCTGCTGTTCGTCCGCCTGTTCGCCGCCGACGCCGACGCCGACGCCGACGCCGCCTGCTGTTCGCCGCTGCCCATCGCCGACGCCGACGCCGCCTGCTGCACGTCCGTCTGTCCGTCGCCGTTCGTCTGCAACGAGTACTCCCACCTCCACCGTCATCTACACCTCCCCCTCCCCCTCTCCCACAGTCACTTCCTGGAGTGCCGCCTCTGGCCTCCCTCCTTCCACCTCCCCTTCCCTTCCTCCACTTACCCACCCCCCTATCTCCTCCCCTGCTGTATACCCACACCTCTACACCCTTCCTCCAGCCTCCACACCCTCAACGGCTCCCACTACTACCCCCGCCCTCACGTACGCCTCTGTTGCCGCCTCTGCTGCCGCCCCTCAGGTGGTTGGCTTCCCCTCTCTCACCGACCCCGTCGCTTCGTCTTCTGCATCTCCCGCACGCATCACGTTGCGCCGAGCCACCATCGCAACCACTGAACCAGCTGCTTCTCCCGGTGCCTCCACTACGCCACAGGGATCTGCCACCCGCCACCTCCCTCTCCTCCCCGTCCCTCTCCCCTCCTCCCAGCCTCCAGTCTCCAAAAAACCCCAAAAGCGCGTCCTTACCGACTCTGCTCCCGCCACTTCCCACAAAAAATCAACGCCACCTCCCCCTCCCCCTCCCCCTGCCGTCACCATGGACACCACCCCTCCTCCTGCCACCCCTACCTTGGCCCCCACCCTCCACACCTTTGTCCTGTCCACTCCCGATCCTAAGTTCCTCGACGCTCGTACCCTCACCAAGGAAATACGAAAGTACTTACCTGGTGCTCCCATCTCCCAACTCATTCCCCGCAGGGACTCAGTCCTTATCAAGTCCCCATCCCCATCATTTCACACAGACCTCCTGCGAAAACTCCCACGAGTTATGTTTGGCCCCCACGCCTCTCTGACACCCTTCCTTTCCGCTTCCACTCCTCGTCAGCCCCAGCCTCCCCGTCGGCCCCCCACCTACACCGCTGTGATCACCAAGCTCAGCCCGGTGATCACAGAGGATGAAGTGTTGGTAGAATTGAACTCCCACCCGGACTTGGACATCCGCTCTGCTCGCCGTATCCACAATGCCTCTGGTCCCACCTACCTCATGCGGGTATTCTCAGAGTCCGCCCCGTCCATAGACCATCTCCTCACCCAGGGTGCCCTGATATACCACCGTCGCCACCCTGTTGAATCCTCCAAATCCCCTCCCCAATCCTACCGTTGCCAACGGTGCCTGATGTACAATGACCACCTGACTCCCAACTGCAAAAACCCCCCCACCTGTCCCCATTGCAAGGCCTCCCACTTTCTCAAGAACTGCCCCAACCTCGCTGCTCCTCCTTCCTGTAATACCTGCAATGGTCCCCATCCCACATACTCCTACAAGTGTAAAGCTAAACCCCCTCCAGCCACCCCTGAACTTACAGTCCCAGTTCGTCCCGTCGATCCTCCTGTCCATCCTAACAATTCCCTCCGTCCACCCCCCACGGCCGAGGACATCATCCGGTTCATTACCGTTGTACTCCAAAACATTCACCCTTTTCAGCGCCCGCACACCTTCCAACAAATATCCCTTGCTGCTCGCTCTGTGTTCCACCTGAACACCTTCGCCACTTACTCCCACAACCAAGCCCACTTCACCTTCACCCGCCTCGACACCCTAGTTTAAGTCTCTTCCCTTCCCTCTCTTCCCTCCCTCCTTCCCGTCATGGCGCGGCACGAGTCTCGCATCCTCTTCCAGAACGTTCGCTCCTTCCGCTCCAACAAATACCTCCTCATGCACACCCTCTCCCACCACCAGGTCGACGCCTTCCTCCTGAATGAAACCTTTCTCCAGCCCCACCATTCTGTCCGCTCCTCCCCCTATATCCTCCACCGCACTGATGCTCCTGGTCCTCGTGCGCAGGGTGGAGTCGCGATTGGCCACCTTAAGCATATCCCCGTCCGGCCACAACCTCTCCTCAATGACCCCACTGAACACCTTATCCTTAGCGTCTTCTTCCCCTCCCTCACCATTACCTGTGCCACCATCTATGTCCGCTCCACTGCTCCTCTTCCTTATGACTTCATCTCACACATTGATCACACCTTCTCCACCTATGTGATTGCCGCCGACCTCAACGTCCATAGCCGCACTCCTGCTGCCCTTCGGCGGTGGCATCAGTTCCTCTCCACAATCCAGGGTGACCTTGTTCCCATTCCCCAGCACACCCGACCCGAAAGTAACACCACCCCCGATGTTGTCATTGCCTCCGCCAACCTCCTTGGGCGTATCACTGTCGCCGTCCTTGACCCCACAGGTAGCGATCACCTCCCTGTCCTTCTCACCATAACGTCTGCAAACCGCCCCCCTCCAGCTCCGCAACCTGCACCCCCTCCCAAGGTCGTCCATGACTATCGCCGTGCCAACTGGGCTGCCTACCGGGACTCCATCTCCACCCAGGTCGAAAGCCACCCTCTTACCTATCGCCATCCTGACGACATCATCCGCGCCTCGTCCTTCCTTCAGACGGTAATTACTGACGCCGTGGAGGCCCATGTTCCTACTAAAACCATCCACCCACACCGTCCCACTCTCCCTCCGCGGGCTGTCCTCCTCCTCCGTGAATCCCGCCGCCTCTATCGCTCCTTCCTCCGCACTCGTGACAGGGATACACTCCAACGCCACCGGCAAATATAGCGACACGTACGGAACCTTATTACAGCAACGAAACGCCGGGACTGGCGCCAGACCTGCACACGACTCAATGCCACCCTCCCTATCAACTCCTCCAAGTACTGGTCTGCCTTCCATCGTCTTACTGGTTTCCCTTTCCGCTCCCCACTATCCCCTTCTCCACAACGATCGCCCCCTTCCAGACAACCTCAGTAAGGCCAACCACTTCGCTTCCCACCTTTCCGAGGTCTTCTCCATCCCCGATGATCCCCACTTTGATTATTCTCTTTTCCCCACCGTCATGGAACGTGCTGATACCTCAGTCGCTCCACTTGCTCCTAGTCTCCAGTACTTGGGGCAGTTGCCCCCCTCGGACGTCAACACTCCCATCACAGCACAAGACATTAAACTTCTCCTCCAGTCCAAACGCAACACGGCCCCTGGTCACGACTGTGTCACCTACCGTCACCTTCGAGAAAGCCCCTATTCCTTCCTAACTGTCCTCGCCCATCTCTATAATGTCATCCTCTCTACTGGCTTCTACCCTGACCTGTGGAAGACCTCCCGCGTCCTCCTCTTCCTCAAACCCAACAAACCCCCTTCTGCCACCTCTTCCTATCGTCCCATCTGCCTCACCTCCGTCTTCAGTAAGGTCCTTGAATCCATCCTCTCCCACCGTATCCATCGGCACCTTGCTCAACACCACCTCCTCCCCCTTACCCAGTGTGGCTTCCGACCCTCCTTCTCTGCTGATGACCAACTCCTCAACCTTGTTCACCTTCTGTCCCTCCAGCTCAACTCCCGTCGCTCCGCCATTTTTGTTTCCCTTGACCTCCAAAATGCCTATGACCGTGTATGGCATCCCGGTCTCCTCTTTAAACTCCAAACCTACGCCCTGCCTATCAATTTTGTCCGTCTGGTCGCTTCCTTCCTCTCGCACCGTCCTTCCTATGTCGCCCTCCACAACACCAACTCCCGTATCTTTTATCCCACGGCTGGCGTCCCCCAGGGTTCTGTCCTCTCCCCTCTCCTTTATCTCTTGTATACAGCTGATATGCCCAAGCCACCCCCACCAGTTCACCTTCTCCAATATGCTGATGACACCGCCTTCCTGGCTCTCTATCCTACCCTTCAAAGGTCTCAACGTACCCTCCAAACCCACCTTAACCAGTTCACCACTTGGTGTAACCAGTGGCTCCTCCGTCTCAACCCCTCCAAAACCCAGGCAATCATCATAGGCCGTACCACTCGCTCCTTTCGCCTCCAAGATTTCTACCTCACCCTTTATGGTCGTCCTATCCAACTCACCCCCACCCTGAAATACCTTGGCCTCACCCTTGACCGACACCTCACCTGGACCCCTCATCTCCTGACCATCCAGCAGAAAGCCCATTCCCGCCTCCGCCTGCTGAAACTCCTGTCCGGCCCTACATGGGGATTGCATCCTTCTACCATCCTCCACACCTACAAATCCCTCATCCGTCCTATCCTCTGTTATGCCAGCGTCGCCTGGATCTCCGCCCCCACCCGCTTTTACAAGGCTCTCCAAATCCTTGAACGCCATGCGCTCCGCCTTGCCTTCCGTATCCGCCTTCCTTCCCCCACACGGCTCCTGTATGAACTGATCCCCTTCCCCCACCTCCTCTTGTTCCTCCAACATCTCCGCATCCTTTACATTGTTCGCAGGGTTGATCCCCCCCACCCTCTGGTTTCCTCCTTCCTCTCCACCCCCCGCCCGTTGCCGCGCCTCTATCGCTGTATCCCTCCCTCTCTCCACCTCCACACCCTCCATCTCCTTCATCAGGGCAATTTCCAACGCCTCCCCCTCCCGGACGACGAACTTCGCCGTGACATATACCCTTCCTTCCAACTATAACCCGGCCTTGTTCCCCCCCCCCCCTCCCCAGGGCCCCCTTCTCCTCTTTCCTCCTTCTCCCAGAGCGGATTCTCCTCCATCCCCCCCTCCCCTGAGACCCTGCACCCCATACTTGCCTCTCTCCTTCCCACATCCCTCCCTACCTGGCCCTCTTCCGAGCGCCCCCCTTTTCCCCTCCCCCATCTCTTCCCCTCCCTCCCTTCTTCAGGTCTCCCTCATCTCCTTGAACCTGGCAGATCCTCTGTATTGATCAACATCAGTGTGCCACGTCAGTGTTGTGTTTCGTGCTTTTCTCGTGTGCGTCAAGAGGTGTAATTTTAATTGTGTGCTGCCTTGAGGTTCGCCGTCAGTGCTACGCTGTGTGCTCTGCCAGCCGTCAACACCTTTATGCTCCAGTCATACTGTGCCTTGTGTTTCTTTTAATCGTCGCAGTGTGTGGCTTTTTGTGTGTGCTACTTTTAAACAGTTTTTTATCTCCATTTTACAGTCACCCCGTTTTTTGTATATTGCCTTCCATGATGTTCTCCCTTTTTATATCTATGTTCGCCTTCTTCTCTCCTTTGCTGTTTTTAAATGTCTTCTGTTGTTTTGTTCTATGTCTTTCGGCTGAAGAGCAGCGCATATGCTGCTGCCAGCCCGCCCCGATAGGGGAATTGAAATACAATAAAGAAAAAAAAAAAAAAAAAAAAAAACTTTCGTTGATATGGCTTTTCTAATGAATGTGTCTTTCTATTCAGGAAATGTACTTCTGATGAAGGTATATTTATATGTACCGAAACCTTGGTCAAGAATTTTAATAAAAGAATTCTATCCTGCAACTGTTTTTGGCTGCCATCCTTTATTGTGAAGAATTTTAACAGTTGCTGCTGCAGCTATGTTTAAAATCTTCTTATTGTCGATGAAACACAGAAATTGCATCCGAATTTAATACAAATGGCACAATGCCGACTTAAGTACAAGAGGACTGCCACTCCAAATTTCTATGATGTAAACCTCTCCTGTGAGTCCAGTTTTAGATTCCGATGCGTCACTTCAGGTTTACTGTATACCTTGGACCGTCTTACTGCCGATGCAACACAGAAATTGCATCAGAATTAATTTCAAAAGCACAATGCCGACTTAAGTACAAGAGGACTGACAATCTAACTTTCAATGATATAAACCTCTCCTGTGAGTTGAGATTTATATTCCGATGCTTCACTTCAGGATTACTGTACACCTTGGACCATCTTATTGACGATGAAACACAGATATTGCATCCCAATTTAATACAAATGGCACAATGCCGCCTTAAGTACAAGAGGACTGACACTTTAACTTTCGATGATTTGAACCTCTCCTGTGATTTGAGTTTTAGAATCCGATGCTTCACTTCAGGTTTACTGTATACCTAGGACCTTCTTACTGACGATGAAACACAGATATTGCATCCGAAATTAATACAAAAGGCACAATGCCGACTTAAGTACAAGAGAACTGACACTCTGACTTTCTACGATTTAAACCTCTCCTGTGAGTTGAGTTTTTGATTTCGATGCTTCACTTCAGGTTTACTGTATACCTTGGACCTTCTTATTGACGACGAAACACAGAAATTGCATCCGAATTTAATACAAAACTCACAATGCCGACATAAGTGCAAGAGGACTGACACTCTAACTTTCTATGATTTGAACCTCTCCTGTCAGTTGAGAATTAGATTCCGATGCTTCACTTCAGGTTTACTGTATACCTTGGACCTTCTTATTGACGATGAAACACAGAAATTGCATCCGAATTTAATACAAAAGGCACAGTGCCGACCTAAGTACAATGGGACTGACACTCTACCTTTCTACGATTTGAACCCCTCCTGTGAGTTCAGATTTAGTTTCAGATGCTTCACTTCAGGTTTACTGTATACCTTGGACTTTCTTATTGATGATGAAGCACAGAAATAGAATCCGAATTTAATACAAAAGGCACAATGCCGACTTAAGTACGAGAGGACTGAGACTCTGACTTTCTATGATTAGAACCTCTCCTGTGAGTTGAGTTTTAGATTCCGATGCTTCACTTCAGGTTTACTGTATACCTTGGACCTTCTTATTGACGATGAAACACAGAAATTGCATCCGAAATTAATACAAAAGGCACAATGCCGACTTAAGTACAAGAAGACTGACACTCTAACTTTCTATGATTTTACCTCTCCTGTGAGTTGAGTTTTAGATTCCGATGCCTCACTTCAGGTTTACTGTATACCTTGGACCTTCTTATAGACGATGAAGCACAGAAAATGCATCCGAATTTAATACAAAATGCACAATGCCGACTTAAGTACAAGAGGACTGACACTCTAATTATTTATGATTTAAACCTCTCCTGTAAGTTGAGTTTTAGATTCAGATGCTTCACTTTAGGTTTACTGTATGCCTTGGACCTTCTTATTGACGATGAGCCACAGAAATTGCATCCGAATTTAATACAAAAGGCACAATGCCGTCTTAAGTACAAGAGGACTGACACTCAATCTTTATATGATTTAAACCTCTCCTGTGAGTTGAGATTTGTATTCCGATGCTTCACTTCAGGATTACTGAATACCTTGGACCTTCTTATTGACGATGAAACACAGAAACTCCATCCGAATTTAATACAAAAGGCACAATGCCGACTTAAGTACCTGAGGACTGACACTCTAACTTTCGGTGATTTGAACCTCTCCTGTGAGTTGAGTATTAGATTCCGATGCTTCACTTCAGGTTTACTGTATACCTAGGACCTTCTTATCGTCGATGAAACAAAGAAATTGCATCCGAATTTAATACAAAAGGCACATTGCCGACTTACGTACAGGAGGACTGACACTTTAACTTTCTATGATTTCAACCTCTACTGTGAGTTGAGATCTAGATTCCGATGCTTCACTTCAGGTTTACTGTATGCCTTGGACCTTCATATTGACGATGAAACACAGAAATTGCATCCGAATTTAATACAAAATGCACAATGCCGCATTAAGTACAAGAGGACTGACACTCTAAGTTTCTATGATTTAAACCTCTACTGTGAGTCCACTTTTAGATTCCGATGCTTCACTTCAGGTTAACTGTATACTTGGACCTTCTTATTGACGATGAAACACAGAAATAGCATCCGATTTTAATACAAAAATCACAATTCCGTTTTAAGTACAAGAGGACTGACACTCTAATTTTCTAGGATTTGAACGTCTCCTGTGAGTCCAGTTATAGATTCCGAAGCTTCACTTCATGTTTACAGTATAGCTTGTACCTTCTTATTGACGATGAAACTCAGAAATTGCATCCGAATTTAATACAAAAAACACAATGCCGACATAAGTACAAGATGACTGACACTCTAACTTTCTATGATTTAAACCTCTCCTGTGAGTTAAGTTTTAGATACCGATGCTTCACTTCAGGTTTACTGTACACCTTGACCCTTCTTATTGACGATGAAACACAGAAATTGCATCTGAATTAATACAAAAGGCATAATGCCGACTTAAGTGCAAAAGGACTGACACTCCAACTTTCTATGATTTGAACCTTTCCTATGAGTTGAGTTTTAGAATCCGATGCTTCACTTCAGGTTTACTGTATGCCTTGGACCTTCATATTGACGATGAAACACAGAAATTGCATCCGATTTAATACAAAATGCACAATGCCGCCTTAGGTACAAGAGGCCTGACACTCTAAGTTTCTATGATTTAAACCTCTCCTGAGAGTCCAGTTTTAGATTCCTATGTTTCACTTCAGGTTAACTGTATACCTTGGACCTTCTTATTGACGATGAAACACAGAAATAGCATCCGGTTTTAATACAAAAATCACAATGCCGTTTTAAGTACAAGAGGACTGACACTCTAACTTTCTAGGATTTAAACCTCTCCTGTGTGTCCAGTTTTAGATTCCGAAGCTTCACTTCAGGTTTACAGTATACCTTGTACCTTCTTATTGACGATGAAACTCAGATATTGCATCCGATTTTAATACAAAAGGCACAATGCCGACTTAAGTACAAGAGGACTGACACTCTAACTTTCTATGTTTTGAACCTCTATGGTGAGTTGAGATTTAGAATCCGATGCTTCACTTCAGGATTACAGTATACCTTGGACCTTCTTATTGACGATGAAACACAGAATTTGCATCCGAATTAAATACAAAAGGCACAATGCCGACTGAAGTACATGAGGACTGAGACTCTAACTTTCGACGATTTGAACCTCTCCTGTGAGTTGAGTTTTAGAATCCGATGCTTCACTTCATGTTTACTGTATACCTTGGACCTTCTTATTGACAATGAAGCACAGAAATAGAATCCGAATTTAATACAAAAGGCACAATGCCGACTTAAGTACAAGAGGACTAACATTCTAACTTTCTATGATTTGAACCTCTCCTGTGAGTCCAGTTTTAGATCCCGATGCCTCACTTCAGGTTTACTGTATACCTTGGACCTTCTTATTGACGATTATATACAGAAATTGCATCCGAATTTAATACAAAAGGCACAATGCCGACTTAAGTACGAGAGGACTGAGACTCTGACTTTCTATGATTAGAACCTCTCCTGTGAGTTGAGTTTTAGATTCCGATGCTTCACTTCAGGTTTACTGTATACCTTGGACCTTCTTATTGACGATGAAACACAGAAATTGCATCCAAAATTAATACAAAAGGCACAATGCCGACTTAAGTACAAGAGGACTGACACTCTAACTTTCTATGATTTTACCTCTCCTGTGAGTTGAGTTTTAGATTCCGATGCCTCACTTCAGGTTTACTGTATACCTTGGACCTTCTTATAGACGATGAAGCACAGAAAATGCATCCGAATCTAATAGAAAATGAACAATGCCGACTTAAGTACAAGAGGACTGACACTCTAATTATTTATGATTTAAACCTCTCCTGTAAGTTGAGTTTTAGATTCAGATGCTTCACTTTAGGTTTACTGTATGCCTTGGACCTTCTTATTGACGATGAGCCACAGAAATTGCATCCGAATTTAATACAAAAGGCACAATGCCATCTTAAGTACAAGTGGACTGACACTCAATCTTTCTATGATTTAAACCTCTCCTGTGAGTTGAGATTTGTATTCCGATGCTTCACTTCAGTATTACTGAATACCTTGGACCTTCTTATTGACGATGAAACACAGAAATTCCATCCGAATTTAATACAAAAGGCACAATGCCGACTTAAGTACCTGAGGACTGACACTCTAACTTTCGATGATTTGAACCTCTCCTGTGAGTTGAGTTTTAGATTCCGATGCTTCACTTCAGGTTTACTGTATACCTAGGACCTTCTTATCGTCGATGAAACAAAGAAATTGCATCCGAATTTAATACAAAAGGCACATTGCCGACTTACGTACAGGAGGACTGACACTTTAAATTTCTATGATTTGAACCTCTACTGTGAGTTGAGATCTAGATTCCGATGCTTCACTTCAGGTTTACTGTAAGCCTTGGACCTTCATATTGACGATGAAACACAGAAATTGCATCCGAATTTAATACAAAATGCACAATGCCGCCTTAAGTACAAGAGGACTGACACTCTAAGTTTCTATGATTTAAACCTCTCCTGAGAGTCCAGTTTTAGATTCCTATGCTTCACTTCAGGTTAACTGTATACCTTGGACCTTCTTATTGACGATGAAACACAGAAATAGCATCCGATTTTAATATAAAAAATCACAATTCCGTTTTAAGTACAAGAGGACTGACACTCTAATTTTCTAGGATTTGAACGTCTCCTGTGAGTCCAGTTTTAGATTCCGAAGCTTCACTTCAGGTTTACAGTATACCTTGTACCTTCTTATTGACGATGAAACTCAGAAATTGCATCCGAATTTAATACAAAAGGCACAATGCCGACATAAGTACAAGATGACTGACACTCTAACTTTCTATGATTTAAACCTCTCCTGTGAGTTAAGTTTTAGATACCGATGCTTCACTTCAGGTTTACTGTACACCTTGACCCTTCTTATTGACGATGAAACACAGAAATTGCATCCGAATTAATACAAAAGGCATAATGCCGACTTAAGTGCAAAAGGACTGACACTCCAACTTTCTATGATTTGAACCTTTCCTATGAGTTGAGTTTTAGAATCCGATGCTTCACTTCAGGTTTACTGTATGCCTTGGACCTTCATAGTGACGATGAAACACAGAAATTGCATCCGAATTTAATACAAAAGGCACAATGCCGACTTAAGTACAACAGGACTGACACTATATCTTTCAATGATTTAAACCTCTCCTGTGAGTCCAGTTTTTATCCGATGCTTCACTTCTGGTTTACAGTATACCTTGGACCTTCTCATTGACAATGAAACACAGAAATTGCATCCGAATTTAATACAAAAGGCACAATGCCGACTTAAGTACAAGAGGACTGACACTCTAACTTTCAATGATTTAAACCTCACCTGTGTGTCTAGTTTTAGATTCCGATGCTTCACTTCAGGTATACTGTATACCTTGGACCTTTTTATTGACGATGAAACACTGAAATTGCATCCGAATGCAATACAAAAGGCACAATGCCGACTTAAGTACAAGAGGACTGACACTCTAACTTTCTATGATATAAACCTATCCTCTGAGTTGAGTTTTAGATTCCGATGCTTGACTTCAGGTTTACTGTATACCTTAGACCTTCTTATTGTCGATGAAACACAGAAATTGCATCCGAATTTAATACAAATGGCACAATGCCGATTTAAGTACAAGAGGACTGACACTATAAATTTCTATGATTTAAACCTCTCCTCTGAGTCCAGTTTTAGATTCCGATGCGTCTCTTCAGGTTTACTGTATACCTTGGACCGTAATACTGCTGATGCAACACAGAAATTGCATCAGAATTAATTTCAAAAACACAATGCCGACTTAAGTACAAGAGGACTGACAATCTAACATTCTATGATTTAAACCTCCCCTGTGAGTTGAGATTTATATTCCGATGCTTCACTTCAGGATTACAGTATACCTTGGACCTTCTTATTGACGATGAAACACAGAAATTGCATCCGAATTTAATACAAAAGGCACAATGCCGACTTAAGTACCAGAGGACTGACACTCTAACTTTCGATGATTTGAACCTCTACTCTGAGTTGAGTTTTAGATTCCGATGCTTCACTTCAGGTTTACTGTATACCTACGACCTTCTTATTGACGATAAAACACAGAAATTGCATCCGAATTTAATACAAACGGCACATTGCCGACTTAAGTACAAGAGGACTGACACTCTAACTTTCTGTGATTTGGACGTCTCCTGTGAGTTGTGTTTTAGATTCCGATGCTTCTCTTCAGGTTTAGCGTATACCTTGGACATTCTTATTGACAATGAAGCACAGAAATTGCATCCAAATTTAATACAAAAGGCACAATGCCGACTTAAGTACAAGAGTACTGACACTCTAACTTTCCATGATTTGAACCTCTCCTGTGAGTTGAGATTTAGATTCCGATGCTTCACTTCAGGTTTACTGTATACCTTGTACCTTCTTATTGACGTTGAAACACCGAAATTTCATCCGAATTTAATACAAAAGGCACACTGCCGCCTTAAGTACAATTGGACTGACACTCTAATTTTCTATGATTTAAACCTCTCCTGAGAGTTTAGTTTTAGATTCCGATGCTTCACTTCAGGTTAACTGTATACCTTGGACCTTCTTATTGACGATGAAACACAGAAATAGCATCCGGTTTTAATACAAAAATCACAATGCCGTTTTAAGTACAAGAGGACTGACACTCTAACTTTCTAGGATTTAAACCTCTCCTGTGTGTCCAGTTTTAGATTCCGAAGCTTCACTTCAGGTTTACAGTATACCTTGTACCTTCTTATTGACGATGAAACTCAGATATTGCATCCGAATTTAATACAAAAGGCACAATGCCGACTTAAGTACAAGAGGACCCACACACTAACTTTCTATGATTTGAACCTCTCCTGTGAGTCCAGTTTTAGATTCCGATGCCTCACTTTAGGTTTACTGTATACCTTGGACCTTCTTATTGACGATGAAACACCGAAATTTCATCCGAATTTAATACATATGGCACAATGCCGACTTAAGTACAAGAGGACTGACACTCTAAATTTGTATGATTTAAACCTCTCCTGTGAGTCCAGTTTTAGATTCCAATGCGTCACTTCAGGTTTACTGTATACCTTGGACCGTCTTACTGCCGATGCAACACAGAAATTGCATCAGAATTAATTTCAAAAGCACAATGCCGACTTAAGTGCAAGAGGACTGACAATCTAACATTCTATGATTTAAACCTCTCATGTGAGTTGAGATTGATATTCCGATGCTTCACTTCAGGATTACAGTGTACCTTGGACCTTCTTATTGACGATGAAACACAGAAATTGCATCCGAATTAAATACAAAAGGCACAATGCCGACTTAAGTACAAGAGGACTGACACTCTAATTATTTATGATTTAAACCTCTCCTGTAAGTTGAGCTTTAGATTCAGATGCTTCACTTTAGGTTTACTGTATGCCTTGGACCTTCTTATTGACGATGAGCCACAGAAATTGCATCCGAATTTAATACAAAAGGCACAATGCCATCTTAAGTACAAGAGGACTGACACTCAATCATTCTATGATTTAAACCTCTCCTGTGAGTTGAGATTTGTATTCCGATGCTTCACTTCAGGATTACTGAATACCTTGGACCTTCTTATTGACGATGAAACACAGAAATTCCATCCGAATTTAATACAAAAGGCACAATGCCGACTTAAGTACAAGAGGACTGACACTCTAACTTTCTATGATTTTACCTCTCCTGTGAGTTGAGTTTTAGATTCCGATGCCTCACTTCAGGTTTACTGTATACCTTGGACCTTCTTATAGACGATGAAGCACAGAAAATGCATCCGAATCTAATACAAAATGAACAATGCCGACTTAAGTACAAGAGGACTGACACTCTAATTATTTATGATTTAAACCTCTCCTGTAAGTTGAGTTTTAGATTCAGATGCTTCACTTTAGGTTTACTGTATCCCTTGGACCTTCTTATTGACGATGAGCCACAGAAATTGCATCCGAATTTAATACAAAAGGCACAATGCCATCTTAAGTACAAGAGGACTGACACTCAATCTTTCTATGATTTAAACCTCTCCTGTGAGTTGAGATTTGTATTCCGATGCTTCACTTCAGGATTACTGAATACCTTGGACCTTCGTATTGACGATGAAACACAGAAATTCCATCCGAATTTAATACAAAAGGCACAATGCCGACTTAAGTACCTGAGGACTGACACTCTAACTTTCGATGATTTGAACCTCTCCTGTGAGTTGAGTTTTAGATTCCGATGCTTCACTTCAGGTTTACTGTATACCTAGGACCTTCTTATCGTCGATGAAACAAAGAAATTGCATCCGAATTTAATACAAAAGGCACATTGCCGACTTACGTACAGGAGGACTGACACTTTAAATTTCTATGATTTGAACCTCTACTGTGAGTTGAGATCTAGATTCCGATGCTTCACTTCAGGTTTACTGTAAGCCTTGGACCTTCATATTGACGATGAAACACAGAAATTGCATCCGAATTTAACACAAAATGCACAATGCCGCCTTAAGTACAAGAGGACTGACACTCTACGTTTCTATGATTTAAACCTCTCCTGAGAGTCCAGTTTTAGATTCCTATGCTTCACTTCAGGTTAACTGTATACCTTGGACCTTCTTATTGACGATGAAACACAGAAATAGCATCCGATTTTAATATAAAAAATCACAATTCCGTTTTAAGTACAAGAGGACTGACACTCTAATTTTCTAGGATTTGAACGTCTCCTGTGAGTCCAGTTTTAGATTCCGAAGCTTCACTTCAGGTTTACAGTATACCTTGTACCTTCTTATTGACGATGAAACTCAGAAATTGCATCCGAATTTAATACAAAAGGCACAATGCCGACATAAGTACAAGATGACTGACACTCTAACTTTCTATGATTTAAACCTCTCCTGTGAGTTAAGTTTTAGATACCGATGCTTCACTTCAGGTTTACTGTACACCTTGTCCCTTCTTATTGACGATGAAACACAGAAATTGCATCCGAATTAATACAAAAGGCATAATGCCGACTTAAGTGCAAAAGGACTGACACTCCAACTTTCTATGATTTGAACCTTTCCTATGAGTTGAGTTTAAGAATCCGATGCTTCACTTCAGGTTTACTGTATGCCTTGGACCTTCATAGTGACGATGAAACACAGAAATTGCATCCGAATTTAATACAAAAGGCACAATGCCGACTTAAGTACAACAGGACTGACACTATATCTTTCAATGATTTAAACCTCTCCTGTGAGTCCAGTTTTTATCCGATGCTTCACTTCTGGTTTACAGTATACCTTGGACCTTCTCATTGACAATGAAACACAGAAATTGCATCCGAATTTAATACAAAAGGCACAATGCCGACTTAAGTACAAGAGGACTGACACTCTAACTTTCAATGATTTAAACCTCACCTGTGTGTCTAGTTTTAGATTCCGATGCTTCACTTCAGGTATACTGTATACCTTGGACCTTTTTATTGACGATGAAACACTGAAATTGCATCCGAATGCAATACAAAAGGCACAATGCCGACTTAAGTACAAGAGGACTGACACTCTAACTTTCTATGATATAAACCTATCCTCTGAGTTGAGTTTTAGATTCCGATGCTTGACTTCAGGTTTACTGTATACCTTAGACCTTCTTATTGTCGATGAAACACAGAAATTGCATCCGAATTTAATACAAATGGCACAATGCCGATTTAAGTACAAGAGGACTGACACTATAAATTTCTATGATTTAAACCTCTCCTCTGAGTCCAGTTTTAGATTCCGATGCGTCTCTTCAGGTTTACTGTATACCTTGGACCGTAATACTGCTGATGCAACACAGAAATTGCATCAGAATTAATTTCAAAAACACAATGCCGACTTAAGTACAAGAGGACTGACAATCTAACATTCTATGATTTAAACCTCCCCTGTGAGTTGAGATTTATATTCCGATGCTTCACTTCAGGATTACAGTATACCTTGGACCTTCTTATTGACGATGAAACACAGAAATTGCATCCGAATTTAATACATATGGCACAATGCCGACTTAAGTAGAAGAGGACTGACACTCTAAATTTGTATGATTTAAACCTCTCCTGTGAGTCCAGTTTTAGATTCAAATGCGTCACTTCAGCTTTACTGTATACCTTGGACCGTCTTACTGCCGATGCAACACAGAAATTGCATCAGAATTAATTTCAAAAGCACAATGCCGACTTAAGTGCAAGAGGACTGACAATCTAACATTCTATGATTTAAACCTCTCATGTGAGTTGAGATTGATATTCCGATGCTTCACTTCAGGATTACAGTGTACCTTGGACCTTCTTATTGACGATGAAACACAGAAATTGCATCCGAATTAAATACAAAAGGCACAATGCCGACTTAAGTACATGAGGACTGACACTCTAACTTTCGTTGATATGAACCTCTCCTGTGAGTTGAGTTTTAGAATCCGATGCTTCACCTCACGTTTACTGTATACCTTGGACCTTCTTATTGGCGATGAAACACAGAAATTGCATCCGATTTTAATACAAAAGGCACAATGACGACCTAAGTACAATAGGACTGACACTCTACCTTTCTATGATTTGAACTCCTCCTGTGAGTTGAGCTTTAGTTTCAGATGCTTCACTTCAGGTTTACTGTATACCTTGCACCATCTTATTGACGATGAAACTCAGAAATTGCATCCGAATTTAATACAAAAGGCACAATGCCGACTTAAATACAAGAGGACTTACACTCTAACTTTCAATGATTTGAACCTCTCCTGTGAGTCCAGTTTTAGATCCCGATGCCTCACTTCAGGTTTACTGTATACCTTGGGCCTTCTTATTGACGATTAAACACAGAAATTGCATCCGAATTTAATACAAAAGGCACAATGCCGACTTAAGTACAAGAGGACTGACACTCTGACTTTCTATGATTTGAACCTCTCCTGTGAGTTGAGTTTTAGATTCAGATGCTTCACTTCAGGTTTACTGTATACCTTGGACCTTGTTATTGACGATGAAACACAGAAATTGCATCCGAATTTAATACAAAAGGCACAATGCCGACTTAAGTACAACAGGACTGACACTCTATCTTTCAATGATTTAAACCTCTCCTGTGAGTCCAGTTTTTATCCGATGCTTCACTTCTTGTTTACAGTATACCTTGGACCTTCTCATTGACAATGAAACACAGAAATTGCTTCTGAAGTTAATACAAAAGGCACAATGCCGACTTAAGTACAAGAGGACTGACACTCTAAATTTCAATGATTTAAACCTCACCTGTGTGTCTAGTTTTAGATTTCGATGCTTCACTTCAGGTATACTGTATACCTTGGACCTTTTTATTGACGATGAAACACTGAAATTGCATCCGAATGCAATACAAAAGGCACAATGCCGACTTAAGTACAAGAGGACTGACACTCTAACTTTCTATGATATAAACCTATCCTCTGAGTTGAATTTTACATTCCGATGCTTGACTTCAGGTTTACTGTATACCTTAGACCTTCTTATTGTCGATGAAACACAGAAATTGCATCCGAATTTAATTCAAATGGCACAATGCCGACTTAAGTACAAGAGGACTGACACTATAAATTTCTATGATTTAAACCTCTCCTCTGAGTCCAGTTTTAGATTCCGATGCGTCTCTTCAGGTTTACTGTATACCTTGGACCGTAATACTGCTGATGCAACACAGAAATTGCATCAGAATTATTTTCAAAAACACAATGCCGACTTAAGTACAAGAGGACTGACAATCTAACATTCTATGATTTAAACCTCTCCTGTGATTTGAGATTTATATTCCGATGCTTCACTTCAGGATTACAGTATACCTTGGACCTTCTTATTGACGATGAAACACTGAAATTGCATCCGAATTTAATACAAAAGGCACAATGCCGACTCAAGTACCAGAGGACTGACACTCTAACTTTCGATGATTTGAACCTCTACTCTGAGTTGAGTTTTAGATTCCGATGCTTCACTTCAGGTTTACTGTATACCTAGGACCCTCTTATTGACGATGAAACACAGAAATTGCATCCGAATTTAATACAAACGGCACATTGCCGACTTAAGTACAAGAGGACTGACACTCTAACTTTCTATGATTTGGACGTCTCCTGTGAGTTGAGTTTTAGATTCCGATGCTTCTCTTCAGGTTTAGTGTATACCTTGGACCTTCTTATTGACAATGAAGCACAGAAAATGCATCCAAATTTAATACAAAAGGCACAATGCCGACTTAAGTACAAGAGGACTGACACTCTAACTTTCCATGATTTGAACCTCTCCTGTGAGTTGAGATTTAGATTCCGATGCTTCACTTCAGGTTTACTGTATACTTTGTACCTTCTTATTGACGTTGAAACACCGAAATTTCATCTGAATTTAATACAAAAGGCACACTGCCGCCTTAAGTACAAGAGGACTGACACTCTAATTTTCTATGATTTAAACCTCTCCTGAGAGTCCAGTTTTAGATTCCGATGCTTCACTTCAGGTTAACTGTATACCTTGGACCTTCTTATTGACGATGAAACACAGAAATAGCATCCGGTTTTAATACAAAAATCACAATGCCGTTTTAAGTACAAGAGGACTGACACTCTAACTTTCTAGGATTTAAACCTCTCCTGTGTGTCCAGTTTTAGATTCCGAAGCTTCACTTCAGGTTTACAGTATACCTTGTACCTTCTTATTGACGATGAAACTCAGATATTGCATCCGAATTTAATACAAAAGGCACAATGCCGACTTAAGTACAAGAGGACCCACACACTAACTTTCTATGATTTGAACCTCTCCTGTGAGTCCAGTTTTAGATTCCGATGCCTCACTTCAGGTTTACTGTATACCTTGGACCTTCTTATTGACGATGAAACACCGAAATTTCATCCGAATTTAATACAAATGGCACAATGCCGACTTAAGTACAAGAGGACTGACACTCTAAATTTGTATGATTTAAACCTCTCCTGTGAGTCCAGTTTTAGATTCCAATGCGTCACTTCAGGTTTACTGTATACCTTGGACCGTCTTACTGCCGATGCAACACAGAAATTGCATCAGAATTAATTTCGAAAGCACAATGCCGACTTAAGTGCAAGAGGACTGACAATCTAACATTCTATGATTTAAACCTCTCATGTAAGTTGAGATTGATATTCCGATGCTTCACTTCAGGATTACAGTATACCTTGGACCTTCTTATTGACGATGAAACACAGAAATTGCATCCGAATTAAATACAAAAGGCACAATGCCGACTTAAGTACATGAGGACTGACACTCTAACTTTAGATGATTTGAACCTCTCCTGTGAGTTGAGTTTTAGAATCCGATGCTTCACCTCACGTTTACTGTATACCTTGGACCTTCTTATTGACAATGAAGCACAGATATTGCATCCGAATTTAATACAAAAGTCACAATGCCGACTTAAGTACAAGAGGACTGACACTCTAATTTTCTATGATTTGAACCTCTCCTGTGAGTTGAGATTTAGATTCCGATGCTTCACTTCAGGTTTACTGTATACCTTGGACCTTCTTATTGACGATGAAACACAGAAATTGCATCCGATTTTAATACAAAAGGCACAATGCCGACCTAAGTACAATAGGACTGACACTCTACCTTTCTATGATTTGAACTCCTCCTGTGAGTTGAGCTTTAGTTTCAGATGCTTCACTTTAGGTTTACTGTATACCTTGCACCATCTTATTGACGATGAAACTCAGAAATTGCATCCGAATTTAATACAAAAGGCACAATGCCGACTTAAATACAAGAGGACTTACACTCTAACTTTCAATGATTTGAACCTCTCCTGTGAGTCCAGTTTTAGATCCCGATGCCTCACTTCAGGTTTACTGTATACCTTGGGCCTTCTTATTGACGATTAAACACAGAAATTGCATCCGAATTTAATACACAAGGCACAATGCCGACTTAAGTACAAGAGGACTGACACTCTGACTTTCTATGATTTGAACCTCTCCTGTGAGTTGAGTTTTAGATTCAGATGCTTCACTTCAGGTTTACTGTATACCTTGGACCTTGTTGTTGACGATGAAACACAGAAATTGCATCCGAATTTAATACAAAAGGCACAATGCCGACTTAAGTACAACAGGACTGACACTCTATCTTTCAATGATTTAAACCTCTCCTGTGAGTCCAGTTTTTATCCGATGCTTCACTTCTTGTTTACAGTATACCTTGGACCTTCTCATTGACAATGAAACACAGAAATTGCTTCCGAATTTAATACAAAAGGCACAATGCCGACTTAAGTACAAGAGGACTGACACTCTAACTTTCAATGATTTAAACCTCACCTGTGTGTCTAGTTTAAGATTCCGATGCTTCACTTCAGGTATACTGTATACCTTGGACCTTTTTATTGACGATGAAACACTGAAATTGCATCCGAATGCAATACAAAAGGCACAATGCCGACTTAAGTACAAGAGGACTGACACTCTAACATTCTATGATATAAACCTATCCTCTGAGTTGAGTTTTACATTCCGGGGCTTGACTTCAGGTTTACTGTATACCTTAGACCTTCTTATTGTCGATGAAACACAGAAATTGAATCCGAATTTAATACAAATGGCACAATGCCGACTTAAGTACAAGAGGACTGACACTATAAATTTCTATGATTTAAACCTCTCCTCTGAGTCCAGTTTTAGATTCCGATGCGTCTCTTCAGGTTTACTGTATACCTTGGACCGTAATACTGCTGATGCAACACAGAAATTACATCAGAACTAATTTCAAAAACACAATGCCGACTTAAGTACAAGAGGACTGACAATCTAACATTCTATGATTTAAACCTCTCCTGTGATTTGAGATTTATATTCCGATGCTTCACTTCAGGATTACAGTATACCTTGGACCTTCTTATTGACGATGAAACACTGAAATTGCATCCGAATTTAATACAAAATGCACAATGCCGACTTAAGTACCAGAGGACTGACACTCTAACTTTCTATGATTTGGACGTCTCCTGTGAGTTGAGTTTTAGATTCCGATGCTTCTCTTCAGGTTTAGTGTATACCTTGGACCTCCTTATTGACAATGAAGCACAGAAAATGCATCCAAATTTAATACAAAAGGCACAATGCCGACTTAAGTACAAGAGGACTGACACTCTAACTTTCCATGATTTGAACCTCTCCTGTGAGTTGAGATTTAGATTCCGATGCTTCACTTCAGGTTTACTGTATACCTTGGACCTTCTTATTGACGATGAAACACAGAAATTGCATCCGATTTTAATACAAAAATCACAATGCCGACCTAAGTATAATAGGACTGACACTCTACCTTTCTATGATTTGAACTCCTACTGTGAATTGAGCTTTAGTTTCAGATGCTTCACTTCAGGTTTACTGTGTACCTTGCACCATCTTATTGACGATGAAACTCAGAAATTGCATCCGAATTTAATACAAAAGGCACAATGCCGACTTAAATACAAGAGGACTTACACTCTAACTTTCAATGATTTGAACCTCTCCTGTGAGTCCAGTTTTAGATCCCGATGCCTCACTTCAGGTTTACTGTACACCTTGGGCCTTCTTATTGACGATTAAACACAGAAATTGCATCCGAATTTAATACAAAAGGCACAATGCCGACTTAAGTACAAGAGGACTGACAATCTAACATTCTATGATTTAAACCTCTCCTGTGATGTGAGATTTATGTTCCGATGCTTCACTTCAGGATTACAGTATACCTTGGACCTTCTTATTGACGATGAAACACAGAAATTGCATCCGAATTTAATACAAAAGGCACAATGCCGACTTAAGTACCAGAGGACTGACACTCTAAGTTTCGATGATTTGAACCTCTACTCTGAGTTGAGTTTTAGATTCCGATGCTTCACTTCAGGTTTACTGTATACCTAGGACCTTCTTAATGACGATGAAACACAGAAATTTTATCCGAATTTAATACAAACGGCACATTGCCGACTTAAGTACAAGAGGACTGACACTCTAACTTTCTATGATTTGAACGTCTCCTGTGAGTTGAGTTTTAGATTCCGATGCTTCTCTTCAGGTTTAGTGTATACCTTGGACCTTCTTATTGACAATGAAGCACAGAAATTGCATCCAAATTTAATACAAAAGGCACAATGCCGACTTAAGTACAAGAGGACTGACACTCTAACTTTCCATGATTTTAACCTCTCCTGTGAGTTGAGATTTAGATTCCGATGCTTCACTTCAGGTTTACTGTATACCTTGTACCTTCTTATTGACGTTGAAACACCGAAATTTCATCCGAATTTAATACAAAAGGCACAATGCCACCTTAAGTACAAGAGGACTGATACTCTAATTTTCTATGATTTAAACCTCTCCTGTGAGTCCAGTTTTAGATTCCGATGCTTCACTCCAGGTTTACTGTATACCTTGGACCTTTTTATTGACGATGAAACACAGAAATTGCATCCGAATGTAATACAAAAGGCACAATGCCGACTTAAGTACAAGAGGACTGACACTCTAACTTTCTATGATTTAAACCTATCCTCTGAGTTGAGTTTAAGATTCCGATGTTTCACTTCAGGTTTACTGAATACCTTAGACCCTCTTATTGTCGATGAAAAACAGAAATTGCATCCGAATTTAATACAAAAGGCACAATGCCGGCATAAGTACAAGATGACTGACACTCTAACTTTCTATGATTTAAATCTCTCCTGTGAGTTAAGTTTTAGATTCCGATGCGTCACTGCAGGTTTACTGTATACCTTGGACCGTCTTACTGCCGATGCAACACAGAAATTGCATCAGAATTAATTTCAAAAGCACAATGCCGACTTAAGTGCAAGAGGACTGACAATCTAACATTCCATGATTTAAACCTCTCCTGTGAGTTGAGATTTATATTCCGATGCTTCACTTCAGGATTACAGTATACCTTGGACCTTCGTATTGACGTTGAATCACAGAAATTGCATCCGAATTTAATACAAAAGGCACAATGCCGACATAAGTCCAAGATGACTCACACTCTAATTTTCTATGATTTAAATCTCTCCTGTGAGTTAAGTTTTATATACCGATGCTTCACTTCAGGTTTACTGTACACCTTGAACCTTCTTATTGACGATGAAACACAGAAATTGCATCCGAATTAATACAAAAGGCACAATGCCGACTTAAGTGCAAAAGGACTGACACTCCAACTTTCTATGATTTGAACCTCTCCTATGAGTTGACTTTTAGAATCCGATGCTTCACTTCAGGTTTACTGTATGCCTTGCACCTTCATATTGACGATGAAACACAGAAATTGCATCCGATTTAATACAAAATGCACAATGCCGCCTTACGTACAAGAGGACTGACACTCTCAGTTTCTATGATTTAAACCTCTCCTGAGAGTCCAGTTTTAGATTCCGATGCTTCACTTCAGGTTAACTGTATACCTTGGACCTTCCTATCGACGATGAAACACAGAAATAGCATCCGGTTTTAATACAAAAATCACAATGCCGTTTTAAGTACAAGAGGACTGACACTCTAACTTTCTGTGTTTTGAACCTCTCCGGTGAGTTGAGATTTAGAATCCGATGCTTCACTTCAGGTTTACTGAATACCTTGGTCCTTCTTATTGACGATGAAACACTGAAATTGCATCCGAATTTAATACAAAATGCACAATGCCGACTTAAGTACCAGAGGACTGACACTCTAACTTTCGATGATTTGAACCTCTACTCTGAGTTGAGTTTTAGATTCCGATGCTTCACTTCAGGTTTACTGTATACCTAGGACCTTCTTATTGACGATGAAACACAGAAATTGTATCCGAATTTAATACAAACAACACATTGCCGACTTAAGTACAAGAGGACTGACACTCTAACTTTCTATGATTTGGACGTCTCCTGTGAGTTGAGTTTTAGATTCCGATGCTTCTCTTCAGGTTTAGTGTATACCTTGGACCTTCTTATTGACAATGAAGCACAGAAAATGCATCCAAATTTAATACAAAAGGCACAATGAAGACTTAAGTATAAGAGGACTGACACTCTAACTTTCCATGATTTGAACCTCTCCTGTGAGTTGAGATTTAGGTTCCGATGCTTCACTTCAGGTTTACTGTATACCTTGGACCTTCTTATTGACGATGAAACACAGAAATTGCATCCGATTTTAATACAAAAGGCACAATGCCGACCTAAGTATAATAGGACTGACACTCTACCTTTCTATGATTTGAACTCCTCCTGTGAGTTGAGCTTTAGTTTCAGATGCTTCACTTCAGGTTTACTGTATACCTTGCACCATCTTATTGACGATGAAACTCAGATATTGCATCCGAATTTAATACAAAAGGCACAATGCCGACTTAAATACAAGAGGACTTACACTCTAACTTTCAATGATTTGAACCTCTCCTGTGAGTCCAGTTTTAGATCCCGATGCCTCACTTCAGGTTTACTGTATACCTTGGGCCTTCTTATTGACGATTAAACACAGAAATTGCATCCGAATTTAATTCAAAAGGCACAATGCCGACTTAAGTACAAGAGGACTGACAATCTAACATTCTATGATTTAAACCTCTCCTGTGATGTGAGATTTATGTTCCGATGCTTCACTTCAGGATTACAGTATACCTTGGACCTTCTTATTGACGATGAAACACAGAAATTGCATCCGAATTTAATACAAAAGGCACAATGCCGACTTAAGTACCAGAGGACTGACACTCTAAGTTTCGATGATTTGAACCTCTACTCTGAGTTGAGTTTTAGATTCCGATGCTTCACTTCAGGTTTACTGTATACCTAGGACCTTCTTATTGACGATGAAACACAGAAATTTTACCCGAATTTAACACAAACGGCACATTGCCGACTTAAGTACAAGAGGACTGACATTCTAACTTTCTATGATTTGAACGTCTCCTGTGAGTTGAGTTTTAGATTCCGATGCTTCTCTTCAGGTTTAGTGTATACCTTGGACCTTCTTATTGACAATGAAGCACAGAAATTGCATCCAAATTTAATACAAAAGGCACAATGCCGACTTAAGTACAAGAGGACTGACACTCTAACTTTCCATGCTTTTAACCTCTCCTGTGAGTTGAGATTTAGATTCCGATGCTTCACTTCAGGTTTACTGTATACCTTGTACCTTCTTATTGACGTTGAAACACCGAAAGTTCATCCGAATTTAATACAAAAGGCACAATGCCACCTAAAGTACAAGAGGACTGATACTCTAATTTTCTACGATTTAAACCTCTCCTGTGAGTCCAGTTTTAGATTCCGATGCTTCACTCCAGGTTTACTGTATACCTTGGACCTTCTTATTGACGATGAAACACAGAAATTGCATCCGAATGTAATACAAAAGGCACAATGCCGACTTAAGTACAAGAGGACTGACACTCTAACTTTCTATGATTTAAACCTATCCTCTGAGTTGAGTTTTAGATTCCGATGTTTCACTTCAGGTTTACTGAATACCTTAGACCCTCCTATTGTCGATGAAACACAGAAATTGCATCCGAATTTAATACAAAATGCACAATGCCGGCATAAGTACAAGATGACTGACACTCTAACTTTCTATGATTTAAATCTCTCCTGTGAGTTAAGTTTTAGATTCCGATGCGTCACTTCAGGTTTACCGTATACCTTGGACCGTCTTACTGCCGATGCAACACAGAAATTGCATCAGAATTAATTTCAAAAGCACAATGCCGACTTAAGTGCAAGAGGACTGACAATCTAACATTCCATGATTTAAACCTCTCCTGTGAGTTGAGATTTATATTCCGATGCTTCACTTCAGGATTACAGTATACCTTGGACCTTCTTATTGACGTTGAATCACAGAAATTGCATCCGAATTTAATACAAAAGGCACAATGCCGACATAAGTACAAGATGACTGACACTCTAATTTTCTATGATTTAAATCTCTCCTGTGAGTTAAGTTTTATATACCGATGCTTCACTTCAGGTTTACTGTACACCTTGAACCTTCTTATTGACGATGAAACACAGAAATTGCATCCGAATTAATACAAAAGGCACAACGCCGACTTAAGTGCAAAAGGACTGACACTCCAACTTTCTATGATTTGAACCTCTCCTATGAGTTGACTTTTAGAATCCGATGCTTCACTTCAGGTTTACTGTATGCCTTGCACCTTCATATTGACGATGAAACACAGAAATTGCATCCGATTTAATACAAAATGCACAATGCCGCCTTACGTACAAGAGGACTGACACTCTCAGTTTCTATGATTTAAACCTCTCCTGAGAGTCCAGTTTTAGATTCCGATGCTTCACTTCAGGTTAACTGTATACCTTGGACCTTCTTATTGACGATGAAACACAGAAATAGCATCCGGTTTTAATATAAAAATCACAATGCCGTTTTAAGTACAAGAGGACTGACACTCTAACTTTCTATGTTTTGAACCTCTCCGGTGAGTTGAGATTTAGAATCCGACGCTTCACTTCAGGTTTACTGAATACCTTGGACCTTCTTATTGACGATGAAACACAGAAATCGCATCCAAATTTAATACAAAAGGCACAATGCCGACTTAAGTACAAGAGGACTGACACTCTAACTTTCTATGATTTGAACCTCTCCTGTGAGTTGAGTTTTAGATTCCGATGCTTCACTTCAGGTTTACTGTATACCTTGGACGTTCTTAATGACAATGAAGCAGAGAAATTGCATCCAAACTTAATACAAAAGGCACAATGCCGACTTAAGTACAAGAGGACTGACACTCTAACTTTCCAAGATTTGAACCTCTCCTGTGAGTTGAAATTTAGATTCCGATGCTTCACTTCAGGTTTACTGTATACCTTGTACCTTCTTATTGACGATGAAACACCGAAATTTCATCCGAAATTAATACAAATGGCACAATGCCGACTTAAGTACAAGAGGACTGACACTCTAAATTTGTATGATTTAAACCTCTCCTGTGAGTCCAGTTTTAGATTCCAATGCGTCACTTCAGGTTTACTGTATACCTTGGACCGTCTTACTGCCGATGCAACACAGAAATTGCATCAGAATTAATTTCAAAAGCACAATGCCGACGTAAGTACAATTGGACTGACACTCTACATTTCTATGATTTGAATCCCTCCTGTGAGTTGAGATTTAGTTTCAGATGCTTCACTTCAGGTTTACTGTATACCTTGCACCATCTTATTGACGATGAAACTCAGAAATTGCATCCGAATTTAATACAAAAGGCACAATGCCGACTTAAATACAAGAGGACTTACACACTGACTTTCAATGATTTGAACCTCTCCTGTGAGTCCAGTTTCAGATCCCGATGCCTCACTTCAGGTTTACTGTATACCTTGGGCCTTCTTATTGACGATTAAACACTGAAATTGCATCCGAATTTAATACAAAAGGCACAATGCCGACTTAAGTACAAGAGGACTGACACTCTGACTTTCTATGATTTGAACCTCTCCTGTGAGTTGAGTTTTAGATTCAGATGCTTCACTTCAGGTTTACTGTATACCTTGGACCTTGTTATTGACGATGAAACACAGATATTGCATCCGAATTTAATACAAAAGGCACAATGCCGACTTAAGTACAACAGGACTGACACTCTATCTTTCAATGATTTAAACCTCTCCTGTGAGTCCAGTTTTTATCCGATGCTTCACTTCAGGTTTACAGTATACCTTGGACCTTCTCACTGACAATGAAACACAGAAATTGCATCCGAATTTAATACAAAAGGCACAATGCCGACTTAAGTACAAGAGGACTGACACTCTAACTTTCAACGATTTAAACCTCACCTGTGTGTCTAGTTTTAGATTCCGATGCTTCACTTCAGGTATACTGTATACCTTGGACCTTTTTATTGACGATGAAACACTGAAATTGCATCCGAATGTAATACAAAAGGCACAATGCCGACTTAAGTACAAGAGGACTGACACTCTAACTTTCTATGATATAAACCTATCCTCTGAGTTGAGCTTTAGATTCCGATGCTTCACTTCAGGTTTACTGTATACCTTAGACCTTCTTATTGTCGATGAAACACAGAAATTGCATCCGAATTTAATACAAATGGCACAATGCCGACTTAAGTACAAGAGGACTGACACTATAAATTTCTATGATTTAAACCTCTCCTGTGAGTCCAGTTTTAGATTCCGATGCGTCACTTCAGGTTTACTGTATACCTTGGACCGTAATACTGCTGATGCAACACAGAAATTGCATCAGAATTAGTTTCAAAAATACAATGCCGACTTAAGTACAAGAGGACTGACAATCAAACATTCTATGATTTAAACCTCTCCTGTGAGTTGAGATTTATATTCCGATGCTTCACTTCAGGATTACAGTATACCTTGGACCTTCTTATTGACGATGAAACACAGAAATTGCATCCGAATTTAATACAAAAGGCACAATGCCGACTTAATGACTAGAGGACTGACACTCTAACTCTCGATGATTTGAACCTCTACCCTGAGTTGAGTTTTAGATTCCGATGCTTCACTTCAGGTTTACTGTATACCTAGGACCTTCTTATTGACGATGAGACACAGAAATTGCATCCGAATTTAATACAAACGGCACATTGCCGACTTAAGTACAAGAGGACTGACACTCTAACTTTCAATGATTTAAACCTCTCCTGTTAGTCCAGTTTTAGATTCCGATGCGTCACTTCAGGTTTACTGTATACCTTGGACCGTCTTACTGCCGATGCAACACAGAAACTGCATCAGAATTAATTTCAAAAGCACAATGCCGACTTAAGTACAAGAGGACTGACAATTTAACATTCTATGATTTAAACCTCTCCTGTGAGTTGAGATTTATATTCCGATGCTTCACTTCAGGATTACAGTATACCTTGGACCTTCTTATTGACGATGAAACACAGAAATTGCATCCGAATTTAATACAAAAGGCACAATGCCGACTTAATGACTAGAGGACTGACACTCTAACTCTCGATGATTTGAACCTCTACCCTGAGTTGAGTTTTAGATTCCGATGCTTCACTTCAGGTTTACTGTATACCTAGGACCTTCTTATTGACGATGAGACACAGAAATTGCATCCGAATTTAATACAAACGGCACATTGCCGACTTAAGTACAAGAGGACTGACACTCTAACTTTCAATGATTTAAACCTCTCCTGTTAGTCCAGTTTTAGATTCCGATGCGTCACTTCAGGTTTACTGTATACCTTGGACCGTCTTACTGCCGATGCAACACAGAAACTGCATCAGAATTAATTTCAAAAGCACAATGCCGACTTAAGTACAAGAGGACTGACAATCTAACATTCTATGATTTAAACCTCTCCTGTGAGTTGAGATTTATATTCCGATGCTTCACTTCAGGATTACAGCATACCTTGGACCTTCTTATTGACGATGAAACACTGAAATTGCATCCGAATTTAATACAAAAGGCACAATGCCGACTTAAGTACCAGAGGACTGACACTCTAACTTTCGATGATTTGAACCTCTCCTGTGAGTTGAGTTTTAGATTCCGATGCTTCACTTCAGGTTTACTGTATACCTAGGACCTTCTTATTGACGATGAAACACAAGAAATTGCATCCGAATTTAATACGAAAGGCACAATGCCGACTTAAGTACAAAAGGACTGACACTCCAACTTTCTATGATTTGAACCTCTCCTGTGAGATGAATTTTCTAATCCGATGCTTCACTTCAGGTTTACTGTATACCTTGGACCTTCTTATTGACGATGAAACACAGAAATCGCATCCAAATTTAATACAAAAGGCACATTGCCGACTTAAGTACAAGAGGACTGACACTCTAAGTTTCTATGGTTTGAACCTCTCCTGTGAGTTGAGTTTTAGATTCCGATGCTTCTCTTCAGGTTTAGTGTATACCTTGGACCTTCTTATTGACAATGAAGTACAGAAAATGCATCCAAATTTAATACAAAAGGCACAATGCCGACTTAAGTACAAGAGGACTGACACTCTAACTTTCCATGATTTGAACCTCTCCTGTGAGTTGAGATTTAGATTCCGATGCTTCACTTCAGGTTTACTGTATACCTTGTACCTTCTTTTTAACGTGGAAACACCGAAATTTCATCCGAATTTAATACAAAAGGCACAATGCCGCCTTAAGTACAAGAGGACAGACACTTTAACTTTCTATGATTTAAACCTCTCCTGTTAGTCCAGTTTTAGATTCCGATGCTTCACTCCAGGTTTACTGTATACCTTGGACCTTCTTATTGACGATGAAACACAGAAATTGCATCCGAATGTAATACAAAAGGCACAATGCCGACTTAAGTACAAGAGGATTGACACACTAAATTTCTATGATTTAAACCTATCCTCTGAGTTGAGTTTTAGATTCCGATGTTTCACTTCAGGTTTACTGTATACCTTAGACACTCTTATTGTCGATGAAACTTAGAAATTGCATCCGAATTTAATACAAATGGCACAATGCCGACTTAAGTACAAGAGGACTGACACTCTAAATTTCTATGATTTAAACGTCTCCTGTGAGTCCAGTTTTAGATTCCGATGCGTCACTTCAGGTTTACTGTATACCTTGGACCGTCTTACTGCCGATGCAACACAGAAATTGCATCAGAATTAATTTCAAAAGCACAATGCCGACTTAAGTGAAAGAGGACTGACAATCTAACATTCCAGGATTTTAACCTCTCCTGTGAGTTGAGATTGATATTCCGATGCTTCACTTCAGGATTACAGTATACCTTGGCCCTTCTTATTGACGATGAAACACAGAAATTGCATCCGAATTAAATACAAAAGGCACAATGCCGACCTAAGTACAATAGGACCAACACTCTACCTTTCTATGATTTGAACCCCTCCTGTGAGTTGAGATTTAGTTTCAGATGCTTCACTTCAGGTTTACTGTATACCTTGCACCATCTTATTCACGATGAAACTCAGAAATTGCATCCGAATTTAATACAAAAGGCACAATGCCGACTTAAATACAAGAGGACTTACACTCTAACTTTCAATGATTTGAACCTCTCCTGTGAGTCCAGTTTTAGATCCCGATGCCTCACTTCAGGTTTACTGTATACCTTGGACCTTGTTATTGACGATGAAACACAGAAATTGCATCCGAATTTAATACAAAAGGCACAATGCCGACTTTAGTACAACAGGACTGACAATCTATCTTTCAATGATTTAAACCTCTCCTGTGAGTCCAGTTTTTATCCGATGCTTCACTTCAGGTTTACAGTATACCTTGGACCTTCTCACTGACAATGAAACACAGAAATTGCATCCGAATTTAATACAAAAGTCACAATGCCGACTTAAGTACAAGAGGACTGACACTCTAAATTTGTATGATTTAAACCTCTCCTGTGAGTCCAGTTTTAGATTCCGATGCGTCACTCCAGGTTTACTGTATACCTTAGACCATCTTATTGACGATGAAACACAAAAATTGCATCCGAATGTAATACAAGAGGCACAATGCCGACTTAAGTACAAGAAGACTGACACTCTAACATTGTATGTTTTAAACCTATCGTCTGAGTTGAGTTTTAGATTACGATGCTACACTTCAGGTTTACTGTATACCTTAGACCCTCTTATTGTCGATGAAACACAGAAATTGCATCCGAATTTAATACAAATGGCACAATGCCGACTTAAGTACAAGAGGACTGACACTCTATCTTTCAATGATTTATACCTCTCCTGTGAGTCCAGTTTTTATCCGATGCTTCACTTCAGGTTTACAGTATACCTTGGACCTTCTCATTGACAATGAAACACAGAAATTGCATCCGAATTTAATACAAAAGGCACAATGCCGACTTAAGTACAAGAGGACTGACACTCTAAATTTGTATGATTTAAGCCTCTCCTGTGAGTCCAGTTTTAGATTCCAATGCGTCACTTCAGGTTTACTGTATGCCTTGGACCGTCTTACTGCCGATGCAACACAGAGATTGCATCAGAATTAATTTCAAAAGCACAATGCCGACTTAAGTGCAAGAGGACTGACAATATAACTTTCTATGATTTAAACCTCTCATGTGAGTTGAGATTGATATTCCGATGCTTCACTTCAGATTTACAGTATACCTTGGACCTTCTTATTGACGATGAAACACAGAAATTGCATCCGAATTAAATACAAAAATCACAATGCCGACCTAAGTACAATAGGACCAACACTCTACCTTTCTATGATTTGAACCCCTCCTGTGAGTTGAGATTTAGTTTCAGATGCTTCACTTCAGGTTTACTGTATACCTTGCACCATCTTATTGACGATGAAACTCAGAAATTGCATTGGAATTTAATACAAAAGGCACAATGCCGACTTAAATACAAGAGGACTTACACTCTAACTTTCAATGATTTGAACCTCTCCTGTGAATCCAGTGTTAGATCCCGATGCCTCACTTCAGGTTTACTGTATACCTTGGACCTTGTTATTGACGATGAAACACAGAAATTGCATCAGAATTAATTTCAAAAGCACAATGCCGACTTAAGTACATGAGGACTGACACTCTAACTTTCGATGATTTAAACCCTTCATGTGAGTTGAGATTGATATTCCGATGCTTCACTTCAGGATTACTGTATACCTTGGACCTTCTTATTGACGATGAACCACAGAAATTGCATCCGAATTAAATACAAAACGGCACAATGCCGACTTAAGTACAAGAGGACTGACACTCTAACTTTCCATGATTTGAACCTCTCCTGTGAGTTGAGTTTTAGATTCCGATGCTTCACTCCAGGTTTACTGTATACCTTAGACCATCTTATTGACGATGAAACACAAAAATTGCATCCGAATGTAATACAAGAGGCACAATGCCGACTTAAGTACAAGAGGACTGACACTCTAACATTGTATGTTTTAAACCTATCGTCTGAGTTGAGTTTTAGATTACGATGCTACACTTCAGGTTTACTGTATACCTTAGACCCTCTTATTGTCGATGAAACACAGAAATTGCATCCGAATTTAATACAAATGTCACAATGCCGACTTAAGTACGAGAGGACTGACACTCTATCTTTCAATGATTTATACCTCTCCTGTGAGTCCAGTTTTTATCCGATGCTTAACTTCAGGTTTACAGTATACCTTGGACCTTCTCATTGACAATGAAACACAGAAATTGCATCCGAATTTAATACAAAAGGCACAATGCCGACTTAAGTACAAGAGGACTGACACTCTAAATTTGTATGATTTAAGCCTCTCCTGTGAGTCCAGTTTTAGATTCCAATGCGTCACTTCAGGTTTACTGTATGCCTTGGACCGTCTTACTGCCGATGCAACACAGAGATTGCATCAGAATTAATTTCAAAAGCACAATGCCGACTTAAGTGCAAGAGGACTGACAATATAACTTTCTATGATTTAAACCTCTCATGTGAGTTGAGATTGATATTCCGATGCTTCACTTCAGGATTACAGTATACCTTGGACCTTCTTATTGACGATGAAACACAGAAATTGCATCCGAATTAAATACAAAAATCACAATGCCGACCTAAGTACAATAGGACCAACACTCTACCTTTCTATGATTTGAACCCCTCCTGTGAGTTGAGATTTAGTTTCAGATGCTTCACTTCAGGTTTACTGTATACCTTGCACCATCTTATTCACGATGAAACTCAGAAATTGCATCCGAATTTAATACAAAAGGCACAATGCCGACTACAATACAAGAGGACTTACACTCTAACTTTCAATGATTTGAACCTCTCCTGTGAATCCAGTGTTAGATCCCGATGCCTCACTTCAGGTTTACTGTATACCTTGGACCTTGTTATTGACGATGAAACACAGAAATTGCATCCGAATTAAATACAAAAGGCACAATGCCGACTTAAGTACATGAGGACTGACACTCTAACTTTCGATGATTTGAACCTCTCCTGTGAGTTGAGTTTTAGAATCCGATGCTTCACTTCAGGTTTACTGTATACCTTGGACCTTCTTATTGACAATGAAGCACAGAAATTGCATCCGAATTTAATACAAAAGTCACAATGCCGACTTAAGTACAAGAGGACTGACACTCTAACTTTCTATGATTTGAACCTCTCCTGTGAGTTGAGTTTTAGATTCCGATGCTTCACTTCAGGTTTACTGTATACCTTGGACGTTCTTATTGACAATGAAGCACAGAAATTGCATCCAAATTTAATACAAACGGCACAATGCCGACTTAAGTACAAGAGGACTGACACTCTAACTTTCCATGATTTGAACCTCTCCTGTGAGTTGAGATTTAGTTTCCGATGCTTGACTTCAGGTTTACTGTATACCTTGTACCTTCTTATTGACGATGAAACACCGAAATTTCATCCGAATTTAATACAAAAGGCACAATGCCGACTTAAGTACAAGAGGACTGACACTCTAACTTTCTATGATTTAAACCTCTCCTGTGAGTCCAGTTTTAGATTAATATGCTTCACTCCAGGTTTACTGTATACCTTGGACCTTCTTATTGACGATGAAACACAGAAATTGCATCCGAATGTAATACAAGAGGCACAATGCCGACTTAAGTACAAGAGGACTGACACTCTAACATTGAATGTTTTAAACCTATCCTCTGAGTTGAGTTTTAGATTACGATGCTACACTTCAATTTTACTGTATACCTTAGACCCTCTTATTGTCGATGAAACACAGAAATTGCATCCGAATTTAATACAAATGGCACAATGCCGACTTAAATACAGGAGGACTGACACTCTAACTTTCTATGATTTAAACCTCTCCTGTGAGTCCAGTTTTAGATTCGGATCCTTCACTCCAAGTTTACTGTATTCCTCGGACCTTCTTATTGACGATGAATTACAGAAATTGCATCAGAATTGATTGCAAAAGCACAATGCCGACTTAAGTGCAAAGGGACTGACACTCAAACTTTCTATGATTTGAACCTCTCCTGTGAGTTGAGTTTTAGATTCCGATGCTTCACTTCAGGTTTACTGTATACCTTGGACGTTCTTATTGACAATGAAGCACAGAAATTGCATCCAAATTTAATACAAACGGCACAATGCCGACTTAAGTACAAGAGGACTGACACTCTAACTTTCCATGATTTGAACCTCTCCTGTGAGTTGAGATTTAGATTCCGATGCTTGACTTCAGGTTTACTGTATACCTTGTACCTTCTTATTGACGATGAAACACCGAAATTTCATCCGAATTTAATACAAAAGGCACAATGCCGACTTAAGTACAAGAGGACTGACACTCTAACTGTCTATCATTTAAACCTCTCCTGTGAGTCCAGTTTTAGATTCCGATGCTTCACTCCAGGTTTACTGTATACCTTGGACCTTCTTATTGACGATGAAACACAGAAATTGCATCCGAATGTAATACAAGAGGCACAATGCCGACTTAAGTACAAGAGGACTGACACTCTAACTTTGTATGTTTTAAACCTATCCTCTGAGTTGAGTTTTAGATTACGATGCTACACTTCAGGTTTACTGTATACCTTAGACCCTCTTATTGTCGATGAAACACAGAAATTGCATCCGAATTTAATACAAATGGCACAATGCCGACTTAAATACAGGGGGACTGACACTCTAACTTTCTGTGATTTAAACCTCTATTGTGAGTCCAGTTCTAGATTCGGATGCTTCACTCCAGTTTTACTGTATACCTCGGACCTTCTTATTGACGATGAAATACAGAAATTGCATCAGAATTAATTGCAAAAGCACAATGCCGACTTAAGTGCAAGAGGACTGACAATCTAACATACTATGATTTAAACCTCTCCTGTGAGTTGAGATTTATATTCCGATGCTTTACTTCAGGATTACAGTATACCTTGGTCCTTCTTATTGACGATGAAACACAGAAATTGCATCCGAATTTAATCCAAAAGCACAATGCCGACTTAAGTACCAGAGGACTGACACTCTAACTTTCGATGATTTGAACCTCTCCTGTGGGTCCAGTTTTAGATTCCGATGCCTCACTTCAGGTTTGCTGTATACCTTGGACCTTCTTATTGACGAAGAAACACAGATATTGCATCCGAATTAATACAAAAGGCACAATGCCGACTTAAGTACAAGAGGACTGACACTCTAACTTTCCATGATTTGAACCTCTCCTGTGAGTTGAGATTTAGATTCCGATGCTTCACTTCAGGTTTACTGTATACCTTGTACCTTCTTATTGACGATGAAACACCGAAATTTCATCCGAATTTAATACAAATGGCGCAATGCCGACTTAAGTACAAGAGGACTGACACTCTAAAATTGCATGATTTAAACCTCTCCTGTGAGTCCAGTTTAAATTCCAATGCGTCACTTCAGGTTTACTGTATACCTTGCACCATCTTATTGACGATGAAACTCAGAAATTGCATCCGAATTTAATACAAAAGGCACAATGCCGACTTAAATACAAGAGGACTTACACTCTAACTTTCTATGATTTGAACCTCTCCTGTGAGTCCAGTTTTAGATCCCGATGCCTCACTTCAGGTTTACTGTATACCTTGGGCCTTCTTATTGCCGATTAAACACAGAAATTGCATCCGAATTTAATACAAAAGGCACAATGCCGGCTTAAGTACGAGAGGACTGACACTCTGACTTTCTATGATTTGAACCTCTCCTGTGAGTTGAGTTTTAGATTCAGATGCTTCACTTCAGGTTTACTGTATACCTTGGACATTGTTATTGACGATGAAACACAGAAATTGCATCCGAATTTAATACAAAAGGCACAATGCCGACTTAAGTACAACAGGACTGACACTCTATCTTTCAATGATTTAAACCTCTCCTGTGAGTCCAGTTTTTATCCGATGCTTCACTTCAGGTTTACAGTATACCTTGGACCTTCTCATTGACGATGAAACACAGAAATTGCATCCGAATTTAATACAAAAGGCACAATGCCGACTTAAGTACAAGAGGACTGAAACTATAACATTCAATGATTGAAACCTCTCCTGTGTGTCTGGCTTTAGATTCCGATGCTTCACTTCAGGTTTACTGTACACCTTGAACCTTCTTATTGACGATGAAACACAGAAATTGCATCCGCATTAATACAAAAGGCACAATGCCGACTTAAGTACAACAGGACTGACACTCCATCTTTCAATGATTTAAACCTCTCCTGTGAGTCCAGTTTTTATCCGATGCTTCACTTCAGGTTTACACTATACTTTGGACCTTCTCATTGTCGATGAAACACAGAAATTGCATCCGAATTTATTACAAAAGGCACAATGCCGACTTAAGAACAACAGGACTGACACTCTAACTTTCTATGATTTGAATCTCTCCTGTGAGTTGAGTTTAGATTCCGATGCTTCAGTTCAGGTTTACTGTATACCTTGGACCTTCTTATTGACGATTAAACACAGAAATTGCATCCGAATTTAATACAAAAGGCACAGTGCCGACCTAAGTACAATAGGACTGACACTCTACCATTCTATGATTTGAACCTCTTCTGTGAGTCCAGTTTCAGATCCCGATGCCTCCCTTTAGGTTTACTGTATACCTTGGACCTTCTTATCGACGATTAAACACAGAAATTGCATCCGAATTTAATACAAAAGGCACAATACCGCCTTAAGTACAAGTGGACTGACACTCTAACTTTCTATGATTTAAACCTCTCCTGTGAGTTGAGTTTTAGATTCCAATGCTTCACTTCAGGTTTACTGTACACCTTGAATCTTCTTATTGACGATGAAACACAGAAATTGCATCTGCATTAATACAAAAGGCACAATGCCGACTTAAGTACAAGAGGACTGACACTATAAATTTCTATGATTTAAACCTCTCCTGTTAGTCCAGTTTTAGATTCCGATGCGTCACTTCAGGTTTACTGTATACCTTGGACCGTCTTACTGCCGATGCAACACAGAAATTGCATCAGAATTAATTTCAAAAGCACAATGCCGACTTAAGTACAAGAGGACTGACAATCTAACATTCTATGATGTAAACCTCTCCTGTGAGTTGAGATTAATAGTCCGATGCTTCACTTCAGGTTTACTGTACACCTTGTACCTTCGTATTGACGATGAAACACAGAAATTGCATCCGAATTAATACAAAAGGCACAATGCCGACTTAAGTAAAAAAGGACTGACACTCCAACTTTCTATGATTTGAACCTCTCCTGTGAGTTGAGTTTTAGATTCCGATGCTTCACTTCAGGTTTACTGTACACCTTGGACCTTCTTATTGACGATGAAACACAGAAATTGCATCCGAATTAATACAAAAGGCACAATGCCGACTTAAGTAAAAAAGGACTGACACTCCAACTTTCTATGATTTGAACCTCTCCTGTGAGATGAGTTTTGGAATCCGATGCTTCACTTCAGGTTTACTGTATACCTTGGACCTTCTTATTGACGATGAAACACAGAAATCGCATCCAAATTTAATACAAAAGGCACAATGCTGACGTAAGTACAAGAGGACTGACATTCTAACTTTCAATGATTTGAACCTCTCCTGTGAGTTGAGTTTTAGATTCCGATGCTTCACTTCAGGTTTACTGTATACCTTGGACGTTCTAATTGACAATGAAGCACAGAAATTGCATCCAAATTTAATACAAACTTCACAATGCCGACTTAAGTACCAGAGGACTAACACTCTAACTTTCGATGATTTGAACCCCTTCAGTGAGTTGAGTTTTAGATTCCGATGCTTCACTTCAGGTTTACTGTAAACCTAGGACCTTCTTATTGACGATGAAACACAGAAATTGCATCCGAATTTAATACAAAAGGCACAATGCCGACTTAAGTACAAGAGGACTGACACTCTTACTTTCTATGATTTAAACCTCTCCTGTGAGTATAGTTTTAGATTCCGATGCTTCACTTCAGGTTTACTATACACCTTGAACCTACTTATTGACGATGAAACACAGAAATTGCATCCGCATTAATACAAAAGGCACAATGCCGACTTAAGTACGAGAGGACTGACACTCTGACTTTCCATGATTAGAACCTCTCCTGTGAGTTGAGTTTTAGATTCAGGTGCTTCACTTGCGGTTTACTGTATACCTTGGACCTTGTTATTGACGATGAAACACAGAAATTGCATCCGAAATTAATACAAAAGGCACAATGCCGACTTAAGTACAACAGGACTGACACTCTATCTTTCAATGATTTAAACCGCTCCTGTGAGTCCAGTTTTTATCCGATGCTTCACTTCAGGTTTACAGTATACCTTGGACTTTCTCATTGACGATGAAACACAGAAATTGGATCCGAATTTAATTCAAAAGGCACAATGCCGACTTAAGTACAAGAGGACTGGCACTCTAACTTTCTATGATTTAAACCTCTCCTGTGAGTCCCGTTTTAGATTCCGATGCTTCACTTCAGGTATACTGTATACCTTGGACCTTCTTATTGACGATGAAACACTGAAATTGCATCCGAATGTAATACAAAAGGCACAATGCCGACTTAAGTATAAGAAGACTGACACTCTAACTTTCTATGATTTAAACCTATCCTCTGAGTTGAGTTTTAGATTCCGATGCTTCACTTCAGGTTTACTGTATACCTTAGACCTTCTTGTTGTCGATGAATTACAGAAATTGCATCCGAATTTAATACAAATGGCACAATGCCGACTTAAGTACAAGAGGACTGACACTATAAAATTCTATTATTTAAACCTCTCCTGTGAGTCCAGTTTTAGATTCCGATTCGTCACTTCAGGTTTACTGTACACCTTGGACCGTCTTACTGCCAATACAACGCAGAAATTGCATCAGAAGTAATTTCAAAAGCACAATGCCGACTTAAGTACAAGAGGACTGACAATCTAACATTCTATGATTTAAACCTCTCCTATGAGTTGAGATTTATATTCCGATGCTTCACTTCAGGATTACAGTATACCTTGGATCTTCTTATTGACGATGAAACACAGAAATTGCATCCGAATTTAATACAAAAGGCACAATGCCGACTTGAGTACCAGAGGCCTCACACTCTAACTTTCGATGATTTGAACCTCTCCTGTGAGTTGAGTTTTAGATTCCGATGCTTCACTTCAGGTTTACTGTATACCTACGACCTTCTTAATGACGATGAAACACAAGCAATTGCATCCGAATTAATACAAAAGGCACAACGCCGACTTAAGTACAAAAGGACTGACACTCCAACTTTCTATGATTTGAACCTCTCCTGTGAGATGAGTTTTGGAATCCGATGCTTCACTTCAGGTTTACTGTATACCTTGGACCTTCTTATTGACGATGAAACACAGAAATCGCATCCAAATTTATTACAAAAGGCACAATGCCGACTTAAGTACAAGGGGACTGACACTCTAACTTTCTATGATTTGAACCTCTCCTGTGAGTTGAGTTTTAGATTCCGATGCTTCACTTCAGGTTTACTGTATACCTTGGACGTTCTTATTGACAATGAAGCACAGAAATTGCATCCAAATTTAATACAAACGGCACAATGCCGACTTAAGTACAAGAGGACTGAAACTCTAACATTCCATGATTTGAACCTCTCCTGTGAGTTGAGATTTAGAATCCGTTGCTTGACTTCAGGTTTACTGTATACCTTGTACCTTATTATTGACGATGAAACACCGAAATTTCATCCGAAATTAATACAATAGGCACTATGCCGACTTAAGTACAAGAGGACTGACACTCTAACTTTATATGATTTAAACCTCTCCTGTGAGTCCAGTTTTAGATTCCGATGCTTCACTCCAGGTTTACTGTATACCTTGGACCTTCTTATTGACGATGAAACACAGAAATTGCATCCGAATGTAATACAAAAGGCACAATGCCGACTTAAGTACAAAAGGACTGACACTATAAAATTCTATTATTTAAACCTCTCCTGTGAGTCCAGTTTTAGATTCCGATGCGTCACTTCAGGTTTACTGTATACCTTGGACCGTCTTACTGCCGATACAACGCAGAAATTGCATCAGAAGTAATTTCAAAAGCACAATGAAGACTTAAGTACAAGAGGACTGACAATCTAACATTCTATGATTTAAACCTCTCCTATGAGTTGAGATTTATATTCCGATGCTTCACTTCAGGATTACAGTATACCTTGGATCTTCTTATTGACGATGAAACACAGAAATTGCATCCGAATTTAATACAAAAGGCACAATGCCGACTTGAGTACCAGAGGCCTCACACTCTAACTTTCGATGATTTGAACCTCTCCTGTGAGTTGAGTTTTAGATTCCGATGCTTCACTTCAAGTTTACTGTATACCTACGACCTTCTTAATGACGATGAAACACAAGCAATTGCATCCGAATTAATACAAAAGGCACAACGCCGACTTAAGTACAAAAGGACTGACACTCCAACTTTCTATGATTTGAACCTCTCCTGTGAGATGAGTTTTGGAATCCGATGCTTCACTTCAGGTTTACTGTATACCTTGGACCTTCTTATTGACGATGAAACACAGAAATCGGATCCAAATTTAATACAAAAGGCACAATGCCGACTTAAGTACAAGGAGACTGACACTCTAACTTTCTATGATTTGAACCTCTCCTGTGAGTTGAGTTTTAGATTCCGATGCTTCACTTCAGGTTTACTGTATACCTTGGACGTTCTTATTGACAATGAAGCACAGAAATTGCATCCAAATTTAATACAAACGGCACAATGCCGACTTAAGTACAAGAGGACTGAAACTCTAACATTCCATGATTTGAACCTCTCCTGTGAGTTGAGATTTAGAATCCGTTGCTTGACTTCAGGTTTACTGTATACCTTGTACCTTATTATTGACGATGAAACACCGAAATTTCATCCGAAATTAATACAATAGGCACTATGCCGACTTAAGTACAAGAGGACTGACACTCTAACTTTATATGATTTAAACCTCTCCTGTGAGTCCAGTTTTAGATTCCGATGCTTCACTCCAGGTTTACTGTATACCTTGGACCTTCTTATTGACGATGAAACACAGAAATTGCATCCGAATGTAATACAAAAGGCACAATGCCGACTTAAGTACAAGAGGACTGACACTCTAACTTTCTATGATTTAAACCTATCCTCTGAGTTGAGTTTTAGATTCCGATGCTTCACTTCAGGTTTACTGTATACCTTAGACCTTCTTATTGTCGATGAATTACAGAAATTGCATCCGAATTTAATACAAATGGCACAATGCCGACTTAAGTACAAGAGGACTGACACTATAAAATTCTATTATTTAAACCTCTCCTGTGAGTCCAGTTTTAGATTCCGATGCGTCACTTCAGGTTTACTGTATACCTTGGACCGTCTTACTGCCGATGCAACACAGAAATTGCATCAGAATTAATTTCAAAAGCACAATGCCGACTTAAGTACATGAGGACTGACAATCTAACATTCTATGATTTAAACCTCTCCTGTGGGTTGAGATTTATATTCCGATGCTTCACTTCAGGATTACAGTATACCTTGGATCTTCTTATTGACGATGAAACACAGAAATTGCATCCGAATGTAATACAAAAGGCATAATGCCGACTTAAGTACAAGAGGACTGACACTCTAACTATCTATGATTTAAACCTATCCTCTGAGTTGAGTTTTAGATTCCGATGCTACACTTCAGGTTTACTATATACCTTAGACCCTCTTATTGTCGATGAAACACCGAAATTTCATCTGAATTTAATACAAAATGCACAATGCCGCCTTAAGTACAAGAGGACTGACACTCTAAGTTTCTATGATTTAAACCTCTCCTGAGAGTCCAGTTTTAGATTCCGATGCTTCACTTCAGGTTAACTGTATACCTTGGACCTTCTTATTGACGATGAGACACAGAAATAGCATCCGAATGTAATACAAAAGGCACAATGCCGACTTAAGTACAAGAGGACTGACACTATAAAATTCTATTATTTAAACCTCTCCTGTGAGTCCAGTTTTAGATTCCGATGCGTCACTTCAGGTTTACTGTATACCTTGGACCGTCTTACTGCCGATACAACGCAGAAATTGCATCAGAAGTAATTTCAAAAGCACAATGCCGACTTAAGTACAAGAGGACTGACAATCTAACATTCTATGATTTAAACCTCTCCTATGAGTTGAGATTTATATTCCGATGCTTCACTTCAGGATTACAGTATACCTTGGATCTTCTTATTGACGATGAAACACAGAAATTGCATCCGAATTTAATACAAAAGGCACAATGCCGACTTGAGTACCAGAGGCCTCACACTCTAACTTTCGATGATTTGAACCTCTCCTGTGAGTTGAGTTTTAGATTCCGATGCTTCACTTCAGGTTTACTGTATACCTACGACCTTCTTAATGACGATGAAACACAAGCAATTGCATCCGAATTAATACAAAAGGCACAACGCCGACTTAAGTACAAAAGGACTGACACTCCAACTTTCTATGATTTGAACCTCTCCTGTGAGATGAGTTTTGGAATCCGATGCTTCACTTCAGGTTTACTGTATACCTTGGACCTTCTTATTGACGATGAAACACAGAAATCGCATCCAAATTTAATACAAAAGGCACAATGCCAACTTAAGTACAAGGGGACTGACACTCTAACTTTCTATGATTTGAACCTCTCCTGTGAGTTGAGTTTTAGATTCCGATGCTTCACTTCAGGTTTACTGTATACCTTGGACGTTCTTATTGACAATGAAGCACAGAAATTGCATCCAAATTTAATACAAACGGCACAATGCCGACTTAAGTACAAGAGGACTGAAACTCTAACATTCCATGATTTGAACCTCTCCTGTGAGTTGAGATTTAGAATCCGTTGCTTGACTTCAGGTTTACTGTATACCTTGTACCTTATTATTGACGATGAAACACCGAAATTTCATCCGAAATTAATACAATAGGCACTATGCCGACTTAAGTACAAGAGGACTGACACTCTAACTTTATATGATTTAAACCTCTCCTGTGAGTCCAGTTTTAGATTCCGATGCTTCACTCCAGGATTACTGTATACCTTGGACCTTCTTATTGACGATGAAACACAGAAATTGCATCCGAATGTAATACAAAGGCACAATGCCGACTTAAGTACAAGAGGACTGACACTCTAACTTTCTATGATTTAAACCTATCCTCTGAGTTGAGTTTTAGATTCCGATGCTTCACTTCAGGTTTACTGTATACCTTAGACCTTCTTATTGTCGATGAATTACAGAAATTGCATCCGAATTTAATACAAATGGCACAATGCCGACTTAAGTACAAGAGGACTGACACTATAAAATTCTATTATTTAAACCTCTCCTGTGAGTCCAGTTTTAGATTCCGATGCGTCACTTCAGGTTTACTGTATACCTTGGACCGTCTTACTGCCGATGCAACACAGAAATTGCATCAGAATTAATTTCAAAAGCACAATGATGACTTAAGTACATGAGGACTGACAATCTAACATTCTATGATTTAAACCTCTCCTGTGGGTTGAGATTTATATTCCGATGCTTCACTTCAGGATTACAGTATACCTTGGATCTTCTTATTGACGATGAAACACAGAAATTGCATCCAAATGTAATACAAAAGGCATAATGCCGACTTAAGTACAAGAGGACTGACACTCTAACTATCTATGATTTAAACCTATCCTCTGAGTTGAGTTTTAGATTCCGATGCTACACTTCAGGTTTACTGTATACCTTAGACCCTCTTATTGTCGATGAAACACCGAAATTTCATCCGAATTTAATACAAATTGCACAATGCCGCCTTAAGTACAAGAGGACTGACACTCTAAGTTTCTATGATTTAAACCTCTCCTGAGAGTCCAGTTTTAGATTCCGATGCTTCACTTCAGGTTAACTGTATACCTTGGACCTTCTTATTGACGATGAGACACAGAAATAGCATCCGGTTTTAATACAAAAATCACAATGCCGTTTTAAGTACAAGGGGATTGACACTCTAACTTTCTAGGATTAAAACCCCTCCTGTGTGTCCAGTTTTAGATTCCGAAGCTTCACTTCAGGTTTACAGTATACCTTGTACCTTCTTATTGACAATGAAACTCAGAAATTGCATCCGAATTTAATACAAAAGGCACAATGCCGACTTAAGTGCAAGAGGACCCACACTCTAACATTCTATGATTTGAACTTCTCCTGTGAGTCCAGTTTTAGATTCCGATGCCTGATTTCAGGTTTACTGTATACCTTGGACCATCTTATTGACGAAGAAACACAGAAATTGCATCCGAATTAATACAAAAGGCACAATGCCGACTTAAGTACAAGAGGACTTACACTCTAACTTTCTATGTTTTGAACCTCTCCGGTGAGTTGAGATTTAGAATCCGATGCTTCACTTCAGGTTTGCTGTATTCCTTGGACCTTCTTATTGACGATGAAACACAGAAATCACATCCAAATTTAATACATAAGGCACAATGCCGACTTAAGTAAAGAGGACTGACACTCTAACTTTCTATGATTTAAACCTCTCCTGTGAGTTGAGTTTTAGATTCCGATGCTTCACTTCAGGTTTACTGTATACCTTGGACGTTTTTATTGACAATGAAGCACAGAAATTGCATCCGAATTTAATACAAACGGCACAATGCCGACTTAAGTACAAGAGGACAGACACTCTAAATTTCTATGATTTAAACCTCTCCTGTGAGTCCAGTTTTAGATTCCGATGCGTCACTTCAGGTTTACTGTATACCTTGGACCGTCTTACTGCCGATGCAACACAGAAATTGCATCAGAATTAATTTCAAAAGCACATTGCCGACTTAAGTGCAAGAGGACTGACAATCTAACATTCTATGATTTAAACCTCTCCTGTGAGTTGAGATTGATATTCCGATGCTTCACTTCAGGATTACAGTATACCTTGGACCTTCTTATTGACGATGAAACACAGAAATAGCATCCGAATTAATTACAAAATGCCCATGCCGACTTAAGTACCAGAGGACTGACACTCTAACTTCCGATGATTTGAACCTCTCCTGTGAGTTGAGTTTTAGAATCCGATGCTTCACTTCAGGTTTACTGTATACCTTGGACCTTCTTATTGACAATGAAGCACAGAAATTGCATCCGAATTTAATACAAATGTCACAATGCCGACTTAAGTACAAGAGGACTGACACTCTAACTTTCTATGATTTGAACCTCTCCTGTTAGTTGACATTTAGATTCCGATGCTTCACTTCAGGTTTACTGTATACCTTGGACCTTCTTATTGACGATGACACATAGAAATTGCATCCGATTTTAATACAAAAGGCACAATGCCGACCTAAGTACAATAGGACTGACACTCTACTTTTCTATGAATTGAACCCCTCCTGTGAGTTGAGATTTAGTTTCAGATGCTTCACTTCAGGTTTACTGTATACCTTGCACCATCTTATTGACGATGAAACTCAGAAATTGCATTGGAATTTAATACAAAAGGCACAATGACGACTTAAATACAAGAGGACTTACACTCTAACTTTCTATGATTTGAACCTCTCCTGTGAGTCCAGTATTAGATCCCGATGCCTCACTTCAGGTTTACTGTATACCTTGGGCCTTCTTATTGACGATTAAACACAGCAATTGCATCCGAATTTAATACAAAACCCACAATGCCGGCTTAAGTACAAGAGGACTTACACTCTAACTTTCTATGATTTGAACCTCTCCGGTGAGTTGAGTTTTAGATTCAGATGCTTCACTTCAGGTATACTGTATACCTTGGACCCTGTTATTGACGATGAAACACAGAAATTGCATCCGAATTTAACACAAAAGGCACAATGCCGACTTAAGTACAACAGGATTGACACTCTAACTTTCAATGATTTAAACCTCTCCTGTGAGTCCAGTTTTTATCCAATGCTTCACTTCAGGTTTACAGTATACCTTGGACCTTCTCATTGACGATGAAACACAGAAATTGCATCCGAATTTAACACAAAAGGCACAATGCCGACTTAAGTACAACAGGACTGATACTCTAACTTTATATGATTTGAACCTCTCCTGTGAGTCCAGTTTTAGTTTCCGGTGCTTCACTCCAGGTATACTGTATACCTTGGACCTTCTTATTCACGATGAAACACAGAAATTGCATCCGAATGTAATACAAAAGGCACAATGCCGACTTAAGTACAAGTGGACTGACACACTAACTTTCTATGATTTGAACCTCTCCTGTGAGATGAGTTTTGGAATCCGATGCTACACTTCAGGTTTACTGTATACCTTGGTCCTTCTTATTGACGATGAAACACAGGAATCGCATCCAAATTTAATACAAAAGGCACAATGCCGACTTAAGTACAAGGGGACTGACACTCTAATTTTTCTATGATTTGAACTTCTCCTGTGAGTTGAGATTTAGAATCCGATGCTTGACTTCAGGTTTACTGTATACCTTGTACCTTATTATTGACGATGAAACACCGAAATTTCATCCGAATTTAATACAATAGGCACAATGCCGACTTAAGTACAAGACGACTGACTTTCTAACTTTATATGATTTATACCTCTCCTGTGAGTCCAGTTTTAGATTCCGATGCTTCACTCCAGGTTTACTGTATACCTTGGACCTTCTTATTGACGATGGAACACAGAAATTGCATCCAAATGTAATACAAAAGGCACAATGCCGACTTAAGTACAAGAAGACTGACACTCTAACTTTATATGATTTAAACCTCTCCTGTGAGTCCAGTTTTAGATTCCGATGCTTCACTTCAGGTTTACTGTATAATTTGGACCTTCTTATTGACGATGAAACACAGAAATAGCATCCGGTTTTAATACAAAAATCACAATGCCGTTTTAAGTACAAGGGGACTGACACTCTAACTTTCTAGGATTAAAACCAATCCTGTGTGTCCAGTTTTAGATTCCGAAGCCTCACTTCAGGTTTACAGTATACCTTGTACCTTCTCATTGACAATGAATCACAGAAATTGCATCCGAATTTAATACAAAAGGCACAATGCCGACTTAAGTGCAAGAGGACCCACATTCTAACATTCTATGATTTGAACCTCTCGTGTGAGTCCAGTTTTAGATTCCGATGCCTCACTTCAGGTTTACTGTATACCTTGGACCATCTTATTCACGAAGAAACACAGAAATTGCATCCGAATTAATACAAAAGGCACGGTGCCGACTTAAGTACAAGAGGACTTACACTCTAACTTTCTATGTTTTGAACCTCTCCGGTGAGTTGAGATTTAGAATCCGATGCTTGACTTCAGGTTTACTGTATACCTTGGACTGACACTCTAACATTCTATGATTTAAACCTCTCCTGTGAGTTGAGTTTTAGATTCCGATGCTTCACTTCAGGTTTACTGTATACCTTATGCGTTCTTATTGACAATGAAGCAGAGAAATTGCATCCAAATTTAATACAAAAGGCACAATGCCGACTTAAGTACAAGAGGACTGACACTCTAACTTTCTATGATTTAAACCTCTCCTGTGAGTCCAGTTTTAGATTCCGATGCTTCACTCCAGGTTTACTGTATACCTTGGACCTTCTTATTGACGATGAAACACAGAAATCGCATCCAAATTTAATACAAAAGGCACAATGCCGACTTAAGTACAAGGGGACTGACACTCTAACTTTCTATGATTTGAACCTCTCCTGTGAGTTGAGTTTTAGATTCCGATGCTTCACTTCAGGTTTACTGTATACCTTGGACGTTCTTATTGACAATGAAGCGCAGAAATTGCATCCGAATTTAATATAAATGGCACAATGCCGACTTAAGTACAAGAGGACTGACACTCTAAAATTCTATGATTTAAGCCTATCCTGTGAGTCCAGTTTTAGATTCCGATGCGTCACTTCATTTTTACTGTATACCTTGGACCGTCTTACTGCCGATGCAACACAGAAATTGCATCAGAATTAATTTCAAAAGCACAATGCCGACTTAAGTACATGAGGACTGACAATCTAACATTCTATGATTTAAACCTCTCCTGTGGGTTGAGATTTATATTCCGATGCTTCACTTCAGGATTACAGTATACCTTGGATCTTCTTATTGACGATGAAACACAGAAATTGCATCCGAATGTAATACAAAAGGCATAATGCCGACTTAAGTACAAGAGGACTGACACTCTAACTATCTATGATTTAAACCTATCCTCTGAGTTGAGTTTTAGATTCCGATGCTACACTTCAGGTTTACTATATACCTTAGACCCTCTTATTGTCGATGAAACACCGAAATTTCATCTGAATTTAATACAAAATGCACAATGCCGCCTTAAGTACAAGAGGACTGACACTCTAAGTTTCTATGATTTAAACCTCTCCTGAGAGTCCAGTTTTAGATTCCGATGCTTCACTTCAGGTTAACTGTATACCTTGGACCTTCTTATTGACGATGAGACACAGAAATAGCATCCGAATGTAATACAAAAGGCACAATGCCGACTTAAGTACAAGAGGACTGACACTATAAAATTCTATTATTTAAACCTCTCCTGTGAGTCCAGTTTTAGATTCCGATGCGTCACTTCAGGTTTACTGTATACCTTGGACCGTCTTACTGCCGATACAACGCAGAAATTGCATCAGAAGTAATTTCAAAAGCACAATGCCGACTTAAGTACAAGAGGACTGACAATCTAACATTCTATGATTTAAACCTCTCCTATGAGTTGAGATTTATATTCCGATGCTTCACTTCAGGATTACAGTATACCTTGGATCTTCTTATTGACGATGAAACACAGAAATTGCATCCGAATTTAATACAAAAGGCACAATGCCGACTTGAGTACCAGAGGCCTCACACTCTAACTTTCGATGATTTGAACCTCTCCTGTGAGTTGAGTTTTAGATTCCGATGCTTCACTTCAGGTTTACTGTATACCTACGACCTTCTTAATGACGATGAAACACAAGCAATTGCATCCGAATTAATACAAAAGGCACAACGCCGACTTAAGTACAAAAGGACTGACACTCCAACTTTCTATGATTTGAACCTCTCCTGTGAGATGAGTTTTGGAATCCGATGCTTCACTTCAGGTTTACTGTATACCTTGGACCTTCTTATTGACGATGAAACACAGAAATCGCATCCAAATTTAATACAAAAGGCACAATGCCGACTTAAGTACAAGGGGACTGACACTCTAACTTTCTATGATTTGAACCTCTCCTGTGAGTTGAGTTTTAGATTCCGATGCTTCACTTCAGGTTTACTGTATACCTTGGACGTTCTTATTGACAATGAAGCACAGAAATTGCATCCAAATTTAATACAAACGGCACAATGCCGACTTAAGTACAAGAGGACTGAAACTCTAACATTCCATGATTTGAACCTCTCCTGTGAGTTGAGATTTAGAATCCGTTGCTTGACTTCAGGTTTACTGTATACCTTGTACCTTATTATTGACGATGAAACACCGAAATTTCATCCGAAATTAATACAATAGGCACTATGCCGACTTAAGTACAAGAGGACTGACACTCTAACTTTATATGATTTAAACCTCTCCTGTGAGTCCAGTTTTAGATTCCGATGCTTCACTCCAGGATTACTGTATACCTTGGACCTTCTTATTGACGATGAAACACAGAAATTGCATCCGAATGTAATACAAAGGCACAATGCCGACTTAAGTACAAGAGGACTGACACTCTAACTTTCTATGATTTAAACCTATCCTCTGAGTTGAGTTTTAGATTCCGATGCTTCACTTCAGGTTTACTGTATACCTTAGACCTTCTTATTGTCGATGAATTACAGAAATTGCATCCGAATTTAATACAAATGGCACAATGCCGACTTAAGTACAAGAGGACTGACACTATAAAATTCTATTATTTAAACCTCTCCTGTGAGTCCAGTTTTAGATTCCGATGCGTCACTTCAGGTTTACTGTATACCTTGGACCGTCTTACTGCCGATGCAACACAGAAATTGCATCAGAATTAATTTCAAAAGCACAATGATGACTTAAGTACATGAGGACTGACAATCTAACATTCTATGATTTAAACCTCTCCTGTGGGTTGAGATTTATATTCCGATGCTTCACTTCAGGATTACAGTATACCTTGGATCTTCTTATTGACGATGAAACACAGAAATTGCATCCAAATGTAATACAAAAGGCATAATGCCGACTTAAGTACAAGAGGACTGACACTCTAACTATCTATGATTTAAACCTATCCTCTGAGTTGAGTTTTAGATTCCGATGCTACACTTCAGGTTTACTGTATACCTTAGACCCTCTTATTGTCGATGAAACACCGAAATTTCATCCGAATTTAATACAAATTGCACAATGCCGCCTTAAGTACAAGAGGACTGACACTCTAAGTTTCTATGATTTAAACCTCTCCTGAGAGTCCAGTTTTAGATTCCGATGCTTCACTTCAGGTTAACTGTATACCTTGGACCTTCTTATTGACGATGAGACACAGAAATAGCATCCGGTTTTAATACAAAAATCACAATGCCGTTTTAAGTACAAGGGGATTGACACTCTAACTTTCTAGGATTAAAACCCCTCCTGTGTGTCCAGTTTTAGATTCCGAAGCTTCACTTCAGGTTTACAGTATACCTTGTACCTTCTTATTGACGATGAAACACAGAAATTGCATCCGAATTAATTACAAAATGCCCATGCCGACTTAAGTACCAGAGGACTGACACTCTAACTTCCGATGATTTGAACCTCTCCTGTGAGTTGAGTTTTAGAATCCGATGCTTCACTTCAGGTTTACTGTATACCTTGGACCTTCTTATTGACAATGAAGCACAGAAATTGCATCCGAATTTAATACAAATGTCACAATGCCGACTTAAGTACAAGAGGACTGACACTCTAACTTTCTATGATTTGAACCTCTCCTGTTAGTTGACATTTAGATTCCGATGCTTCACTTCAGGTTTACTGTATACCTTGGACCTTCTTATTGACGATGACACATAGAAATTGCATCCGATTTTAATACAAAAGGCACAATGCCGACCTAAGTACAATAGGACTGACACTCTACTTTTCTATGAATTGAACCCCTCCTGTGAGTTGAGATTTAGTTTCAGATGCTTCACTTCAGGTTTACTGTATACCTTGCACCATCTTATTGACGATGAAACTCAGAAATTGCATTGGAATTTAATACAAAAGGCACAATGACGACTTAAATACAAGAGGACTTACACTCTAACTTTCTATGATTTGAACCTCTCCTGTGAGTCCAGTATTAGATCCCGATGCCTCACTTCAGGTTTACTGTATACCTTGGGCCTTCTTATTGACGATTAAACACAGCAATTGCATCCGAATTTAATACAAAACCCACAATGCCGGCTTAAGTACAAGAGGACTTACACTCTAACTTTCTATGATTTGAACCTCTCCGGTGAGTTGAGTTTTAGATTCAGATGCTTCACTTCAGGTATACTGTATACCTTGGACCCTGTTATTGACGATGAAACACAGAAATTGCATCCGAATTTAACACAAAAGGCACAATGCCGACTTAAGTACAACAGGATTGACACTCTAACTTTCAATGATTTAAACCTCTCCTGTGAGTCCAGTTTTTATCCAATGCTTCACTTCAGGTTTACAGTATACCTTGGACCTTCTCATTGACGATGAAACACAGAAATTGCATCCGAATTTAACACAAAAGGCACAATGCCGACTTAAGTACAACAGGACTGATACTCTAACTTTCAATGATTTAAACCTCTCCTGTGTGTCCAGTTTTAGATTCCGATGCTTTACTTCAGGTATACTGTATACCTTGGACCCTTTTATTGACGATGAAACACTGAAATTACATCCGAATGTAATACAAAAGGCACAATGCTGACTTAAGTACAAGAGGACTGACACTCTAACTTTCTATGATATAAACCTATCCTCTGAGTTGAGTTTTAGATTCCGATGCTTGACTTTAGGTTTACTGTATACCTTAGACCTTCTTATTGTCGATGAAACAGAGAAATTGCATCCGAATTTAATACAAATGGCACAATGCCGACTTAAGTACAAGAGGACTGACACTCTAACTTTCCATGATTTGAACCTCTCCTGTGAGTTGAGATTTAGAATCCGATGCTTGACTTCAGGTTACTGTATACCTTGTACCTTATTATTGACGATGAAACACCGAAATTTCATCCGAAATTAATACAATAGGCACAATGCCGACTTAAGTACAAGAGGACTGACACTCTAACTTTATATGATTTGAACCTCTCCTGTGAGTCCAGTTTTAGTTTCCGATGCTTCACTCCAGGTATACTGTATACCTTGGACCTTCTTATTCACGATGAAACACAGAAATTGCATCCGAATGTAATACAAAAGGCACAATGCCGACTTAAGTACAAGTGGACTGACACACTAACTTTCTATGATTTGAACCTCTCCTGTGAGATGAGTTTTGGAATCCGATGCTACACTTCAGGTTTACTGTATACCTTGGTCCTTCTTATTGACGATGAAACACAGGAATCGCATCCAAATTTAATACAAAAGGCACAATGCCGACTTAAGTACAAGGGGACTGACACTCTAATTTTTCTATGATTTGAACTTCTCCTGTGAGTTGAGATTTAGAATCCGATGCTTGACTTCAGGTTTACTGTATACCTTGTACCTTATTATTGACGATGAAACACCGAAATTTCATCCGAATTTAATACAATAGGCACAATGCCGACTTAAGTACAAGACGACTGACTTTCTAACTTTATATGATTTATACCTCTCCTGTGAGTCCAGTTTTAGATTCCGATGCTTCACTCCAGGTTTACTGTATACCTTGGACCTTCTTATTGACGATGGAACACAGAAATTGCATCCAAATGTAATACAAAAGGCACAATGCCGACTTAAGTACAAGAAGACTGACACTCTAACTTTATATGATTTAAACCTCTCCTGTGAGTCCAGTTTTAGATTCCGATGCTTCACTTCAGGTTTACTGTATAATTTGGACCTTCTTATTGACGATGAAACACAGAAATAGCATCCGGTTTTAATACAAAAATCACAATGCCGTTTTAAGTACAAGGGGACTGACACTCTAACTTTCTAGGATTAAAACCAATCCTGTGTGTCCAGTTTTAGATTCCGAAGCCTCACTTCAGGTTTACAGTATACCTTGTACCTTCTCATTGACAATGAATCACAGAAATTGCATCCGAATTTAATACAAAAGGCACAATGCCGACTTAAGTGCAAGAGGACCCACATTCTAACATTCTATGATTTGAACCTCTCGTGTGAGTCCAGTTTTAGATTCCGATGCCTCACTTCAGGTTTACTGTATACCTTGGACCATCTTATTCACGAAGAAACACAGAAATTGCATCCGAATTAATACAAAAGGCACGGTGCCGACTTAAGTACAAGAGGACTTACACTCTAACTTTCTATGTTTTGAACCTCTCCGGTGAGTTGAGATTTAGAATCCGATGCTTGACTTCAGGTTTACTGTATACCTTGGACTGACACTCTAACATTCTATGATTTAAACCTCTCCTGTGAGTTGAGTTTTAGATTCCGATGCTTCACTTCAGGTTTACTGTATACCTTATGCGTTCTTATTGACAATGAAGCAGAGAAATTGCATCCAAATTTAATACAAAAGGCACAATGCCGACTTAAGTACAAGAGGACTGACACTCTAACTTTCTATGATTTAAACCTCTCCTGTGAGTCCAGTTTTAGATTCCGATGCTTCACTCCAGGTTTACTGTATACCTTGGACCTTCTTATTGACGATGAAACACAGAAATCGCATCCAAATTTAATACAAAAGGCACAATGCCGACTTAAGTACAAGGGGACTGACACTCTAACTTTCTATGATTTGAACCTCTCCTGTGAGTTGAGTTTTAGATTCCGATGCTTCACTTCAGGTTTACTGTATACCTTGGACGTTCTTATTGACAATGAAGCGCAGAAATTGCATCCGAATTTAATATAAATGGCACAATGCCGACTTAAGTACAAGAGGACTGACACTCTAAAATTCTATGATTTAAGCCTATCCTGTGAGTCCAGTTTTAGATTCCGATGCGTCACTTCATTTTTACTGTATACCTTGGACCGTCTTACTGCCGATGCAACACAGAAATTGCATCAGAATTAATTTCAAAAGCACAATGCCGACTTAAGTACATGAGGACTGACAATCTAACATTCTATGATTTAAACCTCTCCTGTGGGTTGAGATTTATATTCCGATGCTTCACTTCAGGATTACAGTATACCTTGGATCTTCTTATTGACGATGAAACACAGAAATTGCATCCGAATGTAATACAAAAGGCATAATGCCGACTTAAGTACAAGAGGACTGACACTCTAACTATCTATGATTTAAACCTATCCTCTGAGTTGAGTTTTAGATTCCGATGCTACACTTCAGGTTTACTATATACCTTAGACCCTCTTATTGTCGATGAAACACCGAAATTTCATCTGAATTTAATACAAAATGCACAATGCCGCCTTAAGTACAAGAGGACTGACACTCTAAGTTTCTATGATTTAAACCTCTCCTGAGAGTCCAGTTTTAGATTCCGATGCTTCACTTCAGGTTAACTGTATACCTTGGACCTTCTTATTGACGATGAGACACAGAAATAGCATCCGAATGTAATACAAAAGGCACAATGCCGACTTAAGTACAAGAGGACTGACACTATAAAATTCTATTATTTAAACCTCTCCTGTGAGTCCAGTTTTAGATTCCGATGCGTCACTTCAGGTTTACTGTATACCTTGGACCGTCTTACTGCCGATACAACGCAGAAATTGCATCAGAAGTAATTTCAAAAGCACAATGCCGACTTAAGTACAAGAGGACTGACAATCTAACATTCTATGATTTAAACCTCTCCTATGAGTTGAGATTTATATTCCGATGCTTCACTTCAGGATTACAGTATACCTTGGATCTTCTTATTGACGATGAAACACAGAAATTGCATCCGAATTTAATACAAAAGGCACAATGCCGACTTGAGTACCAGAGGCCTCACACTCTAACTTTCGATGATTTGAACCTCTCCTGTGAGTTGAGTTTTAGATTCCGATGCTTCACTTCAGGTTTACTGTATACCTACGACCTTCTTAATGACGATGAAACACAAGCAATTGCATCCGAATTAATACAAAAGGCACAACGCCGACTTAAGTACAAAAGGACTGACACTCCAACTTTCTATGATTTGAACCTCTCCTGTGAGATGAGTTTTGGAATCCGATGCTTCACTTCAGGTTTACTGTATACCTTGGACCTTCTTATTGACGATGAAACACAGAAATCGCATCCAAATTTAATACAAAAGGCACAATGCCGACTTAAGTACAAGGGGACTGACACTCTAACTTTCTATGATTTGAACCTCTCCTGTGAGTTGAGTTTTAGATTCCGATGCTTCACTTCAGGTTTACTGTATACCTTGGACGTTCTTATTGACAATGAAGCACAGAAATTGCATCCAAATTTAATACAAACGGCACAATGCCGACTTAAGTACAAGAGGACTGAAACTCTAACATTCCATGATTTGAACCTCTCCTGTGAGTTGAGATTTAGAATCCGTTGCTTGACTTCAGGTTTACTGTATACCTTGTACCTTATTATTGACGATGAAACACCGAAATTTCATCCGAAATTAATACAATAGGCACTATGCCGACTTAAGTACAAGAGGACTGACACTCTAACTTTATATGATTTAAACCTCTCCTGTGAGTCCAGTTTTAGATTCCGATGCTTCACTCCAGGATTACTGTATACCTTGGACCTTCTTATTGACGATGAAACACAGAAATTGCATCCGAATGTAATACAAAGGCACAATGCCGACTTAAGTACAAGAGGACTGACACTCTAACTTTCTATGATTTAAACCTATCCTCTGAGTTGAGTTTTAGATTCCGATGCTTCACTTCAGGTTTACTGTATACCTTAGACCTTCTTATTGTCGATGAATTACAGAAATTGCATCCGAATTTAATACAAATGGCACAATGCCGACTTAAGTACAAGAGGACTGACACTATAAAATTCTATTATTTAAACCTCTCCTGTGAGTCCAGTTTTAGATTCCGATGCGTCACTTCAGGTTTACTGTATACCTTGGACCGTCTTACTGCCGATGCAACACAGAAATTGCATCAGAATTAATTTCAAAAGCACAATGATGACTTAAGTACATGAGGACTGACAATCTAACATTCTATGATTTAAACCTCTCCTGTGGGTTGAGATTTATATTCCGATGCTTCACTTCAGGATTACAGTATACCTTGGATCTTCTTATTGACGATGAAACACAGAAATTGCATCCAAATGTAATACAAAAGGCATAATGCCGACTTAAGTACAAGAGGACTGACACTCTAACTATCTATGATTTAAACCTATCCTCTGAGTTGAGTTTTAGATTCCGATGCTACACTTCAGGTTTACTGTATACCTTAGACCCTCTTATTGTCGATGAAACACCGAAATTTCATCCGAATTTAATACAAATTGCACAATGCCGCCTTAAGTACAAGAGGACTGACACTCTAAGTTTCTATGATTTAAACCTCTCCTGAGAGTCCAGTTTTAGATTCCGATGCTTCACTTCAGGTTAACTGTATACCTTGGACCTTCTTATTGACGATGAGACACAGAAATAGCATCCGGTTTTAATACAAAAATCACAATGCCGTTTTAAGTACAAGGGGATTGACACTCTAACTTTCTAGGATTAAAACCCCTCCTGTGTGTCCAGTTTTAGATTCCGAAGCTTCACTTCAGGTTTACAGTATACCTTGTACCTTCTTATTGACAATGAAACTCAGAAATTGCATCCGAATTTAATACAAAAGGCACAATGCCGACTTAAGTGCAAGAGGACCCACACTCTAACATTCTATGATTTGAACTTCTCCTGTGAGTCCAGTTTTAGATTCCGATGCCTGATTTCAGGTTTACTGTATACCTTGGACCATCTTATTGACGAAGAAACACAGAAATTGCATCCGAATTAATACAAAAGGCACAATGCCGACTTAAGTACAAGAGGACTTACACTCTAACTTTCTATGTTTTGAACCTCTCCGGTGAGTTGAGATTTAGAATCCGATGCTTCACTTCAGGTTTGCTGTATTCCTTGGACCTTCTTATTGACGATGAAACACAGAAATCACATCCAAATTTAATACATAAGGCACAATGCCGACTTAAGTAAAGAGGACTGACACTCTAACTTTCTATGATTTAAACCTCTCCTGTGAGTTGAGTTTTAGATTCCGATGCTTCACTTCAGGTTTACTGTATACCTTGGACGTTTTTATTGACAATGAAGCACAGAAATTGCATCCGAATTTAATACAAACGGCACAATGCCGACTTAAGTACAAGAGGACAGACACTCTAAATTTCTATGATTTAAACCTCTCCTGTGAGTCCAGTTTTAGATTCCGATGCGTCACTTCAGGTTTACTGTATACCTTGGACCGTCTTACTGCCGATGCAACACAGAAATTGCATCAGAATTAATTTCAAAAGCACATTGCCGACTTAAGTGCAAGAGGACTGACAATCTAACATTCTATGATTTAAACCTCTCCTGTGAGTTGAGATTGATATTCCGATGCTTCACTTCAGGATTACAGTATACCTTGGACCTTCTTATTGACGATGAAACACAGAAATTGCATCCGAATTAATTACAAAATGCCCATGCCGACTTAAGTACCAGAGGACTGACACTCTAACTTCCGATGATTTGAACCTCTCCTGTGAGTTGAGTTTTAGAATCCGATGCTTCACTTCAGGTTTACTGTATACCTTGGACCTTCTTATTGACAATGAAGCACAGAAATTGCATCCGAATTTAATACAAATGTCACAATGCCGACTTAAGTACAAGAGGACTGACACTCTAACTTTCTATGATTTGAACCTCTCCTGTTAGTTGACATTTAGATTCCGATGCTTCACTTCAGGTTTACTGTATACCTTGGACCTTCTTATTGACGATGACACATAGAAATTGCATCCGATTTTAATACAAAAGGCACAATGCCGACCTAAGTACAATAGGACTGACACTCTACTTTTCTATGAATTGAACCCCTCCTGTGAGTTGAGATTTAGTTTCAGATGCTTCACTTCAGGTTTACTGTATACCTTGCACCATCTTATTGACGATGAAACTCAGAAATTGCATTGGAATTTAATACAAAAGGCACAATGACGACTAAAATACAAGAGGACTTACACTCTAACTTTCTATGATTTGAACCTCTCCTGTGAGTCCAGTATTAGATCCCGATGCCTCACTTCAGGTTTACTGTATACCTTGGGCCTTCTTATTGACGATTAAACACAGCAATTGCATCCGAATTTAATACAAAACCCACAATGCCGGCTTAAGTACAAGAGGACTTACACTCTAACTTTCTATGATTTGAACCTCTCCGGTGAGTTGAGTTTTAGATTCAGATGCTTCACTTCAGGTATACTGTATACCTTGGACCCTGTTATTGACGATGAAACACAGAAATTGCATCCGAATTTAACACAAAAGGCACAATGCCGACTTAAGTACAACAGGATTGACACTCTAACTTTCAATGATTTAAACCTCTCCTGTGAGTCCAGTTTTTATCCAATGCTTCACTTCAGGTTTACAGTATACCTTGGACCTTCTCATTGACGATGAAACACAGAAATTGCATCCGAATTTAACACAAAAGGCACAATGCCGACTTAAGTACAACAGGACTGATACTCTAACTTTCAATGATTTAAACCTCTCCTGTGTGTCCAGTTTTAGATTCCGATGCTTTACTTCAGGTATACCGTATACCTTGGACCCTTTTATTGACGATGAAACACTGAAATTACATCCGAATGTAATACAAAAGGCACAATGCTGACTTAAGTACAAGAGGACTGACACTCTAACTTTCTATGATATAAACCTATCCTCTGAGTTGAGTTTTAGATTCCGATGCTTGACTTTAGGTTTACTGTATACCTTAGACCTTCTTATTGTCGATGAAACAGAGAAATTGCATCCGAATTTAATACAAATGGCACAATGCCGACTTAAGTACAAGAGGACTGACACTCTAACTTTCCATGATTTGAACCTCTCCTGTGAGTTGAGATTTAGAATCCGATGCTTGACTTCAGGTTACTGTATACCTTGTACCTTATTATTGACGATGAAACACCGAAATTTCATCCGAAATTAATACAATAGGCACAATGCCGACTTAAGTACAAGAGGACTGACACTCTAACTTTATATGATTTGAACCTCTCCTGTGAGTCCAGTTTTAGTTTCCGATGCTTCACTCCAGGTATACTGTATACCTTGGACCTTCTTATTCACGATGAAACACAGAAATTGCATCCGAATGTAATACAAAAGGCACAATGCCGACTTAAGTACAAGTGGACTGACACACTAACTTTCTATGATTTGAACCTCTCCTGTGAGATGAGTTTTGGAATCCGATGCTACACTTCAGGTTTACTGTATACCTTGGTCCTTCTTATTGACGATGAAACACAGGAATCGCATCCAAATTTAATACAAAAGGCACAATGCCGACTTAAGTACAAGGGGACTGACACTCTAATTTTTCTATGATTTGAACTTCTCCTGTGAGTTGAGATTTAGAATCCGATGCTTGACTTCAGGTTTACTGTATACCTTGTACCTTATTATTGACGATGAAACACCGAAATTTCATCCGAATTTAATACAATAGGCACAATGCCGACTTAAGTACAAGACGACTGACTTTCTAACTTTATATGATTTATACCTCTCCTGTGAGTCCAGTTTTAGATTCCGATGCTTCACTCCAGGTTTACTGTATACCTTGGACCTTCTTATTGACGATGGAACACAGAAATTGCATCCAAATGTAATACAAAAGGCACAATGCCGACTTAAGTACAAGAAGACTGACACTCTAACTTTATATGATTTAAACCTCTCCTGTGAGTCCAGTTTTAGATTCCGATGCTTCACTTCAGGTTTACTGTATAATTTGGACCTTCTTATTGACGATGAAACACAGAAATAGCATCCGGTTTTAATACAAAAATCACAATGCCGTTTTAAGTACAAGGGGACTGACACTCTAACTTTCTAGGATTAAAACCAATCCTGTGTGTCCAGTTTTAGATTCCGAAGCCTCACTTCAGGTTTACAGTATACCTTGTACCTTCTCATTGACAATGAATCACAGAAATTGCATCCGAATTTAATACAAAAGGCACAATGCCGACTTAAGTGCAAGAGGACCCACATTCTAACATTCTATGATTTGAACCTCTCGTGTGAGTCCAGTTTTAGATTCCGATGCCTCACTTCAGGTTTACTGTATACCTTGGACCATCTTATTCACGAAGAAACACAGAAATTGCATCCGAATTAATACAAAAGGCACGGTGCCGACTTAAGTACAAGAGGACTTACACTCTAACTTTCTATGTTTTGAACCTCTCCGGTGAGTTGAGATTTAGAATCCGATGCTTGACTTCAGGTTTACTGTATACCTTGGACTGACACTCTAACATTCTATGATTTAAACCTCTCCTGTGAGTTGAGTTTTAGATTCCGATGCTTCACTTCAGGTTTACTGTATACCTTATGCGTTCTTATTGACAATGAAGCAGAGAAATTGCATCCAAATTTAATACAAAAGGCACAATGCCGACTTAAGTACAAGAGGACTGACACTCTAACTTTCTATGATTTAAACCTCTCCTGTGAGTCCAGTTTTAGATTCCGATGCTTCACTCCAGGTTTACTGTATACCTTGGACCTTCTTATTGACGATGAAACACAGAAATCGCATCCAAATTTAATACAAAAGGCACAATGCCGACTTAAGTACAAGGGGACTGACACTCTAACTTTCTATGATTTGAACCTCTCCTGTGAGTTGAGTTTTAGATTCCGATGCTTCACTTCAGGTTTACTGTATACCTTGGACGTTCTTATTGACAATGAAGCGCAGAAATTGCATCCGAATTTAATATAAATGGCACAATGCCGACTTAAGTACAAGAGGACTGACACTCTAAAATTCTATGATTTAAGCCTATCCTGTGAGTCCAGTTTTAGATTCCGATGCGTCACTTCATTTTTACTGTATACCTTGGACCGTCTTACTGCCGATGCAACACAGAAATTGCATCAGAATTAATTTCAAAAGCACAATGCCCACTTAAGTGCAAGAGGACTGACAATCTAACATTCTATGATTTAAACCTCTCCTGTGAGTTGAGATTGATATTCCGATGCTTCACTTCAGGATTACAGTATACCTTGGACCTTCTTATTGACGATGAATCGCAGAAATTGCATCCGAATTAAATACAAAAGGCCCATGCCGACTTAAGTACCAGAGGACTGACACTCTAACTTTCGATGATTTTAACCTCTCCTGTGAGTTGAGTTTTAGAATCCGATGCTTCACTTCAGGTTTACTGTATACCTTGGACCTTCTTATTGACAATGAAGCACAGAAATTGCATCCGAATTTAATACAAATGTCACAATGCCGACTTAAGTACAAGAGGACTGACACTCTAACTTTCTATGATTTGAACCTCTCCTGTTAGTTGACATTTAGATTCCGATGCTTCACTTCAGGTTTACTGTATACCTTGGACCTTCTTATTGACGATGACATATAGAAATTGCATCCGATTTTAATACAAAAGGCACAATGCCGACCTAAGTACAATAGGACTGACACTCTACTTTTCTATGATTTGAACCCCCCCTGTGAGTTGAGATTTAGTTTCAGATGCTTCACTTCAGGTTTACTGTATACCTTGCACCATCTTATTGACGATGAAACTCAGAAATTACATCCGAATTTAATACAAAAGGCACAATGCCGACTTAAATACAAGAGGACTTACACTCTAACTTTCTATGATTGAAACCTCTCCTGTGACTCCAGTATTAGATCCCGATGCCTCACTTCAGGTTTACTGTATACCTTGGGCATTCTTATTGACGATTAAACACAGCAATTGCATCCGAATTTAATACAAAAGGCACAATGCCGACTTAAGTACGAGAGGACTGACACACTGACTTTCTATGATTTGAACCTCTCCTGTGAGTTGAGTTTTAGATTCAGATGCTTCACTTCAGGTATACTGTATACCTTGGACCTTGTTATTGACGATGAAACACAGAAATTGCATCCGAATTTAACACAAAAGGCACAATGCCGACTTAAGTACAACAGGATTGACACTCTAACTTTCAATGATTTAAACCCCTCCTGTGAGTCCAGATTTTATCCGATGCTTCACTTCAGGTTTACAGTATACCTTGGACCTTCTCATTGACGATGAAACACTGAAATTGCATCCGAATTTAATACAAAAGGCACAATGCCGACTTAAGTACAAGAGGACTGACACTCTAACTTTCAATGATATAAACCTATCCTCTGAGTTGAGTTTTAGATTGCGATGCTTGACTTTAGGTTTACTGTATACCTTAGACCATCTTATTGTCGATGAAACACAGAAATTGCATCCGAATTTAATACAAATGGCACAATGCGGACTTAAGTACAAGAGGACTGGCACTATAAATTTCTATGATTTAAACCTCTCCTGTGAGTCCAGTTTTAGATTCCGATGCGTCACTTCAGGTTTACTGTATACCTTGGACCGTCATACCGCCGATGCAACACAGAAATTGCATCAGAATTAATTTCAAAAACACAATGCCGACTTAAGTACAAGAGGACTGACAATCTAACATTCTATGATTGAAACCTCTCCTGTGAGTTGAGATTTATATTCAGATGCTTCACTTCAGGATTACAGTATACATTGGACCTTCTTATTGATGATGAAACACAGAAATTGCATTCGAATCTAATACAAAAGGCACAATGCCGACTTAAGTACCAGAGGACTGACACTCTAACTTTCGATGATTTGAACCCCTACTGTGAGTTGAGTTTTAGATTCCGATGCTTCACTTCAGGTTTACTGTATACCTAGGACCTTCTTATAGACGATGAAACACAGATATTGCATCCGAATTTAATACAAACGGCACATTGCCGACTTAAGTACAAGAGGACTGACACTCTAACTTTCTGTGATTTAAACGTCTCCTGTGAGTTGAGTTTTAGATTCTGATGCTTCACTTCAGGTTTACTGAACACCTTGGACCTTCTTATTGCCGATGAAACACAGAAATTGCATCCGAATTTAATACAAAAGGCACAATGCCGACTTAAGTACAAATGGACAGACACTCCAACTTTCTATGATTTGAACCTCTCCTGTGAGATGAGTTTTAGAATCCGATGCTTCACTTCAGGTTTACTGTATACCTTGGACCTTCTGATTGACGATGAAACACAGAAATCGCATCCAAATTTAATACAAAATGCACATTGCCGACTTAAGTACAAGAGGACTGACACTCTAACTTTCTATGATTTGAATCTCTCCTGTGAGTTGAGATTTTGATTCCGATGCTTCTTTTCAGGTTTACTGTATACCTTGGACCTTCTTATTGACGATGAAACACAGAAATTGCATCCGAATTTAAAACAAAAGGCACAATGCCGACTTAAGTACGAGAGGACTGACACTCTGACTTTCTATGATTTGAACCTCTCCTGTGAGTTGAGTTTTAGATTCAGATGCTTCACTTCAGGTTTACTGTATACCTTGGACCTCGTTATTGACGATAAAACACAGAAATTGCATCCGAATTTAATACAAAAGGCACAATGCCGACTGAAGTACAACAGAACTGGCACTCTATCTTTCAATGATTTAAACCTCTCCTGTGAGTCCAGTTTTTATCCGATGCTTCACTTCAAGTTTACAGTATACCTTGGACCTTCTCATTGACTATGAAACACAGAAATTGCATTCGAATTTAATACAAAAGGCACAATGCCGACTTAAGTACAAGAGGACTGACACTCTAACTTTCTATGATTTAAACCTCTCCTGTGAGACCAGTTTTAGATTCCGATGCTTCACTTCAGGTATACTATATACCTCGGACCTACTTACTGACGATGAAACACTGAAATTGCATCCGAATGTAATACAAAAGGCACAATGCCGACTGAAGTACAAGAGGACTGACACTCTAACATTCTATGATGTAAACCTATCCTTTGAGTTGAGTTTTAGATTCCGATGCTTCACTTCAGGTTTACTGTATACCTTGGACCTTGTTATTGACGATGAAGCACAGAAATTGCATCCGATTTTAATACAAAAAGCACAATGCCGGCCTAAGTACAATAGGACTGACACTCTACCTTTCTATGATTTGAACCCCTCCTGTGAGTTGAGATTTAGTTTCAGATGCTTCACTTCAGGTTTACTGTATACCTTGCACCATCTTATTGACGATGAAACTCAGAAATTGCATCCGAATTTAATACAAAAGGCACAATGCCGACTTAAATACAAGAGGACTTACACTCTAACTTTCTATGATTTGAACCTCTCCTGTGAGTCCAGTTTTAGATCCCGATGCCTCACTTCAGGTTTACTGTATACCTTGGACCTTCTCATTGACTATGAAACACAGAAATTGCATTCGAATTTAATACAAAAGGCACAATGCCGACTTAAGTACAAGAGGACTGACACTCTAACTTTCAATGATTTAAACCTCTCCTGTGTGTCCAGTTTTAGATTCCGATGCTTCACTTCAGGTATACTGTATACCTTGGACCTTCTTATTGACGATGAAACACTGAAATTGCATCCGAATGTAATACAAAAGGCACAATGCCGACGTAAGTACAAGAGGACTGACACTCTAACCTTCCATGAGATAAACCTATCCTCTGACTTGAGTTTTAGATTCCGATGCTTGACTTCAGGTTTACTGTATACCTTAAACCTTCTTATTGTCGATGAAACACAGAAATTGCATCCGAATTTAATACAAATGGCACTATGCCGACTTAAGTACAAGAGGACTGACACTATAAATTTCTATGATTTAAACCTCTCCTGTGAGTCCAGTTTTAGATTCCGATGCGTCACTTCAGGTTTACTGTATACCTTGGACCGTCATACTGCCGATGCAACACAGAAATTGCATCAGAATTAATTTCAAAAACACAATGCCGACTTAAGTACAAGAGGACTGACAATCTAACATTCTATGATTTAAACCTCTCCTGTGGGTTGAGATTTATATTCCGGTGCTTCACTTCAGGATTACAGTGTACATTGGACCTTCTTATTGACGATGAAACACAGAAATTGCATCCGAATATATTACAAAAGGCACAATGCCGACTTAAGTACCAGAGGACTGACACTCTAACTTTCGATGATTTGAACCTCTACTGTGAGTTGAGTTTTAGATTCCGATGCTTCACTTCAGGTTTACTGTATACCTAGGACCTTCTTATTGACGATGAAACACAGAAATTGCATCCGAATTTAATACAAACGGCACATTGCCGACTTAAGTACAAGAGGACTGACACTCTAACTTTCTATGATTTAAACCTCTCCTGTGAGTTGAGTTTTAGGTTCCGATGCTTCACTTCAGGTTTACTGAACACCTTGGACCTTCTTATTGACGATGAAACACAGAAATTGCATCCGAATTAATACAAAAGGCACAATGGCGACTTAAGTACAAAAGGATTGACACTCCAACTTTCTATGATTTGAACCTCTCCTGTGAGATGAGTTTTAGAATCCGATGCTTCACTTCAGGTTTACTGTATACCTTGGACCTTCTTATTGACGATGAAACACAGAAATCGCATCCAAATTTAATACAAAAGGCACAATGCCGACTTAAGTACAAGAGGACTGACACTCTAACTTTCTATGATTCAAACCTATCCTCTGAGTTGAGTTTTATATTCCGATGATACACTTTAGGTTTACTGTATACCTTAGACCCTCTTATTGACGATGAAACACAGAAATTGCATCCGAATTTAATACAAAAGGCACAATGCCGACTTAAGTACGAGAGGACTGACGCTCTAATTTTCTATGGTTTGAACCTCTCCTGTGAGTTGAGTTTGAGATTCCGATGCTACACTTCATGTTTACTGTATACCTAGGACCTTCTTATTGACGATGAAACACAGAAATTGCATCCGAATTAAATACAAAAGGCACAATGCCGCCTTAGGTACAAGAGGACTGACACTCTATCTTTCTATGATATAAACCTCTCCTGTGAGTTGAGTTTTAGATTCCGATGCTTCACTTCAGGTTTACTGTACACCTTGAACCTTCTTATTGACGATGAAACACAGAAATTGCATCCGCATTAATACAAAAGGCACAATGCCGACTTAAGTACAACAGGACTGACACTCCATCTTTCAATGATTTAAACCTCTCCTGAGAGTCCAGTTTTTATCCGATGCTTCACTTCAGGTTTACAGTATACCTTGGATCTTCTCATTGACGATGAAACACAGAAATTGCATCCGAATTTCATACAAAAGGCACAATGCCGACTTAAGTACAAGAGGACTGACACTCTAACTTTCTATGATTTGAATGTCTCCTGTGAGTTGAGATTTAGATTCCGATGCTTCACTTCAGGTTTACTGTATACCTTGGGCCTTCTTATTGACGATGAAGCACAGAAATTGCATCCGAATTTATTACAAAAGGCACAGTGCCGACCTAGGTACAATAGGACTGACACTCTACCTTTCTATGATTTGAACCTCTCCTGTGAGTCCAGTTTAAGATCCCGATGCCTCCCTTCAGATTTACTGTATACCTTGGACCTTCTTATTGACGATTAAACACAGAAATTGCATCCGAATTTAATACAAAAGGCACAATGCCGACTTAAGTACGAGAGGACTGACACTCTGACTTTCTATGATTTGAACCTCTCCTGTGAGTTGAGTTTTAGATTCAGATGCTTCACTTCAGGTTTACTGTATACCTTGGACCTTGTTATTGACGATAAAACACAGAAATTGCATCCAAATTTAATACAAAAGGCACAATGCCGACTGAAGTACAACAGAACTGACACTCTATCATTCAATGATTTAAACCTCTCCTGTGTGTCCAGTTTTTATCCGATGCTTCACTTCAGGTTTCCAGTATACCTTGGACCTTCTCATTGACGATGAAACACAGAAATTGCATCCGAATTTAATACAAAAGGCACAATGCCGACTTAAGTACAAGAGGACTGACACTCTAACTTTCTATGATTTAAACCTCTCCTGTGAGACCAGTTTTAGATTCCGATGCTTCACTTCAGGTTTACTGCATACCTCGTACCTTCTTATTGACGATGAAACACTGAAATTGCATCCGAATGTAATACAAAAGGCACAATGCCGAGTTAAGTACAAGAGGACTGACACTCTAACTTTCTATGATTTAAACCTATCCTCTGAGTTGAGTTTTAGATTCCGATGCTTCACTTCAGGTTTACTGTATTCCTTGGACCTTGTTATTGACGATGAAACACAGAAATTGCATCCGAATTTAACACAAAAGGCACAATGCCGACTTAAGTACAACAGGACTGACACTCTATCTTTCAATGATTAAAACCTCTCCTGTGAGTCCAGTTTTTATCCGATGCTTCACCTCAGGTTTACAGTATACCTTGGACCTTCTCATTGACGATGAAACACAGAAATTGCATCCGAATTTAATACAAAAGGCACAATGCCAACTTAAGTACAAGAGGACTGACACTCTAACTTTCAATGATTTAAACCTCTCCTGTGTGTCCACTTTTAGATTCCGATGCTTCACTTCAGGTATACTGTATACCTTGGACCTTTTTATTGACGATGAAACACTGAAATTGCATCCGAATGTAATACAAAAGGCACAATGCCGACTTAAGTACAAGAGGACTGACACTCTAACCTTCTATGAGATAAACCTATCTTCTGAGTTGAGTTTTAGATTCCGATGCGTGACTTCAGGTTTACTGTATACCTTAGACCTTCTTATTGTCGATGAAACACAGAAATTGCATCCGAATTTAATACAAATGGCACAATGACGACTTAAGTACAAGAGGACTGACACTATAAATTTCTATGATTTAAACCTCTCCTGTGAGTCCAGTTTTAGATTCCGATGCGTCACTTCAGGTTTACTGTATACCTTGGACCGTCATACTGCCGATGCAACACAGAAATTGCATCAGAATTAATTTCAAAAACACAATGCCGACTTAAGTACAAGAGGACTGACAATCTAACATTCTATGATTTAAACCTCTCCTGTGGGTTGAGATTTATATTCCGATGCTTCACTTCAGGATTACAGTGTACATTGGACCTTCTTATTGACGATGAAACACAGAAATTGCATCCGAATTTAATACAAAAGGCACAATGCCGACTTAAGTACCAGAGGACTGACACTCAAACTTTCGATGATTTGAACCTCTACTGTGAGTTGAGTTTTAGATTCCGATGCTTCACTTCAGGTTTACTGTATACCTAGGACCTTCTTATTGACGATGAAACACAGAAATTGCATCCGAATTTAATACAAACGGCACATTGCCGACTTAAGTACAAGAGGACTGACACTCTAACTTTCTATGATTTAAACCTCTCCTGTGAGTTGAGTTTTAGATTCCGATGCTTCACTTCAGGTTTACTGAACACCTTGGACCTTCTTATTGACGATGAAACACAGAAATTGCATCCGAATTAATACAAAAGGCACAATGCCGACTTAAGTACAAAAGGACTGACACTCCAACTTTCTATGATTTGAACCTCTCCTGTGAGATGAGTTTTAGAATCCGATGCTTCACTTCAGGTTTACTGTATACCTTGGACCTCCTTATTGACGATGAAACACAGAAATCGCATCCAAATTTAATACAAAAGGCACAATGCCGACTTAAGTGCAAGAGGACTGACACTCTAACTTCCTATGATTTAAACCTCCCCTGTGAGTCCAGTTTTAGATTCCGATGCTTCACTCCAGGTTTACTGTATACCTTGGACCTTCTTATTGACGATGAAACACAGAAATTGCATCCGAATGTAATACAAAAGGCACAATGCCGACTTTAGTACAAGAGGACTGACACTCTAACTTTCTATGATTCAAACCTATCCTCTAAGTTGAGTTTTAGATTCCGATGCTACACTTCAGGTTTACTGTATACCTTAGACCCTCTTATTGACGATGAAACACAGAAATTGCATCCGAATTTAATACAAAAGGCACAATGCCGACTTAAGTACGAGAGGACTGTTGCTCTAATTTTCGATGGTTTGAACCTCTCCTGTGAGTTGAGTTTGAGATTCCGATGCTTCACTTCATGTTTACTGTATAACTAGGACGATCTTATTTACGATGAAACACAGAAATTGCATCCGAATTTAATACAAAAGGCACAATGCCGCCTTAAGTACAAGAGGACTGACACTCTATCTTTCTATGATTTAAACCTCTCCTGTGGGTTGAGTTTTAGATTCCGATGCTTCACTTCAGGTTTACTGTACACCTTGAACCTTCTTATTGACGATGAAACACAGAAATTGCATCCGCATTAATACAAAAGGCACAATGCCGACTTAAGTACAAGAGGACTAACACTCCAACTTTCTAAGATTTGAACCTCTCCTGTGAGATGAGTTTTAGAATCCGATGCTTCACTTTAGGTTTACTGTATACCTTGGTCCTTCTTATTGACGATGAAACACAGAAATCGCATCCAAATTCAATACAAAAGGCACAATGCCGACATAAGTACAAGAGGACTGACACTCTAACTTTCTATGATTTAAACCTCTCCTGTGAGTTGAGTTTTAGATTCCGATGCTTCACTTCAGGTTTACTGTATACCTTGGACGCTCTTATTGACATTGAAGCACAGAAATTGCATCCAAATTTAATACAAACGGCACAATGCCGACTTAAGTACAAGAGGACTGACACTCTAACTTCCCATGATTTGAAAGTCTCCTGTGAGTTGAGATTTAGATTCCGATGCTTGACTTCAGGTTTACTGTATACCTTGTACCTTCTTATTGACGATGAAACACCGACATTTCATCCGAATTTAATACAAAAGGCACAATGCCGACTTAAGTACAAGAGGACCGACACTCTAACTTTCTATGATTTAAACCTCTCCTGTGAGTCCAGTTTATATTCCGATGCTTCACTCCAGGTTTACTGTATACCTTGGACCTTCTTATTGACGATGAAACAAAGAAATTGCATTCGAATGTAATACAAAAGGCACAATGCCGACTTAAGTACAAGAGGAGTGACACTCTAACTTTCTATGATTTAAACCTATCCTCTGAGTCGAGTTTTAGATTCCGATGCTACACTTCAGGTATACTGTATACCTTAGACCCTCTTATTGTCGATGAAACACAGAAATTGCATCCGAATTTAATACAAATGGCACAATGCCGATTTAGGTACAAGAGGACTGACACTCTAACTTCCTATGATTTAAACCTCTCCTGTGAGTCCAGTTTTAGATTCCGATGCGTCACTTCAGGTTTACTGTATTCCTTGGACCGTCTTACTGCCGATGCATCACAGAAATTGCATCAGATTTAATTTCAAAAGCACAATGCCGACTTAAGTGCAAGAGGACTGACAATCTAACATACTATGATTTAAATCTCTCCTGTGAGTTGAGATTTATATTCCAATGCTTCACTTCACGATTACAGTATACCTTGGACCTTCTTATTGACGATGAAACACAAAATTGCATCCGAATTTAATCCAAAAGCCCAATGCCGACTTAAGTACCAGAGGACTGACACTCTAACTTTCGATGATTTGAACCTCTCCTGTGAGTTGAGTTTTAGAATCCGATGCTTGACATCAGGTTTACTGTATACCTAGGATTTTCTTATTGACGATGAAACACAGAAATTGCATCCGAATTTAATACAAAAGGCACAATGCCGACTTAGTACGAGAGGACTGACACTCTAACTTTCTATGACTTAAACCTCTCCTGTGAGTATAGTTTTAGATTCCGATGCTCCACTTCAGGTTTACTGTACACCTTGAACCTTCTTACTGACGATGAAACACAGATATTGCATCCGCATTAATACAAAAGGCACAATGCCGACTTAAGTGCAAAAGGACTGACACTCCAACTTTCTATGATTTGAACCTCTCCTGTGAGTTGAGTTTTAGATTCCGATGCTTCACTTCTTGTTTACTGTATACCTTGTACCTTCTTATTGACGATGAAACACCGAAATTTCATCCAAATTTAATACAAAAGGCACAATGCCGACTTAAGTACGAGAGGACTGACACTCTGACTTTCTATGATTAGAACCTCTCCTGTGAGTCGAGTTTTAGATTCAGATGCTTCACTTGAGGTTTACTGTATACCTTGGACCTTGTTATAGACGATGAAACACAGAAATTGCATCCGAATTTAATACAAAAGGCACAATGCCGACTTAAGTACAACAGGACTGACACTCTATCTTTCAATCATTTAAACCGCTCCTGTGAGTCCAGTTTTTATCCGATGCTTCACTTCAGGTTTACAGTATACCTTGGACCTTCTCATTGACGATGAAACACAGAAATGGCATCCAGATTTAATACTAAAGGCACAATGCCGGCTTAAGTACAAGAGGACTGACACTCTAAAATCCTATGATTTAAACCTCCCCTGTGAGTCCAGTTTTAGATTCCGATGCTTCACTCCAGGTTTACTGTATACCTTGGACCTTCTTATTGACGATGAAACACAGAAATTGCATCCGAATGTAATACAAAAGGCACAATGCCGACTTTAGTACAAGAGGACTGACACTCTAACTTTCTATGATTCAAACCTATCCTCTGAGTTGAGTTTTATATTCCGATGCTACACTTCAGGTTTACTGTATACCTTAGACACTCTTATTGACGATGAAACACAGAAATTGCATCCGAATTTAATACAAAAGGCACAATGCCGACTTAAGTACGAGAGGACTGACGCTCTAATATTCGATGGTTTGAACCTCTCCTGTGAGTTGAGTTTGAGATTCCGATGCTTCACTTCATGTTTACTGTATACCTAGGACCTTCTTATTGACGATGAAACACAGAAATTGCATCCGAATTTAATACAAAAGGCACAATGCCGCCTTAAGTACAAGAGGACTGACACTCTATCTTTCTATGATTTAAACCTCTCCTGTGAGTTGAGTTTTAGATTCCGATGCTTCACTTCAGGTTTACTGTACACCTTGAACCTTCTTATTGACGATGAAACACAGAAATTGCATCCGCATTAATACAAAAGGCACAATGCCGACTTAAGTACAACAGGACTGACACTCCATCTTTCAATGATTTAAACCTCTCCTGAGAGTCCAGTTTTTATCCGATGCTTCACTTCAGGTTTACAGTATACCTTGGACCTTCTCATTGACGATGAAACACAGAAATTGCATCCGAATTTCATACAAAAGGCACAATGCCGACTTAAGTACAAGAGGACTGACACTCTAACTTTCTATGATTTGAATGTCTCCTGTGAGTTGAGATTTAGATTCCGATGCTTCACTTCAGGTTTACTGTATACCTTGGACCTTCTTATTGACGATGAAGCACAGAAATTGCATCCGAATTTAATACAAAAGGCACAGTGCCGACCTAGGTACAATAGGACTGACACTCTACCTTTCTATGATTTGATCCTCTCCTGTGAGTCCAGTTTCAGATCCCGATGCCTCCCTTCAGATTTACTGTATACCTTGGACCTTCTTATTGACGATTAAACACAGAAATTGCATCCGAATTTAATACAAAAGGCACAATGCCGACTTAAGTACGAGAGGACTGACACTCTGACTTTCTATGATTTGAACCTCTCCTGTGAGTTGAGTTTTAGATTCACATGCTTCACTTCAGGTTTACTGTATACCTTGGACCTTGTAATTGACGATAAAACACAGAAATTGAATCCAAATTTAATACAAAAGGCACAATGCCGACTGAAGTACAACAGAACTGACACTCTATCATTCAATGATTTAAACCTCTCCTGTGTGTCCAGTTTTTATCCGATGCTTCACTTCAGGTTTCCAGTATACCTTGGACCTTCTCATTGACGATGAAACACAGAAATTGCATCCGAATTTAATACAAAAGGCACAATGCCGACTTAAGTACAAGAGGACTGACACTCTAACTTTCTATGATTTTAACCTCTCCTGTGAGTTGAGTTTTAGATTCCGATGCTTCACTTCAGGTTTACTGAACACCTTGGACCTTCTTATTGACGATGAAACGCAGAAATTGCATCCGAATTAATACAAAAGGCACAATGCCGACTTAAGTACAAAAGGACTGACACTCCAACTTTCTATGATTTGAACCTCTCCTGTGAGATGAGTTTTAGAATCCGATGCTTCACTTCAGGTTTACTGTATACCTTGGACCTTCTTATTGACGATGAAACACAGAAATCGCATCCAAATTTAATACAAAAGGCACAATGCCGACTTAAGTGCAAGAGGACTGACACTCTAACTTCCTATGATTTAAACCTCCCCTGCGAGTCCAGTTTTAGATTCCGATGCTTCACTCCAGGTTTACTGTATACCTTGGACCTTCTTATTGACGATGAAACACAGAAATTGCATCCGAATGTAATACAAAAGGCACAATGCCGACTTTAGTACAAGAGGACTGACACTCTAACTTTCTATGATTCAAACCTATCCTCTAAGTTGAGTTTTAGATTCCGATGCTACACTTCAGGTTTACTGTATACCTTAGACCCTCTTATTGACGATGAAACACAGAAATTGCATCCGAATTTAATACAAAAGGCACAATGCCGACTTAAGTACGGGAGGACTGACGCTCTAATTTTCGATGGTTTGAACCTCTCCTGTGAGTTGAGTTTGAGATTCCGATGCTTCACTTCATGTTTACTGTATAACTAGGACCTTCTTATTTACGATGAAACACAGAAATTGCATCCGAATTTAATACAAAAGGCACAATGCCGCCTTAAGTACAAGAGGACTGACACTCAATCTTTCTATGATTTAAACCTCTCCTGTGGGTTGAGTTTTAGATTCCGATGCTTCACTTCAGGTTTACTGTACACCTTGAACCTTCTTATTGACGATGAAACACAGAAATTGCATCCGCATTAATACAAAAGGCACAATGCCGACTTAAGTACAAGAGGACTAACACTCCAACTTTCTAAGATTTGAACCTCTCCTGTGAGATGAGTTTTAGAATCCGATGCTTCACTTTAGGTTTACTGTATACCTTGGATCTTCTTATTGACGATGAAACACAGAAATCGCATCCAAATTCAATATAAAAGGCACAATGCCGACATAAGTACAAGAGGACTGACACTCTAACTTTCTATGATTTAAACCTCTCCTGTGAGTTGAGTTTTAGATTCCGATGCTTCACTTCAGGTTTACTGTATACCTTGGACGCTCTTATTGACATTGAAGCACAGAAATTGCATCCAAATTTAATACAAACTGCACAATGCCGACTTAAGTACAAGAGGACTGACACTCTAACTTCCCATGATTTGAACCTCTCCTGTGAGTTGAGATTTAGAATCCGATGCTTGACTTCAGGTTTACTGTATACCTTGTACCTTCTTATTGACGATGAAACACCGACATTTCATCCGAATTTAATACAAAAGGCACAATGCCGACTTAAGTACAAGAGGACTGACACTCTAACTTTCTATGATTTAAACCTCTCCTGTGAGTCCAGTTTATATTCCGATGCTTCACTCCAGGTTTACTGTATACCTTGGACCTTCTTATTGACGATGAAACAAAGAAATTGCATTCGAATGTAATACAAAAGGCACAATGCCGACTTAAGTACAAAAGGAGTGACACTCTAACTTTCTATGATTTAAACCTATCCTCTGAGTCGAGTTTTAGATTCCGATGCTACACTTCAGGTATACTGTATACCTTAGACCCTCTTATTGTCGATGAAACACAGAAAGTGCATCCGAATTTAATACAAATGGCACAATGCCGACTTAGGTACAAGAGGACTGACACTCTAACTTTCTATGATTTAAACCTCTCCTGTGAGTCCAGTTTTAGATTCCGATGCGTCACTTCAGGTTTACTGTATACCTTGGACCGTCTTACTGCCGATGCATCACAGAAATTGCATCAGATTTAATTTCAAAAGCACAATGCCGACTTAAGTGCAAGAGGACTGACAATCTAACATACTATGATTTAAATCTCTCCTGTGAGTTGAGATTTATATTCCAATGCTTCACTTCACGATTACAGTATACCTCGGACCTTCTTATTGACGATGAAACACAAAATTGCATCCGAATTTAATCCAAAAGCCCAATGGCGACTTAAGTACCAGAGGACTGACACTCTAACTTTCGATGATTTGAACCTCTCCTGTGAGTTGAGTTTTAGAATCCGATGCTTGACATCAGGTTTACTGTATACCTAGGACCTTCTTATTGACGATGAAACACAGAAATTGCATCCGAATTTAATACAAAAGGCACAATGCCGACTTAGTACGAGAGGACTGACACTCTAACTTTCTATGACTTAAACCTCTCCTGTGAGTATAGTTTTAGATTCCGATGCTCCACTTCAGGTTTACTGTACACCTTGAACCTTCTTACTGACGATGAAACACAGATATTGCATCCGCATTAATACAAAAGGCACAATGCCGACTTAAGTGCAAAAGGACTGACACTCCAACTTTCTATGATTTTAACCTCTCCTGTGAGTTGAGTTTTAGATTCCGATGCTTCACTTCTTGTTTACTGTATACCTTGTACCTTCTTATTGACGATGAAACACCAAAATTTCATCCAAATTTAAAACAAAAGGCACAATGCCGACTTAAGTACGAGAGGACTGACACTCTGACTTTCTATGATTAGAACCTCTCTAGTGAGTCGAGTTTTAGATTCAGATGCTTCACTTGAGGTTTACTGTATACCTTGGACCTTGTTATAGACGATGAAACACAGAAATTGCATCCGAATTTAATACAAAAGGCACAATGCCGACTTAAGTACAACAGGACTGACACTCTATCTTTCAATCATTTAAACCGCTCCTGTGAGTCCAGTTTTTATCCGATGCTTCACTTCAGGTTTACAGTATACCTTGGACCTTCTCATTGACGATGAAACACAGAAATTGCATCCGAATTTCATACAAAATTCACAATGCCGACTTAAGTACAAGAGGACTGACACTCTAACTTTCTATGATTTGAATGTCTCCTGTGAGTTGAGATTTAGATTCCGATGCTTCACTTCAGGTTTACTGTATACCTTGGACCTTCTTATTGACGATGAAACACAGAAATTGCATCCGAATGTAATACAGAGGCACAATGCCGACTTTAGTACAAGAGGACTGACACTCTAACTTTCTATGATTCAAACCTATCCTCTGAGTTGAGTTTTATATTCCGATGCTACACTTCAGGTTTACTGTATACCTTAGACCCTCTTATTGACGATGAAACACAGAAATTGCATCCGAATTTAATACAAAAGGCACAATGCCGACTTAAGTACGAGAGGACTGACGCTCTAATTTTCGATGGTTTGAACCTCTCCTGTGAGTTGAGTTTGAGATTCCGATGCTTCACTTCATGTTTACTGTATACCTAGGACCTTCTTATTGACGATGAAACACAGAAATTGCATCCGAATTTAATACAAAAGGCACAATGCCGCCTTAAGTACAAGAGGACTGACACTCTATCTTTCTATGATTTAAACCTCTCCTGTGAGTTGAGTTTTCGATTCCGATGCTTCACTTCAGGTTTACTGTACACCTTGAACCTTCTTATTGACGATGAAACACAGAAATTGCATCCGCATTAATACAAAAGGCACAATGCCGACTTAAGTACAACAGGACTGACACTCCATCTTTCAATGATTTAAACCTCTCCTGAGAGTCCAGTTTTTATCCGATGCTTCACTTCAGGTTTACAGTATAGCTTGGACCTTCTCATTGACGATGAAACACAGAAATTGCATCCGAATTTCATACAAAAGGCACAATGCCGACTTAAGTACAAGAGGACTGACACTCTAACTTTCTATGATTTAAATGTCTCCTGTGAGTTGAGATTTAGATTCCGATGCTTCACTTCAGGTTTACTGTATACCTTGGACCTTGTTATTGACGATAAAACACAGATATTGCATCCAAATTTAATACAAAAGGCACAATGCCGACTGAAGTACAACGGAACTGACACTCTATCATTCAATGATTTAAACCTCTCCTGTGTGTCCAGTTTTTATCCGATGCTTCACTTCAGGATTCCAGTATACCTTGGACCTTCTCATTGACGATGAAACACAGAAATTGCATCCGAATTTAATACAAAATGCACAATGCCGACTTAAGTACAAGAGGACTGACACTCTAACTTTCTATGATTTAAACCTCTCCTGTGAGACCAGTTTTAGATTCCGATGCTTCACTTCAGGTTTACTGCATACCTCGTACCTTCTTATTGACGATGAAACACTGAAATTGCATCCGAATGTAATACAAAAGGCACAATGCCGAGTTAAGTACAAGAGGACTGACACTCTAACTTTCTATGATTTCAACCTATCCTCTGAGTTGAGTTTTAGATTCCGATGCTTCACTTCAGGTTTACTGTATTCCTTGGACCTTGTTATTGACGATGAAACACAAAATTGCATCCGAATTTAACACAAAAGGCACAATGCCGACTTAAGTACAACAGGACTGACACTCTATCTTTCAATGATTAAAACCTCTCCTGTGAGTCCTGTTTTTATCCGATGCTTCACTTCAGGTTTACAGTATACCTTGGACCTTCTCATTGACGATGAAACACAGAAATTGCATCCGAATTTAATACAAAAGGCACAATGCCAACTTAAGTACAAGAGGACTGACACTCTAACTTTCAATGATTTAAACCTCTCCTGTGTGTCCAGTTTTAGATTCCGATGCTTCACTTCAGGTATACTGTATACCTTGGACCTTTTTATTGACGATGAAACACTGAAATTGCATCCGAATGTAATACAAAAGGCACAATGCCGACTTAAGTACAAGAGGACTGACACTCTAACCTTCTATGAGATAAACCTATCCTCTGAGTTGAGTTTTAGATTCCGATGCTTGACTTCAGGTTTACTGTATACCTTAGACCTTCTTATTGTCGATGAAACACAGAAATTGCATCCGAATTTAATACAAATGGCACAATGCCGACTTAAGTACAAGAGGACTGACACTATAAATTTCTATGATTTAAACCTCTCCTGTGAGTCCAGTTTTAGATTCCGATGCGTCACTTCAGGTTTACTGTATACCTTGGACCGTCATACTGCCGATGCAACACAGAAATTGCATCAGAATTAATTTCAAAAACACAATGCCGACTTAAGTACAATAGGACTGACAATCTAACATTCTATGATTTAAACCTCTCCTGTGGGTTGAGATTTATATTCCGATGCTTCACTTCAGGATTACAGTGTACATTGGACCTTCTTATTGACGATGAGACACAGAAATTGCATCCGAATTTAATACAAAAGGCACAATGCCGACTTAAGTACCAGAGGACTGACACTCTAACTTTCGATGATTTGAACCTCTACTGTGAGTTGAGTTTTAGATTCCGATGCTTCACTTCAGGTTTACTGTATACCTAGGACCTTCTTATTGACGATGAAACACAGAAATTGCATCCGAATTTAATACAAACGGCACATTGCCGACTTAAGTACAAGAGGACTGACACTCTAACTTTCTGTGATTTAAACCTCTCCTGTGAGTTGAGTTTTAGATTCCGATGCTTTACTTCAGGTTTACTGAACACCTTGGACCTTCTTATTGACGATGAAACACAGAAATTGCTTTCGAATTAATACAAAAGGCACAATGCCGACTTAAGTACAAAAGGACTGATACTCCAACTTTCTATGATTTGAACCTCTCCTGTGAGATGAGTTTTAGAATCCGATGCTTCACTTCAGGTTTACTGTATACCTTGGACCTTCTTATTGACGATGAAACACAGAAATCGCATCCAAATTTAATACAAAAGGCACAATGCCGACTTAAGTGCAAGAGGACTGACACTCTAACTTCCTATGATTTAAACCTCCCCTGTGAGTCCAGTTTTAGATTCCGATGCTTCACTCCAGGTTTACTGTATACCTTGGACCTTCTTATTGATGATGAAACACAGAAATTGCATCCGAATGTAATACAAAAGGCACAATGCCGACTTTAGTACAAGAGGACTGACACTCTAACTTTCTATGATTCAAACCTATCCTCTAAGTTGAGTTTTAGATTCCGATGCTACACTTCAGGTTTACTGTATACCTTAGACCCTCTTATTGACGATGAAACACAGAAATTGCATCCGAATTTAATACAAAAGGCACAATGCCGACTTAAGTACGAGAGGACTGACGCTCTAATTTTCGATGGTTTGAACCTCTCCTGTGAGTTGAGTTTGAGATTCCGATGCTTCACTTCATGTTTACTGTATAACTAGGACCTTCTTATTTACGATGAAACACAGAAATTGCATCCGAATTTAATACAAAAGGCACAATGCCGCCTTAAGTACAAGAGGACTGACACTCTACCTTTCTATGATTTAAACCTCTCCTGTGGGTTGAGTTTTAGATTCCGATGCTTCACTTCAGGTTTACTGTACACCTTGAACCTTCTTATTGACGATGAAACACAGAAATTGCATCCGCATTAATACAAAAGGCACAATGCCGACTTAAGTACAAGAGGACTAACACTCCAACTTTCTAAGATTTGAACCTCTCCTGTGAGATGAGTTTTAGAATCCGATGCTTCACTTTAGGTTTACTGTATACCTTGGACCTTCTTATTGACGATGAAACGCAGAAATCGCATCCAAATTCAATAAAAAAGGCACAATGCCGACATAAGTACAAGAGGACTGACACTCTAACTTTCTATGATTTAAACCTCTCCTGTGAGTTGAGTTTTAGATTCCGATGCTTCCCTTTAGGTTTACTGTATACCTTGGACGCTCTTATTGACATTGAAGCACAGAAATTGCATCCAAATTTAATACAAACGGCACAATGCCGACTTAAGTACAAGAGGACTGACACTCTAACTTCCCATGATTTGAACCTCTCCTGTGAGTTGAGATTTAGATTCCGATGCTTGACTTCAGGTTTACTGTATACCTTGTACCTTCTTATTGACGATGAAACACCGACATTTCATCCGAATTTAATACAAAAGGCACAATGCCGACTTAAGTACAAGAGGACTGACACTCTAACTTTCTATGATTTAAACCTCTCCTGTGAGTCCAGTTTATATTCCGATGCTTCACTCCAGGTTTACTGTATACCTTGGACCTTCTTATTGACGATGAAACAAAGAAATTGCATTCGAATGTAATACAGAAGGCACAATTCCGACTTAAGTACAAGAGGAGTGACACTCTAACTTTCTATGATTTAAACCTATCCTCTGAGTCGATTTTTAGATTCCGATGCTACACTTCAGGTATACTGTATACCTTAGACCATCTTATTGTCGATGAAACACAGAAATTCCATCCGAATTTAATACAAATGGCACAATGCCGACTTAGGTACAAGAGGACTGACACTCTAACTTTCCATGATTTAAACCTCTCCTGTGAGTCCAGTTTTAGATTCCGATGCGTCACTTCAGGTTTACTGTATACCTTGGACCGTCTTACTGCCGATGCATCACAGAAATTGCATCAGATTTAATTTCAAAAGCACAATGCCGACTTAAGTGCAAGAGGACTGACAATCTAACATACTATGATTTAAATCTCTCCTGTGAGTTGAGATTTATATTCCAATGCTTCACTTCACGATTACAGTATACCTTGGACCTTCTTATTGACGATGAAACACAAAATTGCATCCGAATTTAATCCAAAAGCCCAATGCCGACTTAAGTACCAGAGGACTGACACTCTAACTTTCGATGATTTGAACCTCTCCTGTGAGTTGAGTTTTAGAATCCGATGCTTGACATCAGGTTTACTGTATACCTAGGACCTTCTTATTGACGATGAAACACAGAAATTGCATCCGAATTTAATACAAAAGGCACAATGCCGACATAGTACGAGAGGACTGACACTCTAACTTTCTATGACTTAAACCTCTCCTGTGAGTATAGTTTTAGATTCCGATGCTTCACTTCAGGTTTACTGTACACCTTGAACCTTCTTACTGACGATGAAACACAGATATTGCATCCGCATTAATACAAAAGGCACAATGCCGACTTAAGTGCAAAAGGACTGACACTCCAACTTTCTATGATTTGAACCTCTCCTGTGAGTTGAGTTTTAGATTCCGATGCTTCACTTCTTGTTTACTGTATACCTTGTACCTTCTTATTGACGATGAAACACCGAAATTTCATCCAAATTTAATACAAAAGGCACAATGCCGACTTAAGTACGAGAGGACTGACACTCTGACTTTCTATGATTAAAACCTCTCCTGTGAGTCGAGTTTTAGATTCAGATGCTTCACTTGAGGTTTACTGTATACCTTGGACCTTGTTATAGACGATGAAACACAGAAATTGCATCCGAATTTAATACAAAAGGCACAATGCCGACTTAAGTACAACAGGACTGACACTCTATCTTTCAATCATTTAAACCGCTCCTGTGAGTCCAGTTTTTATCCGATGCTTCACTTCAGGTTTACAGTATACCTTGCACCTTCTCATTGACGATGAAACACAGAAATGGCATACGAATTTAATACAAAAGTCACAATGCTGACTTAAGTACAAGAGGACTGACACTCTAACTTTCTATGATTTAAACCTCTCCTGTGAGTTCCGTTTTAGATTCCGATGCTTCACTTCAGGTATACTGTATACCTTGGACATTCTTATTGACGATGAAACACTGAAATTGCATCCGAATGTAATACAAAAGGCACAATGCCGACTTAAGTACAAGAGGACTGACACTCTAACTTTCTATGATTTAAACCTATCCTCTGAGTTGAGTTTTAGATTCCGATGCTTCACTTCAGGTATACTGTATACCTTAGACCTTCTTATTGTCGATGAAACACAGATATTGCATCCGAATTTAATACAAATGGCACAATGCCGACTTAAGTACAAGAGGACGGACACTATAAATTTCTATTATTTAAACCTCTCCTGTGAGTCCAGTTTTAGATTCCGATGCGTCACTTCAGGTTTACTGTATACCTTGGACCGTCTTACTGCCAATGCAACACAGAAATTGCATCAGAATTAATTTCAAAAGCACAATGCCGACATAAGTACAAGAGGACTGACAATCTAACATTCTATGATTTAAACCTCTCCTGTGAGTTGAGTTATAAATTCCGATGCTTCACTTCAGAATTACATAATACCTTGGACCTTCTTATTGACGATGAAACACAGAAATTGCATCCGAATTTAATACAAAAGGCACAATGACGACTTAAGTACAAAACGACAGACACTCCAACTTTCTACGATTTAAACCTTTCCTGTGAGTTGAGTTTTAGATTCCGACGCTTCACTTCAGGTTTACTGTACACCTTGGACCTTCTTATTGACGATGAAACACAGAAATTCCATCCGAATTAATACAAAAGGCACAATGCCGACTTAAGTACAAAAGGACTGACACTCCAACTTTCTATGGTTTGAGCCTCTCTTGTGAGATGAGTTTTAGAATCTGATGCTTCACTTCAGGTTTACTGTATATCTTGGACCTTCTTATTGACGATGAAACACAGAGATTGCATCAAAATTTAATACAAAAGGCACAATGCCGACTTAAGTACAAGAGGACTGACACTCTAACTTTCCATGATTTGAACCTCTCCTGCGAGTTGAGTTTTCGATTGCGATGCTTCACTTCAGGTTTACTGTATACCTTGGACGTTATTATTGACAATGAAGCACAGAAATTGCATCCAAATTTAATACAAACGGCACAATGCCAATGTAAGTACAAGAGGACTGACACTCTAACTTTCCATGATTTGAACCTCTCCTGTGAGTTGAGATTTAGATTCCGATGCCTGCCTTCAGGTTTACTGTATACCTTGTACCTTCTTATTGACGATGAAACACCGAAATTTCATCCGAATTTAATACAAAAGGCACAATGCCGACTTATGTACAAGAGGACTGACACTCTAACTTTCTATGATTTAAACCTCTCCTGTGAGTCCAGTTTTAGATTCAGATGCTTCACTCCAGGTTTACTGTATACCTTGGATATTCTTATTGACTATGAAACACAGGAATTGCATCCGAATGTAATATAAACGGCACAATGCCGACTTAAATACAAGAGGACTGACTCTCTAACTTTCTATGATTTAAACCTATCCTCTGAGTTGAGTTTTAGATTCCGATGCTACACTTCAGGTTTACTGTATACCTTAGACCCTCTTATTGTCGATGAAACACCGAAATTTCATCCGAATTTAATACAAAAGGCACAATGCCGCTTTAAGTACCAGAGGACTGACACTCTAACTTTCGATGATTTGAACCTCTCCTGTGAGTTGAGTTTTAGGTTCCGATGCTTCGCTTGAGGTTTACTGTATACCTAGGACCTTCTTATTGACGATGAAACTCAGAAATTGCATCTGAATTTAATAAAAAAGGCACAATGCCGACTTAAGTACAAGAGGACTGACACTCTAACTTTCCATGATTTAAACCTCTCCTGTGAGTTGAGCTTTAGATTCCGATGCTTCACTTTAGGTTTACTGTACACCTTGGATCTTCTTATTGACGATGAAACACAGAAATGCATCCGCATTAATACAAAAGGCACAATGCCGTCTTAAGTGCAAAAGGACTGACACTCCAACTTTCTATGATTTGAACCTCTCCTGTGAGTTGAGTTTTAGATTCCGATGCTTCACTTCAGGTTTACTGTATACCTTGGACCTTGTTATTGTCGATGAAACACAGAAATTGCATCCGAATTTAATACAAAAGGCACAATGCCGACTTAAGTACAACAGGACTGACACTCTATCTTTCAATCATTTAAACCGCTCCTGTGAGTCCAGTTTTTATCCGATGCTTCACTTCAGGTTTACAGTATACCTTGGACCTTCTCATTGACGATGAAACACAGAAATGGCATCCGAATTTAATACAAAAGTCACAATGCTGACTTAAGTACAAGAGGACTGACACTCTAACTTTCTATGATTTAAACCTCTCCTGTGAGTCCAGTTTTAGATTCCGATGCTTCACTTCAGGTATACTGTATACCTTGGACATTCTTATTGACGATGAAACACTGAAATTGAATCCGAATGTAATACAAAAGGCACAATGCCGACATAAGTACAAGAGGACTGACTCTCTAACTTTCTATGATTTAAACCTATCCTCTGAGTTGAGTTTTAGATTCCGATGCTTCACTTCAGGTATACTGTATACCTTAGACCTTCTTATTGTCGATGAAACACAGAAATTGCATCCGAATTTAATACAAATGGCACAATGCCGACTTAAGTACAAGAGGACGGACACTATAAATTTCTATTATTTAAACCTCTCCTGTGAGTCCAGTTTTAGATTCCGATGCGTCACTTCAGGTTTACTGTATACCTTGGACCGTCTTACTGCCAATGCAACACAGAAATTGCATCAGAATAAATTTCAAAAGCACAATGCCGACATAAGTACATGAGGACTGACAATCTAACATTCTATGATTTAAACCTCTCCTGTGAGTTGAGTTATAAATTCCGATGCTTCACTTCAGAATTACATAATACCTTGGACCTTCTTATTGACGATGAAACACAGAAATTGCATCCGAATTTAATACAAAAGGCACAATGCCGACTTAAGTACAAAACGACTGACACTCCAACTTTCTACGATTTAAACCTTTCCTGTGAGTTGAGTTTTAGATTCCGACGCTTCACTTCAGGTTTACTGTACACCTTGGACCTTCTTATTGACGATGAAACACAGAAATTGCATCCGAATTAATACAAAAGGCACAATGCCGACTTAAGTACAAAAGGACTGACACTCCAACTTTCTATGGTTTGAACCTCTCTTGTGAGATGAGTTTTAGAATCTGATGCTTCACTTCAGGTTTACTGTATATCTTGGACCTTCTTATTGACGATGAAACACAGAAATCGCAACAAAATTTAATACAAAAGGCACAATGCCGACTTAAGTACATGAGGACTGACACTCTAACTTTCCATGATTTGAACCTCTCCCGTGAGTTGAGTTTTAGATTCCGATGCTTCACTTCAGGTTTACTGTATACCTTGGACGTTATTATTGACGATGAAACACAGAAATTGCATCTGAATTTAATAAAAAAGGCACAATGCCGACTTAAGTACAAGAGGACTGACACTCTAACTTTCCATGATTTAAACCTCTCCTGTGAGTTGAGCTATAGATTCCGATGCTTCACTTTAGGTTTACTGTACACCTTGGATCTTCTTATTGACGATGAAACACAGAAATTGCATCCGCATTAATACAAAAGGCACAATGCCGTCTTAAGTGCAAAAGGACTGACACTCCAACTTTCTATGATTTGAACCTCTCCTGTGAGTTGAGTTTTAGATTCCGATGCTTCACTTCAGGTTTACTGCATACCTTGTACCTTCTTATTGACGATGAAACACCGAAATTTCATCCGAATTTAATACAAAAGGTACAATGCCGCTTTAAGTACAAGAGGACTGACACTCTAACTTTCTATGATTTAAACCTCTCCTGTGAGTTGAGATTTAGATTCCGATGCTGCACTTCAGGTTTACCGTATACCTAGGACCTTCTTATTGACGATGAAACACAGAAATTGCATTCGAATTTAATACAAAAGGCACAATGCCGACTTAAGTACAAGAGAACTGACACTCTAACTTTCTATGATTTAAACCTCTCCTGTGAGTATAGTTTGAGATTCCGATGCTTCACTTCAGGTTTTCTGTACACCTTGAACCTTCTTATTGACGATGAAACACAGAAATTGCATCCGCATTAATACAAAAGACACAATGCCGACTTAAGTGCAAAAGGACCGACACTCCAACTTTCCATGATTTGAACCTCTCCTGTGAGTTGAGTTTTAGATTCCGATGCTTCACTTCAGGTTTACTGTATACCTTGTACCTTCTTATTGACGATGAAACACCGAAATTTCATCCAAATTTTATACAAAAAGCACAATGCCGCCTTAAGTACAAGAGGACTGACACTCTAACTTTCTTAGATGTAAAACTCTATTGTGGGTTGAGATTTAGATTCCGATGCTCCACTTCCGGTTTACTGTATACCTTGGACCATCTTATTGACGATGAAACTTAGAAATTGCATCAGAATTTAATACAAAAGGCACAATGCCGACATAAATACAAGAGGACTTACATTCTAACTTTTTATGATTTGAACCTCTCCTGTGAGTCCAGTATTAGATCCTGATGCCTCACTTCACGTTTACTGTATTCCTTGGACCTTCTTATTGACGATTAAACACAGAAATTGCATCCGAATTTAATACAAGAGGCACAATGCCGACTTAAGTACGAGAGGACTGACACTCTGACTTTCTATGATTAGAACCTCTCCTGTGAGTTGAGTTTTAGATTCAGATGCTTCACTTGAGGTTTACTGTATACCTTGGACCTTGTTATTGACGATGAAACACAGAAATTGCATCCGAATTTAATACAAAATGCACAATGCCGACTTAAGTACAACAGGACTGACACTCTAACTTTCAATCATTTAAACCGCTCCTGTGTGTCCAGTTTTTATCCGATGCTTCACTTCAGGTTTACAGTATACCTTGGACCTTCTCATTGACGATGAAACACAGAAATGGCATCCGAATTTAATACAAAAGGCACAATGCTGACTTAAGTACAAGAGGACTTACACTCTAACTTTCTATGATATAAACCTCTCCTGTGAGTCCAGTTTTAGATTCCGATGCGTCACTTCAGGTATACTGTATACCTTGGACCTTCTTATTTACGATGAAACACTGAAATTGCATCCGAATGTAATACAAAAGGCACAATGCCGACTTAAGTACAAGAGGACTGACACTCTAACTTTCTATGATTTAAACCTATCCTCTGCGTTGAGTTTTAGATTCCGATGCTTCACTTCAGGTATACTGTATACCTTGGACCTTCTTATTGTCGATGAAACACAGAAATTGCATCCGAATTTAATACAAGTGACACAATGCCGACTTAAGTACAAGAGGACGGACACCATAAATTTCTATTATTTAAACCTCTCCTGTGAGTCCAGTTTTAGATTCCGATGCGTCACTTCAGGTTTACTGTATACCTTGGACCGTCTTACTGCCGATGCAACACAGAAATTGCATCAGAAATAATTTCAAAAGCACAATGCCTACTTAAGTACAAGAGGACTGACAATCTAACATTCTATGATTTAAACCTCTCCTGTGAGTTGAGATTTATATTCCGATGCTTCACTTCAGGATTACAGTATACCTTGGACCTTCTTATTGACGATGAAACACAGAAATTGCATCTGAATTTAATACAAAAGGCACAATGCCGACTTAAGTACAAAACGACTGACACTCCAACTTTCTATGATTTAAACCTTTCCTGTGAGTTGAGTTTTAGATTCCGATGCTTCACTTCAGGTTTACTGTACACCTTGGACCTTCTTATTGACGATGAAACACCGAAATTGCATCCGAATTAATACAAAAGGCACAATGCCGACTTAAGTACAAAAGGACTGACGCTCCAACTTTCTATGATTTTAACCTCTCCTGTGAGATGAGTTTTTGAATCTGATGCTTCACTTCAGGTTTACTGTATATCTTGGACCTTCTTATTGACGATGAAACACAGAAATCGCATCCGAATTTAATCCAAAAGCACAATACCGACTTAAGTACAAGAGGACTGACACTCTAACTTTCTATGATTTGAACCTCTCCTGTGAGTTGAGTTTTAGATTCCGATGCTTCACTTCAGGTTTACTGTATACCATGGACGTTCTTATTGACAATGAAGCACAGAAATTGCATCCAAATTTAATACAAACGGCACAATGCCGACTTAAGTACAAGAGGGCTGACACTCTAACTTTCCATGATTTGAACCTCTCCTGTGAGTTGAGATTTAGATTCGGATGCTTGACTTCAGGTATTTTGTATACCTTGTACCTTATTATTGACGATGAAACACCGAAATTTCATCCGAATTTAATACAAAAGGCACAATGCCGACTTAAGTACAAGAGGACTGACACTCTAACTTTCTATGATTTAAACCTCTCCTGTGAGTCCAGTTTTAGATTCCGATGCTTCACTCCAGGTTTACTGTATACCTTGGACCTTCTTATTGACGATGAAACACAGAAATTGCATCCGAATGTAATACAAAAGGCACAATGCCGACTTAAGTACAAGAGGACTGACACTCTAACTTTCTATGATTTAAACCTATCCTCTGAGTTGAGTTTTAGATTCCGATGCTACACTTCAGGTTTACTGTTTGCCTTAGACCCTCTTATTGTCGATGAAACACCGAAATTTCATCCGAATTTTATACAAAAGGCACAATGCCGCTTTAAGTACAAGAGGACTGACACTCTAACTTTCTATGATCTAAACCTCTCCTGTGAGTTGAGTTTTAGATTCCGATGCTTCACTTTAGGTTTACTATACACCTTGGATCTTCTTATTGACGATGAAACACGGTAATTGCATCCGCATTAATACAAAAGGCACAATGCCGACTTAAGTGCAAAAGGACTGACACTCCAACTTTCTATGATTTGAACCTCTCCTGTGAGTTGAGTTTTAGATTCCGATGCTTCACTTCAGGTTTACTGTATACCTTGTACCTTCTTATTGACTATGAAACACCGAAATTTCATCCGAATTTAATACAAAAGGCACAATGCCGCTTTAAGTACAAGAGGACTGACACTCTAACTTTCTATGATATAAACCTCTCCTGTGAGTTGAGATTTAGATTCCGATGCTTCACTTCAGGTTTACTGTATACCTTGTACCTTCTTATTGACGATGAAACACAGAAATTGCATCCGAATTTAATACAAAATGCACAATGCCGACTTAAGTACAAGAGGACTGACACTCTAATTATTTATGATTTGAACCTCTCCTATAAGTTGTGTTTTAGATTCAGATGCTTCAGTTCAGGTTTACTGTATGCCTTGGACCTTCTAATTGACGATGAAACACAGAAATTGCATCCGAATTTAATACAAAAGGCACAATGCCGACTTAAGTACAAGAGGACTGACACTCTATCTTTCTATGATTTAAACCTCTCCTGTGAGTTGAGATTTAGATTCAGATGGTTCACTTCAGGTTTACTGTATACCTTGGACATTCTTATTGACGAAGAAATACAGAAATTGCATCCGAAATTAATACAAATAGCACAATGCCGGCTTAAGTACAAGACTGACTCTCTATCTTTCTGTGATTTGAACCTCTCCTGTGAGTTGAGTTTTAGAGTAGGTTGCTTCACTTTAGGTTTACTGTATACCTTGGACCTTCTCATTGACGATGAAACACAGAAATTGCATCCGAATTTAATACAAAAGGCACAATGCCGACTTACGTACAAGTGGACTGACACTCTAACTTTCTATGATTTGAACCTCTCCTGTGAGTTGAGTTTTAGATTCAGATGCTTCACTTCAGGTTTACTGTATACCGTGGACCTTCTTATTGACGATGAAATCAGAAATTGCATCCGAATTTAATTCAAAAGGCACAATGCCGACTTAAGTACAAGGGGACTGACACTCTATCTTTCTATGATTTAAACCTCTCCTGTGAGTCCAGTATTAGTATCCGATGCTTCCTTTCAGGTTTACTGTATACCTTGGACCTTCTTATTGACGATGAAACACAGAAATTGCATCCGAATTTAATACAAAAGGCACAATGCCGACTTAAGTACAAGAGGACTGACACTCTAAGTTGCTATGATTTAAACCTCTCCTGTGAGTGCAGTTTTAGATTCCGATGCTTCACTTCATGTTTACTGTATACCTTGGACCTTCATATTGACGATGAAACACAGAAATTGCATCCGAATTTAATACAAATGGCACTACGCCGACTTAAGTACAAGAGGACTGACACTCTAAATACCTATGATTTGAACGTCTCCTGTAAGTTGAGTTTTAGATTCAGATGCTTCACTTCATATTTACTGTATACCTTGGACCTTCATATTGCCGATGAAACACAGAAATAGCATCCGAATTTAATACAAAAGGCACTATGCCGACTTAAGTACAAGAGGACTGACACTCTAACTTTCTATAATTTAAACCACTCCTGTGAGTTGAGTTGTAGATTCCGATGCTTCACTTCAGGTTTACTGTATACCTTGGACCTTCTCATTGACGATGAAACACAGAAATTGCATCCGAATTAATACAAGAGGCACAATGCCGACTTAAGTACAATAGTACTTACACTCTAAATTTCTATGATTTGAACCTCTCCTGTGAGTCCAGTTTTCGCTCCAGATGCCTCACTTCAGGTTTAATGTATACCTTGGACCTTCTTATTGACGATTATTCACAGAAATTGCATGCGAATTTAATACAAAAGGCACAATGCCGACTTAAGTACGAGAGGACTGACACTCTAACTGTCTATGATTTAAACCTCTCCTGTGAGTCCAGTTTTAAATACCGATGCCTCACTTCAGCTATACTGTATACCTTGGACCTTCTTATTGACGATGAAACACAGAAATTGCATCCGAATTTAATACAAAGGGCTCAATGCCGACATAAGTACTAGAGGACTGACACTCTTACTTTCTATTAGTTGAACCTCTCCTGTGAGTTGAGTTTTAGATTCCGATGCTTCACTTCAGGTTTACTGTATACCTTGGACCTTCTTATTGATGATGAACCACACAAAATGCATCCGAATTTAATACAAAATGCACAATGCCGACTTAAGTACAAGAGGACTGACACTCTAATTATTTATGATTTGAACCTCTCCTGTAAGTTGTGTTTTAAATTCAGATGCTTCAGTTCAGGTTTACTGTATGCCTTGGACCTTCTAATTGACGATGAAACACAGAAATTGCATCCGAATTTAATACAAAAGGCACAATGCTGACTTAAGTACAAGAGGACTGACACTCTACCTTTCTATGATTTGAACCTCTCCTCTGAGTTGAGTTTTAGATTCCGATGCTTCACTTCAGTATTACTGTATACCTTGGACCTTCTTAATGACGATGAAACACAGAAGTTGCATCCGAAGTTAATACAAAAGGCACAATGCCGATATAAGTACAAGAGGAATGACACTCTAACTTTCTGTGATTTAAACCTCTCGTGTGAGTCCAGTTTTAGATTCCGATGCTTCACTTCAGGTTTACTGTATACCTTGGACCTTCTTATTGGCGATGAAACAAGGAAATTGCATCCCAAATTTATACAAAAGGCACAATGCCGACTTATGTACAAGAGGACTGACACTCTAATTTTCTATGATTTGAACCTCTCCCGTAAGTCCAGTTTTAGAATCCGATGCATCACTTCAAGTTCACTGTATACCTTGGACCTTCTTATTGACGATGAAACACAGAAATTGCATCCGAATTTAATACAAAAGTCACAATGCCGACTTAAATACAAGAGGACCGACACTCTAACTTTCTATGATTTGAAGCTCTACTGTGAGTCCAGTTTTAGATTCCGATGCCTCGCCTCAGGTTAACTGTATACCTTGGACCTTCCTATTGACGGTTAAACACAGAAATTGCATCCGAATTTAATACAAAAGGCACAATGCCGACTTATGTACAAGAGGACTGACACTCTAACTTTCTATGATTTGAACCACTCCTGTGAGTTGAGTTTTAGATTCAGATGCTTCACTTCAGGTTTACTGTATACCGTGGACCTTCTTATTGACGATGAAATCAGAAATTGCATCCGAATTTAATACAAAAGGCACTATACCGACTTAAGTACAAGCGGACTGTCACTCTAATTTACTGTGATTTGAACGGCTCCTGTTAGTTGAGTTTTAGATTCAGATACTTCACTTCAGGTTTACTGTATACCTTGGACCTTCTTACTGACGATGAAACATAGAAATTGCATCCGAATTTAATACAAAAGGCACAATGCCGACTTAGGTACAAGAGGACTGACACTCTGTCTTTCTATTATTTAAACCTCTCCTGTGAGTTGAGATTTAGATTCAGACGCTTCACTTCAGGTTTACTGTATACCTTGGACCTTCTTATTGACGATGAAACACAGAAATTGCATCCGAATTTAATACAAAGGGCACAATGCCGACTTAAGTACAAGAGGACTGACACTCTATCTTTCTAAGATTTGAACCTCTCCTGTGAGTTGAGTTTTAGATTCCGATGCTTCACTTTAGGTTTACTATACACCTTGGATCTTCATATTGACGATGAAACACAGAAATTGCATCCGCATTAATACAAAAGGCACAATGCCGATTTAAGTGCAAAAGGACTGACACTCCAACTTTCTAAGATTTGAACCTCTCCTGTGAGTTGAGTTTTAGATTCCGATGCTTCACTTCAGGTTTACTGTATACCTTGTACCTTCTTATTGACTATGAAACACCGAAATTTCATCCGAATCTAATACAAAAGGCACAATGCCGCTTTAGGTACAAGAGGACTGACACTCTAACTTTCTATGATATAAACCTCTCCGGTGAGTTGAGATTTAGATTCCGATGCTTCACTTCAGGTTTACTGTATACCTTGTACCTTCTTATTGACGATGAAACACAGAAATTGCATCCGAATTTAATACAAAATGCACAATGCCGACTTAAGTACAAGAGGACTGACACTCTAATTATTAATGATTTGAACCTCTCCTGTAACTTGAGTTTTAGATTCAGATGCTTCAGTTCAGGTTTACTGTATGGCTTGGACCTTCTAATTGACGATGAAACACAGAAATTGCATCCGAATTTAATACAAAAGGCACAATGCCGACTTAACTACAAGAGGACTGACACTCTATCTTTCTATGATTTAAACCTCTCCTGTGAGTTGAGATTTAGATTCAGATGGTTCACTTCAGGTTTACTGTATACCTTGGACATTCTTATTGACGAAGAAATACAGAAATTGCATCCGAAATTAATACAAATAGCACAATGCCGGCTTAAGTACAAGACTGACTCTCTGTCTTTCTGTGATTTGAACCTCTCCTGTGAGTTGAGTTTTAGAGTAGGTTGCTTCACTGTAGGTTTACTGTATACCTTGGACCTTCTCATTGACGATGAAACACAGAAATTGCATCCGAATTTAATACAAAAGGCACAATGCCGACTTAAGTACAAGAGGACTGACACTCTAAGTTGCTATGATTTAAACCTCTCCTGTGAGTGCAGTTTTAGATTCCGATGCTTCACTTCATGTTTACTGTATACCGTGGACCTTCTTATTGACGATGAAATCAGAAATTGCATCCGAATTTAATTCAAAAGGCACAATGCCGACTTAAGTACAAGAGGACTGACACCTTATCTTTCTTTGCTTTAAACCTCTCCTGTGAGTCCAGTATTAGTATCCGATGCTTCCTTTCAGGTTTACTGTATACCTTGGACCTTCTTATTGACGATGAAACACAGAAATTGCATCCGAATTTAATACAAAAGGCACAATGCCGACTTAAGTACAACAGGACTGACACTCTAACTTTCTATAATTTAAACCACTCCTGGGAGTTGAGTTGTAGATTCCGATGCTTCACTTCAGGTTTACTGTATACCTTGGACCTTCTTATTGACGATGAAACACAGAAATTGCATCCGAATTAATACAAGAGGCACAATGCCGACTTAAGTACAATAGGACTTACACTCTAAATTTCTATGATTTGAACCTCTCCTGTGAGTCCAGTTTTCGCTCCCGATGCCTCACTTCAGGTTTACTGTCTACCTTGGACCTTCTTATTGACGATTAATCACAGAAATTGCATCCGAATTTAATACAAAAGGCACAATGCCGACTTAAGTACGAGAGGACTGACACTCTAACTGTCTATGATTTAAACCTCTCCTGTGAGTCCAGTTTTAAATACCGATGCTTCACTTCAGGTATACTGTATACCTTGGACCTTCTTATTGACGATGAAACACAGAAATTGCATCCGAATTTAATACAAAGGGCTCAATGCCGACATAAGTACTAGAGGACTGACACTCTTACTTTCTATTAGTTGAACCTCTCCTGTGAGTTGAGTTTTAGATTCCGATGCTTCACTTCAGGTTTACTGTATACCTTGGACCTTCTTATTGACGATGAACCACAGAAAATGCATCCGAATTTAATACAAAATGCACAATGCCGACTTAAGTACAAGAGGACTGACACTCTAATTATTTATGATTTGAACCTCTCCTGTAAGTTGAGTTTTAGATTCAGATGCTTCAGTTCAGGTTTACTGTATGCCTTGGACCTTCTAATTGACGATGAAACACAGAAATTGCATCCGAATTTAATACAAAAGGCACAATGCCGACATAAGTACAAGAGGACTGACACTCTATCTTCCTATGATTTAAACCTCTCCTGTGAGTTGAGATTTAGATTCAGATAGTTCACTTCAGGTTTACTGTATACCTTGGACATTCTTATTGACGAAGAAACACAGAAATTGCATCCGAAATTAATACAAAAGGCACAATGCCGGCTTAAGTACAAGACTGACTATCTATCTTTCTGTGATTTGAACCTCTCTTGTGAGTTGAGTTTTAGATTAGGATGCTTCACTTTAGGTTTACTGTATACCTTGGACCTTCTCATTGACGATGAAACACAGAAATTGCATCCGAATTTAATACAAAAGGCACAATGCCGACTTAAGTACAAGAGGACTGACACTCTAACTTTCTATGATTTGAACCCCTCCTCTGAGTTGAGTTTCAGATTCCGATGCTTCACTTCAGTATTACTGTATACCTTGGACCTTCTTAATGACGATGAAACACAGAAGTTGCATCCGAAGTTAATACAAAAGGCACAATGCCGATATAAGTACAAGAGGAATGACACTCTAACTTTCTGTGATTTAAACCTCTCCTGTGAGTCCAGTTTTAGATTCCGATGCTTCACTTCAGGTTTACTGTATACCTTGGACCTTCTTATTGACGATGAAACAAGGAAATTGCATCCGAATTTAATACAAAAGTCACAATGCCGACTTAAATACAAGAGGACCGACACTCTAACTTTCTATGATTTGAACCTCTCCTGTGAGTCCAGTTTTCGATTCTGATGCCTCGCCTCAGGTTAACTGTATACCTTGGACCTTCCTATTGACGGTTAAACACAAAAATGGCATCCGAATTTAATACAAAAGGCACAATGCCGACTTATGTACAAGAGGACTGACACTCTAACTTTCTATGATTTGAACCTCTCCTGTGAGTTGAGTTTTAGATACAGATGCTTCACTTCAGGTTTACTGTATACCGTGGACCTTCTTATTGACGATGAAATCAGAAATTGCATCTGAATTTAATACAAAAGGCACAATGCCGACTTAAGTACAAGAAGACTGACACTCTATCTTTATATGATTTAAACCTCTCCTGTGGGTCCAGTATTAGTATCCGATGCTTCCTTTCAGGTTTACTGTATACCTTGGACCTTCTTATTGACGATGAAACACAGAAATTGCATCCGAATTTAATACAAAAGGCACAATGCCGACTTAAGTACAAGAGGTCTGACACTCTAAGTTTCTATGATTTAAACGTCTCCTGTGAGTCCAGTTTTAGATTCCGATGCTTCTCTTCAGGTTTACTGAATACCTTGGACCTTCATATTGACGATGAAACACAGAAATTGCATCCGAATTTAATACAAAAGGCACTATACCGACTTAAGTACAAGCGGAATTGTCACTCTAATTTACTGTGATTTGAACGGCTCCTGTTAGTTGATTGTTAGATTCAGACGCTTCACTTCAGGTTTACTGTATACCTTGTACCTTCTTACTGACGATGAAACACAGAAATTGCATCCGAATTTAATACAAAAGGCACAATGCCGACTTAGGTACATGAGGACTGACACTCTGTCTTTCTATTATTTAAACCTCTCCTGTGAGTTGAGATTTAGATTCAGACGCTTCACTTCAGGTTTACTGTATACCTTGGACCTTCTTATTGACGATGAAACACAGAAATTGCATCCGAATTTAATACAAAGGGCACAATGCCGACTTAAGTACAAGAGGACTGACACTCTATCTTTCTAAGATGTGAACCTCTCCTGTGAGTTGAGTTTTATTCCGATGCTTCACTTCCGGTTTACTGTATACTTTGGACCTTCTTATTGACGATGATACACAGAAATTGCATCCGAATTTAATACAAAAGACGCAATGCCGACTTTAGTACAAGAGGACTGACACTCTAATTTTCTATGATTTGAATCTCTCCTCTGAGTTGAGATTTAGATTCCGATGCTTCACTTCTGGTTCACTGTATACCTTGCACCTTCTTATTGACGATGAAACACAGAAATTGCATCCGAAGTTAATACTAATGACACAATGCTGACTTAAGTACAAGAGGACTGACACTCTAACTTTCTATGATTTAAACCTCTCCTGCGACTATAGTATTAGATTCCGATGCTTCACTTCAGGTTTACTGTATACCTTGGACCTTCTTATTGACGATGAAACACAGAAATTGCATCCGAAATTAATACAAAAGGCACTATGCCGACTTAAGTACAAGAGGACTGACACTCTAAATACCTATGATTTGAACCTCTCCTGTAAGTTGAGTTTTAGATTCAGATGCTTCACTACATATTTACTGTATACCTTGGACCTTCTTAATGACGATGAAACACAGAAACTGCATCCGAATTTAATACAAAAGTCACAATGCCGACTTAAGTACAAGAGGACTGGCACTCTAACTTTCTATGATTTGAACCTCTCCTGTGAGTTTAGATTTACATTCCGATGCTTCACTTCAGGTTTACTGTATACCTTGGAACTTCTTATTGACGATGAAACACAGAAATTGCATCCCAATTTAATACAAAAGGCAAATTTCCGACTTAAGTACAAGAGGACTGCCACTCTAATTTACTGTGATTTAAACCTCTCCTGTAAGTTGAGTTTTAGATTGAGATGCTTCACTTCACGTTTACTGTATACCTTGGACCTTCTTATTGACGATGAAACACAGAACTTGCATCCGAATTTAATACAAAAGTCACAATGCCGACTTAAGTACAAGAGGACTGTCACTCTAATTTACTGTGATTTAAACCTCTCCTGTAAGTTGAGTTTTAGATTCAGATGCTTCACTTCACGTTTACTGTATACCTTGGACCTTCTTATTGACGATGAAACACAGAAATTGCATCCGAATTTAATACAAAAGTCACAATGCCGACTTAGGTACAAGAGGACTGACACTCTGGCTTTCTATTATTTAAACCTCTCCTGTGAGTTGAGATTTAGATTCAGATGCTTCACTTCAGGTTTACTGTATACCTTGGACCTTCTTATTGACGATGAAACACATAAATTGCATCCGAATTTAATACAAAGGGCACAATGCCGACTTAAGTACAAGAGGACTGACACTCTATCTTTCTATGATTTGAACCTCTCCTGTGAGTTGAGTTTTAGATTCCGATGCCTCGCCTCAGTTTAACTGTATACCTTGGACGTTCCTATTGACGGTTAAACACAAAAATGGCATCCGAATTTAATACAAAAGGCACAATGCCGACTTATGTACAAGAGGACTGACACTCTAACTTTCTATGATTTGAACCTCTCCTGTGAGTTGAGTTTTAGATACAGATGCTTCACTTCAGGTTTACTGTATACCGTGGACCTTGTTATTGACGATGAAATCAGAAATTGCATCCGAATTTAATACAAAAGGCACAATGCCGACTTATGTACAAGAGGACTGACACTCTAATTTTCTATGATTTGAACCTCTCCCGTAAGTCCAGTTTTAGAATCCGATGCTTCACTTCAAGTTTACTGTATACCTTGGACCTTCTTATTGACGATGAAACACAGAAATTGCATCCGAATTTAATACAAAAGTCACAATGCCGACTTAAATACAAGAGGACCGACACTTTAACTTTCTATGATTTGAACCTCTCCTGTGAGTCCAGTTTTAGATTCCGATGCCTCGCCTCAGGTTAACTGTATACCTTGGACCTTCCTATTGACGGTTAAACACAAAAATGGCATCCGATTTTAATACAAAAGGCACAATGCCGACTTATGTACAAGAGGACTGACACTCTAACTTTCTATGATTTGAACCTCTCCTGTGAGTTGAGTTTTAGATACAGATGCTTCACTTCAGGTTTACTGTATACCATGGACCTTCTTATTGACGATGAAATCAGAAAGTGCATCCGAATTTAATACAAAAGGCACAATGCCGACTTAAGTACAAGAAGACTGACACTCTATCTTTCTATGATTTAAACCTCTCCTGTGAGTCCAGTATTAGTATCCGATGCTTCCTTTCAGGTTTACTGTATACCTTGGACCTTCTTATTGACGATGAAACACAGAAATTGCATCCGAATTTAATACAAAAGGCACTATGCCGACTTAAGTACAAGAGGACTGACACTCTAAATACCTATGATTTGAACCTCTCCTGTAAGTTGAGTTTTAGATTCAGATGCTTCACTACATATTTACTGTATACCTTGGACCTTCTTAATGACGATGAAACACAGAAACTGCATCCGAATTTAATACAAAAGTCACAATGCCGACTTAAGTACAAGAGGACTGTCACTCTAATTTACTGTGATTTAAACCTCTCCTGTAAGTTGAGTTTTAGATTCAGATGCTTCACTTCACGTTTACTGTATACCTTGGACCTTCTTATTGACGATGAAACACAGAAATTGCATCCGAATTTAATACAAAAGTCACAATGCCGACTTAGGTACAAGAGGACTGACACTCTGGCTTTCTATTATTTAAACCTCTCCTGTGAGTTGAGATTTAGATTCAGATGCTTCACTTCAGGTTTACTGTATACCTTGGACCTTCTTATTGACGATGAAACACATAAATTGCATCCGAATTTAATACAAAGGGCACAATGCCGACTTAAGTACAAGAGGACTGACACTCTATCTTTCTATGATTTGAACCTCTCCTGTGAGTTGAGTTTTAGATTCCGATGCTTCACTTCCGGTTTACTGTATACCTTGGACCTTCTTATTGACGATGATACACAGAAATTGCATCCAAATTTAATACAAAAGACACAATGCCGACTTAAGTACAAGAGGACTGACACTCTAATTTTCTATGATTTGAACCTCTCCTCTGAGTTGAATTTTTGATTCCTATGCTTCACTTCAGGTTTACTGAATACCTTGGACCTTCTTAGTGACGATGAAGCACAGAAATTGCTTCCGAATTTAATACAAAAGTCACAATGACGACTTAAGTACAAGAGGGCTAACACACTAAATTTCTATGATTTGAACCTCTTCTGTGAGTCCAGTTTTAGATTCCGATGCTTCACTTCAGGTTTACTGTATACCTTGGACTTTCTTATTGACGATGAAACCCAGAAATTGCATCCGTATTTAACAACAACAATGAAATAATATGGGTTCTATGGCATCTCCTTCTAAATTGAGTAACGTTTCTACGGAAACGACAGGATTTTCATTTGGGATACGAGTATCTCCTTTCCGATGCACTATTCCTTCCTTACTGCATCCCTCGCTCCCTCACATTGACGAGTTAACACAGAATTTTCGTCACTATAAAAACTGTGGGTTCTATGACTACTCCATCTAAATCGAGTAACGTTTCTATGGAAAAGACAGGATTTAGTTTTGGGTTACGACTATCTCCCTTCCGATGAACTATTCCTTCTTTACTACATCCCTAGCTCCGTCACATTTACGAATTAACACAGAAATTTCGTCGCTATGAAATTCTATGCGTTCTATGACATCTCCTTCCAAATCGAGTAACGTTTATTTGGAAACGACAGGATTTTCTTTTGGGATACGACTATCTTTTCCCGATGCACTATTCCTTCTTTACTGCATCTCTCGCTCCCTCACATTGACGAATTAACACAGAAATTTTGTCGCTATGAAATACTATGGTTTCTATGACTTCTCCTTCTAAATCGAGTAACGTTTATATGGAACCGACAGGATTTTCATTTGTGAAACGAGTATCTCCATTCCGGACCACTATTCCTCCTTTACAGCATCCCTCGCTCCCTCACATTGACGAAATAATACAGTTATTGTGTCGCTATGAAATGCTATGGTTTCTATGACATCTCCTTCTAAATCGTGTAACGCTTCAATGGAAACGACAGGAATTTCTTTTGGGATACGAGTACCTCCTTTCCGATATACTATTCATTCTTTAATGCATTCCTCGCTCCCTAACATTGACGAATTAACACAGATATTGCGTCGCTATGAAACACTATGGGTTGTATGACTTCTCCTTCTAAATCGAGTAACGTTTCTTGGGAAACGACAGGGTTTTCTTTTGGGATATGACTATCTTTTTTCCGATGCAGTATTCCTTCTTTACTGCATCCCTCGCTCCCTCACATTGACGAAATTACACAGAAATTGCGTCGCTATGAAATATTATGGGTTCAATGACTAATCCTACAAAATCGAGTAACGTTTGTATGGAAACGACAGGATATTCTTTTGGGGTAAGAGTATCTCCTTTCCAATGCACTATTTCTTCTTTACTGCATCCCTCGCTCCCTCACATTGACGAATTGACACAGAAATTGCGTCGCTATGAAATACTATGTGTACTATGACATCTCCTTCTAAATCGAGTAACGTTTCTATGGAAACGACAGGATTTTCTTTCGGACACGAGTATCTCCTTTCTTATGCACTATTCGTTCTTTACTGCACTCCTCGCTCCCTCAAATTGACGAATTAACAAAGAAATAGCGTCACTATGATATACATTGGGTTCTATGACTTCTCTTTCTACATCGAGTAACGTTTCTTTGGAAACGACAGGATTTTGATTTGGGATACGAGTATCTCCTCTCCGATGCACTATTCCTTCTTTACTGCATCCCTCTCTCCCCAACATTGACGAATAACACAGAAATTGCGACGCTATGAAATACTACGGGTTCTATGACATCTCCTTTTTCTTCGAGTTCCGTTTCTATGGAAACTACAGGATATTCTTTTGGGATACGAGTATCTCCTGCCCGATGCACCATTCTATCTTTACTGCATCCCTCGCTCAATCACATTGACGAATTAACACAGAAATTGCGTCTCTATGAAATGCTATGGGTTCTATGGCATCTCCTTCTAAAATGAGCAACGTTTCTATGGAAACGAGAGGATTTTCATTTGGGATACGAGTATCTTCTCTTAGATGCACCATTCCCTCCTTACTGCATCCCTCCCTCCCTCACAATGACAAATAAACACAGAAATTGCGTCGCCATGAAATACTATTGGTTCTATGACTTCTCCTACCAAATCGAGTAACGGTTGTATGGAAACAACAGAATATTCTTTTAAGTTACGAGTATCTCCTTTCCGATGCACTATTCCTTCTTTACTGCATCCCTCGCTCCCTCACAGTGACAAGTTAACACAGAATTTTCGTCACTATGAAAAACTATGGGTTCTATGACTTCCCCATCTAATTCGAGTAACGTCTCTATGGAAAAGAAAGGATTTTGTTTTGGGTTACGACTATCTCCCATCCGACGAACTATTACTTCTTTACTACATCCCTCGCTCCGTCACATTTACGAATTAACACAGAAATTTCGTCGCTATGAAATTCAATTTGTTCTATGGCATCCCATTGAAAATCGAGTAACGTTTTTATGGAAACGACAGGATCTTCTTTTGGGATACGACTATATTTTTTCCGATGCACTATTCCTTCTTTACTGCGTCTCTCGCTCCCTCACATTGACGAATTAACACAGAAATTTCGTCGCTATGAAATACTATGGTTTCTATGACTTCTCCTTCTAAATGGAGTAACGTTTATATAGAACCGACAGTATTTTCTTTTGGGACACGTCTGTCTCCTTTCTGATGCACTATTCGGTCTTTACTGCATCCCTCGCTCCCTCACATTGCCGAATTAACACAGAAATTGCGTCGCTATCAATTACTATGTGTTCTATGACATCACCTTCTAAATCGAGTAACGTTTCTATGGAAACGACAGGATTTGCTTTAAGGATACGAGTATCTCCTTTCCGATGCACTATTCCTTATTTACTGCATTCCTCGCTCCCTCACATTGACGAATTGACACAGAAATTGCGTCGCTATAAGATACTATGTGTTCGATGACTTCTCCTCCTAAATCGAGTAACGTGTCTATGGAAACGAAAGGATTTTCTTTTTGGACACGTCTATCTCCTTTCCGATGCACTATTTATTCTTTACTGCATCCCTCGCTCCCTCCTTTGACGAATTAACACAGAAATTGCGTCGCTAATAAATACTATGGGTGCTATGGCCTCTCCTTCTAAATTGTGTAACGTTTCTATGGAAACGGCAGGATTTTCATTTGGGATACGACTATCTCCTTTCCGATGCCCTATTCCTTCTTTACTGCATCTTTCGCTCCCTCACATTGACAAAATAACACAGAAATTGCGTCGCTATGAAATACTATGTGTTCTATAACATCTCCTTCCAAATCGAGTGACGGTTCTATGGAAACGACAGGATTTTCTTTTGGGCTACGACTGTCTCTTTTCCGATGCACTATTCCCTCTATGCTGCATCCCACGCTCCCTCACATTGACGAATTAACACAGAAATTGCGTCGCTATGAAATACTGTGGGTTCTAAGACTTCACTTTCTAAATCGAGTAACGGTTCTATGGAAACGACAGGATCTTCTTCTGGGATACGACTATCTCCATTCCGATGCACTATTCCTTCTTTACTGCAACCCTCGCTCCCTCACATTATCGAATTAACACAGAAATTGCGTCGCTTTGAAATACTGTGGGTTCTATGACTTCTCCTTCCAAATCGAGTAACGTTTCTATGGATACGACAGGTCTTTCTTTAGGGATTCGGCTATCCCACTTTCGATGCCCTATTCCTTCTTTACTGCATCCCTCGCTCCCACACATTGACGAATTAACACAGAGATTGTGTCGCTACGAAATACTATGGGTTCTACGACTTCTTCAAAATCGAGTAACGTTTCTATGGAAACGACAGGATGTTCTTTTAAGATACGACTGTCTCCTCTCCGATGCACTATTCCTTTTTTACTGCATCCCTCGGTCCCGAACATTGATGAATTAACACAGATATTGGGTCGCTATGAAATACAATGTGTTCCATGACTTCTCCAACTAAATCGAGTAACGTTTCTACGGAAACGACTGGATTTTCTTTTGGGATACGGGTATCTCCTTTCCGATGCACTATTCCTTCTTTACTGCATCCCTCGCTCCCTCACATTGACGAATTAACACAGATATTGCGTCGCTATGAAGTACTGTGAGTTCTATGACTTCTCCTTCTAAATCGAGTAACGTTTCTATGGAAAGGAACGGATTTTCCTTTGGAAAACGACTATCACCTTTCCGATGCACTATTCCTTCCCTACTGCAACCCTCGCACCATCACATCGACGAATTGACACAGATATTTCGTCGCCATGAAATACTATGGGTTCTATGACTTCTCCTTCTAAATCGTGTAACGTTTCTATGGAAACGAAAGGATTTATTTTTCGGATACGAGTATCTCCTTTCCGATGCACTATTCCTTCTTTACTGCATCCCTCGCATCCTCACAACAACGGTAAAACACAGAAATTGCATCGCTATGATATACTATGCGTTCTATGACTTCTCGTTCTAAATCGAGTAACGTTTCTATGGAAACGACAGGATTTTCTTTTAGGATACGACTATCTCCTTTCCCATGCACTATACTCTCTTTAATGCATCCCTCGCTCCCTCACATTGACGAATTAAAACAGAAATTGCGTCGCTATGAAGTACTATGAGTTCTACGACTTCTCCTTCAAAATGGAGTAACGTTTCTGTGGATACGACACTACTTTCTTTTGGGATACGAGTATCTCATTTCCGATGCACTACTTCTTCTTTACTGCATCCCTCTCTCACTCACATTGACGAATTAACACAGTAATAGCGTCGCAATGAAATACTATGAGTTCTATGACATCAGCTAATAAAAAGATTAACGTTTCTAACTAAGCGACAGGATTTTCTTTTGGGATACGACTATCTCCTTTCCGATGCACTATTCCTACCTTACTGCATTCCTCGCTCCCTCACATTGACGAATTAACACAGAAATTGCGTCGCTATAAAATACTATGGGTTCTATGACAACTCCTTCTAATTCGAGTAACGTTACAATGGAAACGACAGGATTTTCTTTTGGGATAAGAGTAAATCCTTTCCAATGCTCTATTCCTTCTTTACTGCATCCCCCGCTCCCTCACACTACCGAATTAACACAGAAATTGTATCGCTATGAAATACTACGTGTTCTATGACTTCTGCTTCAAAATGGAGTGACGTTACTATGGAAACTACAGGATTTTCTTTTGGGATACGACTGTCTCTTCTCCGATGCACTATTCCCGCTATGCTGCATCCCTCGCTCCCTCACATTGACGAATTAACACAGAAATTGCGTCACTATGAAATACTATGAGTTCTATGACATCTCCTACCAAGTGGAGTAACGTTTCTATGGAAATGACAGGGTTTTCCTTAGCAATACGACTATTACCCTTCCGATGAACTATTCCTTCTTTACTGGATCCCTCGCTCCCTCACATTGACGAATTAACACACAAATTGCGTCGTTATAAAATACTATGTGTTCTATGAGTTCTCCTTCTGAATCGAGTAACGTTTCAATGGAAACGACAGGATCTTCTTTTGGGATACGACTATCTTTTTTACGACGCACTATTCCATCTTTACTGCATCCTTCGCTCCCTCACATTGAAGAAATAACACAGATATTGCGTTGCTATGAAAAATTTTGGGTTCTAAGACTTCTCTTTCTAAATCGAGTAACGGTTCTATGGAAACGAAAGGATTTGCATTTGGGATACGAGTATCTCCTTTCCGATGCATTATTCCCTCTTTACTGCAACTCTCACTCCTTAACATTGACGAATTAACACAGAAATTGCGCCGCTATGAAATACTATGGGTTCTAAGACTTCTCTTTCTAAATCGAGTAACAGTTCTATGGAAACGACAGGATTTTCTTTTGGGATACGACTATCTCCATTCCGATGCACTATTCCTTCTTTACTGCAACCCTCGCTCCCTCACATTGTCGAATTAACACAGAAATTGCGTCGCTTTGAAATACTGTGGGTTCTATGACTTCTCTTTCTATTTCGAGTAACGTTTCTATGGAAAAGACAGGAATTTCTTTCGGGATACAACTATCTCCTTTCCGATGCACTATTTCTTCTTTAGTGCATCCCTCGCTCCCTCAAATTGACGAATTAACACAGAAATTGCGTCGCTATGAAATACTATGTGTTCTTTGACTTCTCCTTCCAAATCGAGTAACGATTCTATGGAAACGACAGGATTTTCTTTTGGGATACGACTGTCTCTTTTCCGATGCACTATTCCCTCTATGCTGCATCCCTCGCTCCCTCACATTGAAGAATTAACACAGAATTTGCGTCACTATGAAATACAATGAGTTCTATGACATCTCCTTATAAATCGAGTATCGTTTCTATGGATACGACAGGATTTTCTGTAGGGATACGACTATCTCACTTCCCATGCACTATTCCTTCTTTACTGCATCCCTCGCTCCCTCACATTGACGAATGAACAGAGGAAATGTGTCGCTATGATTTACTATGTGTTCTATGACTTCTCCAACTAGATCGAGTAACGTTTCTATGGAAAGGACTGGATTTTCAATTGGAATACGAGTATCTCCTTTCCGATGCACTATACCTTCTTTACTGTATCCCTCGCTCCCTCACATTAACGAATTGACACAGAAATTGCGTCGCTATGAAATACTATGTGTTCTATGACTTCTCCTTCTACATCGAGTAACGTTTCTATGGAAACGACAGGATATACTTTTGGGATACGAGTATCTCCTTTCCGATGCACTATTCCTTCTTTACTGCATCCCTCGCTCTCTCTTATTGAGGATTTAACACAGAAATTGCGTCGCTATGAAATACTATGTGTTCTATGACATCTCCTTCTAAATCGAGTAACGTTTATATGGAAACGACAAGATTTTCTTTTGGGATACGACTATCTTTTTTCCGATGCACTATTCCTTCTGTACTGCATCCTTCGCTCCCCCACATTGAAGAAATAACTCAGAAATTGCGTTGCTATGTAATACTATGGGTTCTATGACTTCTCCTTCTAAATCGAGTAATGTTTCTATGGAAACGACAGGATTTTCTTTTGGAATACGAGTATCTTCTTTGCGATGTATTAATCCCTCTTTACTGCATCTCTCACTCCCTCACATTGAAGAATTAATACAGATATTGCGCCGCTCTGAAATACAATAGGTTCTATGGCATCTCCTACGAAATCGAGTAACATTTCTATGGAAACGAGAGGACTTTCTCTTGGAATACGACTATCTCCATTCCGATGCACTATTCCTTCTTTACTGCAACCCTCGCCCCGTCACATTGACGAATTAACACAGAAATTTTGTCGCTATGATATTCTATGTTTCCCATGACTTCTCCTTCTAAATCGAGTAACGTTTCAATGGAAACGACAGGATTTTCTTTTGGGATACGAGTACCTCCTTTAGGATGCACTAATCCTTCATTACCGCATCCCTCGCCCCCTCACAGTGACGAATGAGCACAGAAATTTCGTCGCTATGATACACCATGGGTTCTATGAGTTCTCCATCTAAAACGAGTTACGTTTTATGGAAACGACTGGATTTTCATTTGGGATATGAGTATCGCCTTTCCGATGCACTATTCCTTCTTTACTGCATTCCTCGCTCCCTCACATTGACGAATTACCTTAGAAATTCCGTCGCTATGAAATACTATGTGTTCTATGAGTTCTCGTTCTAAATCGAGTATCGTTTCTGTGGAAACAACTGGAATTTCTTTGGGGATACGAGTATTTAATTTCCGATGCACTAATCCTCCTTTACTGCATCCTTCGCTCCCCCACATTGACGAATTAACACAGAAATTGTGTCGCTATGAAATACTATGGGTTCTATGACTTCTCCAAAATCGAGTAACGTTTCTATGGAAACGACAGGATGGTCTTTTAAGATACGACTGTCTCCTCTCCGATGCACTATTCCTTCTTTACTGCATCCCTCGCTTCCGAACATTGACGAATTAACACAGAAATTGCGTCGCTATGAAATACTATGTATTCTACGACTTCTCCTTCTAAATCGAGTAACGTTTTTACGGAAACGACAGGATTATCTTTTGCGATATAAGTATCTCCGTTCCGATGCGCTATTCCTTCCTTTCTGCATCCCTCGCTCCCTCACATTGACGAATGTCCAGAGGAAATTTGTCGCTATGATATACTATGTGTTCTATGACTTCTCCAACTAAATCGAGTAACGTTTCTATGGAAACGACTGGATTTTCTTTTGGGATACGAATATCTCCTTTCCGATGCACTATTCCTTCTTTACTGCATCCCTCGCACCCTCACATTAACGAAATGACACAGAACTTGCGTCGCTATGAAATACTATGGGTTCTACGACTTCTCCTTCAACATCGAGTAACGTTTCTATGGAAACGACACTACTTTCTTTTGGGATACGAGTATCTCCTTTCCGATGCACTATATCTTCTTTACTGCATACCTCGCTCACTCACATTGACGAATTAACACATAAATTGCGTCACAATGAAATAGTATGAGTTCTATGACATCTGCTTCTAAAACGATTAACGTTTCTATGGAAGCGACAGGATTTTCTTTTGGGATACGACTATCTCCTTTCCGATGCACTATTCCTTCTTTACTGCATCCCTCGCTCCCTCACATTGACGAATAAACACAGAAATTGTGTCGCTATGAAATACTACGTATTCTATGACTTCAGCTTCAAAATACAGTGACGTTTCTATGGAAACGACAGGATTTTCTTTTGGAATACCACTCTCACCCATCCGATGAACTATTCCTTCTATACTGCATCCCCCGCTCCCTTACATTGACGAATTAACACAGAAATTGCGTCGCTATGAAATACTATGTGTTCTATGATATCTCCTTCCAAATCGAGTAACGATTCTATGGAAACGACAGCATTTTCTTTTGGTATACGACTGTCTCTTTTCCGATGCACTATTCCCTCTATGCTGCATCCCTCGCGCCCTCACATTGACGAATTAACACAGAAATTGCGTCACTATGAAATACAATGAGTTCTATGACATCTCCTTCCAAATCGAGTAACGTTTCTATGGATACGGCAGGATTTTCCTTAGGGATACAACTATCTCACTTCCCATGCACTATTCCTTCTTTACTGCAACTCTCGCTCCCTCACATTGACGAATTAACACAGTAATTGCGTCGCATTGAAATACTATGTGATCTATGACTTCACCTTCTAATTCGAATAACGTTTATATGTAACGACAGGATTTTTTTTGGGGATACGAATACCTCACTTCCGATGAACTATTCCTTCTTTACTGCATCCCTCGCTCCCTCAGGTTGACGCGTTAACACAGAAATTGCGTCACTACGAAATACTACAGGTTCTATGGCTTCTCCTTCTAAATCGAGTAACGTTCCAATGGAAACGACAGGATTTTCTTTTGGGATACGAGTACCTCCTTTAGGATGCACTAATCCTTCATTACCGCATCCCTCGCCTCCTCACAGTGACGAATGAGCACAGAAATTTCGTCGCTATGATACACCATGGGTTCTATGAGTTCTCCATCTAAAACGAGTTACGTTTTATGGAAACGACTGGATTTTCATTTGGGATATGAGTATCTCCTTTCCGATGCACTATTCCCTCTTCACTGCATTCCTCGCTCCCTCATATTGACGAATTACCTTAGAAATTGCGTCGCTATGAAATACTATGTGTTCTATGACTTCTCGTTCTAAATCGAGTAACGTTACTGTGGAAACAACCGGAATTTCTTTGGGGATACGAGTATTTCCTTTCCGATGCACTAATCCTCCTTTACTGCATCCTTCGCTCCCCCACATTGACGAATTAACACAGAAATTGTGTCGCTATGAAATACTATGGGTTCTATGACTTCTTCAAAATCGAGTAACGTTTCTATGGGAACGACAGGATGGTCTTTTAAGATACGACTGTCTCCTCTCCGATGCACTATTCCATCTTTACTGCATCCCTCGCTTCCGAACATTGACGAATTAACACAGAAATTGCGTCGCTATGAAATACTATGTGTTCTACGACTTCTCCTTCTAAATCGAGTAACGTTTTTACGGAAGCGACAGGATTATCTTTTGCGATATGAGTATCTCCGTTCCGATGCGCTATTCCTTCCTTTCTGCATCCCTCGCTCCCTCACATTGACGAATGTCCAGAGGAAATTTTTCGCTAAGATATACTATGTGTTCTATGACTTCTCGTTCTAAATCGAGTAACGTTTCTATGGAAACGACTGGATTTTCTTTTGGGATACGAGTATCTCCTTTCCGATGCACTATTCCTTCTTTACTGCATCCCTCGCACCCTCACATTAACGAATTGACACAGAAACTGCGTCGCTATGAAATACTATGGGTTCTACGACTTCTCCTTCAACATCGAGTAACGTTTCTATGGAAACGACACTACTTTCTTTTGGGATACGAGTATCTCCTTTCCGATGCACTATATCTTCTTTACTGCATACATCGCTCACTCACATTGACGAATCAACACAGAAATTGCGTCACAATGAAATAGTATGAGTTCTATGACATCTGCTTCTAAAACGATTAACGTTTCTATGGAAGCGACAGGATTTTCTTTTGGGATACGACTATCTCCTTTCCGATGCATTATTCCTTCTTTACTGCATCCCTCGCTCCCTCACATTGACGAATAAACACAGAAAATGCGTCGCTATGAAATACTACGTGTTCTATGATTTCTGCTTCCATAAAACAGTGACGTTTCTATGGAAACGACAGGATTTTCTTTTGGAATACCACTCTCACCCATCCGATGAACTATTCCTTCTATACTGCATCCCCCGCTCCCTTACATTGACGAATTAACACAGAAATTGCGTCGCTATGAAATACTATGTGTTCTTTGACATCTCCTTCCAAATCGAGTAACGATACAATGGAAACGACAGGATATACTTTTGGGATACGAGTATCTCCTTTCCGATGCACTATTCCTTCTTTACTGCATCCCTCGCTCTCTCTTATTGGGGATTTAACACAGAAATTGCGCCGCTATGAAATACTATGTGTTCTATGACATCTCCTTCTAAATCGAGTAACGTTTATATGGAAACGACAAGATTTTCTTTTGGGATACGACTATCTTTTTTCCGATGCACTATTCCTTCTGTACTGCATCCTTTGCTCCCCCACATTGAAGAAATAACACAGAAATTGCGTTGCTATGTAATACTATGGGTTCTATGACTTCTCCTTCTAAAACGAGTAATGTTTCTATGGAAACGACAGGATTTTCTGTTGGAATACGAGTATCTCCTTTGCGATGTATTAATCCCTCTTTACTGCATCTCTCACTCCCTCACATTGAAGAATTAATACCGATATTGCGCCGCTCTGAAATACAATAGGTTCTATGGCATCTCCTACGAAATCGAGTAACATTTCTACGGAAACGAGAGGACTTTCTCTTGGCATACGACTATCTCCATTCCGATGCACTATTCCTTCTTTACTGCTAACCTCGCTCCGTCACATTGACGAATTAACACAGAAATTTTGTCGCTATGAAATTCTATGTTTTCCATGACTTCTCCTTCTAAATCGAGTAACGTTTCAATGGAAACGACAGGATTTTCTTTTGGGATACGAGTACCTCCTTTAGGATGCACTAATCCTTCATTACCGCATCCCTCGCCCCCTCACAGCGACGAATGAGCACAGAAATTTCGTCGCTATGATACACCATGGGTTCTATGAGTTCTCCATCTAAAACGAGTTACGTTTTATGGAAATGACTGGATTTTCATTTGGGATATGAGTACCTCCTTTCCGATGCACTATTCCTTCTTTACTGCATTCCTCGCTCCCTCGCATTGACGAATTACCTTAGGAATTGCGTCGCTATGAAATACTATGTGTTCTATGACTTCTCGTTCTCAATCGAGTATCGTTTCTGTGGAAACAACTGGAATTTCTTTGGGGATACGAGTATTTCCTTTCCGATGCACTAATCCTCCTTTACTGCATCCTTCGCTCCCCCACATTGACGAATTAACACAGAAATTGTGTCGCTATGAAATACTATGGGTTCTATGACTTCTTCAAAATCGAGTAACGTTTCTATGGAAACGACAGGATGGTCTTTTAAGATACGACTGTCTCCTCTCCGATGCACTATTCCTTCTTTACTGCATCCCTCGCTTCCAAACATTGACGAATTAACACAGAAATTGCGTCGCTATGAAATACTATGTGTTCTACGACTTCTCCTACTAAATCGAGTAACGTTTTTACGGAAGCGACAGGATTATCTTTTGCGATATGAGTATCTCCGTTCCGATGCGCTATTCCTTCCTTTCTGCATCCCTCGCTCCCTCACATTGACGAATGTCCAGAGGAAATTTTTCGCTATGATATACTATGTGTTCTATGACTTCTCCAACTAAATCGAGTAACGTTTCTATGGAAACGACTGGTATTCTTTTGGGATACGAGTATCTCCTTTCCGATGCACTATTCCTTCTTTACTGCATCCCTCGCACCCTCACATTAACGAATTGACACAGAAATTGCGTCGCTATGAACTACTATGGGTTCTACGACTTCTCCTTCAACATCGAGTAACGTTTCTATGGAAACGACACTACTTTCTTTTGGGATACGAGTATCTCCTTTCCGATGCACTATATCTTCTTTACTGCATACATCGCTCACTCACATTGACGAATTAACACAGAAATTGCGTCACAATGAAATAGTATGAGTTCTATGACATCTGCTTCTAAAACGATTAACGTTTCTATGGAAGCGACAGGATTTTCTTTTGGGATACGACTATCTCCTTTCCGATGCACTATTCCTTCTTTACTGCATCCCTCGCTCCCTCACATTGACGAATAAACACAGAAATTGCGTCGCTACGAAATACTACGTGTTCTATGATTTCTGCTTCCAAATACAGTGACGTTTCTATGGAAACGACAGGATTTTCTTTTGGAATACCACTCTCACCCATCCGATGAACTATTCCTTCTATACTGCATCCCCCGCTCCCTTACATTGACGAATTAACACAGAAATTGCGTCGCTATGAAATACTATGTGTTCTTTGACATCTCCTTCCAAATCGAGTAACGATTCAATGGAAACGGCAGGATATACTTTTGGGATACGAGTATCTCCTTTCCGATGCACTATTCCTTCTTTACTGCATCCCTCGCTCTCTCTTATTGAGGATTTAACACAGAAATTGCGTCGCTATGAAATACTATGTGTTCTATGACATCTCCTTCAAAATCGAGTAACGTTTATATGGAAACGACAAGATTTTCTTTTGGGATACGACTATCTTTTTCCCGATGCACTATTCCTTCTGTACTGCATCCTTCGCTCCCCCACATTGAAGAAATAACACAGAAATTGCGTTGCTATGTAATACTATGGGTTCTATGACTTCTCCTTCTAAAACGAGTAATGTTTCAATGGAAACGACAGGATTTTCTTTTGGGATACGAGTACCTCCTTTAGGATGCACTAATCCTTCATTACCGCATCCCTCGCCCCCTCACAGCGACGAATGAGCACAGAAATTTCGTCGCTATGATACACCATGGGTTCTATGAGTTCTCCATCTAAAACGAGTTACGTTTTATGGAAACGACTGGATTTTCATTTGGGATATGAGTATCTCCTTTCCGATGCACTATTCCTTCTTTACTGCATTCCTCGCTCCTCCACATTGACGAATTACCTTAGAAATTGCGTCGCTATGAAATACTATGTGTTCTATGACTTCTCGTTCTCAATCGAGTATCGTTTCTGTGGAAACAACTGGAATTTCTTTGGGGATACGAGTATTTCCTTTCCGATGCACTAATCCTCCTTTACTGCATCCTTCGCTCCCCCACATTGACGAATTAACACAGAAATTGTGTCGCTATGAAATACTATGGGTTCTATGACCTCTTCAAAATCGAGTAACGTTTCTATGGAAACGACAGGATGGTCTTTTAAGATACGACTGTCTCCTCTCCGATGCACTATACCTTCTTTACTGCATCCCTCGCTTCCGAACATTGACGAATTAACACAGAAATTGCTTCGCTATGATATACTATGTGTTCTACGACTTCTCCTTCTAAAACGAGTAACGTTTTTACGGAAACGACAGGATTATCTTTTGCGATATAAGTATCTCCGTTCCGATGCGCTATTCCTTCCATTCTGCGTCCCTCGCTCCCTCACATTGACGAATGTCCAGAGGAAATTTGTCGCTATGATTTACTACTTGTTCTATGACTTCTCCAACTAAATCGAGTAACGTTTCTATGGAAACGACTGGATTTTCTTTTTGGATACGAGTATCTCCTTTCCGATGCACTATTCCTTCTTTACTGCATCCCTCGCACCCTCACATTAACGAATTGACACAGAAATTGCGTCGCTATGAAATACTATGGGTTCTACGACTTCTCCTTCAACATCGAGTAACGTTTCTATGGAAACGACACTACTTTTTTTTGGGATACGAGTATCTCCTTTCCGATGCACTATATCTTCTTTACTGCATACCTCGCTCACTCACATTGACGAATTAACACAGAAATTGCGTCACAATGAAATAGTATAAGTTCTATGACATCTGCGTCTAAAACGATTAACGTTTCTATGGAAGCGACAGGATTTTCTTTTGGGATACGACTATCTCCTTTCCGATGCACTATTCCTTCTTTACTGCATCCCTCGCTCCCTCACATTGACGAATAAACATAGAAATTGCGTCGCTATGAAATACTACGTGTTCTATGATTTCTGCTTCAAAATACAGTGACGTTTCTATGGAAACGACAGGATTTTCTTTTGGAATACCACTCTCACCCATTGTAATATTAGTAATTTTCGCCTCACAAACATTAATATACGCTCAATAGTAAACGCCTGACGGCCTAAAGTTATCGAAAAATTGTAAAGTAAAAGAAATGAATCATCGCATAGCAGCGACAGAATCTTTTATTCTTTATCTTTGCCCTTCTTGCGCGGTGCCAGTAAATCTCTATGTACATGTATCGATTAATGGTATAAAAAAAAGAATTCTGTTGTTTCAAGACAAATGAGGCTTTTCGCGCCTCACCTTTTACTGTTTTGTGTTCCATGAGAGGCGGACGCAGACTTGCTGCGTTCCACAACTGTATTTTATATTTGATGTGAAAATATTGAGTGAATATGCTAATTGTTATTTTTTTTCAATCACAAAAGATGTAGTTTCTTGTAACTGATATCGAACAGACAGCGTCAAGAGGACATTTTGACTGTTATGTATAAAGTATTTAACCACAATGGTCATCTATTGTAATTTAATATGAAAAGGTACGTAGCATTAAAAAAAACGTGTGTTAAAGATAAGTGTGCTTATTTTCGTAAATTAACCTTGATGAGTCCATCTCCTTGTTTACTTAACTGTTAATTATTTTGTGTTACTTCATCATCAGAAATTACGATCACGCTGATGGGCCGAACGCAGCATGAGGCAGAAGGAACATTATCGTTTTCCTATTATTTCTGAACCAACTTTTTTTAATTGTGTAGTGTTGCATTTCTTTTAAAGTCTATAAATCTTCTGGTCCCTTAGTGTTGAGCGATCTCAAATATATATATCAATATGCTGCTCTTATTCAGGTATTTAATGGTCAACGTATGTTATTATAATAGTGTAATAAATCCCTGATTCTGTTGCCAAGTGGCCCACCAAAATATTCACTTTTTCGACATTAAAAAAAAAAAGTAACAATTCTTTTTATGTTTTGTCCCCCAAGAGCAACGCTACACTTGGCGCCCGAACAGGGACTTGATCAAAAAAATCATTTCATGTATGTGTTTAAAAAATTTTCTTTGCTTGTTCTAATAACTGTTTCATTTTTTCATGTGGATACAATTCAACCGAGAAAGAGAAGTGGGAAAACCTTTTAATTAATTCAGAAGAACCATTGATGAAATTACCAAAAAAAACGCGAGTATCCAGCTGTATCATTATCAAGACAGCCATAGTAAGTCAAATTTTTATACGCAGTAGCCAAGCTTTCGTAGTGACGTAGCATCTTTCGAGTTGATCAGAACGTAAACCTGTCTTTCCTTTCCTTGAAACAGCTTTATTTCAATTTGTCCATAGTCCATTCTTACGTAGTTAAATTCAGTGAAAGTGTAACATTGTTGTCAGTGCATAAAAAAAATTACGATATGGCGGATAACTACGCTCAAAACTGGTAAAACGTGTGATATTTCATTTGTTTGTGATTAGTAGGAACCATCTTGTCTTCTTGGCGTAAATGAACGTCAGTTGTTACCCAGAGTTAAAATTTTATCTTAGGTCCCAGTAAGCCATAGCACTACGTCACAGACAAACGACTGACGGCAGTGACAAACAATATCTGTAGCATTTTGACGTTTGACAAATAATTCATGAACATGGCTGACGGTAAACAGCGGACACAAACAAAACCAGACGACAGCGGTGATGCGAATGGACCTCACTATCCATTACGATCACGCGCGATAGGTACACGAGCGGAGGCAGAAGCAGCCTCGACCGAAGTTTTAGAAGCTGGTCCTAGTGTGCAAACTATTCCCGCTTTTGAAAAAAATGACTTGGCTGCAATGATCGAAGCAATAATGGAACGCAAGTTCGAAAGTCAAAGACAGAGAGAGGCGCAAAGACAGGAACGTGAAAAGCAGGAAAAATTAGATGAAAAGGCCCGCGAAGAAAAAGAGAAGGCCGAAAGACGGCATAATAAAAATCAGGTCCTTACAAATCTGTGCAACTCAGTAAAAGAAGACATAAATTCAGTAAAAACAGAAATAAATTCGGTAAAAACAGACATAAATTCAGTAAAAACAGATCTGCAAACGGAGATAAATGACCTACATGCACGGTTAAATTCGGTAAAGGCCGAACTAAAGGCAGACATAACAGCTGATTTAAATACCCTGTTGGGTAATGTCCAAAGCCAAATCAGCAGTCAGATCACGATCATGAGGCTAGAAATTGACACACAAGTAGAGTCAAAAATAGAAGATATTTCAAAACGGTTAGATGAAAAAATCGAAGCAGCCAAGGGGGAGATAAATTCAAAAGTGATAGAATATCAAAAACAAGCTGCGACCTTAAAAGAAGATTATACTGCAATCTCTGATGAGGTCAAAGGAGTTGAAACCGCAGTAGACACGATCGAGAATGTTGTTGATGATCTTTCGAAACAGATTGAGACTCTTAATGTAGAGGACCAAATAAAGAATACTGTTAAGGCACATGCTGAAGCATTGTCTGATCACTACCAAGAGTGGATTAAAAACAAAGACGGATTCATAGAAAACAAGGTCAAGAACGAACTCAGGGAAACTGTCAAAAACATGACCTTTGAAATATTGGCAGCCCCTGGAAAAACAGGAGACACGGTGATGTCAGAATTAGGCCAGATAAGACGAGCATTAGCTCAAGATTTACCTGAATGGCGTCAACAGATAGTTGATGAAGTTCGTACACTAAAATGTCAAGTTGAAAATTCCCCACCTCCCGTGTCAGGAAACTGGAATAATTCACCACGAAGTAATGAACAACAGCAGGTACATTACCGTTCACCATTTGATAACGCTCAAACTCATAGTTCTATAGAAGCACACGTTAACCAGACTACCAGCCCATCCACTTTTGTCAGTTTGATGCAGGAGGAAAGCGTGATCAAACATCGTATTTTTCCGACCTTTCACCCACAGAAAAGAGAAATTCATCCTATAGTGTTCCACCGAAATTTTTCAGGAATTTTCCCGAGTAGCTGGAGTGACCGCCAGCGAATTCAATTTGTTAGTGGATTTATCGTAGGCGATGCTGCCTTATGGGGAACCGAAATGGTCGACTCTTGTAAAAGTTACAAAGAGTTTGAACAGATGTTTTTAGCTAAATTCTGGAGTTCTGGTGTGCAGCAGCGCCTGAGAAAAGAGGTTTACAACGCCGAAGTGTTTAACAGTAAGCGCGGTAGTTTGAGAAGATATTTTGAAAAGTATTTAGCGAAAATCAAGTTCTGGGATTCGCCGATCACCGCCAAAGACGTTATTATGATTCTAAAAACTAAGCTACCGATTGCGATCAGAGAAAAGTTAGTAAACGTGTCTGAGGACGATACGGACACTTTCCTATCTGTGTTAGACTCGTTAGATCTGATTTACGAGGACGCTAGAGTTGATGTTGGCAACGCCCACTTCAGTGCAGGCGGCCAGCACAATACAGAATACGCAGGCAACAATGGTGGCCGAGCGAAAGCGCGTCACAGCGACAGCCAGTACCAACCCCACAACGGTTTCAAAAATAAACACACTACGTACTCCAACAGCAAATACAAAAATAAGTACAATAACGGCCAGAGATACAATCCAATATATAATTCGTCACCACCTCAGTACGAAAATACACATTATAGCACACAGCCCCAGCAATATGGAAACACGCAACCGATCAACGGTAATTATCAAAACGATCAGTCTTACGATTCAAATCGTCAGTGGAAAAGAAATAAATGGCATAATCAAGGTAGAGACCAATGTACACCTTTCACTAACGGTTACAATCAACACAAGCCACAAAATATACACTTCACGCAACAAGCGAACGGACCTTCGGGAACTCTGAAGCCTAAACGCCCGCATAATACGCAAATTTATTATGCGCAAGCGAATACGCCAGGACAACAAGATCCGTTTCCAACAGAGTTCGTACCACAAAACCAACACCAGTTCCAGACGGAAGAAACATTAAGAAATATAAATCAGCAGGAAAATAAGCGTCGAGCGGAAAATTAAAAGCAGCACCTTTGAGCCTCCTAGAGGATGCTGCAGGTTTGAATGGGGGCACCCTGTCCCTTAGTCCACACGAAATTAAAGCAATTAGGTATGACAAAGAGACAAACTTACGGGATGATCTAGTAGCAGACACTGAGACGAAAGACAATGATGACGTATGGGACGAACAAGTTCAAGCTTCCATAAGGGTATCAATTGCCAACATACCTGTAACAGCTATTGTAGATACAGGAGCTAATATAAATGTCTTATCTTTATGTTTATTTAAGCAAATATCCTCTGTATGCAAAGTTTTATCACTTCCAATTCAAGGTTGCACCATATCGGGAGCAATTGGTCCACTAACACAACGTGTAAATCTTCAGACTCAGCTTCAAATCCAGATAGAGTCTATTTCAGTAACGTACATTTTTCTTATTGTTAAAAACCTATCAGTGCCATGTATCCTGAGTATGGAATTCTTGAGGCAGACGAAAGCTAAAATTGACATCGAGTGTGGAATCTGTACTCTAGTAGCGAGCCAGCAACAAGTAACTGTAAATTTGTTAAGAAGTAAGGTGAAGACAAACTTTGGGGTGCTTCAAACAGCAGTACGGCCATGGACTAAAAGACAACAGTACAGTCAGACAGAAGACATGACAGATCTTGAAAGTGTTAATGACGATGAGTATAAAGACCTAATTCCCGGTCAGAATGAATTATACGGTAAAGCTAGTGAGTCCATTGAATTATCCAAACAACAGAAGAATGAGCTTTACAATTTGTTAACAGATTACGTTCAAGTATTTTCTAAGAAACCTGGACTAATAAAAGGCTTTGAATATCGAATGGATGTCCTGCCCCATTCAACCTACTGTAGAACAAGCTATTCCATTCCATATGCGAGACGCGAAGCTGTCAAGTGCGAGATCAAGAAAATGTTACGCTGGAATGTGATAGAAGTATCTCATTCACCTTATTCGAGTCCTTTATTGTCTGTGCTAAAATCAGATGGTAGCGTAAGGCTAGTCCTAGATGCAAGATTAATCAATAAAATTATAGTACCCATAAGAACGAGACCAGAGGCTCTTGAGCATCTGCAGAAGTTTCTTGGAGTTAGTTATTAGTCAGGACTCACTTTAAACCATCCCTGTTGTTAAAGAAGAATCGTAAGTGGCAACATATTTATGAAGGTCCCTTTGTGATAATGAGGAAACCACACATTGGTAGCTATTTGTTATCTGACCCTGCCACGAATAAAATCAAAGGATTGTTCCACCATCAGGATTTAAGAAAATTTTATAACGCCAGGAATTAAGTTAATTTAAGCTGTAAGAAAATTCTAAGGTATTGGAGATCAGGATTAACCAATGAGTAACAAGAACGGAACTGAACTGACTACGGACGTTAGCCGGTGCTAAAAGGAAACCTTGTGTATTAAAACAACGCGTCTGGAAAATAAAATACAGAATAAGTTGTAGACAAGTATTTACATGAATAATCTTTATGTAAACAGGAGGACATGTCCTAGAGGCGATTTTCAATTTTAGTTATAAGTTAGTATGTAAGGAAAATGATGTACTCGAGAGGTATTAATTAGCCCCGAGGTACTAAAATGAGGAAAGAGGAAGGAGCGAATAATGCACTTCTCTCGCTAAATAGTAATTTGAGAATGAGCAGGAAGGAGCGAATAATGCACTTCTCTCACTAAATAGTAATATGAAAATGATGATTATATGTGCTTAGTATTAGTAAGTGAAATTTAATCGAGGACAAATTAATGACCTGTTTTAAAAGGAAATACTTAAACGTCCAGACAAAATAGGAAAGTTGTAAGAAAAGATTCGATTCCATGAGGTTATTCCCTATTTTCAAAGGTGACGTAAATAAGGCACCACCTGTTAGCGTAAAACAGTCGGTAGATTTAACTTGTAAATTCCAGCACAGTGCTGTGCCAGCGATAAAATAACATCTCTTTGAAGTGAACAGATACCTAGGATTAAGCATGAACAGATTGATGACGCAGTGCAATTGTTCTAAAAAGGCCTGACGTTAACCTTTAGTAAAAGCGTGATGGAATAAAGAGGAAGTTTATTGTATAACGCAAAGTAAGATGAGTCCAGACTATAAACAAGCTGAGTCAAAGAAGATATGAGTAACATGGTTTATTATGCCAACTTCACGGTACTATTGAGCATTAGCGATACTGCAAATTCACAAGCTAGCAGCACATATAATAAGGATCTCGCCCAAGCTTCACAGGTAGCGACAGCAAAAAAAAACAACACTCTAGTGAGAGGCTTATATATACAAATGATAATTAATACCCAAATGCGTAATGCATAAACTTGACTTAGTCTAAGAAATGTGCAAAGAGTAGTAAGCAAGCTGCAGCAAGATACATATTAGATATACATGCTTGAAGTGATAGATTTTATTTTAAGTGTGCAATGCAATATTTATTGTTTTCTCTGTGATTATGTGATTATTGAATCCCTTTCCTAAGTGCAAATCCTTTAAGATCCTTGATCCTATCCACTCCTCAGGATCAACTTGTAAAGATGCACGTGTGCTTAGGAAGTGAGGCACTACTTATAAAAATGAGTAGGTTCGCGACGCGCATATTGCTTTTGTAATGCGCAATGTAAATTAAATTTTCGACCTGGTTGAGGAGTAATTTAAATTCTATCGACGATCAGCGAGTAGGCCCGCTTTTCCCATTTTTTTTTCGACTGTTTGTATTTCTACACGAAACTCAGAGGCGGAATTGCTATTTTCAAATCTGTCCTCGAACTTTCTTTAAGTACAAGCACATACGAGAAAAACTTTTGACATAAATGAAGCTCCCCTCACAAGTCACTAAATAAGACGAGCACTAAAAAAAAAAGTATTGGTCCTACAAAATGAATAAGCAAGCGTGATAAAGATTACTATGAATGAAATTAATTTGTAAAGGAGATTGGAATGGATTCGGTCAAAGAAAAAGGACTCATAATAGCCTACCTGTGATCGTAGGCTTAAATAAAAAAAAAGACTAATTAAGAAACAATTGTTTTGATTCAAAGTGGTCAATTAGATTATTTCTCGATTTAAATAAACTCTTGTAAATATTAGTATGTAAATCAACTTGTAAACACCGTGTGATGTTATGACGCGAGAATTTCTGTTAATACACCGTTCACGCAGACGCTCACCACAGTGCAAGTGAAGTTTTAAAGTTCGACGATTGTCAGTGGCAGTATTCTACTGCACCATATGTGTGAACAATTTCGTTGATGTGTGCAGTGTGTAATAATCAGTGTCATTCCACACATGCAGTTGCAGCGGTAGCTACCACTTACCTGTGAATCCGTAACTGGATAGTGGACAGGAAGTGATGTGAGGCAGTTTCGGTGGCAGAAGCTCCCTCCAGCAATCTAAAAAGCACAAAGCCACGATCCGCCGAACAAAAGCGACGCACGGCACCTCAAGCGCGAAATCAACGCTCTGCAAGAAAGCTCCGGTCACGTGCGCGCGCACAGAATGAATTTCAAGATTGCTCGCAACAGTGGGGGCGGACAGCCACCACGTGACGAAATAATGTAAACGTTCAACCGACAACACAGTTGCTGTGCGCTACATTCTGTAGCAAAAACATTCACACCCAGTACTGAAACATTTTGTATGTATCATAAACCTTCCGAGAGACTCTAAAATAGAGAAGTTAACGTAATTATTATAATGACTGATTGTACACAGAGACAAGTCACAAGGTCACCTCTGAACACTGTTGAAATGTAAACTTTGACGAGAGGTCACGATACGAATGAAAATAAGCACACGAAAATACGTCAAAGGATCCGATCCTTCCTATATCCCATCCCACATGTATATAAAATTAGTTTTGTAAGCTATTCTAATATAAGATATTTTATCTGTTTCATATGGGAAATAATTCGGAGAGCCACACTCGAGCCCTGAAAGTGAAAGATATGGACTTCCTTGTCGAAGCCATCACCAGTGGCCGCTCTACAAATAGTGTATGTGCGACGAAAATAAATGTATAATTAAGTGCGACGACGGACAAGGCAATCAATCGACAAGACGATGACAATATAATGAATACTGTCAAAACAGAAAGTTGTGTACCAGTTGTGATAGTCAAATTACTTTTGCAACGATGAAAAATGAAGTGTGACTCTATTTCCTTATAAATTTTGTAAATATGTGTACTTATAGCCTTAATTTTAAGAATCACCAAGAAAGACTGAATCCATGCAAACACTGATAGAAAACAGAACAAATTCACAATGATCCACCGTCAGTAATTACAAATTGAAACGTTAACTATGGAATTAATATGAAATTAAACTTTTAATAACCTGTGTGTTACACCCGAAAATCACAAATATTCCAATGGGCATGAGGATGAAAGTAATACCTTCGGTATTCCTTCCCTCCTCATGGGAGGCAGTGTAATATTAGTAATTTTCGCCTCACAAACATTAATATACGCTCAATAGTAAACGCCTGATGGCCTAAAGTTATCGAAAAATTGTAAAGTAAAAGAAATGAATCATCGCATAGCAGCGACAGAATCTATTATTCTTTATCTTTGCCCTTCTTGCGCGGTGCCAGTAAATCTCTATGTACATGTATCGATTAATGGTATAAAAAAAAGAATTCTGTTGTTTCAAGACAAATGAGGCCTTTCGCGCCTCACCTTTTACTGTTTTGTGTTCCATGAGAGGCGGACGCAGACTTGCTGCGTTCCACAACTGTATTTTATATTTGATGTGAAAATATTGAGTGAATATGCTAATTGTTATTTTTTTTCAATCACAAAAGATGTAGTTTCTTGTAACTGATATCGAACAGACAGCGTCAAGAGGACATTTTGACTGTTATGTATAAAGTATTTAACCACAATGGTCATCTATTGTAATTTAATATGAAAAGGTACGTAGCATTAAAAAAAACGTGTGTTAAAGATAAGTGTGCTTATTTTCGTAAATTAACCTTGATGAGTCCATCTCCTTATTTACTTAACTGTTAATTATTTTGTGTTACTTCATCATCAGAAATTACGATCACGCTGATGGGCCGAACGCAGCATGAGGCAGAAGGAACATTATCGTTTTCCTATTATTTCTGAACCAACTTTTTTTAATTGTGTAGTGTAGCATTTCTTTTAAAGTCTATAAATCTTCTGGTCCCTTAGTGTTGATCCGGGTATGACTACATCGCGACTATAAAAATGCACAGAAATGATAATGTTTCTTCCGAGCGATCTCAAATATATATATCAATATGCTGCTCTTATTCAGGTATTTAATGGTCAACGTATGTTATTATAATAATGTAATAAATCCCTGATTCTGTTGCCAAGTGGCCCACCAAAATATTCACTTTTTCGACATTAAAAAAAAAAGTAACAATTCTTTTTATGTTTTGTCCCCCAAGAGCAACGCTACACCATCCGATGAACTATTCCTTCTATACTGCATCCCCCGCTCCCTTACATTGACGAATTAACACAGAAATTGCGTCGATATGAAATACTATGTGTTATTTGACATCTCCTTCCAAATCGAGTAACGATTCTATGGAAACGACTGGATTTTCTTTTGGAATACGAGCATCTCCTTTCCGATGCACTATACCTTCTTTACTGTATCCCTCGCTCCCTCACATTAACGAATTGACACAGAAATTGCGTCGCTATGAAATACTATGTGTTCTATGACTTCTCCTTCTACATCGAGTAACGTTTCTATGGAAACGACAGGATATACTTTTGGGATACGAGTATCTCCTTTCCGATGCACTATTCCTTCTTTACTGCATCCCTCGCTCTCTCTTATTGAGGATTTAACACAGAAATTGCGTCGCTATGAAATACTATGTGTTCTATGACATCTCCTTCTAAATCGAGTAACGTTTATATGGAAACGACAAGATTTTCTTTTGGGATACGACTATCTTTTTTCCGATGCACTATTCCTTCTGTACTGCATCCTTCGCTCCCCCACATTGAAGAAATAACACAGAAATTGCGTTGCTATGTAATACTATGGGTTCTATGACTTCTCCTTCTAAAACGAGTAATATTTCTATGGAAACGACAGGATTTTCTTTTGGAATACGAGTATCTCCTTTGCGATGTATTAATCCCTCTTTACTGCATCTCTCACTCCCTCACATAGAAGAATTAATACAGATATTGCACCGCTCTGAAATACAATAGGTTCTATGGCATCTCCTACGAAATCGAGTAACATTTCTATGGAAACGAGAGGACTTTCTCTTGGCATACGACTATCTCCATTCCGATGCACTATTCCTTCTTTACTACAACCCTCCCTCCGTCACATTGACGAATTAACACAGAAATTTTGTCGCTATGAAATTCTATGTTTTCCATGACTTCTCTTTCTAAATCGAGTAACGTCTCAATGGAAACGACAGGATTTTCTTTTGGGATACGAGTACCTCCTTTAGGATGCACTAATCCTTCATTACCGCATCCCTCGCCCCCTCACAGTGACGAATGAGCACAGAAATTTCGTCGCTATGATACACCATGGGTTCTATGAGTTCTCCATCTAAAACGAGTTACGTTTTATGGAAACGACTGGATTTTCATTTGGGATATGAGTATCTCCTTTTCGATGCACTATTCCTTCTTTACTGCATTCCTCGCTCCCTCACATTGACGAATTACCTTAGAAATTGCGTCGCTATGAAATACTATGTGTTCTATGACTTCTCGTTCTAAATCGAGTAACGTTTCTGTGGAAACAACTGGAATTTCTTTGGGGATACGAGTATTTCCTTTCCGATGCACTAATCCTCCTTGACTGCATCCTTCGCTCCCCCACATTGACGAATTAACACAGAAATTGTGTCGCTATGAAATACTATGGGTTCTATGACTTCTTCAAAATCGAGTAACGTTTCTATGGAAACGACAGGATGGTCTTTTAAGATACGACTGTCTCCTCTCCGATGCACTATTCCTTCTTTACTGCATCCCTCGCTTCCGACCATTGACGAATTAACACAGAAATTGCGTCGCTATGAAATACTATGTGTTCTACGACTTCTCCTTCTAAAACGAGTAACGTTTTTACGGAAACGACAGGATTATCTTTTGCGATATGAGTATCTCCGTTCCGATGCGCTATTCCTTCCTTTCTGCATCCCTCGCTCCCTCACATTGACGAATGTCCAGAGGAAATTTTTCGCTATGATATACTATGTGTTCTATGACTTCTCCAACTAAATCGAGTAACGTTTCTATGGAAACGACTGGTATTCTTTTGGGATACGAGTATCTCCTTTCCGATGCACTATTCCTTCTTTACTGCATCCCTCGCACCCTCACATTAACGAATTGACTCAGAAATTGCGTCGCTATGAAATACTATGGGTTCTACGACTTCTCCTTCAACATCGAGTAACGTTTCTATGGAAACGACACTACTTTTTTTTGGGATACGAGTATCTCCTTTCCGATGCACTATATCTTCTTTACTGCATACCTCGCTCACTCACATTGACGAATTAACACAGAAATTGCGTCACAATGAAATAGTATAAGTTCTATGACATCTGCTTCTAAAACGATTAACGTTTCTATGGAAACGACAGGATTTTCTTTTGGAATACCACTCTCACCCATCCGATGAACTATTCCTTCTATACTGCATCCCCCGCTCCCTTACATTGACGAATTAACACAGAAATTGCGTCGCTATGAAATACTATGTGTTCTATGATATCTCCTTCCAAATCGAGTAACGATTCTATGGAAACGACAGCATTTTCTTTTGGTATACGACTGTCTCTTTTCCGATGCACTATTCCCTCTATGCTGCATCCCTCGCTCCCTCACATTGACGAATTAACACAGAAATTGCGTCACTATGAAATACAATGAGTTCTATGACATCTCCTTCCAAATCGAGTAACGTTTCTATGGATACGACAGGATTTTCCTTAGGGATACGACTATCTCACTTCCCATGCACTATTCCTTCTTTACTGCAACTCTCGCTCCCTCACATTGACGAATTAACACAGAAATTGCGTCGCATTGAAATACTATGTGATCTATGACTTCACCTTCTAATTCGAATAACGTTTATATGTAACGACAGGATTTTTTTTGGGGATACGAATATCTCACTTCCGATGAACTATTCCTTCTTTACTGCATCCCTCGCTCCCTCACGTTGACGCATTAACACAGAAATTGCGGCACTACGAAATACTACAGGTTCTATCGCTTCTCCTTCTAAATCGAGTAACGTTTCTATGGAAACGACAGGATTTCCTTTTGGGATACGCCTATCTTTTTTCCGATGCACTATTCCTTCTTTACTGCATCCTTCGCTCCCTCACATTGAAGAAATAACACAGAAATTGCGTTGCTATGAAATACTATGGGTTCTATGACTTCTTCTAAATCGAGTAACGTTTCTATGGAAACGACAGGATTTTCTTTTGGGAGACGAGTATCTCCTTTCCGATGCACTATATCTTCTTTACTGCATACCTCGCTCACTTACATTGACGAATTAACACAGAAATTGCGTCACAATGAAATACTATGAGTTCTATGACATCTGCTTCTAAAACGATAAACGTTTCTATGGAAGCGACAGGATTTTCTTTTGGGATACGACTATCTCCTTTCCGATGCACTATTCCTTCTTTACTGCATCCCTCGCTCCCTCTCATTGACGAATAAACACAGAAATTGCGTCGCTATGAAATACTACGTGTTCTATGATTTCTGCTTCAAAATACAATGACGTTTCTATGGAAACGACAGGATTATCTTTTGGAATACCACTCTCACCCATCCGATGAACTATTCCTTCTATACTGCATCCCCCGCTCCCTTACATTGACGAATTAACACAGAAATTGCGTCGCTATGAAATACTATGTGTTCTATGATATCTCCTTCCAAATCGAGTAACGATTCTATGGAAACGACAACATTTTCTTTTGGTATACGACTGTCTCTTTTCCGATGCACTACTCCCTCTATGCTGCATCCCTCGCTCCCTCACATTGACGAATAAACACAGAAATTGCGTCGCTATGAAATACTACGTGTTTTATGACTTCTGCTTCAAAATACAGTGACGTTTCTATGGAAACGAAAGGTTTGTCTTTTGGAATACCACTCTCACCCATCCGATGAACTATTCCTTCTATACTGCATCCCTCGGTCCCTCACATTGACGAATTAACACAGAAATTGCGTCGCTATGAAATACTATGTGTTCTATGACATCTCCTTCCAAATCGAGTAACGATTCTATGGAAACGACAGGATTTCCAATTGGGATACGCCTATGTTTTTTCCGATGCACTATTCCTTCTTTACTGCATCCTTCGCTCCCTCACATTGAAGAAATAACACAGAAATTGCGTTGCTATGAAATACTATGGGTTCTATGACTTCTCCTTCTAAATCGAGTAACGTTTCTATGGAAACCACAGGATTTTCTTTTGGGATACGAGTATCTCCTTTGCGATGTATTATTCCCTCTTTACTGCATCCTTCGCTCCCTCACATTGAAGAAATAACACAGAAATTGCGTTGCTATGAAATACTATGGGTTCTATGACTTCTCCTTCTAAATCGAGTAACGTTTCTATGGAAACCACAGGATTTTCTTTTGGGATACGAGTATCTCCTTTGCGATGTATTATTCCCTCTTTACTGCATCTCTCACTCCCTCACATTGACGAATTAAAACAGAAATTGCGTTGCTACGAAATACTATGGTTTCTATGACAACTCCTTCAAAATCGAGTAACGTTTCTTTGGAAACGAGAGGATTTTCTTTTGGGATACGTGTATGTCCTTTCCAATGCTCTATTCCTTCTTTACTGCATCCCCTGCTCCCTCACATTAACGAATTAACACAGAAATTGCGTCGCTATGAAGTACAACGTGTTCTATGACTTCTGCTTCAAAATGGAGTGACGTATCTATGGAAACGACTGGATTTTCTTTTGGGATACGACTCTCACCCTTCCGATGAAGCATTCCTTTTATACTGCATCCCTCGCTCCCTCACATTGACGAATTAACACAGAAATTGCGTCGCTATGAAATACTATGTGTTCTATGACATCTCCTTCCAAATCGAGTAACGATTCTATGGAAACGACAGGCTTTTCTTTTGGGACACGACTGTCTCTTTTTCGATGTACTATTCCCTCTATGCTGCATCCCTCGAACCCTCACATTGACGAACTAACACAGAAATTGCGTCACTATGATATACTATGAGATCTATGACATCTCCGTCCCAATCGAGTAACTTTTCTATGGATACGACAGGATTTTCTTTAGGGATATGACTTACTCACTTCCGATACACTATTCCTTCTTTACTGCATCCCTCGCTCCCTCACATTGACGAATTAACACAGACTTTGCGTCGCTATGATATACTATGGGTTCTATGGCATCTCCTTCTAAATCGTGTAACGTTTCTATGGAAACGACCGGATTCTCTTTTGGCATACGAGTATCTCCTTTCCGAGACACTATTCCTTCTTTACTGCATCCCTCGCTCCCTCACATTGACGAATTAACACAGAAATTGTGTCGCTATGAAATACTATAGGTTCTATGGCTTCTTCAAAATCGAGTAACGTTTCTATGGAAACGACAGGATGGTCTTTTAAGATACGACTGTCTCCTCTCCGATGCACTATTCCTTCTTTACTGCATCCCTCGCTTCCGAACATTGACTAATTAACACAGAAATTGCGTCGCTATGAAATACTATGTGTTCTACGGCTTCTCCTTCTAAAACGAGTAACGTTTTTACGGAAACGACAGGATTATCTTTTGCGATATAAGTATCTCCGTTCCGATGCGCTATTCCTTCCTTTCTGCATCCCTCGCTCCCTCACATTGACGAATGTCCAGAGGAAATTTGTCGCTATGATATACTATGTGTTCTATGACTTCTCCAACTAAATCGAGTAACGTTTCTATGGAAACGACTGGATTTTCTTTTGGGATACGAGTATCTCCTTTCCGATGCACTATTCCTTCTTTACTGCATCCCTCGCACCCTCACATTAACGAATTGACACAGAAATTGCGTCGCTATGAAATACTATGGGTTCTACGACTTCTCCTTCAATATCGAGTAACGTTTCTATGGAAACGACACTACTTTCTTTTGGGATACGAGTATCTCCTTTCCGATGCACTATATCTTCTTTACTGCATACCTCGCTCACTCACATTGACGAATTAACACAGAAATTGCGTCACAATGAAATAGTATGAGTTCTGTGACATCTGCTTCTAAAACGATTAATGTTTCTATGGAAGCGACAGGATTTTCTTTTGGGATACGACTATCTCCTTTCCGATGCACTATTCCTTCTTTACTGCATCCCTCGCTACCTCACATTGACGAATAAACACAGAAATTGCGTCGCTATGAAATACTACGTGTTCTATGATTTCTGCTTCAAAATACAGTGACGTTTCTATGGAAACGACAGGATTTATTTTTGGAATACCACTCTCACCCATCCGATGAACTATTCCTTCTATACTGCATCCCCCGCTCCCTTACATTGATGAATTAACACAGAAATTGCGTCGCTATGAAATACTATGTGTTCTATGATATCTCCTTCCAAATCGAGTAACGATTCTATGGAAACGACAGCATTTTCTTTTGGTATACGACTGTCTCTTTTCCGATGCACCATTCCGTCTATGCTGCATCCCTCGCTCCCTCACATTGACGAATTAACACAGAAATTGCGTCACTATGAAATACAATGAGTTCTATGACATCTCCTTCCAAATCGAGTAACGTTTCTATGGATACGACAGGATTTTCCTTAGGGATACGACTATCTCACTTCCCATGCACCATTCCTTCTTTACTGCAACTCTCGCTCCCTCACATTGACGAATTAACACAGTAATTGCGTCGCATTGATATACTATGTGATCTATGACTTCACCTTCTAATTCGAATAACGTTTATATGTAACGACAGGATTTTTTTTGGGGATACGAATATCTCACTTCCGATGAACTATTCCTTCTTTACTGCCTCCCTCGCTCCCTCACGTTGACGCGTTAACACAGAAATTGCGTCACTACGAAATACTACAGGTTCTATGACTTCTCCTTCTAAAACGAGTAACGTTTCAATGGCAACGACAGGATATTCTTTTGGGATACGAGTACCTCCTTTAGGATGCACTAATCCTTCATTACCGCATCCCTCGCCCCCTCACAGTGACGAATGAGCACAGAAATTTCGTCGCTATGATACACCATGGGTTCTATGAGTTCTCCATCTAAAACGAGTTACGTTTTATGGAAACGACTGGATTTTCGTTTGGGATATGAGTATCTCCTTTCCGATGCACTATTCCTTCTTTACTGCATTCCTCGCTCCCTCACATTGACGAATTACCTTAGAAATTGTGTCGCTATGAAATACTATGGGTTCTATGACTTCCTCAAAATCGAGTAACGTTTCTATGGAAACGACAGGATGGTCTTTTAAGATACGACTGTCTCCTCTCCGATGCACTATTCCTTGTTTACTGCATCCCTCGCTTCCGAACATTGACGAATTAACACAGAAATTGCGTCGCTATGAAATACTATGTGTTCTACGACTTCTCCTTCTAAATCGAGTAACGTTTCTATGGAAACGACAGGATTTCCTTTTGGGATACGCCTATCTTTTTTCCGATGCACTATTCCTTCTTTACTGCATCCTTCGCTCCCTCACATTGAAGAAATAACACAGAAATTGCGTTGCTATGAAATACTATGGGTTCTATGTCTTCTCCTTCTAAATCGAGTAACGTTTCTCTGGGAGCGACAGGATTTTCTTTTGGGATACGAGTATCTCCTTTCCGATGCACTATTTCTTCTTTACTGCATACCTCACTCACTCACATTGACGAATTAACACAGAAATTGCGTCGCTATGAAATACTACGTGTTTTATGACTTCTGCTTCAAAATACAGTGACGTTTCTATGGAAACGAAAGGTTTGTCTTTTGGAATACCACTCTCACCCATCCGATGAACTATTCCTTCTATACTGCATCCCTCGGTCCCTCACATTGACGAATTAACACAGAAATTGCGTCGCTATGAAATACTATGTGTTCTATGACATCTCCTTCCAAATCGAGTAACGATTCTATGGAAACGACAGGATTTCCAATTGGGATACACCTATGTTTTTTCCGATGCACTATTCCTTCTTTACTGCATCCTTCGCTCCCTCACATTGAAGAAATAACACAGAAATTGCGTTGCTATGAAATACTATGGGTTCCATGACTTCTCCTTCTAAATCGAGTAACGTTTCTATGGAAACGACAGGATTTTCTTTTGGGATACGAGTATCTCCTTTGTGATGTATTATTCCCTCTTTACTGCATCTCTCACTCCCTCACATTGACGAATTAAAACAGAAATTGCGTTGCTACGAAATACTATGGGTTCTATGACAACTCCTTCAAAATCGAGTAACGTTTCTTTGGAAACGACAGGATTTTCTTTTGGGATACGTGTATGTCCTTTCCAATGCTCTATTCCTTCTTTACTGCATCCCCTGCTCCCTCACATTAACGAATTAACACGGAAATTGCGTCGCTATGAAGTACAACGTGTGCTATGACTTCTGCTTCAAAATAGAGTGACGTATCTATGGAAACGACTGGATTTTCTTTTGGGATACGACTCTCACCCTTCCGATGAAGTATTCCTTCTATACTGCATCCCTCGCTTCCTCACATTGACGAATTAACACAGAAATTGCATCGCTATGAAATACTATGTGTTCTATGACTTCTCCTTCCAAATCGAGTAACGATTCTATGGAAATGACAGGCTTTTCTTTTGGGACACGACTGTCTCTTTTTCGATGTACTATTCCCTCTATGCTGCATCCCTCGAACCCTCACATTGACGAACTAACACAGAAATTGCGTCACTATGATATACTATGAGATCTATGACATCTCCTTCCCAATCGAGTAACTTTTCTATGGATACGACAGGATTTTCTTTAGGGATATGACTTACTCACTTCCGATACACTATTCCTTCTTTACTGCATCCCTCGCTCCCTCACATTGACGAATTAACACAGACTTTGCGTCGCTATGATATACTATGGGTTCTATGGCATCTCCTTCTAAATCGTGTAACGTTTCTATGGAAACGACCGGAATCTCTTTTGGCATACGAGTATCTCCTTTCCGAGACACTATTCCTTCTTTACCGCATCCCTCGCTCCCTCACATTGACGAATTGACACAGATATTGCGTTGCTATGAAATACTATGTGTTCCATGACATCTCCTTGTAAATCGAGTAACGTTACAATGGAAACGACAGGATTTACTTTTCGGATACGACTATCTTTTATACGATGCACTATGCCTTCTTTACTGCATCCTTCGCTCCCTCACATTGAAGAAATAACACAGAAATTGCGTTGCTATGAAATACTATGGGTTCTAAGACTTCTCTTTTTAAATCGAGTAACGGTTCTATGGAAACGATAGGTTTTGCATTTGGGATACGAGTATCTCCTTTCGGATGCATTATTCCCTCTTTACTGCATCTCTCACTCCCTCACATTGACGAATTGACACACAAATTGCGACGCTATGAAATACAATTGTTTCTATGACTTCTCCTTCTAAATCGAGTAACGTTTCAATGGAAACGAGAAGACGTCCTTTTGTGATACGACTATCTCCATTCTGATGCATTACTCCCTCTTTACTGCATCCCTCACACCCTCATATTGACGAATTAACACAGAAATTGCGTCGCTATGAAATACTGTGGGTTCTATGACATCTCCATCTAAATGGAGAAGCGTTTCTATGGAACCGACAGGATTTTCTTTTGGGATACGACTATCTCCATTCCGATGAACTATTCCTTCTTTACTGCATCCCTCGCTCCCTCACATTGACGAATTAACACAGAAATTGCGACGCTATGAAATAGTATGTGTTCAATGACATCTCCTTCCAAATCGAGTAACGTTTCTATGGAAACGACAGGATTTTCTTTTGGGATACGACTATCTCTTTTCCGATGCTGCATCCCTCGCTCCCTCACATTGACGAATTAACACAGCAATTGCGCCGCTATGAAATACTACGTGTTCTATGACTTCTGCTTCAAAATGGAGTGACGTTTCTATGGAAAGGACTGGATTTTCTTTTGGGACACGACTCTCAACCTTCCGATGAACTATTCCTTCTATACTGCATCCCTCGCTCCCTCACATTGACGAATTAACACAGCAATTGCGTCGCTATGAAATACTATGTGTTCTATGACATTTCCTTCCCAATCGAGTAACGTATCTGTGGATACGACAGGATATTCTTTAGGGATACGACTATCTCACTTATGATGCACTATTCCTTCTTTACTGCATCCCTCGCTTCCTCACATTGACGAATTATCACAGACATTGCGTCGCTATGATATACAATGGGTTCTATGGCATCTCCTCCTAAATCGTGTAACGTTTCTATGGAGACGACCGGATTTTCTTTTGGCATACGAGTATCTCTTTCCGATACACTATTCCTTCTTTACTGCATCCCTCGCTCCCTCACATTGACGAATTAACACAGAAATTGCGTCGCAATGAAATACTATGTGTTCTATGACATCTCCATCTAATTCGAGTAACGTTTCAATGGAAACGACAGAATTGTCTTTTGGGATACGACTATCTATTATACGATGCACTATGCCTTCTTTACTGCATCCTTCGCTCCCTCACATTGAAGAAATGACACAGAAATTGCGTTGCTATGAAATACTATGGGTTCTAAGAATTCTCTTTTTAAATCGAGTAATGGTTCTATGGAAACGACAGGTTTTGCATATGGGATACGAGTATCTCCTTTCCGATGCACTAATCCTTCTTTACCGCATCCCTCGCCCCCTCACATTGACGAATGAGCACAAAAATTTCGTCGCTATGAAACACTATGGGTTCTACGAGTTCTCCTTCTAAAATGAGTAACGTTTTATGGAAACGCCTGGCTTTTCATTTGGGATGTGAGTATCTCCTTTCCGATGCACTATTCCTTCTTTACTGCATTCCTCGCTCCCTCACATTGACGAAGTTACACAGAAATTGCATCGCTATGATATACTATGGGTTCCATGACGTCTCATTCTAAATCGAGGAACGTTTCTATGGAGACGACAGGATTTTCTTTTGGCATACGACTATCTCCTTTCTGGTGCACTATTCCTTCCTTACTGCAACCCTCGCTCCCCCAAATTGACGAAATAATACAGAAATTGCGTCGTCAAGAAATACTTTGGGTTCTATGACTTCTCCAAAATTGAGTAACGTTTCTATGGAACGACTGGATTTCCTTTTGGGTTACGACTATCAGCTTTCCGATGCACTATTACATCCCTACTGCATCCCTCGCACCCTCACATTGACGAATTAACACAAACATTGCGTCGCTATGAAATACTATGTGTTCTATGACTTCTCCTTCAAAATCGAGTAACGTTTCAGTAGAAACGACACTATTTTCTTTTGGGATACGTGTATCTCCTTTCTGATGCACTATTTCTTCTTTACTACATCCCTCGCTCCCTCACATTGACGAATTAACACAGAAATTGCGTCGCTATGAAATACTATGGGTTCTATGACATCTACTTCTAAAACGAAAAGCGTGTCTATGGAAGCGACAGGATTTTCTTTTGGGATAAGAGTATCTCTTTTCCGATGCACTATTCCTTCATTACTGCATCCCTCGCTCCCTCACATTGACGAATTAACGCAGAAATTGCGTCGCTATGAAATCCCTTGGGTTCTACGACATCTCCTTCTGAATCGAATAACGTTTCTATGGAAACGACAGGATTTTTTTTTGGGTTACGACTATATCATTTCCGATGTACTATTCCATCTTTACTGCATCCCTCGCTCCCTCCCACTGACGAATTATCACAGAAATTTCGTCGCAAGGAAATACTATGTGTTCTATGACATCTCCTTCTAAATCCAATGACGTTTCTATAGAAACGACATGATTTTCTTTTGGGATACGACTATCCCCTTTCCGATGCACTATTCCTTCTTTATTGCATCCCTCGCTCCCTCACATTGACGAATAAACACAGAAATTGCGTCGCTATGAAATACTACGTGTTCTATGATTTCTGCTTCAAAATACAGTGACGTTTCTATGGAAACGACAGGATTTTCTTTTGGAATACCACTCTCACCCTCCGATGAACTATTCCTTCTATACTGCATCCCCCGCTCCCTTACATTGACGAATTAACACAGAAATTGCGTCGCTATGAAATACTATGTGTTCTATGATATCTCCTTCCAAATCGAGTAACGATTCTATGGAAACGACAGCATTTTCTTTTGGTATACGACTGTCTCTTTTCCGATGCACTATTCCCTCTATGCTGCATCCCTCGCTCCCTCACATTGACGAATTAACACAGAAATTGCGTCACTATGAAATACAATGAGTTCTATGACATCTCCTTCCAAATAGAGTAACGTTTCTATGGATACGACAGGATTTTCCTTAGGGATACGACTATCTCACTTCCCATGCACTATTCCTTCTTTACTGCAACTCTCGTTCCCTCACATTGACGAATTAACACAGAAATTGCGTCGCATTGAAGTACTATGCGATCTATGACTTCACCTTCTAATTCAAATAACGTTTATATGTAACGACAGGATTTTTTTTGGGGATACGAATATCTCACTTCCGATGAACTATTCCTTCTTTACTGCATCCCTCGCTCCCTCACGTTGACGCATTAACACAGAAATTGCGTCACTACGAAATACTACAGGTTCTATCACTTCTCCATCTAAATCGAGTAACGTTTCTATGGAAACGACAGGATTTCCTTTTGGGATACGCCTATCTTTCTTCCGATGCACTATTCCTTCTTTACTGCATCCTTCGCTCCCTCACATTGAAGAAATAACACAGAAATTGCGTTGCTATGAAATACTATGCTTTCTATGACTTCTCCTTCTAAATCGAGTAACGTTTCTATGGAAACGACAGGATTTTCTTTTGGGATACGAGTATCTCCTTTGCGATGTATTATTCCCTCTTTACTGCATCTCTCACTCCCTCACATTGACGAATTAAAACAGAAATTGTGTTGCTACGAAATACTATGGGTTCTATGACAACTCCTTCAAAATCGAGTAACGTTGTTTAGAAACGACAGGATTTTCTTTTGGGATACGTGTATGTCCTTTCCAATGCTCTATTCCTTCTTTACTGCATCCCCTGCTCCCTCACATTAACGAATTAACACAGAAATTGCGTCGCTATGAAGTACAACGTGTTCTATGACTTCTGCTTCAAAATGGAGTGACGTATCTATGGAAACGACTGGATTTTCTTTTGGGATACGACTCTCACCCTTCCGATGAAGTATTCCTTCTATACTGCATCCTCGCTCCCTCACATTGGCGATTTAACACAGAAATTGCGACGCTATGAAATAGTATGTGTTCAATGACATCTCCTTCCAAATCGAGTAACGTTGCAATGGAAACGACAGGATTTTCTTTTGGGATACGACTATCTCTTTTCCGATGCACTATTTCCTCTATGCTGCATCCCTCGAACCCTCACATTGACGAACTAACACAGAAATTGCGTCACTATGATATAGTATGAGATCTATGACATCTCCTTCCCAATCGAGTAACTTTTCTATGGATACGACAGGATTTTCTTTAGGGATATGACTTACTCACTTCCGATACACTATTCCTTCTTTACTGCATACCTCGCTCCCTCACATTGACGAATTAACACAGACTTTGCGTCGCTATGATGTACTATGGGTTCTATGGCATCTCCTTCTAAATCGTGTAACGTTTCTATGGAAACGACCGGGTTCTCTTTTGGCATACGAGTATCTCCTTTCCGAGACACTATTCCTTCTTTACCGCATCCCTCGCTCCCTCACATTGACGAATTAACACAGAAATTTCGTTGCTATGAAATACTATGTGTTCCATGACATCTCCTTGTAAATCGAGTAACGTTTCAATGGAAACGACAGGATTTACTTTTCGGATACGACTATCTTTTATACGATGCACTATGCCTTCTTTACTGCATCCTTCGCTCCCTCACATTGAAGAAATAACACAGAAATTGCGTTGCTATGAAATACTATGGGTTCTAAGACTTCTCTTTTTAAATCGAGTAACGGTTCTATGGAAACGATAGGTTTTGCATTTGGGATACGAGTATCTCCTTTCGGATGCATTATTCCCTCTTTACTGCATCTCTCACTCCCTCACATTGACTAATTAACACAGAAATTGCGCCGCTATGAAATACAATTGTTTCTATGACTTCTCCTTCTAAATCGAGTAACGTTTCTATGGAAACGAGAAGACGTCCATTTGTGATACGACTATCTCCATTCTGATGCATTATTAACTCTTTACTGCATCCCTCACACCCTCATATTGACGAATTAACACAGAAATTGCGTCGCTATGAAATACTGTGGGTTCTATGACATCTCCATCTAAATGGAGAAGCGTTTCTATGGAAGCGACAGGATTTTCTTTTGGGATACGACTATCTCCATTCCGATGAACTATTCCTTCTTTACTGCATCCCTCGCTCCCTCACATTGACGAATTAACACAGAAATTGCGACGCTATGAAATAGTATGTGTTCAATGACATCTCCTTCCAAATCGAGTAACGTTTCTATGGAAACGACAGGATTTTCTTTTGGGATACGACTATCTCTTTTCCGATGCACTATTCCCTCTATGCTGCATCCCTCGCTCCCTCACATTGACGAATTAACACAGCAATTGCGCCGCTATGAAATACTACGTGTTCTATGACTTCTGCTTCAAAATGGAGTGACGTTTCTATGGAAAGGACTGGATTTTCTTTTGGGACACGGCTCTCAACCTTCCGATGAACTATTCCTTCTATACTGCATCCCTCGCTCCCTCACATTGACGAATTAACACAGCAATTGCGTCGCTATGAAATACTATGTGTTCTATGACATTTCCTTCCCAATCGAGTCACGTTTCTGTGGATACGACAGGATATTCTTGAGGGATACGACTATCTCACTTATGATGCACTATTCCTTCTTTACTGCATCCCTCGCTTCCTCACATTGACGAATTATCACAGACATTGCGTCGCTATGATATACAATGGGTTCTATGGCATCTCCTTCTAAATCGTGTAACGTTTCTATGGAGACGACCGGATTTTCTTTTGGCATACGAGTATCTCTTTCCGAGACACTATTCCTTCTTTACTGCATCCCTCGCTCCCTCACATTGACGAATTAACACAGAAATTGCGTCGCAATGAAATACTATGTGTTCTATGACATCTCCATCTAATTCGAGTAACGTTTCAATGGAAACGACAGAATTGTCTTTTGGGATACGACTATCTATTATACGATGCACTATGCCTTCTTTACTGCATCCTTCGCTCCCTCACATTGAAGAAATAACACAGAAATTGCGTTGCTATGAAATACTATGGGTTCTAAGACTTCTCTTTTTAAATCGAGTCATGGTTCTATGGAAACGACAGGTTTTGCATATGGGATACGAGTATCTCCTTTCCGATGCACTATTCTTTCTTTACTGTAACCCTCGCTCCATCACATTGACGAACTAACACAGAAATTGCGTCGCTATGAAATACTGTGAGTTCTATGACTTCTCTCTCTGTATCGAATAACATTTCTTTGGAAACGACAGGATTTTCTTTTGGGATACGAGTACCTCCTTTCCGCTGCACTAATCCTTCTTTACCGCATCCCTCGCCCCCTCACATTGACGAATGAGCACAAAAATTTCGTCGCTATGAAACACTATGGGTTCTACGAGTTCTCCTTCTAAAATGAGTAACGTTTTATGGAAACGCCTGGCTTTTCATCTGGGATATGAGTATCTCCTTTCCGATGCACTATTCCTTCTTTACTGCATTCCTCGCTCCCTCACATTGACGAAGTTACACAGAAATTGCATCGCTATGAAATACTATGGGTTCCATGACGTCTCATTCTAAATCGAGGAACGTTTCTATGGAGACGACAGGATTTTCTTTTGGCATACGACTATCTCCTTTCTGGTGCACTATTCCTTCCTTACTGCAACCCTCGCTCCCCCAAATTGACGAAACAATACAGAAATTGCGTCGTCAAGAAATACTTTGGGTTCTATGACTTCTCCAAAATTGAGTAACGTTTCTATGGAACGACTGGATTTCCTTTTGGGTTACGACTATCAGCTTTCCGATGCACTATTGAATCCCTACTGCATCCCTCGCACCCTCACATTGACGAATTAACGCAGAAATTGCGTCGCTATGAAATCCCTTGGGTTCTACGACATCTCCTTCTGAATCGAATAACGTTTCTATGGAAACGACAGGATTTTTTTTTGGGTTACGACTATATCATTTCCGATGTACTATTCCATCTTTACTGCATCCCTCGCTCCCTCCCACTGACGAATTATCACAGAAATTTCGTCGCAAGGAAATACTATGTGTTCTATGACATCTCCTTCTAAATCCAATAACGTTTCTATAGAAACGACATGATTTTCTTTTGGGATACGACTATCCCCTTTCCGATGCACTATTTCTTCTTTATTGCATCCCTCGCTCCCTCACATTGATGAATTAACACAGAAACTGCGTCACTATGAATTACTATGGGTTCTATGACATCTCCTTGTAAATCGAGTAACTTTTCTACGGAAACGACAGGATTTTTTATTGGAATACGTCTATCTCCTTTCCGATGCACTATTCCTTCTTTACTGCATCCCTAGCTCCCTTTCGTCGATGAATTAACACAGAAATTGCGTCGCTATGAACTACTGTGGTTTCTATGACCTCTAATACTACATCGAGGAACGTTTCTATGGAAACGACAGGATCATCATTTGGGATCCGACTACCTCCTCTCCGATGCACTATTCCTTTTTTATTGCATCCCACGCTCCCTCACATTGACGAATGAACACAGAAATTGCGTCGTTATGAATTACTATTTGTTCTATGACTTCTGCTTCTAAATCGAAGACCGTTTCAATGGAAACGGCAGGATTTTCTTTTGGGATACGAGTATCTCCTTTCTGATGCACTATTCCTTATGTGCTGCATCGTTCGCTCCCTCACATTGACGAAATAACACAGAAATTGCGTCGCTATGAAATACTATGGGTTAAATGACGTCTCCTTCTAAATCGAGTAACGTTTCTATGGACACGACTGGATTTTCTTTTGGGATACGAGTATCTCCTTTCCGGTGCACTATTCCTTCCGTATTGAGTCCCTCGCTCCCTCACATTGACGAATTAACACAGAACCTGCGTCGCAATGATATACTATGGGTTCTATGACATCTCCTTCTAAAATGAATAACGTTTCTTTGTAAACGACAGTATTTTCTTTTGGGATACGATTCTCTCTTTTCCAATGCACTATTCCTTCTTTACTGCATCCCTCGCTGCCTCACATTGACGAATTAACACAAAAATTGCGTCGCTATGTTATACTACGTGTTCTGTGACATCTCCTTCTAAATTGAATAACGTATATATGGAAACGACTGGATTTTCTTTTGAGAGACGACTGTTTCCTTTCCGATGCACTATTCCGTCTTTACTGCATCCCTCGCTCACACACATTGACGAATTAACACAGAAATAGCGCCGCTATGAAATACTATGTGTTCCATGACTTCTCCGTCTAAATCGAGTAACGTTTCTATGCAATCGACAGGATTTTCTTTTGGGATACGACTATCTTCCTTCCGAAGCACTATTCCTTCTGTACTGAATCCCTCGCTCAGTCACATTGACGAGTTAACACAGAAATTGCGTCTTAATGAAATACTATGTGTTCTATGACATCTGCTTCTTAATCTATTTACGTTTCTATGGAAACGACAGGATTTTCTTTTGGGATAGGAGTATCTCCTTTCCGATGCACTATTCCATCTTTACTGCATCCCTCGCTCCCTCACATTGACAAATTAACACAGAAATTGCGTCGCTATGAAATACTATAGGTTCTATGACTTCTCCTTCTAAATCGAGTGACGTTTCTATGGAATCGAAAGGATTTTCCGTTGGAATACGCACATCTCCTTTCCGATGCACTATTCCTTCTTTACTGCATCCCTCGCTCCCTCACTTTGACGAAATCATATAGAAATTGCGTCGCTATGAAATACTATGGGTTCTACGGCATCTCCGCCTAAATCGAGTAATGTTTCAATGGAAACGACAGGATTATCTTTTGGGATACAACTATCTCCTTTCCGATGCACTATTCCTTCTCTTACTGGATTCCTCGCCCCCTCACATTGACGAATTATCACAGAAATTGCGTCGCTATGAAATACTATGGGTTCTATGTCTTCTCCTTCTGAATCGACTAACGTTTCTATAGAAACGACAGTACTTTCTTTTGGGATGATTCCATGTCCTTTCCGATGCACTATTCCTATTTTACTGCATCCCTCGTATAATGAATTCTACTCTGTAAATGATGAAAGTCTACATGAATGCAGGTTGCCGCTAGCTTGGTGTAATGTTTTGTCTGTACAGAAGTGTATCTGTCGCCTTTATCGCTCTTTCACCGTCACACATAAATCGGTACAATAAAGCCAGGGCTTCGTGTTTTCCTATTAGGCTGATCCGTGAAAAGACAGACAAACAATTATGCTAATGGAGGATTCTGAGTAATTTCTCGTATTTCATTCGCTCTCTCTCTCTGTCTCTCTTTCTCTCTCTCTGTTCTTTATCTGTGTACAGTTTAACTATATTATTTACGTGAAATCAGCCTAGTAGAATCTCTGGTGGAGCCCTTCGTCTTAATATTCAGCGGCTGGCTTGCTGGAAAAGATCTTTACATTTGTTATTATTATTAAGCGCTGCATTCAGTTGGGAAAATCGATCGTTTGAACAATTCGTTCAGTTTACGACAGATCTAAAATTTCAGATGTGGACGAAGACTTTTTGGACGATTTCAAAAAACTCAGAAATTGCAGGCTCTCTTCGTCACAGCTGATACTTCACAATTAATTACATGGCCCAGACAATCATCAATGGTTCAGACAGAGAACTCATTCATCATTCACTCTAGAGTAAAATGGTCACAAACCTTATTTCTGAGGAAAATTGTATATTGAATCCATGTCCGTACATGTTCCGTTTTCTGTAGGTTCCAAGTCTCATGTAATTGTCATTTACTGGTTTCTCTTTATCTATCACGCTAGCGGCACAAACTTTCCTAGCTCGCTTTAGCGCGAAGAAGAGTAAATAAATCTCCTTTAGCAATCCGACAATCTTCCAACCGATACTTCCGAAGCTGTTCCTCTCTCTCTCTATACTAACCATGGAGCATACATTTCTATACCTCTGTTGTACCAAAGAATAAATGTACTATAAAAATACCTTGGCGTCGACGAGATGTCGGCGCATATATTACTAGAAAATCTGATCAGATACTTTTCAAACGTAAATACATGTGGATGATTTGGTTGACCATTATTAATTATTGCGTGGTAGAGGGTAATTTTCCGTGGGGAGATTACAATGCCCCTCGCAGCGAGCGACGTTTGTGAGCTCAATTTTGATTCACCGAACACACTTCGCGAGCTATCTATTAGCTTGGATAACCCGGAAGTGATGATTGTCAGTCCTCCGACTGAAAACGAATATTATATTTGAGACAGACGAAGAAAAGAAATGTTTAAGACAGAAGAAATGAAGAGACCGGTACCGCGGCTGTATTCCTTTTACGTGCATCTAGGTGTTATATTTGCTGTGCACAACCAAGGAAGATTATCTTTCATGAAACTGTTGTCAGGGTGTACCCATTCGGGAACTTTCTTAAGCAGGGAAACCTTGGAAAACCTCTTAAGCCTAGACCCCCAGCCTACGGTACATAGAAGATAGGAAAGCCTATAGAAGAACAAAAATAATTTTGAAATTCATCTCCAAAGAAAAACATGGATCAATTTGTACCACGATTTGGAGAAGAGTGGTTTGTGCCTCTAGCAAAACAAAACGTTTTACAATGAATAACGTGAATTCTCGTTTTACAATCTTGCTCCTGGTACAATATCTTGCGGTGGTAAACTCCCCCGGGTCTTGCATGTCCCCGACGTCCACATTTGTAGTCGGTCTTCTACGCGGCCCCCTCTGTAGTTGATCTTCTACGCGGCCCACAATGGGAAGAGTAGAAGGAACAGGGATACTCGAAATCACATGCAACATTCATTCCAAAAGAATTAGCAATGACCAAAAGGAAAACTCTTTCTGTAAGAGAACAGATTATCTTGCACCGTCCAAGATTCTCCTTTTTGAAAGCAAAATCCTTATGGCTTAATGGATCCTTTTTGTTACGACGTACTTCAAGGAATTTAACCATTAACTAATGATGTTGCCAAAAGCACCATCCGATTTACTCCCTTTTGAATACTCCTTTTGACTTTGCCTCCCCACTTGTGCTTATAAGTCCAAATGTTCTAGCACATTTTCTATCACTGATTTGTTCTTCGTAATTTAAAGGATTCATGTAACTTACTATAGATTTTGGATTCAAATCATCGAATAATGGAAAGTGTAGTTCATTTTATACCAAAACATCATCCATATTTCCTTGATAAGTCATATAATTTAGCTATACTCAAAACTTTTTATTCTAAATACATATATTTCTTCCCTTGAGTGCTGAAATGTAAAAGTTATTAGTAGTGGGGAATGTGGATTCACTTCTTTCAATTACTCCATGATTCATACGGTTCGCCTCAGTTAATGAGGCGCAGGAAAATCTGAAAGCTGAGATTAATCAGCAGTTACACGACAGTTTTTCCGAATTAGAGCAGCGGATAGAGGCGAAGACAAAGGAACTTAAAGATCAGGCCAAAGAGACGGAACGAAAATTAACTGCACAAATAGAATTGGTGAAAGCTCAATGTGAGGAATCTACTCACCGCATACGTGTAGAAATGAAGGAGTATGTGGCGATTAAGATAGATACCGTATGCGAACAGATGGAAATGGTTCCGCAGTTAGTACAAAAGCAAGATGCCATGTCATGTGCAATTGCGCAACTTCCTGAATTGGCACGTACGCAGACGAACCTAAAGGAAAGTGTGGAACATCTGACAGAACGTCAAGACGTTATAGATCACCAGATTAATGTATTAACGGGTAAATTATCCGAAATCACATTACAAAACAAAAGGCTAATGTGTGAAAACGTTGAGGAAAATGTTAAAGCAGCATTCCAGAGTCTATGTGGCAAACAGGAAGAGAATTTGTTTGCGAAAGGACTTGAGGAAGTGCGACAGCAGTTAGGGGCTGATTTCGAGCATTGGAAACGAACGATAGCAGAGTCGATACGCGTTTCACAACAAGGCTCAGAACAAATGAATACAGGCCAGCAGCAGAAGTCGGCAGCGACGATAGAGCCAGTTACTGCACATTCGCACACAATACCGACTTGTGTGAGTAACTCGAATTTTAAATTGCCACGAGCTAGTTGTTCGCGTGAAGTTTTATCTGACGGAGATTACGAAAGTCTTTGACATGCTGAAGAAAAAATGATAAAGCATCGGCAATTTCAGATTTTTAACACTGACAAAAGGGGGGTTCATCCGATTGTTTTTATTCGAAGTTTTAGAGGAGTGCTACCCAGAAATTGGTCGGAGAGGCAGAAGATCAGTTTCGTTACGGGGTATATACAAGGTTCGGGGGCGATCTGGGCCTCGGACATGACTTCTGTATGCTCGACATATGACGATTTTGAGAAAGCGTTTTTAGCAAAGTTCTGGTCAGAAGGGGTACAGGAACGCCTAAGGCAGGAGGTTCTCTACCCAGAGCCAATTTCTTTTTCAAAAGGAAGCCTTAAGAAGTATTTTGAAAAATATATAAATAAAACTAGATATTGGGACAGACCTATGCCTTTGCCAGACATAATAAACATACTTAAGGCAAGATTACCAACTAACATCCGGAATCAATTAATTTATGCGAACGATAAAGACTTGGAGTCGTTCCTCACGACGTTAGATCATATAGACATTATAGAAGAGAGCAACCAGAAAGCCCGTAATAACAGATTCCAATATAGGGAGATAGAACCTCCGCCAAATGGTAGGCAAGGGAACGCACAGAGATCGATAAACAGTGGAGAAACCCCTCAAAATTTCAACAATAATACCGGCAATAGTCTTGCAAGGGGCTATCCAAGGAACAACAGGAATGGGAAAAGATACAATTCCGTATGGGGGAACGAAAGGAATTTCAGACCGCAAGCCTGGAACAATAACAGTAATAGAAAGTGGAATCAACCGGGGGGAACAGATTCAAATAACCAACATCAGCGGGGACGGACATCTACGAATCAACCGGTAATTACCGAAGTGACGGACAATGTCAACCACCAAGCGAATAAAAATCCAACAAACTGGTAAGGACCCACTCGTGCCCCGGAGGAGCGGTCAACAATTGGTTGAGGGGCAACAGGATATGTGTACCAATGCTAACGTATAATGATGGACGATTACTGGCAGATGAATTGACCGAGGACTTAGAACCCCAAGATGAGGATAAGGAACAGGTGGCAGTAGCCGAAGTGCAAGTCATTTTAGAGACTGTACCGATAGTGGCGGTTTTAGACACAGCTGCAACCACAAATGTTATTTCGGAGGCTCCATTCAACAAGATCAGAAATATAAGACGAGTACCAATTTTTCCAGTTCAAAATTGTAGAATAATAGGCGCCGTTAGGGCTAGATCGGCTAATGTAAAAGTGCAGTCACTACTTAGTGTAGAAGTCGGAAATGTAGCAATATTAAGCACATTCCTTGTTGTGAAAACTTTGGTGGTAGACTGCATTATCGGAGTCGACAGCCTACGTCAATACGGATGCAGAATAGATTTTAAAACAGGAAAAATTTGGTTAAATGTAAATAAACAAGAAATTGAGTTGGACTTGTTGAAAAAGGAAAGCCTTACAAGAAAATATAACAGTGGGATCAGTGTGCAAGTAATTAGGACTGCACAAAATTGTAAACAGCACGTAAATAATTTCGGTCAATTAGTGTATGAGAAGTTAAATGAATCCGACTGCATTACTGAAGATCAGAAGAAGCAGCTCAAAGAATTATTATTAGCGTATGAAAACGTGTTTGATGAAAGGCCAGGAGTTATTATGGGATACATATGCCATCTCTACGTTAAGCCACACGAAACGTATTGTAGAACTTTCTATCCTGTTCCCTGGCGGTTAAAGGCTCAAGTTCAAAAAGAAATAGATTGCATGTTGAAATGGAGTTTGATCGAACCCTCTACAAGCCCATACTGCTCCCCATTGTTGGTCGTGCCAAAAGCAAAATGAACGCTCGTAAAAAAAACATAACAATAAACTGTGTATGTAGTGATAGAAACCTTTAAATTGAAATAGTTAATCAGTGACATAGAGTATAGAAGTAGTGACTAACTATTATTATCGAGTGTTGTGAAGAAGATAGTGGAGATAGGCTTCACCTGTGGTTTGAGTGAACGTAGAACTTTAGCATTGCTAATGTCATCAAGAATGATTAAGGATCTAACTGACCTTCAAGAAGACTGAAATGTGTCCCGCAAATGACGCGGAATAATCAAAAGAGGTTCTGAGTGAATATATATATATTATCTCATGTGAACGCTTACATGTGTAAACGTGTGAAGGGATGTGTTGTGGTAGTGAATCGTGAGTGACGGTTAACGCCGCAAAGATAATTTCCCGCGCAAAACAGTTGACGTCGGTGCGAGAATTAAAATCGATATAGACGACACAGATATGCTTTGTAAGAGACTCGCACCAAACGCGAGGATAAACTGATTCATGTTGAACTTTAAAAGGAATAGGTGTTATAATTAGAAGTTAAGAGTTTTTAATTTATTAACCAATGATTAAAGAAAGTAATATTCATAGATTCAGTAGTAATTTAATGGTTCGTGTTCGTTTGGGAATTTTGTGTGAAAAATCCATTTCCATATATGAGCATGGATGAACGCCGTAGGAATCAGAGAGTAAATGAAAGAAGTGAATCCGCATTCCTCAATGCTAATACATTTTACATTTCAGCACTCAAGCGTAAAAATATATGTATTTAGAATAAAAAGTTTTGAGTATAGCTAAATTATATGACTTATCAAGGAAATATGGATGATGTCTTGGTATAAAATGAACTACACTTTCCATTATTCGATGATTTGAATCCAAAATCTATAGTAAGTTACATGAATCCTTTAAATTACGAAGAACAAATCAGTGATAGAAAATGTGTCAGAACTTTTGGACTTATAAGCACAAGTGGGGAGGCAAAGTCAAAAGGTGTATTCAAACGAGAGTAAATCGGATGATGCTTTTGGCAACATCATTAAGTATTGGTTGAATTCCTTGAAGTACGTCGTAACAAAAAGGATCCATGAAGCCATAAGGATTTTGCTTTCAAGAAGGAGAATTTTGGACGGTGCAACCTAATCAGTTCTCTTACAGTAAGAGTTTCCCTTTTGGTCATTGCTAATAATTTTGGAATGAATGTTGCATGTGAATTCGAGTATCCCTGTCCCTTCTACTCTTCCCATTGTGGGCCGCGTAGAAGATCAACTCCAAAGGGGGCCGCGTAGAAGACCGACTACAAATGTGGGCGTCGGGTACATGCAAGACCCGGGGGAGTTTACCACCGCAAGATATTGTACTAGGAACAAGATTGTAAAACGAGAATTCACGTTATTCACTGTAAAACGTTTTGTTTTGCAAGAGGCACAAACCTCTCTTCTCCAAACCGTGATACAAATTGATCCCTGTTTTTCCTTTAGAGATGAAATTCAAAATTGTTTTGTTCTTCTATAGGCTTTCCTATCTTCTATGTACCGTCGGCTGGGGATCTAGACTTAAGAGGTTTTCCAAGGTTTCCCTTCTTAAGAAAGTTCCCGATTGGGTAGGCCCTGATAACAGTTTCATGAAAGATAATCTTCCTTGGTTGTGCACAGCAAACATAACACCTAGATGCACGTAAAAGCAATACAGCCGCGGTACCGGTCTCTTCATTTCTTCTGTCTTAAACATTTCTTTTCTTCGTCTGTCTCAAATATAATATTCTTTTTCAGTCGGAGGACTGACAATCATCACTTCTGGGTTATCCAAGCTAATAGATAACTCGCGAAGTGTGTTCGGTGAATCAAAATTGAGATCACAAACTTCGCTCGCTGCGAGGGACATTGTAATCTCCCCACGGAAAATTACCCTCGACCACGCAATAATTAATAATGGTCAACCAAATCATCCACATGTATTTACGTTTGAAAAGTATCTGATCAGATTTTCTAGTAATTTATGCGCCGACAGCTCGTCGACACCAAGGTATTTTTTCTAGTACGTTTATTCTTTGGAACAACAGAGGTACAGAAATGTATACTCCATGGTTTTTATAGTGGGAGAAAGGAACAGCTTCGGAAGTATCGGTTGGAAGATTTTCGGATTACTAAAAGAAATTTATTAGCTCGTCTTCGCGCTAAAGCGGGCTAGGAAAGTTTGTGCCGCTAGCGTGATAGGTAAAGAGAAAGTAAAAACCTGTAAAAGCAAATTGCATGAGACTTGGAACCCACACAAAACGGAACATGTACGGAAATGGATCCAATATACAATTTTCCTCAGAAATAAGGTTTGTGACCATTTTATTCTAGAGTGAATGATGAATGAGTTCTCTGTCTGAATCATTGATGATTGTCTGGGCCCTGTAATTAATTGGTAAGTTTCAGCTGTGACGAAGAGAGCCTGCAATTTCTGAGTTTTTATAAATCGTCCAAAAAGGCTTCGTCCACATCTGAAATTTTAGATCTGTCGTAAACTGAACGAATTGTTCAAACGATCGATTTTCCCAACTGAATGCAGCGCTTAATAATAATAACAAATGTAAAAATCTTTTCCAGCAAGCCAGCCGCTGAACATTAAGACGAAGGGCTCCACCAGAGATTCTACTAGGCTGATGTCACGTAAATAATATAGTTAAACTGTCACAGATAAAGGACAGAGAGAGAGAGAGAGAGCGAATGAAATTCTAGAAATTACTCAGAATCCTCCATTAGCATTATTGTTTGTCTGTCTTTTCACGGATCAGCCTAATAAGAAAACACGAAGACCTAACTTTATTGTACCGATTTATGTCTGAGGGCGAAAGAGCGATAAAGGCGACAGATACACTTCTGTAAAGACAAAACATTACACCAAGTTAGCGGCTAGCTGCATTCATAAAGACTTTCATCACTTACAGAGTAGAATTCATTATACTCGCTCCCTCACATTGACGAATTAACACAGAAATAGCGTCGCTATGAAATACTATGGGTTCTATGACGCACCCTTAAAAATCGATTACCGTTTCTATGGAAACGACAGGATTTCCTTTTGGGATACGAGTTACTCCTTTCCGATGCACTATTTCTTCTTTACTGCATCCCTCGCTCCCTCACACTGACGAATTGACACAGAAATTGCGTCGTTATGAAATACTATGTGTTCTATGACATCTCCTTCTAAATCGAGTAATGTTTCTATTGAAACGACAGGATTTTCTTTTGGGATACGAGTATCTCCCTTCCGATGGACTGTTCCTTCTTTACTGTGTCCCTCGCTCCATCACATTGACGAATTAACACAGAAATTGCGTCGCTATGAAATACTACGTGTTCTATGACGTCACCTTCTAAATCGAGTTACGTTCCTATGGAAACGACAGGATTTTCTTTTGGTATACGACTGACTCCCTTCCGATGCACGATTCCTTCTTTACTGAATCCCTCGCTCCCACGCATTGAAGAATTTACACAGAAATTGCGTCGCTATGACTTACTATGGGTTCTACGACATCTGCTTCTAAATGTATTTTCGTTTCTATGGAATCGACAGGAGTTTTATTTGGGACACAAGTGTCTCCAACCTGATGCACTATTCCTTCATTACTGCATCCCTCGCTCCCTCACATTGACGAATTAACACAGAAATTGCTTCACTATGAAATACAATGCGTTCTGTGACTTCTCCTTCTAAATCGAGTAGCGTTTCTATGGAAACGACAGGATTTTATTTTGGGATACGAGTATCTCCTTTCCGATGCACTACTCCTTCTTTACTGCATCCCTCTCTCCCTCACATTGTGAATTAAAACAGAAATTGCGTAGCTATGAAATAATATGGGTTCTAAGACATCTCCTTCTAAATCGAGTGACATATCTATGCAAACGACAGGATTTTCTTTTGGGATACGAATATCTCCTTTCCGATGCCCTATTCCTTCTTTAGTGCATCCCTCGCTCCCTTGCAATTGTGAATTAACACAGAAAATGTGGCGCTATGAAATACTAAGTGTTCTATGGCATCTCCTTCTAAATTGAGTAACGTTTCTATGGAAACGACAGGAATTTCTTTTGGGATGCGAGTATCTAGTTTACGATGCACTATCCGTTGTTTACTGCATCCCTTGCTCCATTAAATTGACGAATTAACATAGAAATTGCGTCGCTATGAAATACTATCGGTTCTACGACATCTCCTTCTAAATCGAGTAACGTTTCTATGGAAACGACAGGATTTTCTTTATGAGTTACGACTATCTCCCTTTCGGTACACTATTCCTACTTTACTGAATCCCTAGCTCCCTCACATTGACGAAATAATACAGAAATTGCGTCGCTATGTTATACTATGGGTTCTACGACATCTCCTCCTAAATCGATTAACGTTTCTATGGATCGACAGGGTTTTCTTTTGGGATACGAGTATCTCCTTTCCGACGCACTATTCTTACTTTACTGAATCCCTCGCTCCCTCACATTGATGAATTAACACAGAAATTGCGTCGCTATAAAATACTATGGGTTCTATGACATCTGCTTTTAAAACTATTTACGTTTCTATGGAATCGACAGGATTTTGTTTTGGGATACGAGTATCTCCATTCCGATGTACTATTCCATCTTTAATGCAATTCCCTCGCTCCCTCACATTGACGAATTAACACAGAAATTGCGTCGCTATGATATACAACGGGTGCTATGACTTCTCCTTCTAAATCGAGTAGCGTTTCAATGGAAACGATAGGGTTTTCTTTTAAAATACGACTACGTCCTTTACGATGCACTATTCCTCCCCTACTGCATCAATTGCTCCCTCAACTTGACGAATTAACACAGAAATTTCGTATATATGAAATACTATGGGTTCAATGTCATCTCCTTCTAAATCGAGTAACGTTTCCATGGAGACGACAGGATTTTCTTTTGGGATACGAGTATCTCTTTTTCGATGCACTATTCCTTCTTTACGGCACCCCTCGCTCTGTCACATTGTGAATTAACACAGAAATTGCGTCTCTATGAAATAATATGGGTTCTATGACATCTCCATCTAAATAGAGTGACCCTTCTATGTAAACGACAGGAGTTTCTTTTGGGATGCGAGTATCTCCTTTCCGATTCACTACTCCTTCATTTACTGGATTCCTCGCTCCCTCACATGATGAATTACTACAGAATTGGCGTCGCTGAGAAATACTATGTGTTCTATGACTGCTTCTTCAATATCGACTAACGTTTCTATGGAAAAGTCAGTACTTTCATTTGGTATACGACTAGCTCCTTTCAGATGCACTATTCCTTCTTTACTGCATCCCTCGCTCCCTCACATTGACTAATTAACATAGAAATTGCGTCGCTATGACATACTATGAGTTCTATGACTTCTACTTCTAAATCGAGTGACGTTTCTATGGAAACAACTGGATTATCTTTTGTGGTACGACTGTCTCCCTTTCGAAACACTATTCCTACTTTACTGAATCCCTCGCTCTCACATTGACTAATTAACACAGTAATTGCGTCGCTATGAAATAATACGGTTTCTATGACATCTCCTTCTACATCGAGTGACCTTTATATAGAAACGACTGGATTTTCTTTTGGGATGCGAGTATCTCCTTTCCGATACCCAATTCCTTCTTTAGTGCATCCCTTGCACCCTTGCATTGGCTAATTAACACAGAAATTGCGTCACTATGAAATACTAAGGGTTCTATGGCATCTCCTTCTAAATCGAGTAATGTTTCTATGGAAACGACAGGAATTATATTTGGATACGACTATCGCCTTTCCAATGCACTATTCCATCTTTACTGAATCCCTCGCTCTCCCACATTAACGAATTAACACAGAAATTGCGTCGCTATGATATACTATGGGTTCTATGACATCTGCATCTAAATCTATTTACGTTTCTATGGAATCGACAGGATTTTCTTTTGGGATACGAGTATCCTCTTTCCGATGCGCTACTCCTTCCTTACTGCATCCCTCGCTCCCCCACATTGTGAATTAGCACAGAAATTGCGTCGCTATGAAATAATATGGGTTCTATGACATCTCCTTCTAAATCGAGTGACCTATGTATGGAAACGACAGGATTTTCTTTAGGGATATGAGAATCTCCTTTCCGATGCCCTATTCCTTCTTTAGTGCATCCCTCGCTCCCTTGTATTGGCGAATTAACACAGACATTGCGTTGCTATGAAATACTAGGGGTTCTATGGCATCTCCTTCTAAATCGAGTAACGTTTCTATGGAAAGGACAGGAATTTCTTTAGGGATACGAGTATCGATGTTCTGATGCACTGTTCCTTCTTTACTGCATCTCTAGCTTCCTCACATTGACGAATAGACACGCAAATTGCGTCGCGATGACATACAATGGGTACTATGACTTCTCCTTCTAAATCAAGTAACGTTACTATGGAAACAAAGGGATTTTCCTTTGGAATACGACTATCTCCTTTCCGATGCACCATTCCTTCTGTACTGCATCCCCCGCTCCCTCACATTGACGAATTAAAATAGTAATCGCGACGGTATGAAATACTATCAGTTCTATGACATCTCCTTGTAAATCGATTAACGTTTCTAAGGAAACGACAGGATTATCTTTTGGGATACAACTATCTCCTTTCCGAAGCACTATTCCTTCATTCACTGGATTCCTCGCTCCCTCACATTGACGAATTACCACAGATATTGCGTCGCTATGACATTATATGGGTTCTATGACTTCTCCTTCTAAATCGACTAACGTTCCTATTTAAACGACAGTACTTTCTTTTGGGATACGACCATCTCCATTCCGATGCACTATTCCTTCTTTACTGCATCCCTCGCTCCCTCACATTGACGAACTAACACAGAAATTGCGTCGCTATGAAAAACTATGTGTTCTATGACTTCTCCCTCTAAAACCAGTAACGTTTCTATGGAAACGACTGGATTTTCTTTTGGGGTATGCCTATCTCCCTTTCATTACACTATTCGTACTTTACTGAATCCCTCGCTCCCTCAAATTGACGAATTAACACAGAAAATGCGCGCTATGAAATACAATGGGTTCTAGAACATCTGCATCTAAATCGATTATCTTTTTTATGGAAACCACAGGTTTTTCTTTTGGGATACGACTAAATCCTTTCCGATGCACTATTCCTTCTTTAGTGCACCCCTCGCTTCTTCGCATTGGCGAATTAACACAGAAATTGGGTCGCTATGAAATACTAAGTGTTCTATATCATCTCCGTCTAAATAGAGTAACGTTTCTATGGAAACGACAGGATTTTCATTTGGGATACGAGTATCTTATTCCGATACACTATTCCTTCTTTACTCCATCCCTCGCTCCCTCACATTGATGAATTAACACAGAAATTGCTTCACTATGAAATACAATGCGTTCTGTGACTTCTCCTTCTAAATCGAGTAACGTTTCTATGGAAACGACTGGATTTTCTTTTGGGCTACGACTATCTCCCTTTCGATACACTATTCCTACTTTACTGAATATCTCGTTCCCTCACATTGACGAATTAACACAAAAATTGCGTCGCTATAAAATACTATGGGTTCTATGACGCATCCTTCAAAATCGAGTACCGTTTCTATGGAAACGACAGGATTTCCTTTTGGGATAAGAGTTACTCCTTTCCGATGCACTATTCCTTCTTTACTGCATCCCTCGCTCCCTCACACTGACGAATTGACACAGAAATTGCGTCGTTATGAAATACTATGTGTTCTTTGACATCTCCTTCTAAATCGAGTAATGTTTCTATTGAAACGACAGGATTTTCTTTTGGGATACGAGTATCTCCCTTCCGATGGACTGTTCCTTCTTTACTGTGTCCCTCGCTCCATCACATTGACGAATTAACACAGAAATTGCGTCGCTATGAAATACTACGTGTTCTATGACGTCACCTTCTAAATCGAGTTACGTTCCTATGGAAACGACAGGATTTTCTTTTGGTATACGACTGACTCCCTTCCGATGCACGATTCATTCTTTACTGAATCCCTCGCTCCCACGCATTGACGAATCAACACAGAAATTGCGTCGCTATGACTTACTATGGGTTCTACGACATCTGCTTCTAAATGTATTTTCGTTTCTATGGAATCGACAGGAGTATTATTTGGGACACAAGTGTCTCCAACCTGATGCACTATTCCTTCATTACTGCATCCCTCGCTCCCTCACATTGACGAATTAACACAGAAATTGCTTCACTATGAAATACAATGCGTTCTGTGACTTCTCCTTCTAAATCGAGTAGCGTTTCTATGGAAACGACAGGATTTTATTTTGGGATACGAGTATCTCCTTTCCGATGCACTACTCCTTCTTTACTGCATCCCTCTCTCCCTCACATTGTGAATTAAAACAGAAATTGCGTAGCTATGAAATAATGTGGGTTCTAAGACATCTCCTTCTAAATCGAGTGACCTATCTATGCAAACGACAGGATTTTCTTTTGAGATACGAATATCTCCTTTCCGATGCCCTATTCCTTCTTTAGTGCATCCCTCGCTCCCTTGCAATTGTGAATTAACACAGAAAATGTGGCGCTATGAAATACTAAGTGTTCTATGGCATCTCCTTCTAAATTGAGTAACGTTTCTATGGAAACGACAGGAATTTCTTTTGGGATGCGAGTATCTAGTTTCCGATGCACTAACCCTTCTTTACTGCATCCCTCGCTCCCTCAAATTGTCGAGTAAACACAGAAATTGCGTCGCAATGAAATACAATCGGTTCCATGACTTCTCCGTCTCAATCGAGTAGCGTTTCTACGGAAACGGGAGGACTTTCTTTTGGGATACGACTACCTCCATTTCGATGCACTATTCCTTCTTTACTGCAAATCTCGCTCCCTCACATTGACGAATTGAGAGAGAAATTGCGTCGCAATGAAATACTTTGGGTTCTATGACTTCTCTTTCTAAATCGAGTAACTTTTCTATGGAAACAATAGGATTTTCTTTTAGGATACGAGTATCTCCTTTCCGATTCACTAACCCTTCTTCACAGCATCCCACTTTCCCTCACAGCCGGCCGAAGTGGCCGTGCGGTTAAAGGCGCTGCAGTCTGGAACCGGAAGACCGCTACGGTCGCAGGTTCGAATCCTGCCTCGGGCATGGATGTTTGTGATGTCCTTAGGTTAGTTAGGTTTAAGTAGTTCTAAGTTCTAGGGGACTAATGACCTCAGCAGTTGAGTCCCATAGTGCTCAGAGCCATTTGAACCATTTTCCCTCACATTGCAGAATTAACACATAAATTGTCTCGCTATGAAATACTATGTGTTCTATGACTTCTCCTTCTAAATCGAGTAACGTGTTTATGGAAACGACAGGATTTTCTTTTGGGGTACGAGTAACTCCTTTCCGATGCACTATTCCTTCTTTACTGCATCGCTCGCTCCCTCTCATTGATGGACGAACACAGATATTGCTTCGCTATGAAATACTATGGGTTCTATAACTTCTCCTTCTAAATCATGTAACGTTTCTATGGAAACGACAGGATTTTCTTTTGGGATACGAGTATCTCATATGCGATGCACTATTCCTTTGTTACTGCAACCCTCGCTCCCTTACATTGACGATATAACACAGAAAATGCGTCGCTATGAAATACTATGTGCTCTATGGCATCTCCTTCAAAATCGAGTAACGTTTCTATGGAAACCACAGGAATTTCTTTTGGGATGCGAGTACCTAGTTTCCGATGCACTATTCCTTCTTTACTGCATCCCTCGCTCCATCACATTGACGAATGAACACAGAAATTGCATCGCTATGATATACTATGGGTTCTATGACTTCTCCATCTAAATCGAGTAACGATTCTATGGAAATGCAAGGATTATCCTTTGGAATACGTCTATCTCCTTTCCGATGCACTATTCTTTCTTTCCTGCATCCCTTGCTCCATCACATTGACGAATTAACATAGAAATTGCGTCGCTATGAAACACAATTGGTTCTACGACATCTACTTCCAAATCGAGTAACGTTTCTATGGAAACGACAGGAATTTCTTTTGAGTTACGACTATCTCCCTTTCGGTACACTATTCCTACTTTACTGAATCCCTCGCTCCCTCACATTGACGAAATAACACAGAAATTGCGTCGCTATGATATACTATGGGTTCTATTACATCTGCTTCTAAATCGATTAACGTTTCTATGGATCGACAGGGTTTTCTTTTGGGATACGAGTATCGCCTTTCTGATGCACTATTCTTACTTTAATGAATCCCTCGCTCCCTCACATTGACGGATTAACACAGAAATTGCGTCGCTATAAAATACTATGGGTTCTATGACATCTGCTTTGAAATCTATTTACGTTTCTATGGAATCGACAGGATTTTGTTTTGGGATACGAGTATCTCCATTCCGATGTACTATTCCATCTTTACTGCATCCCTCGCTCCCTCACATTGACGAATTAACACAGATATTGCGTCGCTATGAAATAAAATGGGTGCTATGACTTCTCCTTCTAAATCGTGTAGCGTTTCAATGGAAACGATAGGGTTTTCTTTTAAAATACGACTACGTCCTTTACGATGCACTATTCCTCCCCTACTGCATCACTTGCTCCCTCAACTTGACGAATTAACACAGAAATTTCGTCGATATGATATACTATGGGTTCAATGACATCTCCTTCTAAATAGAGTAACGTTTCCATGGAGACGAAAGGATTTTCTTTTGGGATACGAGTATCTCTTTCTCGATGCACTATTCCTTTTATACGGCACCCCTCGCTCCCTCACATTGTGAAGTAACACAGAAATTGCGTCGCTATGAAATAATATGGGTTCTATGACATCTCCTTCTAAATCGAGTGACCTTTCTATCGAAACGACAGGATTTTCTTTTGGGATACGAGTATCTCCTTTCCGATGCCCTATTCCTTTTTTAGTGCATCCGTCGCACCCTTGCTTTTTTGAATTAACACAGAAATTGCGTCGCTATGAAATACTAAGGGTTCAATGGCATCTCCTTCTATATCGTGTAACGTTTCTATGTAAACGACAGGAATTTCTTTTGGGATGCGAGTATCTGCTTTACGATGCACTATTCCCTTCTTTACTGCACCCCTCGCTCCCTCACATTGTGAATTAACACAGAAATTGCGTCGCTATGAAATAATATGGGTTCTATGACATCACCTTCTAAATCGAGTAACGTTTCTATGGAAATGCAAGGATTATACTTTGGAATACGACTATCTCCTTTCCGATGCTCTATTCCTTCTTTACTGCATCCCTTGCTCCCTCACATTGACGAATTAACATAGAGATTGCGTCGCAATGAAATACTATCGGTTCTACGTCATCTCCTTCTAAATCGAGTAACGTTTCAGTGGAAACGACAGAATTATTATTTGGGATACGACTATATCCTTTCCGATGCACTACACCTTCATTTACTGGATTCCTCGCTCTCTCACATTGATGAATTACCACAGAATTGGCGTCGCTGAGAAATACTATGTGTTCTATGACTTTTCCTTCAAAATCGACGAACGCTTCTGTGAAAAAGACAGTACTTTCATTTGGGATACGACTATCCCCATTCCGATGCACTAATCCTTCATTACTGCATTCCTCGCTCCCTCACATTGACGAATTAACACAGAAATTGCGTCGCTATGAGTTACTATGGGTCCTATGGCTTGTCCTTCTAAATCAAGTAACGTTTCTATGGAAACGAAAGGATTATCCTTTGGAATACGACTATCTCCTTTCCGATGCACTATTCCTTCTTTACTGCATCCCTCGGTCCCTCACCTTGACTAATTAACATAGAAATTGCATCGCTATGAAATACTATGAGTTCTATGACTTCTACTTCTAAATCGAGTGACGTTTCTATGGAAACAACTGGATTTTCTATTGGGGTACGACTATCTCCCTTTCGAACCACTATTCCTACTTTACTGAACCCCTCACTCTCACATTGTCGAATTAACACAGAAATAGCGTCGCTATGACATACTATGGGTTCTAGGACATCTGCATCTAAATCTATTTACGTTTCTATGGAAACGACAGGATTTTCTTTTGGGATAAGAGTATCTCCTTTCCGATGCACTATTCCTTCTTTACTGCATCCCACGCTCAATCACATTGTGAATTAACACAGAAATTGCGTCGCTATGAAATAATATGGTTTCTATGACATCTCCTTCTAAATCGAGTGACCTTTCTATCGAAACGACAAGAATTTCTTTTGGGATACGAGTATCACCTTTCCGATGCACTATTCCTTCTTTACTGAATTCCTCGCTCCCTCATATTGTGAATTAACACAGAAATTGCGTCGCTATGAAATAATATGGTTTCTATGACATCTCCTTCTACGTCGAGTGACCTTTATATAGAAACGACTGGATTTTCTTTTGGGATGCGAGTATCTCCTTTCCGATCCCCAATTCCCTCTTTAGTGCATCCCTCGCACCCTTGCATTGGCTAACTAACACAGAAATTGCGTCACTATGATATACTAAGGGTTCTATGGCATCTCCTTCTAAACCGAGTAATGTTTCTACGGAAACGACAGCAATTCCGGTCGGATACGACTATCTCCTTTCCGATGCACTATTCCATCTTTACTGCAACCCTCGCTCCCCCACATTGACCAATTAACACAGAAATTTCGTCGCTATGCAATATTATGTGTTCTATGACTTCTACTTCTAAATGGAGTGACGTTTCTATGGAAACGACTGGATTTTCTTTTGGGGTTCGACTATCTCCCTTTCGAAACACTATTCCTATTTTACTGAATCCCTCGCTCTCTCACATTGACGAATTAACACATAAATTGCGTCGCAATGATATACTATGTGTTGTATGACATCTGCATCTAAATCTATTTACGTTTCTATTGAATCGACAGGATTTTCTTTTGGTATACGAGTATCCTCTTTCCGATGCGCTACTCCTTCTTTACTGCATCCCCCGCTCCCTCACATTGACGAATTAAAATAGAAATCGCGACGCTATGAAATACAATCGGTTCTATGACATCTCCTTCTAAATCGATTAACGTTTCTAAGGAAACGACAGGATTATTATTTGGGATACAACTATCTCCTTTTTAGAAGCACTATCCCTTCATTCAGTGGATTCCTCGCCCCTCACATTGACGAATTACCACAGATATTGCGTCGCTATGAAATTATGTGGGTTCTATGACTTCTCCTTCTAAATCGACTAACGTTCCTATGGAAACGACAGTACTTTCTTTTGGGATACGACCATCTCCATTCCGATGCACTATTCCTTCTTTACTGCATCCCTCGCTCCCTCAAATTGACGAACTAACGCAGAAATTGCGTCGATATGAAAAACTATGTGTTCCATGACTTCTCCCTCTAAATCCACTAACGTTTCTATGGAAACGACTGGATTTTCTGTTGGGGTATGCCTATCTCCCTTTCAATACACTATTCGCACTTTACTGAATTCCTCACTCCCTCAAATTGACGAATTAACACAGAAAATTCGAGCTATTGAATACAATGGGTTCTACGACATCTGCTTCGAAATCAATTATCTTTTTTATGGAAACCACAGGTTTTTCTTTTGGGATACGACTAAATCCTTTCCGATGCACTATTCCTTCTTTAGTGCACCCCTCGCTCCTTCGCATTGGCGAATTAACACAGAAATTGGGTCGCTATGGAAAACTAAGTGTTCTATATTATCTCCGTCTAAATAGAGTAACGTTTCTATGGAAACGACAGGATTTTCTTTTGGGATACGAGTATGTACTTTCCGATGCACTATTCCTTTTTTACTGCATCCCTAGCTCCCTCACATTGACGAATTAACGCAGAAATTGTGTCTCTATGAAATACTATGGTTTCTATGACTTCTCCTTCTAAATCGGGTGACGTTTCAATGGAAAGGACAGGATTTTCTTTTGGGATACGAGTATCTCCTTTCCGATGCACTATTCCTTCCTTACTGCATCCCACGCTCCCTTAAATTGACGAGTAAACACAGAAATTGCGTCGCAATGAAATACAATCGGTTCCATGACTACTCCTTCAAAATCGAGTAACGTTTTTACGGAAACGGGAGGACTTTCTTTTGGGATACGACTTTCTCCATTTCGATGCACTATTCTTTCTTTACTGCAACCCTCGCTCCCTCACATTGACGAATTAACAGAGAAATTGTGTCGCTATGAAATACTGTGGGTTCTATGACTTCTCTTTCTAAATCGAGTAACGTTGCTATGGAAACAATAGGATTTTCTTTTGGGATACGAGTATCTCCTATCCGATGCACTAATCCTTCCCCACAGCATCCCACTTTTCCTCACATTGAAGAATTAACACATAAATTGTCTCGCTATGAAATACTATGTGTTCTATGACTTCTCCTTCTAAATCGAGTAACGTGTTTATGGAAACGACAGGATTTTCTTTTGGGGTACGAGTAAATCCTTTCCGATGCACTATTCCTTCTTTACTGCATCGCTCGCTCCCTCTCATCGATGGACGAACACAGAAATTGCGTCGCTATGAAATACTATGGGTTCTATATCTTCTCCTTCTAAATCATGTAACGTTTCCATGGAAACGACAGGATTTTCCTTTGGGGTACGAGTAACTCCTTTCCGATGCACTACTCCTTCTTTACTGCATCGCTCGCTCCCTCTCATTGATGGACGAACACCGAAATTGCGTCGCCATGAAATACTATGTGTTCTATGACATCTCCTTCCAAATCGAATAACGTTTCTTTGGAAACCACAGGATTTTCTTTTGGGATTCGAGTATCTTCTTTCAGAAGCATTATTCCTTCTTTACTGCATCTCTCATTCCCTCACATTGACGAATGTTCATAGAAATTTCGTCGCTATGAAATACTGTGGGTTCCATGACTCATCCTTCTAAATCGAGTAACGTTTCTATGGAAACGACAGGATTTTCTTTTGGGATACGAGTTACACCTTTCCGATGCACTATTCCTTCGTGACTGCATCCCTCGCTCCCTCTCATTGACGAATCGGCACAGAATTTGCGTAGCTATGAAATACTATATGTTCTAAGACATCTCCTTCTAAATCGAGTAACGTTTCTATGGAAACGGAAGGATTTTCTTTTGGGATACGACAATCTCCCTTTTGATGCACGATTCCTTCTTTACTCAATCTGTCGCACCCTCACAATGACGAATTAACACAGAAATTACGTCGCTATGAAATACTATGTGTTCTATGACATCTGCTTCTAAATCTATTCAAGTTTCTACGGAATCGGCTGGATTTTCTTTTTGGATACGAGTATATACCTTCCGATGCACTATTCCTTCTTTACTGCCTCCCTTGCTCCCTCACGTTGACGAATTAACACAGAATTGCGTCGCTATGAAATAGAATGGGTTCCATGACTTCTCCTTCTATATCGAGTAGCACTTCAATGGAAACGATAGGATTTTCTTTTAAAATACGACTATGTCCTTTCCGATGCACTATTCCTCCCCTACTGCATCCCTCGCTTCCTCACCTTGACTAATTGACACAGAAATTTCGCCGCTATGAAATACTATGGGTTTTATGACATCTCCATCTAAATCGAGTATCGTTTCTACGGAATCGACAGGATTATCCTTTGCGATACGAGTATCCCCTTTCCGATGCACTATTCCTTCTTTACTGCATCCCTCGCTCCCTCACATTGAAGAATAAACAGAGAAATTGCGTCGCTATGAAGTACATTGTGTTCTATTTCTTCTCCTTCTAAATCGATTAGCGTTTGTATGGGAACGACAGGATTATCTTTAATAATACGACTTTGTCCTTTCCGATGCACTATTCCCCCCCTACTGCATCCCTCGCTCCCTCACCTTGATGAATTAACATAGAAATTTCGTCGCTATGAAATACTGTGGGTTCTATGACATCTCCTTCTAAATCGAGTAACGTTTCTATCGAAACGACATGATTTTCAATTGGGATACGAGTATCTCCTTTCCGATGCACTATTCGATCTTACACTGGATTCCTCGCTCCCTCACATTGACGAATTAACACAGAAATTGCGTCGCTATGAAATGCTATGGGTTCTATGACTTCTCCTTCTAAATCGAGTAACGTTTCTATGGAAACGATAGGATTTTCTTTTGCGATGCGACTATCTCCTTTTCGATGCAATATTCATTCTTTACTGCAACCCTCGCTCCCTCACATCGACGAATTAAAAACGAAATTGCGTAGCTATTAAATACTATGTGTCCTATGACATCTCATTCTAAATCGAGTAAAGTTTCTACGGAAACGACATGATTTTCTTTTAGGATACGAATATCTCTTTTCCGATGCACGTTTCCTTCTTTCCTGCATCCCTCGCTCCCTCACATTGACGAATTCACAAAGAAATTGCGTCGCTATTAAATTCTATGGGTTCTATGATTTCTCCTCCTAAATCGAGTAACGTTTCTATGCAAACGACTGGATTTTCTTTTGGGATACGAGTTTCTCTTTTCCGATGCGTGTAGCGTTGCTCTTGGGGGACAAAAATAAAAAGAATTGTTACTTTTTTTTTTAATGTCGAAAAAGTGAATATTTTGGTGGGCCACTTGGCAACAGAATCAGGGATTTATTACGCTATTATAATAACATACGTTGACCATTAAATACCTGAATAAGAGCAGCATATTGATATATATATTTGAGATCGCTCGGAAGAAACATTATCATTTCTGTGCATTTTTATAGTCGCGATGTAGTCATACCTGGATCAACACTAAGGGACCAGAAGATTTATAGACTTTAAAAGAAATGCAACACTACACGATTAAGAAAAAAGTTGGTTCAGAAATAATAGGAAAACAATAATGTTCCTTCTTCCTCATGCTGCGTTCGGCCCATCAGCGTGATCGTAATTTCTGATGATGAAGTAACACAGAATAATTAACAGTTAAGTAAATAAGGAGATGGACTCATCAAGGTTAATTTACGAAAATAAGCACACTTATCTTTAACACACGTTTTTTTTAATGCTACGTACCTTTTCATATTAAATTACAATAGATGACCGTTGTGGTTAAATACTTTATACATAACAGTCAAAATGTCCTCTTGACGCTGTCTGTTCGATATCAGTTACAAGAAACTACATGTTTTCTGATTGGAAAAAATAACAATTAGCATATTCACTAAATATTTTCACATAAAATATAAAATACAGTTGCGGAACGCAGCAAGTCCGCGTCCGCCTCTCATGGAATACAATCAGTAAAAAAGGTGAGGCGCGAAAAGCCTCATTTGTCTTGAAACAACAGAATTCTTTTTTATACCATTAATCGATACATGTACATCGAGATTTACTGGCACCGCGCAAGAACGGTAAAGATAAAGAATAATAGTTTCTGTCGATGCTATGCGATGGTTCATTTCTTTTACTTTACAATTGTTCGATAACTTTAGGCCATCAGGCGTTTACTATTGAGCGTATATTAATGTTTGTGAGGCGAAAATTACTAATATTACACTGCCTCCCATGAGGAGGGAAGGAATACCGAAGGTATTACTTTCATCCTCATGCACATTGGAATATTTGTAATTTTCGAGAGTAACATACAGGTTATTAAAAGTTTCATTTTATATTCATTCCATAATAAAAGAATTAACGTTTCAATTTGTAATTACTGACGGTGGATCATTGTGAATTTGTTCTGTATGTCTATCAGTGTTTGTATGGATTCAGTCTATCTTGATGATTCTTAAAATTAAGGCTATAAGTACACATATTTACAAGATTTATAAGGAAATAGAGTCACACTTCATTTTTCATCGTTGCAAAAGTAATTTGACTATCACAACTGGTACACAACTTTCAGTTTTGACAGTATTCATTATATTGTCATCGTCTTGTCGATTGATTGCCTTGTCCGTCGTCGCATTTAATTATACATTTATTTTCGTCGCACATACACTATTTATGATAGACTTGGATTGTAGAGCGGCCACTGGTGATGGCTTCGAAAAGGAAGTCCATATCTTTCACTTTCAGGGCTCGAGTGTGGCTCTCCGAATTATTTCACATATGAAACAGATAAAATGTCTTATATTAGAATAGCTTACAAAACTAATTTTATATACATGTGGGATGGGATATAGGAAGGATCGGATCCTTTGACGTATTTTCGTGTGCTTATTTTCATTCGTATCGTGACCTCTCGTCAAAGTTTACATTTCAACAGTGTTCAGAGGTGACCTTGTGACTTGTCTCTGTGTACAATCAGTCATTATAATAATTACGTTAACTTCTCTATTTTAGAGTCTCTCGGAAGGTTTATGATACATACAAAATGTTTTCAGTACTGGGTGTGAATGTTTTTGCTACAGAATGTAGCGCACAGCAACTGTGTTGTCGGTTGAACGTTTACATTATTTCGTCACGTGGTGGCTGTCCGCCTCCACTGTTGCGAGCAATCTTGAAATTCAGTCTGTGCGAGCGCACGTGACCGGAGCTTTCTTGCAGAGCGTTGATTTCGCGCTTGATGTGCCGTGCGTCGCTTTTGTTCGGCGGATCGTGGCTTTGTGCTTTTTAGATTGCTGGAGGGAGCTTCTGCCACCGAAACTGCCTCACATCACTTCCTGTCCACTATCCAGTTACGGATTCACAGGTAAGTGGTAGCTACCGCTGCAACTGCATGTGTGGAATGACACTGATTATTACACACTGCACACATCAACGAAATTGTTCACACATATGGTGCAGTAGAATACTGCCACTGACAATCGTCGAACTTTAAAACTTCACTTGCACTGTGGTGAGCGTCTGCGTGAACGGTGTATTAACAGAAATTCTCGCGTCATAACATCACACGGTGTTTACAAGTTGATTTACATACTAATATTTACAAGAGTTCATTTAAATCGATAAATAATCTAATTGACCACTTTGAATCAAAACAATTGTTTCTTAATTAGTCTTTTTTTTTTTATTTATGTACTTTTTCTTTGACCAACTCCATTCCAATCTCCTTTACAAATTAATTTCATTCATAGTAATCTTTATCACGCTTGCTTATTCATTTTGTAGGACCAATACATTTTTTTTTTTAGTGCTCGTCTTATTTAGTGACTTGTGAGGGGAGCTTCATTTATGTCAAAAGTTTTTCTCGTATGTGCTTGTACTTAAAGAAAGTTCGAGGACAGATTTGAAAATAGCAATTCCGCCTCTGAGTTTCGTGTAGAAATACAAACAGTCGAAATAAAAATGGGAAAAGCGGGCCTACTCGCTGATCGTCGACAGAATTTAAATTACTCCTCAACCAGGTCGAAAATTTAATTTACCTTGCGCATTACAAAAGCAATATGCGCGTCGCGAACCTACTCATTTTTATATGTAGTGCCTCACTTCCTAAGCACACGTGCATCTTTACCAGTTGATCCTGAGGAGTGGATAGGATCAAGGATCTTAAAGGATTTGCACTTAGGAAAGGGATTCAATAATCACATAATCACAGAGAAAACAATAAATATTGCATTGCACACTTAAAATAAAATCTATCACTTCCAGCATGTATATCTAATATGTATCTTGCTGCAGCTTGCTTACTACTCTTTGCTCATTTCTTAGACTAAGTCAAGTTTATGCATTACGCATTTGGGTATTAATGATCATTTGTATATATAAGCCTCTCACTAGAGTGTTGTTGTTTGCTGCTATCGCTACCTGTGAAGCTTGGGCGAGATCCTTATTCTATGTGCTGCTAGCTTGTGAATTTGCAGTATCGCTAATGCTCCATAGTACCGTGAAGTTGGCATAATAAACCATGTTACTCATATCTTCTTTGACTCTGCTTGTTTATAGTCTGGACTCATCTTACTTTGCGTTATACAATAAACTTCCTTTTTATTCCATCACGCTTTTACTTAAGGTTAACGTCAGGCCTTTTTAGAACAATTGCACTGCGTTATCAATCTGTTCATGCTTAATCCTAGGTATCTGTTCACTTCAAAGAGATGTTATTTTATCGCTGGCACAGCACTGTGCTGGAATTTACAAGTTAAATCTACCGACTGTTTTACGCTAACAGGTGGTGCCTTATTTACGTCACATTTGAAAATAGGGAATAACCTCATGGAATCGAATCTTTCTCACAACTTTCCTATTTTGTCTGGACGTTTAAGTATTTCCTTTTAAAACAGGTCATTAATTTGTCCTCGATTAAATTTCACTTGCTAATACTAAGCACATATAATCTTCATTTTCATATTACTATTTAGTGAGAGAAGTGCATTATTCGCTCCTTCCTGCTCATTCTCAAATTACTATTTAGCGAGAGAAGTGCATTATTCGCTCCTTCCTCTTTCCTCATTTTAGTACCTCGGGGCTAATTAATACCTCTCGAGTACATCATTTTCCTTACATACTAACTTATAACTAAAATTGAAAATCGCCTCTAGGACATGTCCTCCTGTTTACATAAAGATTATTCATGTAAATACTTGTCTGCAACTTATTCTGTATTTTATTTTCCAGACGCGTTGTTTTAATACACAAGGTTTCCTTTCAGCACCGGTTAACGTCCGTAGTCAGTTCAGTTCCGTTCTTGTTACTTATTGGTTAATCCTGATCTCCAATACCTTAGAATTTTCTTACAGCTTAAATTAACTTAATTCCTGGCGTTATAAAATTTTCTTAAATCTTGATGGTGGAACAATCCTTTGATTTTATTCGTGGCAGGGTCAGATAACAAATAGCTACCAATGTGTGGTTTCCTCATTATCACAAAGGGACCTTCATAAATGTGTTGCCACTTACGATTCTTCTTTAACAACAGGGATTGTTTAAAGTGAGTCCTGACTAATACCTTTTCTCCTTCTTTGAAATCTATAACTCTGTTTACCTTCTTATCAAATGCCTTTTTTCGGAGGTTAGCATACGTTGTCAATGATATGAAATAATCTTGCATCTAAGACTAGCCTTACGCTACCATCTGATTTTAGTACAGACAATAAAGGACTCGAATAAGGTGAATGAGATACTTCTATCACATTCCAGCGTAACATTTTCTTGATCTCGCACTTGACAGCTTCGCGTCTCGCATATGGAATGGAATAGCTTGTTCTACAGTAGGTTGAATGGGGCAGGACATCCATTCGATATTCAAAGCCTTTTATTAGTCCAGGTTTCTTAGAAAATATTTGAACGTGATCTGTTAACAAATTGTAAAGCTCATTCTTCTGTTGTTTGGATAATTCAATGGACTCACTAGCTTTACCGTATAATTCATTCTGACCGGGAATTAGGTCTTTATACTCATCGTCATTAACACTTTCAAGATCTGTCATGTCTTCTGTCTGACTGTACTGTTGTCTTTTAGTCCATGGCCGTACTGCTGTTTGAAGCACCCCAAAGTCTGTCTTCACCTTACTTCTTAACAAATTTACAGTTACTTGTTGCTGGCTCGCTACTAGAGTACAGATTCCACACTCGATGTCAATTTTAGCTTTCGTCTGCCTCAAGAATTCCATACTCAGGATACATGTCACTGATAGGTTTTTAACAATAAGAAAAATGCACGTTACTGAAATAGACTCTATCTGGATTTGAAGCTGAGTCTGAAGATTTACACGTTGTGTTAGTGGACCAATTGCTCCCGATATGGTGCAACCTTGAATTGGAAGTGATAAAACTTTGCATACAGAGGATATTTGCTTAAATAAACATAAAGATAAGACATTTATATTAGCTCCTGTATCTACAATAGCTGTTACAGGTATGTTGGCAATTGATACCCTTATGGAAGCTTGAACTTGTTCGTCCCATACGTCATCATTGTCTTTCGTCTCAGTGTCTGCTACTAGATCATCCCGTAAGTTTGTCTCTTTGTCATACCTAATTGCTTTAATTTCGTGTGGACTAAGGGACAGGGTGCCCCCATTCAAACCTGCAGCATCCTCTAGGAGGCTCAAAGGTGCTGCTTTTAATTTTCCGCTCGACGCTTACTTTCCTGCTGATTTATATTTCTTAATGTTTCTTCCGTCTGGAACTGGTGTTGGTTTTGTGGTACGAACTCGGTTGGAAACGGATCTTGTTGTCCTGGCGTATTCGCTTGCGCATAATAAATTTGCGTATTATGCGGGCGTTTAGGCTTCAGAGTTCCCGAAGGTCCGTTCGCTTGTTGCGTGAAGTGTATATTTTGTGGCTGAAAGGTATTTTGCTGTGGCTTGTGTTGATTGTAACCGTTACTGAAAGGTGTACATTGGTCTCCACCTTGATTATGCCATTTATTTCTTTTCCACTGACGATTTGAATCGTAAGACTGATCGTTTTGATAATTACCGTTGATCGGTTGCGTGTTTCCGTATTGATGGGGCTGTGTGCTATAATGTGTATTTTCGTACTGAGGTGGTGACGAATTATATATTGGATTGTATCTCTGGCCGTTATTGTACTTATTTTTGTATTTGCTGTTGGAGTACGTAGTGTGTTTATTTTTGAAACCGTTGTGGGGTTGGTACTGGCTGTCGCTGTGACGCGCTTTCGCTCGGCCACCATTGTTGCCTGCGTATTCTGTATTGTGCTGGCCGCCTGCACTGAAGTGGGCGTTGCCAACATCAACTCTAGCGTCCTCGTAAATCAGATCTAACGAGTCTAACACAGATAGGAAAGTGTCCGTATCGTCCTCAGACACGTTTACTAACTTTTCTCTGATCGCAATCGGTAGCTTAGTTTTTAGAATCATAATAACGTCTTTGGCGGTGATCGGCGAATCCCAGAACTTGATTTTCGCTAAATACTTTTCAAAATATCTTCTCAAACTACCGCGCTTACTGTTAAACACTTCGGCGTTGTAAACCTCTTTTCTCAGGCGCTGCTGCACACCAGAACTCCAGAATTTAGCTAAAAACATCTGTTCAAACTCTTTGTAACTTTTACAAGAGTCGACCATTTCGGTTCCCCATAAGGCAGCATCGCCTACGATAAAGCCACTAACGAATTGAATTCGCTGGCGGTCACTCCAGCTACTCGGGAAAATTCCTGAAAAATTTCGGAGGAACACTATAGGATGAATTTCTCTTTTCTGTGGGTGAAAGGTCGGAAAAATACGATGTTTGATCACGCTTTCCTCCTGCATCAAACTGACAAAAGTGGATGGGCTGGTAGTCTGGTTAACTTGTGCTTCTATAGAACTATGAGTTTGAGCGTTATCAAATGGTGAACGGTAATGTACCTGCTGTTGTTCATTACTTCGTGGTGAATTATTCCAGTTTCCTGACACGGGAGGTGGGGAATTTTCAACTTGACATTTTAGTGTACGAACTTCATCAACTATCTGTTGACGCCATTCAGGTAAATCTTGAGCTAACGCTCGTCTTATCTGGCCTAATTCTGACATCACCGTGTCTCCTGTTTTTCCAGGGGCTGCCAATATTTCAAAGGTCATGTTTTTGACAGTTTCCCTGAGTTCGTTCTTGACCTTGTTTTCTATGAATCCGTCTTTGTTTTTAATCCACTCTTGGTAGTGATCAGACAATGCTTCAGCATGTGCCTTAACAGTATTCTTTATTTGGTCCTCTACATTAAGAGTCTCAATCTGTTTCGAAAGATCATCAACAACATTCTCGATCGTGTCTACTGCGGTTTTAACTCCTTTGACCTCATCAGAGATTGCAGTATAATCTTCTTTTAAGGTCGCAGCTTGTTTTTGATATTCTATCACTTTTGAATTTATCTCTCCCTTGGCTGCTTCGATTTTTTCATCTAACCGTTTTGAAATATCCTCTATTTTTGACTCTACTTGTGTGTCAATTTCTAGCCTCATGATCGTGATCTGACTGCTGATTTGGCTTTGGACATTACCCAACAGGGTATTTAAATCAGCTGTTATGTCTGCCTTTAGTTCGGCCTTTACCGAATTTAACCGTATATTTAGGTCATTTATCTCCGTTTGCAGATCTGTTTTTACTGAATTTATGTCTGTTTTTACCGAATTTATTTCTGTTTTTATTGAATTTATGTCTTCTTTTACTGAGTTGCACAGATTTGTAAGGACCTGATTTTTATTATGCCGTCTTTCGGCCTTCTCTTTTTCTTCGCGGGCCTTTTCATCTAATTTTTCCTGCTTTTCACGTTCCTGTCTTTGCGCCTCTCTCTGTCTTTGACTTTCGAACTTGCGTTCCATTATTGCTTCGATCATTGCAGCCAAGTCATTTTTTTCAAAAGCGGGAATAGTTTGCACACTAGGACCAGCTTCTAAAACTTCGGTCGAGGCTGCTTCTGCCTCCGCTCGTGTACCTATCGCGCGTGATCGTAATGGATAGTGAGGTCCATTCGCATCACCGCTGTCGTCTGGTTTTGTTTGTGTCCGCTGTTTACCGTCAGCCATGTTCATGAATTATTTGTCAAACGTCAAAATGCTACAGATATTGTTTGTCACTGCCGTCAGTCGTTTGTCTGTGACGTAGTGCTATGGCTTACTGGGACCTAAGATAAAATTTTATCTCTGTGTAACAACTGACGTTCATTTACGCCAAGAAGACAAGATGGTTCCTACTAATTACAAACAAATGAAATATCACACGTTTTACCAGTTTTGAGCGTAGTTATCCGCCATATCGTAATTTTTTTATGCACTGACAACAATGTTACACTTTCACTGAATTTAACTACGTAAGAATGGACTATGGACAAATTGAAATAAAGCTGTTTCAAGGCAAGGAAAGACAGGTTTACGTTCTGATCAACTCGAAAGATGCTACGTCACTATGAAAGCTTGGCTACTGCGTATAAAAATTTGACTTACTATGGCTGTCTTGATAATGATACAGCTGGATACTCGCGTTTTTTGGTAATTTCATCAATCGTTCTTCTGAATTAATTAAAAGGTTTTCCCACTTCTCTTTCTCGGTTGAATTGCATCCACATGAAAAAAATGAAACAGTTATTAGAACAAGCAAAGAAAATTTTTTAAACACATACATGAAATGATTTTTTGATCAAGTCCCTGTTCGGGCGCCAAGTGTAGCGTTGCTCTTGGGGGACAAAAATAAAAAGAATTGTTACTTTTTTTTTTAATGTCGAAAAAGTGAATATTTTGGTGGGCCACTTGGCAACAGAATCAGGGATTTATTACGCTATTATAATAACATACGTTGACCATTAAATACCTGAATAAGAGCAGCATATTGATATATATATTTTAGATCGCTCGGAAGAAACATTATCATTTCTGTGCATTTTTATAGTCGCGATGTAGTCATACCCGGATCAACACTAAGGGACCAGAAGATTTATAGACTTTAAAAGAAATGCAACACTACACGATTAAGAAAAAAGTTGGTTCAGAAATAATAGGAAAACAATAATGTTCCTTCTTCCTCATGCTGCGTTCGGCCCATCAGCGTGATCGTAATTTCTGATGATGAAGTAACACAAAATAATTAACAGTTAAGTAAATAAGGAGATGGACTCATCAAGGTTAATTTACGAAAATAAGCACACTTATCTTTAACACACGTTTTTTTTAATGCTACGTACCTTTTCATATTAAATTACAATAGATGACCATTGTGGTTAAATACTTTATACATAACAGTCAAAATGTCCTCTTGACGCTGTCTGTTCGATATCAGTTACAAGAAACTACATGTTTTCTGATTGGAAAAAATAACAATTAGCATATTCACTAAATATTTTCACATAAAATATAAAATACAGTTGCGGAACGCAGCAAGTCCGCGTCCGCCTCTCATGGAATACAATCAGTAAAAAAGGTGAGGCGCGAAAAGCCTCATTTGTCTTGAAACAACAGAATTCTTTTTTATACCATTAATCGATACATGTACATCGAGATTTACTGGCACCGCGCAAGAACGGTAAAGATAAAGAATAATAGTTTCTGTCGATGCTATGCGATGGTTCATTTCTTTTACTTTACAATTGTTCGATAACTTTAGGCCATCAGGCGTTTACCATTGAGCGTATATTAATGTTTGTGAGGCGAAAATTACTAATATTACATGCACTATTCCTCTTTTACTGCATCTCTCGCTCCCTCACATTGACGAATTAACACAGAAATTGCGACGCTATGAAATACAATGGGTTCTATGACATCTCCTTCTGAATCGAGTAATGTTTCTATGGAAACGACAGGATTTTCTTTTCGGATATGAGTAACTCCTTTTCGATGCACTATTCCTTCCCTACTGTATCCCTCGCTCCCTCACCTTGACGAAATTACATAGAAATTGCGTCGCTACGAAATACGATGGGTTCAATGACTTCTCTTACTAAATCGAGTAACGTTTCTATGGAAAGACAGGATTTTCTTTTGGGATACGACTACTTCTTTCCGATTCACTATTCCTTCTTTACTGCAACCCCCGCTCACTCACATTGAGGAATTAACACAGAAATTTCGTCGCTATGAAATAAAATGGGTTCTATGAGAACTTCCTCTAAATCGAATAAATTTTCTATAGAAACGACAGGATTTTCTTTTGAGATACGAGTATCTCCTTTCCGATGCACTATTCCTTCTTTACTGCATCCCTCGCTCAATCCAATTGACGAATTAACACAGCAATTGCGTCGCTATGAAATACTACGGGTTCTATGACTCCTCCTTCTACATCGAGTAACGTTTGTTCTGACAAGACTGGATTTTCTTTTGGGATACGAGTATCTCTATTCCGATGCACAATTCCTTCTTTACTGCATCCCTCGCTCCCTCACATTGACGAATTAACACAGAAATTGCGACGCTATGAAATACTATGGGTTCTATGACATCCCCTTCTAAATCGGGTAACGTTTCTATGGAAACAACAGGATTTTCTTTTAAGACACGAGTATCTCCATTCCGATGCACTACTCCTTCTTTACTGCATCCCTCGCACCCTCACATTGACGAATTAACACAGAAATTGCGTCGCTTAGATATACTGGGGGTTCTATGACTCATCCTCCTAAATCGAGTAACGTTTCTTTGGACACGACATGATTCTCTTTTGGGTTACGGGTATGTCCTTTCCGATTCCCTATTCCTTCTTATACTGGATTCCTCGCTCCCACACATTGACGAATTAACACAGAAATTGCGTCGCTATGAAATATTATGGGTTCTATGACATCCCCTTCTAAAACGAGTAACGTTTCTATGGAAACAACAGGATTTTCTTTTGGGATACGACTATCTCCTTTCCGATGCACTATTCCTTCTTTACTGGATTCCTCGCTACCTCACATTGACGAATTAACACAGAAATTGCGTCGCTATGGAATGCTATGGGTTCTATGACATCTCCTTCTAAATCGAGTAAAGTTTCTATGGAAACGACAGGATTTCTTTTGGGATACGTGTATCTCCTTTCCGATGCATTATTCCTTCTTCACTGCATCCCTCGCTCCCTCACATTGATGAATTAACACAGAAATTGCGTCGCTATAAAATCCTATGGGTTCAATGACTTCTCCTTCTAAATCGAGTAACGTGTCTATGGAAACGCATGGATTTTCTTTTGGGATTCCAGTATCTCCTTTTCGATGCACTATTCCTTCTTTACAGCAGCCCTCGCTCCCTCACATTGACGAATTAACACAGAAATTGCGTCGCTATGAATTACTTTGGGTTCTATGTCTTCTTCCTCTAAATCGTGTAACGTTTCTATAGAGACGACAGGTTTGCCTTTATGATAAGAGTATCTCCCTACCGATGCACTATTCCTTCTTTACTGCATTACCCGTTCCCTCACATTGACGAATTAACACAGAATTTGGTCGCTATGAAATACTATGTGTTCTATGAACTCTCCTTCTAAATCGAGTAACGTTTCTATAGAAACGACCAGATTTTCTTTTGGGATACGACTATGTCCTTTCCGATGCACTATTCCTCCCCTACTGCATCCCTCGCTCCCTCACCATGGCGAATTAACACAGAAATTTCATCGCTATGAAATACTATGGGTTCTATGACATCTCCTTCTAATTCGAGTATCGTTTCTATGGAAACGACAGGACTTTCCTTTGGGATACGAGTATCTCCTTTCCGATGCACCATTCCTTCTTTACTGCATCCCTTGCTCCATCCAATTGACGAATTTTCACAGCAATTGCGTCGCTATGATATACTACGGGTTCTATGACTTCTCCTTCTAAATCGAGTAACGTTTCTATGGTAACGGCAAGATTTTCTTTTGGGATACGACTACGTTCATTCCGATGCACTATTCCCCCCCCCCCCCCCCCCACTGCAACTCTCGCTCCCTCACCTTGACGAATTAACACAGAAATTTCGTCGCTAAGAAATACTATGGGTTCTATGACATCTCCTTCTAATTCGAGTAACGTTTCTATGGAAACGACAGGATATTCTTTTGGGATACGAGTATCTCCTTTCCGATTCACTATTCCTTCTTATACTGGATTCCTCGCTCCCTCACATTGACGAATTAACACAGAAATTGCGTCGCTATGTAATACTATGGGTTCTATGACATTCCCTTCTAAATCGAGTAACGTTTCTATGCAAACAACAGGATATTCTTTTGAGTTACAAGTATCTCCTTTCCGATGCACTATTCCTTCTTAACTGCATCCCTCGCTCCATCCAATTGACGAATTAACACAGCAATTGCGTCGCTATGAAATACTACGGGTTCTATGGCTCCTCCTTCTAAATCGAGTAACGTTGCTTCTGGCAAGACTGGATTTTCTTTTGGGATACGAGTATCTCTATTCCGATGCACAATTCCCTCTTTACTGCATCCCTCGCTCCGTCACATTGACGAATTAACACAGAAATTGCGTCGCCAAGATATACTGGGGGTTCTATGACTCATCCTCCTAAATCGTGTAACGTTTCTTTGGACACGACATGATTTTCTTTTGGGTTACGGGTATGTCCTTTCCGATTCTCTATTCCATCTTATACTGGATTCCTCGCTCCCTCACATTGACGAATTAACACAGAAATTGCGACGCTATGAAATACTATGGGTTCTATGACATCCCCTTCTAAATCGGGTAATGTTTCTATGGAAACAACAGGATTTTCTTTTAAGACACGTGTATCTCCTTTCCGATGCACTATTCCTTCTTTGCTGCATCCCTCGCTCCATCCAATTGACGAATTAACACAGAAATTGCGTCGCTATGAAATACTACGGGTTCTATGGCTCCTCCTTCTAAATCGAGTAACGTATCTATTGACAAGCCTGGATTTTCTTTTGGGATGCGAGTATCTCCAGTCCGATGCACTATTCCTTCTTTACTGCATCCCTCGCACCCTCACATTGACGAATTAACACAGAAATTGCGTCGCTTAGATATACTGGGGGTTCTATGACTCATCCTCCTAAATCGAGTAACGTTTCTTTGGACACGACATGATTCTTTTTTGGGTTACGGGTATGTCCTTTCCGATTCTCTATTCCTTCTTATACTGGATTCCTCGCTCCCACACATTGACGAATTAACACAGAAATTGCTTCGCTATGAAATATTAGGGGTTCTATGACATCCCCTTCTAAAACAAGTAACGTTTCTATGGAAACTAACAGGATTTTCTTTTGGGATACGACTATCTCCTTTCCGATGCACTATTCCTTCTTTACTGGATTCCTCGCTACCTCACATTGACAAATTAACACAGAAATTGCGTCGCTATGAAATACTATGGGTTCTTTGACTTCTCCTTCTAAATCGAGTAACGTTTCAATGGAAACGAAAGGATTTTCTTTTGGGATACGAGTATTTCCTTTCCGATGCACTGTTCGGCCTGTACTGCATCTCTCGCTCCCTCATATTGACGAATGAACACAGAAATTGCGTCGCTATGAAATACTATGAGTTCTATGACATCTCCTTCTAAATCGAGTAACGTATCTATGGAAACGAAAGGAATTTCCTTTGGAATCGACTATCTCGTTTCATATGCACTATTCCTTCTTCCCTGCATCCCTCGCTCCCTCACATTGTGAATTAACACAGAAATTGCGTCGCTAAGATATACCGGGGGTTCTATGACTCATCCTCCTAAATGGAGTAACGTTTCTTTGGACACGACATGATTTTCTTTTGGGATACGGGTATGTCCTTTCCGATTCACTATTCCTTCTTATACTGGATTCCTCGCTCCCTCACATTGACGAATTAACACAGAAATTGCGTCGCTATGAAATACTGTGGGTTCTATGACATCCCCTTCTAAATCGAGTAATGTTTCTATGCAAACAACAGGATATTCTTTTGAGTTACAAGTATCTCCTTTTCGATGCGCTATTCCTTCTTATACTGGGTTCCTCGCTCTCTCACATTGACAAATTAACACAGAAATTTCGTCGCTATGAAAAACTATGGCTTCTATGACATCTCCTTCTAATTCGAGTAACGTTTTTATGGAAACGACAGGATTTTCTTTTGGGAAACGAGTATCTCCTGTCCGATGCACTATTCCTTCTTTTCTGCATCCCATGCTCCCTCACATTGTGAATTAACACAGAAATTGCGACGCTATGATAAAATATGGGTTCTATGACATCTCCTTCTAAATCGAGTGACCTTTCTTTGGAATCGACTTGATTTTCTTTTGGGATACGAGTATCTCCTTACCGATGTACTATTACTTGTTATACTGGATTCCTCGCTGCCTCACATTGACGAATTCACACAGAAATCGCGTCGCTGTGAAATTCTATGGGTTCTACGACTTCTCCTTCTAAATCGAGTAACGTTTCTATGGAAACGACTCGGTTTTCTTTTGGGATACGAGTTTCTCCTTTCCGATTCACTATTCCTTCTTTACTGCATCCCCCGCTCCCTCACCTTGACGAATTAACATAGAAATTTCGTCGCTATGAAATACGATGGGTTCAATGACTTCTCTTTCTAAATCGAGTAACGTTTGTATGGAAACGACAGGATTTTCTTTTGGGATACGACTACTTGTTTCCGATGCACTATTCCTTCTTTACTGCATCCCTAGCTCCATCCAATTGACGAATTAACACAGAAAGTGCGTCGCCATGATATACTGGGTGTTCTATGACTCATCCTCCTAAATCGAGTAACGTTTCTTTGGACACGACATGATTTTCTTTTGGGATACGGGTGTCTCCTTTCCGATATACTGTTCCTTCTGTACTGCATTCCTCGCTACCTCACATTGACGAATTAACACAGAAATTGCGTCGCTATGAAATATTATGGGTTCTATGACTTCTCCTTCTAAATCGAGTAACGTTTCAATGGAAACGAATGGATTTTCTTTTGGGATACGAGTATCTCCTTTCCAATGCACTGTTCCTTCTGTACTGCATCTCTGGCTCCCTCATATTGTCGAACTAACACAGAAATTGCGTTGCTATGAAATACCATGGGATCTATGACATCTTCTTCTAAATCGAGTAACGTTTCTATGGAAACGACAGGATTTTCTTTTGGGATACGTGTATCTCCTTTCCGATTCACTATTCCATTTTCACTGCATCGCTTGCTCCCTCACGTTGACGAATCAACACAGAAATTGCGTCGCTATGAAATACCATGGGATCTATGACATCTCCTTCTAAATCGAGTATCGTAACTATGGAAATGACAGCATTTTCTTTCGGGATACGAGAATCTCCTTTCCGATGCACTATTCCTTCCCTACTACATCCCTCGCTTCCTCACATTGACGAATTAACACAGAAATTGCGTCGCTATGAAATACATTGTGTTCTATGACATTTCCATCTAAATCGAGTAACGTTTGTATGGAAACGACAGGATTCTCTTTTGAGAAACGAGTATCTCCTATCTGATGCACTATTTCTTTTTACTGCATCCCTCGCTCCCTCACATTGACGAATCAACACAGTAATTGCGTCAGTATGTAATACTATGGGTTCTATGACTTCTCTTTCTAAATCGAGTAACGTTACTATGGAAACGACAGGATTTTCGTTTGGGATACGTGTACCTGCTTTCCGATGTATTATCCCTTCTTTACAGCATTCCTCGGTCCCTCACATTGACGAATTAACACAGATTGTGCGTCGCTATGAAATACTATGGGTTCTACGACAACTCCTCCTAAATCTAATAACGTTTCTATGGAAACGACAGGATTTACTTTTGGGATACGAGTACCTCCATTCCAATGCACTATTCCTTCTTTACTGCATCATTCGCTCCCTCACATTGACGAATTAAAACAAAAGTTGCGTCCCTATAAATTACTGAGTGTTCTATGTCTTCTCCTTTAAAATCGAGTAACGATTCTATGGAAATGACTGGATTTTCTTTTGGGATTCGAGTATCTCCTTTCCGATGCACTATTCCTTATTTACTACATCAATTGCTCCATCACATTGACGAATTAACACAGAAATTGCGTCGCTATCATATACTATGTGTTCTATGACACCTAACTTCCAAATCGAATAACGTTTCTATGGAAACGACAAGATATTCTTTTGGGATACGACTGTCTCCTTTACGTTTGATGTTCGTTCTTTACTGCATCCATCACTCCCCCACATTGACGAATTAACACAGAAATTGCGTCACTATGAAAAACTATGTGTTCTATGGCATCTCCTTCTAAATCGAGTAACGTTTCTATTAAAACGTCAGGATTTCCTTTTGGGATACAAGTATCTCCTTTCCGATCCACAATTCCTTCTTTACTACATCCCTCGCTCCCTCACATTGACGAATTAACACAGAAATTGCGTCGCTATGAAATACATTGTGTTCTATGACATTTCCTTCTAAATCGAGTAACGTTTGTATGGAAACGACAGGATTCACTTTTGAGAAACGAGTATCTCCTATCTGATGCACTATTTCTTTTTTACTGCACCCCTCGCTCCCTCACAATGGCGAATCAACACAGAAATTGCGTCGCTATGAAATACTATGGGTTCTAGGACATCTCCTTCCAAATCGAGGAACGTTTCTATTGAATAGTCAGGATTTTCTTTTGGGATACGAGAACCTCCTTTCCGAAGCACTATTCCTTCCTTATGTATCCCTCCGTCCGTCATAATGACGAATTAACACAGACATTGCGTCGCTATGAAATACTATAGTCTCTATGCCATCTCATTCTAAATCGAGTAACGTTTCTGTGGAAACGACATGATTTTCTTTTGTGATACGAGTATCTCCTTTGTAATTCACTATTCCTTCTTTACTGCATCCCCCGCCCCCTCACATTGATGAATGAACACAGAAATTGAATCGCTATGAAATACTATGGGTTCTATGACTTCTCTTTTTAAATGGAGTAAAGATTCTATGGAAACGACAGGATTTTCTTTTGGGATACGACTATCTCCTTTCCGATGCACTATTCCTTCTTTACTGCAACCCTCGCTCCCTCACACCGACGAATTAACAAAGATATCGCGTCGCTATGAAATACTATGGGTACTATGACTTTTATTTCTAAATCGAGAAACGTTTTAATGGAAACGAGGGGTTATTATTTTGGGATACGATTATCTCCTTTCGAATGCGATATACCTTCTTTACTGCATCCCTCGCACCCCCACATTGACGAATTGACACAGAAATTGCGTCACTATGAAATACTATTGGTTGTATGACATCTCCTTCTAAATCGAGTAACGTTTCTATTTATACGCCAGGATTTTTTTTTTTTTGGGATAGTAATATCTCCTTTCCGATGCACTATTCCTTCTTTAGTGCATCCCTCGCTCCCTGACTTTGACGAATTAACACAGAAATTGCGCCGCTATGATATACTATGAGCTTTATGACTTCCACTTCTAAATCGAGTAAACTTTCTATGGAAACGACGGGATATTCTTTTGGGATACGACTGGCTCCTTTCCGAGGCCCTATTCCTTCTTTGCTGCATCCCACGTTCCCTCACATTGACGAATTAACAAAGAAATAGCGTCGCTGTGATGTACTATTGGTTCTATGACATCTCCTTCCAAATCGAGTAGCGTTTCTAGGGAAACGACAGGTTTCTCTTTTGGGATACGAGTATCTCCTTTCCGATGCACTATTCCCTCTTTACTGCATCCCTCGATCCCTCACATTGACGAATTAACAGAGAAATTGCGTCTCGATGAAATACAATGGGTTCTATGCCATCTCCGTCTAAATCGAATACCGTTTCTATGGAATCGACAGGATTTTCTTTTGGGATACAAGTATCTCCTTTCCGATGCACCATTCCTTCTTTACTGCATCCCTCGCTCCCTCACATTGACTAATAATCACAGAAATTGCGTCGCTATGAAATACTATGGGTTCTATGACTTCTCTTTCTAAATCGAGTAACGGTTCACTGGAAACGACCTTTTTTTTTTTTTTTTTTTTTTGATGCAAGTATCTACTTTCCGATGCACTATTCCTTCTGTACTTCATCAATTGCCCCATCACATTAACGAAATAACACAGAAAGTGCGACGCTATGAAGAACTATTGGTTCATACTTCTAAATCGAGTAACGTTTCTATGGAAACGACAGGATTTTCTTTTGGGATACGACTATCTCCTTTTCGATGCACTATTCCTTCTTTACAGCATCCCTCGCTGTCTTACATTGACGAATTATCAATGAAATTGCGGCGCTATGAAATACTATTTGTTCAATGACTTCTCCATCTAAATCGAGTAACGTTCCTATGGAAACGTCTTTATTTCCTTTTGGGATACGAGTATCTACTTTCCGATGCACTATTCCTTCTGTACTGCATCCCTCGCTCACTCACATTCACGAATTAACGCAGAAATTGCGTCGCTATGAAATCCTATGGCGTCTATGACTTCTCCTTTTAATCAAGTAACGTTTCTATGGAAACGCCAATATTTTCTTATGGGATACGAGTATCTCCTTTCCGATGCACTATTCCTTCTTTACTGCATCAATTGCTCCATCACATTGACGAATTAACACAGATATTGCGTCGCTATGAATAACTATGGGGTCTAGGACATCTCCTTCCAAATCGAGTAACGCTTCTATTGAAACGACTCGATTTTCTTTTGGGATACGAGAACCTCCTTTCCGATGCACTATTCCTTCATTATGTATCCCTCTCTCCCTCACATTGCCGAATTAAGACAGAAATAGCGACACTATGAAATACTGTGGTTTATATGCCTTCTCCTTCTAAATCGAGTAACGTTTGTATGGAAACGACAGGATTTAGTTTTGGGATACGAGATTCCCCTTTCCGATGCACTATCCCTTATTTATGCATCCCTCGCTCCTTCACATTTACGATTTAACCCAGAAATTGCGTCGCTATGAAATAGTGTGTGTACTATGACATCAACTTCTAAATCGAGTAACGTTTATGTGGAAACGACAGGATTTTCTTTTGGGATACGAGTATCTCCATTGCAATGCACTATTCCTTCTTTGCAGCATCCTTTGCTCCCTCACAATTTCGAATTAAACCAGAAATTGCGTCGCTATAATCTACTGTGTGTTCTATGACTTCTCAGTTAAAATCGAGTGACGTTTCCATAAAAAGGACAGGATTTTCTTTAGGGATACGAGTATCTCCTTTCCGATGCACTATTCCTTCTTTACTGCATCCCTCGCACCCATACATTGACGAATTATCACAGAAATTGCGTCGCTATGAAATACTATGGGTTCAACGACTACTCCTTCTAAATCGAGTAACGTTTCTATGGAAACGACTGGATTTTCTTTTACGATCCGAGTACCTCCTTTCCGACGCACTATTCCTTCTTTACTGCATCCCTCGCCCCCTCACATTGACGAATTAACACAGAAATTGCGTCGCTATGAAACACTATGTGTTCTGTGACTTTTACTTCTAAATCGAGTAACGTTTCAATAAAAACGACATAATTTTCTTTTGGGATACGAGTATATCCTTTCCGATGCACTATTCCTTCTTTACTGCATCCCTCGCTCCTTCACATTGACGAATTAACACAGAAATGCGTCGCTATGAAATACTATGGGTTCTATGATATCTCCTTCTAAATCAAGTAACGATTCTATGCAAATGACAGGATTTGCTTTTGCGACACGAGTATCTCTTTTCCGATGCACTATTCCTTCTTTACTGCATCCCTCGCTCCCTCACATTGTCGATTTATCACATAAATGGCGTCGCTATGAAATACAATGGGTTCTATGACTTCTCCTTCTAAATTCAGAAACGTTTCTATGGAAACGACAGGGTTCTCTTTTGGGATACGAGTATCTCCTTTCCGATGCACTATTCCTTTTTTACTGCATCCCTCGCTCCCTCACATTGACGAATTAACACAGAAATTGCGTCGGGATGAAATACTATGTGCCCTATGACATCTCCTTCTAAATCGCATAACGTTTCAATGGAAACGACAGGATTTTCTTTTGGGATACGAGTATCTCCTTTCCGATGCACTATTCCTTCTTTACTGCATCCCTCGCTCCCTCACATTGTCGATTTATCACAGAAATGGCGTCGCTATCAAATACTATGGGTTCTATGACTTCTCCTACTAAATCGAGAAACGTTTCTATGGAAACGACAGGGTTCTCTTTTGGGATACCAGTATCTCCTTTCCGATGCACTATTTCTTTTTTACTGCATCCCTCGCTCCCTCACATTGACGAAATAACAAAGAAATTGCGACGCGATGAAATACTATGTGCTCTATGACATCTCCTTCTCAATCGAATAACGTTTCAATGGAAAAGACAAGATTTTCTTTAGGGATACAAGTATCTCCTTTCCGATGCACTATTCCTACTTTACTGCAGCCTTCCCTCCCTCACATTGACGAATTAAAACAGATATAGAGTCGCGATGAAATACTATGTATTCTATGACATTTCTTTCTAAATCGAATAACGTTTCTATAGAGACGAAAGGATTTTCTTTTGGGATACGACGAACTCCTTTCCGATGCACTATTCCTTCTTTGCTGCATCCCACGCTCCCTCACATTGACGAATTAACAAAGAAATAGCGACGCTATGATATACTATGGTTTCTATGACTTCCCCTTCTAAATCGAATAAACTTTCTATGGATACGTAAGGTTTCTCTTTTGGGATACGAGTATCTCCATTCCGATGCACTATTCCTTCTTTACAGCATCAATTGCCCCATCACATTGACGAATGAACACAGATATTGCGTCGCTATGAAATACTATCAGTCTAAGACATCTCTTTCTAAATCGAGTAACGTTTCTATGGAAACTGTAATATTTTCTTTTGGGATGCGAGTATCTCCTGTCCGATGCACTATCCCTTCTTTACTGCATCCCTCGCTCCCTCACATTAACGAATTAACACAGAAATTGCGTCATTATGACATACTGTGGGTTCTATGACATCTCCTAAATCGAGTAACATTCCTACGGAAACGACAGGATTTTCTTTGGGATACGAGAATCTCCTTTCCGATGCACTAATCCATCATAATGTAACCCTCGCTCCCTCACATTGACGAATTAACACAGAAATTGCGTCGCTATGAAATTCAATGGGTTCTATGACATCTCCTTCTAAATAGGGTAACGTTTCTATGGAAACCACTGGATTCTCATTTGGGATACGATTATCCCCATTCCGATGCACTATTCCTTCTTTCCTGCATCACTCGCTCCCTCACATTGACGAATTAACACATATACTGCGTCGCTATGAAATACTATGGTGTCTCCGGCTTCTCCTTCCATATCGAGAAACGTTTCTATGGAAACGACAGGAATTTCTTTTGGGATAAGACTGTATCCTATCCGATGTATTCTTCCGTTATTACTGCATCTCTCGCACCCTCACATTAACGATTTAACACAGACAATGCATCGCTACAAAACACTATGGGTTCTGTGACATCTCCTTCTAAATCGAGAAACGTTTCTATGGAAACGACAGCATTTTCTTTTGGGATACTAGTATCTCCTTTTCGAAGCACTATTCCTTCCTGACAGCATCTTTCGCAACCTCACATTGTCGAAATAACACAGAAATTGCGTCGCAATCAACTACTATGCGTTCTCTGTCTTCTCCTTCTATATCGAGAAATGTTTCAATGGAAACGGAAGGGTTTTCTTTTGGGATACGACTATCTCCTTTTCCGACGCACTATTCCTTCTTTACGGCATCTCTCGCTCCGTCTCATTGACGAACTATCATAGGAATTGCGGGGCTATGAAATACTTTGGGTTCTCTGACTTCTCCTTGTAAGTCGAGTAACCTTTCTACGGAAACGATAGGATTTTCTTTTGGGATATGAGTATCTGTTTTCCGATGCACTATTCCTTCTTTACTGCATCCCTCGCTCCCCCACATTGACGAATTAACACAGAATTCGCGTCGCAATGAAATTCTATGTGCTCTATGACATCTCCATCAAAATCGAGTAACGTTTCTATGGAAACTACAGGATTTTCTTTTGGGTTACGAGTATCTCTTTTCCGATGCACTATTCCTTCTTTACAACGTCTCTTGCCATCTCACATTGACGAATTAACACAGAAATGGCGTCGCTATGAAATACTATGGGTTCCATGACATCTCTTTCTAAATCGAGTAACTTTTCAATGGAAACGACAGGATTGTCCTTTTGGATACGAGTAGCTTCTTTCCGATGCACTATACCTTCTTGACTGCATCCCTCGCTCCCACACATTGACGAATTAACACAGAAATTGCGTCGCTATGAAATTCTATGGCTTCTACGACTTCTCCTTCTAAATCGAGTACCGTTTCAATGGAAACGACAGGATTATCTTTTGGGATACGACTATCTCCTTTCCGATGCACTAATCCTACCTTACTGCATCCCTCGCTTCCTCACATTGACGAATTAACACAGACATTGCGGCGCTATGATATACTATGGGTTCTATGACTTCGTCTTCTAAATCGAGTAACGTTTCTATGGAATCGACAGCATTTTCTTTTGGGTTACTAGTATCTCCTTTCCGATGCCATATTCCTTCTTAACTGCGACCCACGCTCCCTCACATTGACGAATTAACACAGAAATTGCTTCGGTATGAAATACTATGGTTTCCAAGGCATCTCCTTCTATATCAGATAACGATTTGTGGAAACGACATGATTTTCTTTTGGGATACGTGTATCTACTTTCCGATGCACTATTCCTTCTTCACTGCATCCCTCGCCCCGTCAAATGAACGAATTAACACAGAAAATGCGTCGCTATGAAATACTATGTGTTCTATGACTTCTCCTTCTAAATCGAGTAACGTTTCCATGGAAACGACAGGATTTTCTTTTGGGATACGAGTATCTTCTTTCCAATGCACTGCTACTTATATACTGCATCACTCGATAACTCACATGACGAATTAACTCAGAAATTGCGGCGCTATTAATTACTATGGGTTCGATTACTTCTCCTGCTAAATCGAGTAACGTTTCTATGGAAACGACAGGATTTAGTTTTGGGATACGATTTTTTTCCTTTCCGATGCACCATTCGCTCTTTACTGCAACCCTCGCTCCCTCACTTTGACGAATGAACACAGTAAATGCGTCGCTATGAAATATTATGGCTTCAATGACTTCTTCTGCTAAATCGAGTAACGTTTCTATGGAAACGACAGGATTTAGTTTTGGGATACGATTTTCTCCTTTCCGATGCACCATTCGCTCTTTACTGCAACCCTCGCTCCCTCACTTTGACGAATTAACACAGTAATTGCGTCGCTATGAAATACTATGGGTTCAATGACTTCTCCTGCTAAATCGAGTAACGTTTCTATGGAAACGACAGGATTTTCTTTTGGGATACGAGTATCTTCTTTCCGATGCAATATTCGTTGTTTACTGCAACCCTCGCTCCCTCATATTGACGAATTAACACAGAAATTGGGTCGCTATGAAAATTAAATGGGCTCTATGACTTATCCGTCTAAATCGAGTATCGTATGTACGGAAATGACAGGATTTCATTTGGGATGCGAGTATCTCCTTTCCGATGAACTATTCGTTCTTTACTGCAACCCCCGCACCCTCACTTTACCAAATTAACTCTGAAATTGCGTCTCTATGAAATACAATGGCTTCTATGACTTCTACTGCAAAATTGAATCTCGTTTCTATTAAAATAACAGGATTTTGTATTGGGATACGAGTATCTCCTTTCCGATGCACTATTCGTTCTTTACTGCAACCCTCGCTCCCTCACATTGACGAATTAACGCAGATATTGCGTCGCTATAAAATACTATGGGTTCTATGAATTCTCTTGTAAATCGTATAACGTGGCAATGGAAACAACAGGATTTAGTTTTGGGATACGAGTATCTCCTTTCCGATGCACCATTCGCTCTTTACTGCAACCCTCGCTCCCACACATTGACGAAATAACACAGAAATTGCGTTGCTATGAAATACTATGGGCTCTTCTACTAAATCGAGTCTCGTTTCAATGCAAACGACAGGATCTTCTTTTAGGATATGAGTATCTCCTTTCCGATGCATTATTCGCTCATTACTGCAACCCTAGCTCCCTCACATTGACGAATTAACACAGAAATTGCGTCGCTATGAAATACTATGGGTTCTATGACTTCCCCTTCTAAAGCGAGACTCGTTTCTATGTAAACGACGGGATTTTCTTTTGGGATACGAGTATCCCCTTTCCCATGCACTATTCGTTCTTTACTGCAACCCTCGCTCCCTCACATTGACGAATTAACACAGAAATTGCGTCGCTATGAAATACTATGGGTTCTATGCCTTCTCCTACTAAATTGAGTCTAGTGTATATGGAAACGACAGGATTTTCTTTTGGGATACGAGTATCTCCTCTCCGATGCACTATTCGTTCTTAACTCCCACCCTCGCTCCCTAAAATTGACGAATTAACACAGAAATTGCGTCGCTATGAAATACTATGGGCTCTATGACGTCTCCTTCTAAATGGAGTAGCGTAACTACGGAATCGACAGGATTTAGTTTTGGGATACGAGTAACTCCTTTCCGATGCACTATTCGTTCTTTACTGCACCCCTCGCTCCCTCACATTGGCGGTTTAACACTGAAATTATGTCGCTATGAAATACTATGGGTTCTATGTCTTCTCCTTCTAAATCAAGTATTGTTTCTATGGAGACGACAGGATTTAGTTGTGGATACGAGTATATCCTTTCCGATGCACCATTCGTTCTTTGCTGCAACAATCGCTCATTCACATTGACAAATTAACACAGAAACTGCGTCGCTATGAAATACAATTGGTTCTATGACTGCTCCTTCTAAATCGAGTAACGTTTCTATGGAAACGACAGGATTTATGTTTGGGATACGAGTATCTCATTTCCAATGCACCATTCGTTCCTTACTGCAACCCTCGCTCCCTCACATAGTCGAATTAGCATAGAAATTGCGTCGCTATGAAATACTATGGGTTCTATGACGTATCCTTCTAAATGGAGTAGCGTAACTATGGAATCGACAGGATTTAGTTTTGGGGTACGAGTATCTCCTTTCCGATGCACTATTCGTTCTTCACTGCACCCCTCGCTCCCTCACATTGGCGATTAAACACAGATATTGCGTCGTTATGAAATACTATGGGTTCTATGTCTTCTCCTTCTACATCGAGTAACGTTTCTATGGAAACGACAGGATTTAGTTTTGGATACGAGTATCTCCTTTCCGATACACCATTCGGTCTTTGCTGCAACAATCGCTCATTCACATTGACAAATTAACACAGAAACTGCGTCGCTATGAAATACATAGGTTCTATGACTGCTCCTTCTAAATCGAGTAACGTTTCTATGGAAACGACAGGATTTATTTTTGGGATACGAGTATCTCATTTCCAATGCACCATTCGTTCCTTACTGCAACCCTCGCTCCCTCACATAGTCGAATTAGCATAGAAATTGCGTCGCTATGAAATACTATGGGTTCTATGACGTATCATTCTAAATGGAGTAGCGTAACTATGGAATCGACAGGATTTAGTTTTGGGGTACGAGTATCTCCTTTCCGATGCACTATTCGTTCTTCACTGCACCCCTCGCTCCCTCACATTGGCGATTAAACACAGATATTGCGTCGTTATGAAATACTATGGGTTCTATGTCTTCTCCTTCTACATCGAGTAACGTTTCTATGGAAACGACAGGATTTAGTTTTGGATACGAGTATCTCCATTCCGATGCACTATTCGTTCTTTACTGCAACCCTCGCTCCCTCCCATTGGCGATTTAACTCAGAAATCGCGTCGCTATGACGTACTATGGGTTCTATGACTTCTCCTTCTAAATCGAGTAACCTATCTTAGGAAATGACAGGATTTTCTTTTGGGATACGAGTATCTCCTTTCCGAGGCACTATTCGTTCTTTACTGCAACCCTCGCTCCCTCACATTGACGAATTGACACAGAAATTGCGTCGCTATGAAATACTATGGTTTTTATGACTTCTCCTTCTAAATCGAGTAACGTTTCTATGGAATCGACAGGATTAAGTTAAGGGATACGAGTATCTCCTTTCCGATGTACCATTCGTTCTTTACTGCAACCCCCGCTCCCTTACTTTACCGAATTAACACAGAAATTGCGTCGAAATGAAATACTATGGCTTCTATGACTTCTCCTGCTAAATCGAGTCTCGTTTCATTTACAATGACAGGATTTTCTTTTTGGATACGAGAATCTCCTTTGCGATACACTATTCGATCTTTACTGCAACCCTCGCTCCCTCACATTCACGAACTAACACAGAAATTGCGTCGCTATCATATACTATGGGTTCTATGACTTCTCCTTCTAAATTGAGTAACGTATCAATGGAAACGACAGGATTTAGTTTTGGGATACGAGTACCTCCTTTCCGATGCACTATTTGTTCTTTACTGCAACCCTTTCTTTCTCACATTGACGAATTAATACAGAAATTGCGTCGCTATGAAATACCATGGGTTAAATGACATCTCCTTCTAAATCGAGCAACGTTTCTATGGAAACGACATGATTTAGTTTTTGGATGCGAGTATCTCCTTTCTGATGCACCATTCGTTCTTTACTGCAACCCTCGCTGCCTCACATTGTCGAATTAACATAGTAATTGCGTCGTTATGAAATACTATGGGTTCTGTGACCTCTCCTTCCAAATCGAGTAACGTTTCTATGGAAACGATAGAATTTAATTTTTGGATACGTGTATCTACCTTCCGATGCACCATTCGTTATTTACTGCAACCCTCGCTCCCTCACTTTGACGAATTAACACAGAAATTGCGTCGCTATGAAATACTAAGGGTTCTATGACTTCTCCAACTAAATCGAGTCTTGTTTCTATGTAAACGACCGGATTTTCTTTTGGGTTACGAGTGTCCCCTTTCCGATGCACTATTCGATCATTACTGCAACCCTCGCTCCCTCACATTTACGAATTAACACAGAAATTGCGTCGCTATGAAATTCTATTCGTTCTATTACTTCTCCTTCTTAATCGAGTAACGTATCTGTGGAAACAACAGGATTTAGATTTGGGATACGAGTATCTCCTTTCCGATTGAACATTCGCATTTTACTGCAACCCTCGCTCCCTCACATTGACGAATTCACACAGAAACTGCGTCGCTATGAAATACTATGGGTTCTATGACTTCTCCTGCTAAATCTGGTATCGTTTCTGTGGATACGACGGGATTTTCTTTTGGGGTACGAATATCTCCTTTACGATGAACAATTCGTTCTTTGCTGCAACCCACGCTCCCTTACATTGACGAATTAACACAGACATTGCGTCACTATGAAATACTATGGGTTCTATGACTTGTCCTTTTAAATCGAGTATCGTATCTTCAGAACGACAGGATTTAGTTTTGGGATACGAGTATCTCCTTTCCGATTTACTATTCGTTCTATGCTGCAACCCACGCTCCCTCACATTGACGAACTCACACAGAAACTGCGTCGCTATGAAATACTATGGGTTCTATGACTTTTCCTGCTAAATTAAGTCTCGTTTCTATGGAAACGATAGGATTTAGTTTTGGGATACGAGTACTTCCTTTCCGATGCACAAAACGTTCTTTACTGCGACCCTCGCTCCCTCACATTGTGCAGCTAACTCAGAAATTGCGTCGCTATGAAATACTATGGTTTCTATGACTTCTCTCCTAAATCGAGTAACGTTTCTATTTAAACGACAGGATTTAGTATTGGGATACGAGTATCTCCTTTCCCAATCACCATTCGTTCTTTACTGCAACCATCGCACCCTCACACTGACGAACTATCACAGAAATCGCGTCGCTATGAAATACTATGGGTTCTATGACTTCTCCTGCTAAATCGAGTCTCGATTCAATGGAAAAGGCAGGATTTTCTTTTGGGATACGAGTATCTACTTTGCGATGCACTATTCGTTCTTTACTGTAACCCTGCTCCCTCACATTGACGAATAAACACAGATATTGCGTCGCTATGAAATATTATGGGTTCAATGACTTCTCCTTGTAAATTGAGTAACGTTTGTATGGAAGCGACAGGAATTAGTTTTGCTATACGAGTATCTAGTTTCCGATGCACCATTCGTTCTTTACTGCAACCCTCGCTCCCTCACATTGACGAATTAACACAGAAATTGCGCTGCTATGAAATACTATGGGTTCTATGACTTGTCCATCTAAATGGAGTAACGTTCCTCTGGAAATGACAGGATTTAGTTTTGGGATACGAGTTTCTCCTTTCCGTTGCACCAATCGTTCTCTACTGCAACCCTCTCTCCCTCACAGTAACGAATGTGCAAAGAAATTGCGTCGGTATGAAATTCTATGGGTTCTATGACTTCTCCTTCTAAATCGAAAAACGTATCTGTGGAAACTACAGGATTTAGATTTGGGATACGAGTATCTCCTTTCCGATGCACTATTCGTTCTTTACTGCAACCCTCGCTCCCTCACATTGACGATCTAACACAGAAACTGCGTCGCTATGAAATACTATGTGTTCTATAACTTCTCCTGCTCAATCAAGTAGCGTATCTATGGAAACAACAGGATTTAGTTTTGGGATACGTGTATCTCCTTTCCTATTCACAATTCGTTCTTTACTGCAACCCTCGCTCCCTTAATTGGCGATTTAACACAGAAATGGCGTCGCTATGAAATACTATGGGTTCTATGACCTCTCATGCTAAATCGAGTAACGTTTCTATGGAGACGACAGTATTTAGTTTTGGGATACGAGTACCTCCTTTCCGATTGATCATTCGCATTTACTGCAACCCTCGCTCCCTCACATTGACGAACTAACACAGAAACTGCGTCGCTATGAAATACTATGTGTTCTATAACTTCTCCTGCTCAATTAAGTCTCGTTTCTATGGATACAACAGGATTTTCTTTTGGGATACGAACATCTCCTTTCCGATGCACTATTCGTTCTTTACTGCAACCCTCGCTCCCTCACATTGGCAATTTAACACAGAAATTGCGTCGCTATGAAATACTATGGGGTCTATGACGTCTCCTTCTAAATCGAGTATCGTATCTATGGAAACGACAGGATTTAGTTTTGGCATACAAGTATCTCCTTTCCGATGCACAATTCGTTCTTTACTGGAACCCTCGCTCCCTCACATTGACGAATGAACACAGAAATTTCGTCGCTATGAAATACAATGGGTTCTATGACGTCTCCTGCCAAATCAAGTCTCGTTTCTATGGAAACGACAGGATTTTCTTTTGGGATACGAATATCTCCTTTCCGAAGCACTATTCGCTCTTTACTGCAACCATTGCTCCCTCACATTGTCGAATTAACACAGAAATTGCGTCGCTATGAATTACTATGGGTTCTCTGACTTGTCCTTTTAAATCGAGTAACGTATCTATGGAAACGACAGGATTTAGTTTTGGGATACGCCTATCACCTTTCCGATGCACTATTCGTTCTTTACTGCAACCCTCGCTCCCTCACATTGGCGAATTAACGCAGAAATTGCGTCGCTATGAAGTACTATGGGTTCTAGGGCTTCTCCTGCTAAATCGAGTCTCGTTTCTATGGAAACGACAGGATTTTCTTTTGGGTTAAGAGTACTCTCTTTCCGATGCAATATTCGTTCTTTACTGCAACCCTCGCCCCCTCACACTGCCGAAATGACACAGAAATTGCGTCGCTATGATATACTATGGGTTCTATGACTTCTCCTCCTATATCGAGTAACCTTTCTCTTTAAACGACAGGATTTAGTTTTGGGATACGAGTATCTCCTTTCGCATTCACCATTCGTTCTTTACTGCAACCCTCGCTCCCTCACATTGACGAAGTAACACAGAAACTGCGTCGCTGTGAAATACTATGTGTTCTATAAGTTCTCCTGCTCAATCAAGTCTCGTTTCTATGGATACGACATGATTTTGTTTTGGGATACGAATATCTCCTTTCCGAAGCACAATTCGCTCTTTACTGCAACCATCGCTCCCTCACATTGACGAATTAACACAGAAATTGCGTCGCTATGAAATACTATGGGTTCTCTGACTTGTCCTTTTAAATCGATTAACGTATCTATGGAAACGACAGGATTTAGTTTTGGGATACGACTATCACCTTTCCGATGCACTATTCGTTCTTTACTGCAACCCTCGCTCCCTCACATTGTCGAATTAACAGAGATATTGCGTCGCTATGAAATACTATGGGTTCTATGACTTCTCCTGCTAAATCGAGTAACGTTTCTATGGAAACGACAGGATTTAGTTTTTGGATACGAGTAACTCCTCTCCGATGCACCATTCGTTCTTTACAGCAACCCTCGCTCCCTCTCATTGACGAATTAACACAGAAATTGCGTCGCTATGAAATACTATGGGTTCTAGGGCTTCTCCTGCTAAATCGAGTCTCGTTTCTGTGGAAACGACAGGATTTTCTTTTGGGTTACGAGTACCTTTGAAACGTCCCCTTTGAACAATTATGCACGACTGTACTTAACCTGACACACAATATTTATTAGCACAACGCAATCTGACTTTCAAAATTCCCTACAAAAGAATGGCCCTGACTAACATTAAACTATACCTTTCACAAATCACTTACCTCACAAAAATCTTCACAGCTCAAGCTACTGCAATACAGCGAGCGCCACTACTGCCAGCTAAATAAAAGATTCAAACTATGGAAAGCACTAACTACTGATAGGGATAGTTAGCAAATGAAAGATATTAATAGAGAACAAACAATGTATTTACCTTGATATCATCATATATAAATATAGCAGTTCATGACAAATTACAAATCTCCGCCATCTCTCTCCCCACATCCACCACTGCTGGCGGCTCACCTCCAACTGCCCAACGCTACGCGCTGTTAACATCCAGCTGCCCCTCTACAATGGCAGACAACAATGCAAACTAGCCACAGACTGCACACAGCACAGCCAGTGATTTCATTTTCATACAGAGAGCGCTACGTGGCGGCGGCGTTACCAATATAAGAACCTAAACAGCCTACTTACATAAGAACCTAAACAGCCTACTTACATAAAGAAAACATAAACAGCCTACTTACATAGCCCCCACGCTCCCCACAAAAAAATTTTACAAAATATTTTTGGGCAGTGGCCAATAACGATTTGATAAAATTTTTCATAATTACAATAACAAACATATCAAATGCACACACTTATTGATACAATGTTGGTCAAAAGCTAAAATTTTCTCACAGTCCATAAAGACAGTCCTGATCATTCATCACGGTAAAATAGTAGTGTTTTTCTCAAAGTCTGAGCAGTAGAAGAATATGCACACGGTAGTAGTGGATTTCCATGCAGTCTTGACTCTCGACATGCTGACAGGTAATGGCCCACAACAGAGCAAACCCACAGCAAAGTCATTCGACGGTTTGAAGAAGATTGGTAGGTAGGTCATCACAGAGCAGACCCACCGTAGTCCTGGTAGAGAGTATGGTATTGGTGGGGCACCAGAGGTGCAGACCCACTGCAGTCCTTGTAGAAAGTGTGGACAGGCCCACTGTAGTCCTGGTAGAGATGACCAGCAGCCATCTGTTGTGATTGTGCAGGTGCACAATCACCAGTGAAGAGTCTTGCAGTTAATATAGCAAGTCCATAACCACCACTTGTGCACTCACAAAGTTTTTTGAAATTGTCCTTAGAACGAGCAATGCTGTTATCCAGTCCCTTGCTGAATTATCAACACACGTGCAAACACTAACAGTCCCTACTTCTTACATATTGTCCATATACTATGACCAACAGATACGTGTGCAGTGAAATGGAACTAACAAGTTAATAATATCATGAACTGGTGACAATTACAATTTTATAACATAAGAATACAATAACAAAGGTACAAAATACATCATTAAAAACATAATAATACAGATAACATTTGTAGGACCGGCTTTACAAAAGAATTGAACTAACATATACATCAGTGGAATTATGACATGAGTACATACATAAAAGATCACAATAACTTTTGAAACATCATCTTCACATGTGAGCAACAAACCAGAATAAATAATGTCTAAACATATTTACAAGGTAAATAACATATTATTAATGCAAATTATATTTGAGGATAACAGTATTCCTCATCATAGTGAATGTAGCTTAATATTAAAAGAAAAAAAAAATTCTATGAAACTACACAGAGACAGGAAGAAAACAAATACAGAAGGGTACACAAACATATAGTGGGATAACACAAAAGGGAAAGGACAGGGTTTGTTTTACTGCAGTATTTTGCATGGAGATCTCCCTTTGTTCATCATTATTCCCAAAAAGTCCTATCTAAGCCTGCTTTCTGTATTCTGTTCATATTTCTTTCAAAATAATTATTTCTGATTGTATAATACTCATTTGGGCCCAAAACGTTTTCATATAACTTTCAAAACATTCTTTCCCTGTTCTCCATAGTTAGGTTCTTATATAGTCTACCCCCTCTTAAGCTAACTTAAATCTACTGAGCTCAGATGCTAAACTAAGGGACGAGGCAATGCAGCAGCACATAAAACAGTTAATATAAACAGCAATAAAAAAACGCAGATTTGTGAAGCAAGCAGCATTAAGAAATTAGCAAAAGTCAAATTCAATAACACTACGCCTGGCAAACAGCAGCAGCAGAACTATTAACTTATATCTATACATGACATAGCTCAAGCAGGAAAAATATTACAATAAAAACAACAATGCAGACAAGAGAAATGTCTATTCACATCTTAATGTCTATGTAATTAAAGTGGTGCACCACAACAACTTATTGTAAAAAGAAATATTACCATGTACTTGAAAAGAAAATTATTTGTTACTGTTACTAGTTCCTTCTTATTGTTCTTTCCTCTCCAAGTGCTCCTTTTTTAAAGAATGTGGATCATAACATAATTATTTAATAGATCTGTTGACAGAAAGTGTTCACATTAGCAAATGCATTTTATTTTATAAAAGCAATTCTGCAACACAGCTGGAAACCAGATATCAAATGAAATCAGCAATTACGCAAACCAAAGCATAAAAATATCATTCAATAGTCATGTGGCATTTCGTAAGTCAGTAGCTCTCAACTCTCGTAGAAAGACACTTGTCATAATCAGGTGTGCAGATGTGCGAATATTTCCCGTCAATTCATAAGCATTTCAGTAATTAGCACAAAGTACGAGTAATCATATGTTTTCAAGTAATGAGCGTGTAATATTTGCGATGCTTTCTACAAAGGAATGTCAATAGCGAGGTTAATGGAAGTAATGAGGGTGTCGCATTTGCAATATTTGCTCTAAAGGAATGTCAATGGCGAGGATAAGGCCTGCCTTTTTTTCTTTTTTTTTTTACCTGTGCCTCTGGAAAGGCCCTCACTCTAATGGCTTGTTCTCCAGGTGTCTGACACAGCTGTGTGCCGACGACGCACGTGCAGGTGGTCACTTAACTTTCTCACGGAAATATTTATGACAGCAGTTTCCGCTACAGTGGCAGTCTCATATAAAAAATTTCAAAGGGCAAGAATTTGCGTTACAAATCTGTAGAAACAAAATCTTATTGATATAACAGTGTCCAAAAAATTTTCGTCGGCATTGTGATACATTCACACATTTACACACATTTCATAACTCTTAAAGTACGATTCTTGGTTTCCAACATCCTTTTCCACAAATCAGAGTCCCTAACCACTACTCATTATTCATATACGTATTCGTTGACACTTCTTCAATATTTCATCATAATAAATACGTAGCATAATCAAATTCCTCATATACGGTAGTATCATCTTATTGATCATAAACATACCTCAACAGCATAATACACATCGTCGTCGTAAAAATAACATCATAACACCTCAGTAAAATCTCAAAAACGTCGTAGCTTTCTGCAATAATGTCAAAACCTAAAAAGAAAATTCTCTGCTCATTTCAATAGTGTCATCTACCTCAAATATACTTTAAAATCATGCTCCCTTACCAAATACATCATTAAAAGCTCTCATAGTATCACAATGGTTCCGAAAAAAGTACAGACAAAATACAATTTCATAAGTGTGAAGTTATCCAACTGTGTAATTACGTAAACATCTGTCACTGATGCAGTAAAAAAAAGTTTCTTTTTCTGTTAAATGGTCAGATAGCTGTGTAGTTCTGTGTTAGAGAAATATGGTACCGATGTGTAAAGTTGTATAAGCAAATACCATATTAGCTAGGGTTCCTTGTGGTTGCCACACACATGGTACACAAAGTAAGCATGTACCCCCCTGAGGATTAATGTAATTATACCCTCAGGTGTTACAGATTACAGCAATGGAATGAAATGTATCACGGAAAACTTTCTTTGTAATTCAAAAATCTTTAAAAATAAATGTTTTAAGTACAAAATTAATCACTCAAATACCTGTCCTGTAGCGTTAAATGTGCGTCTTGCTGTAAGATAATCTCTGTGGAAGTGTCGTAGTTATTGTCCTCCGAAAGCTAAGTTCTGCAGAAGTCAATGTACTTACATCATGATAAACAAAAGTGAAATGCTTTGCGTATAGATATCTTAGTTATTACGCTTATTGTTGTGGTGAAGAACGTACTGTGCTGTAACGTATTGTTGTGCTACGGAAAACCCTGTCTCATTGTAGCTATACTACAAAAGTTACTACTAAAACATGTTTTACTTTCCAGAATAAAACAGAAAAACTGTGCAGATATAAAACAGAAACACCGCAAAAGCAACATTGTATATTGTCACTCATTAGTAGCGTCGTGATAAAATCGTGTAGCTGTCACATAAACTAACCACTGTGTCATCTGGTATCTCACAGAAAGTACTTTAAATCCAGAATATATTTTCAAGTAAACCAAAATGTTGCATTAAAATCTCATTAGCAGTACTGGTAAATGTTCTAAGTATGTAAGCCTTATAGTCGTTCCATAATCGTGCAACTAACAAGCAAGAATGTACACACACAATAACACTGTGATGTCTGTTCACTATAGCAATGCATTCGTCATTTCTGTTTAAGTAAGTTCTCTTGGTTCTTGATTGGATATTTAACTTCAAACATTGTTGTATGTTAACAGATTCTAAGTCTGACAATGCATATTAGAAATGTGAAGTGAAAAATTTTATGGCAAAGACTAAGTTAAAAAGCAGATTATCATTCAATAAATGGTTTTACATGTGAAATGTGGTGTAAACCTTTACTCTTCCTAGTACGCAGAGTTTCAACTTCAACGCAATTATCATGTGGTATACGTCGGATTCTGTAAGGTCCATTGTAAACTAGAAAGAATTTGTGACTCAAGTGTTTCTTCTTATGTGACAATGAATGAGCTTTAATGAGAACTTTCTGACCAATATACAATTTCTTTGCATTTGCTTTACCGTGTAGTTTTCTCCTTTTGTCTGCTGCAGATTTTATATTTTTAAGAGCCAAATCAATTATGTCTTTGTGTCGAAGTTTACGTGTATTTGGGAAAGGTACAAGCTCTCTGATTCTGTTCGGTGGTTCTTCATTCTTTAGTACAAGAGTAGGTGGTAAAGCAGTGGAATCATGAGGCATTTCATTCAGCACATTTTGAAATAAGTGTAAATATCTGTCCCAATGCTGATGCTTTCTGTGACAATAAAGTCTGCAAAGCTTATTGATTTCTTTCATAATCCGTTCAGACGGGTTACAATGTGGTGAGTACAATGAAATAAAAACACGTTTGATTTTATGGTTGCGAAGCATGCGTGACCAAACAGCAGATCTGAATTGCGGTCCGTTATCTGAAATGACTTTGCTAACGTGTCCAACTTCACGTAAGAAATTTTTAACAAAGGCGTTGGATACAGATCGTCCAGTGGCTTTACGTAACGGAGTGAAAGAAACAAATTTTGAAGTAAGTTCAACAGCGACTAGAACGTACGAAAATCCATTGGATGTTCTGACAAGCGGTCCCAAGAGATCAACAGCAGCAAATTCTTTTAATTTAGAAGGAATAATAGGAAACAACGGAGCACGATGTGAGACAGTAGATGGTTTCGCCTTTTGACAAAGTTTACAAATAGACAAGACTCTTCGAATTCTTTTTTCCATATTGTTAAAATAACAAGTCGTTCGAAGAATATGATAACATTTTCGTGGACCAAAATGTGCGTAGCTGAAATGAATGTACGAAATGAGCTTATTAACAAAATCGTCAGGAATGCAAAGTACCCATAGCTTGTCATCAACAGTGCAGCGTTTGAACAGTATGTTGTTTCTAACCAGATAATAATGCCGAATCTGTGTGTGTGTCTTTTCATGCCATTTGCTCTTGATGTCTTTCCAAACCGGATCTTTATCTTGTTCATGAGCAATGTCCTTTAAAGATGTGGTGATGAAGTTTTCAAAGGCGACTTTCTGAATGTAAAGAATACTGAAATTTTTCTCGAGGTTGCCTTCTGTGGTACTTTTCTCAAACCCAACCGGTGCGCGTGACAGTGCGTCCGCAACAATGTTCTCCTTGCCGGGAATGTAGACTATTGTGAAGCGGAATTCTTGCAGAAACAATGCCCAACGTTTTAACCTGTCATGATTTAATTTTGAAGACATAAGAAATTGTAATGCACGATGATCACTGTATACTTTTACGTGCTTACCAGAAAGAAAGAAACGGAATTTGTTAAATGCCCAAACGATTGCAAAAGCTTCTAATTCAGTAACGGAATAATTTTTTTCAGATTTTGTTAGCACTCGGCTAGCAAAAGCAATGGTTTTCTGAACAGTAATGTCATTTTCTATGGCTTCTTGAAATAAATGAGCACCAAGACTGACTTTAGAAGAATCCGTGCTAAGGCAGAAATCTTGTGACAGATCAGGATGAGCTAGTATTGGCGCGTGAAGCAACGCTTCTTTCAAAGAATTGAATTCCAACTGTGCTTGTTCGTCCCAGTTCCAAATAATATTTTTTCCAGTGAGAGAACAAAGTTTTGGTGTAACTAGAATTTGCATATTCAGAAAACGACGGTAAAAATTTACGAGACCTAGAAAACTGCGGACTTGTCTTTTTGTGGATGGAACTGGAATGGCTCTGATTGCTTCTAACTTTTCAGGATCCGGCTGAATGCCTTCAGAAGAAATAATATGTCCCAAAAACTTCACCTTTGACCTACCGAATTCAGACTTTTCCAAGTTAACTGTAATTCCAGATTCTGCAAAAATACGTAACAAACTGTTGAGGATGCGATTATGTAGTTCCCATGAAGCTTCTGCTATTAGAATATCGTCCACATATAAGGTGATGTGACGTTTTAAGAACTCAGGTAATATGGAATTTAGCCTGCGAATGAATGCTGCTGAAGAAATGTTCAAACCAAAGGGAAGTTTCCGAAACTGATAACAAACGCCGAAACAAAGGAAAGCTGTGTATTTTCTACATTCTGGATGAAGTTCGATCTGATAAAAGCTGGATCTGAGATCAATGGAAGACAACACTTTTACACCATTAAAATTTTGAAGAAGTTCTTCCAACGTTTGCGGCCTGTCTGTTTCAGGAATAATGATCGTATTGATTTGTCTCGAATCTAAGACAAGCCTGATCGATCCATTTTTCTTCTCAACAACATGTAATGGATTGTTGTATGAGCTTACTGCAGGCTCAATAATGCCCTCATCAAGCATAGATTGTACTTCTGTTCTAACACGGTCCCTATAATGCGCCGGAATTACGTATGGTCTAACACAACATTTAGTATGCTCACGAACACGAAATTGGTATTGAAATCCCTTGATTGTTCCTGTTTTGTGAGTAAAAACTGTGGAATGTGCCTGTAAGATCTCAAAAAGGTCCTGCCTATCAATGTCATTACAGTTCTCAATTGTTTGAATTTTATTTTGAATTAAATCATTAGTATCAAATATGTCGTCGATACCATCCCTGTCAGTACTTGCAGAGTGATTGTTAGTGTCAAGTTCTGTTGAAAATTCCGAACTGTTGTCTAACAGGAGGTAAAGCCGATTAATTTCCTCGTCATGGTTTGAGAGCCAATCTTCAAATTTCAAAGCTATTGACTTACCTTCTTTTTCTAAACTTATTTCAGCATCGTGAAAGCTTAAGATTGCTTTGTATTCATTCAAAAAGTCTACTCCCAGTATAATTTCCGTCGACAATAATGGAACAATAAGAAAGCTCATAGAGAAGCTGTGGCTTTGACAAAAGAATTCTAAGTTGGTTTGTTGGCGTACATCTACACTTTTTCCAAAGATTGCACCTTGTAATTTAATCTTACGTAACGGAAGTGTGAGACAATCGTTCGATTTGTTGCATTTGCTAAAGGCTGTTTCACTAATTACTGAAATGGGACTGCCAGAGTCAAGTACTGCCGTAAATTTTACATCATTTACTGTAATGTGAATCACAGGATATGCAATGTTGTTATGTTTTATGTCGTGTTCCTGGAGTAAGATGTCCCTAATGTCTTCCATTTTTACGTAATTACTAGCTACGGCAGCTGCGTCGTCAGTTTCATAAGTACGTTTTGTGGCTGCCAGCGGTGTGAGTCATTGCCTATTGTCTCTTTGTTGGCGCGCGTCGTTATTGGGGTTTGGAGACCTAACTTCTACAAATTCACCGTGACGAGAGGGCCCTGCTCTGTTTGAATCCCGCCAGTTCTGATGCAATTCAGGTCTGTCGTTACGATCACATCGTCTGTCGTCATGTCGGTAGTTCCTGTAGTTTCTTTCTTGTCGGTTAAGTGGTGGAGAATTTCTCCCTGAATCGTAACTGCGCGCTGGACCGTTGCGTCTCAAGTTATTCTGTCTCCCGTAATAATAATTGTTTTGGTTCCCATATTGTCTGTTTCTCTGATTGTCTCTGTGATAGTCATTACCGCAGAGAGGTGATCTTTCCCTGTAATTATTACTACTCTGCCAACGGTTGTCATACGGGTGGTGTCTGTTTTGGTCACGATTTGTGTTGTGAGAATAGCCTTGTCGCGTCCAGTTATTATCGAGGGATTGTGACGGATGTGACCTGTAATTGTTGTGTTCCTGTTTCCGCATTCCGCGATTGTCAGTGTCAATTTCCAATTCTTGTAACAGTCCCTGAAAAGCTTCAATGTCGTCTTTGCAACGTCCTGCCAAAATAATGTGTCGTAAATGTTCAGGCAATTTGATTAAGCAAATGCGGGTAAGTTCTGAGGGGCTGTATGGGTTTGACAGGTACTGATTCTTGTGCAACATGTCTTCAAAATATTTCATAAGACTGGAAAATTCAGATTGTTCGAAACGTTTCACCATTATGATGCTTTGTTTTACTCGGTCTTGTGTGGCCTGAGACCAATATGCTGAGAGGAAGGCATGGTAAAACTCTCCTTCACTGTGGCAATAGTGAATGACCGACCGCATTCTTACAGCTGGTTCATTCTCTAAGTAGCCACACATAAATTCTAATCTGTGTTCTAACGACCAGTTGGGAGGAAAACAATGCGAGAATTGATGGAGCCATGCTTGTGGATGAATGTCGTTGCCAGAATTTTTAAATGTTTTGAATTTACGTGTAGTCATGAACAGCTTATAGTCAAAATCATCGTGTCGGCGAGTAGCATCTCGGTCATAGTTACGTCGTGTCGGCGGTTCCATCTCAAAATTCGGTGTACCTTGCCAATTTCTTTCATAATTACCGAAATGCCCTGTGTTATTATTTTGTGGCTTTTGCGTATTTCTAAGTTCCTCTTCCCGTGTTGGAGCGCGAGTGTCTTCTGAAATACGTAATTCTTGTATTACCTGTGTCAGCTGATCTTGTACTTCCCGGATTTCTCTTTGGTGTTGCGTATCAATTTGATTCAGATTTTGTTTCAGTTTCCTAATTTGTTCGCTCTGTTCTGTGTCATTAAAGACTACCGGTTTTGCGTCATTCAGATTATCATCTACCTTCATAGATAAATTATTTAGCTGATCCGAAAGTTCAACTACTTTCTCTGATAATGAACACATTTCCTCAGTGTGTTTTTCTGAACCAAGCTTCAGAGTGTCCATTTGTGTTGAAATCGAATCTACTGTGTCCTTTAAGTTTTCCTGAGTTTTTGCAAGTTGCGTAACCGAATCGGTAGATGCAACTGAGTCAATTTTAGCCCACAAGGTCTCATGATTTTCATGAACAATGGTTTGCAGTTCTTTTATGGCTGCTTCGTGATTCTGTAATGCATTTTCATGCCGCGAAAATATAGGTTGAAAATGCTCACAAATTTGTGTTTTTACGTCATTACACACTTTCTGACATTTCGATTCAATGTTATGTAACTCAGCAGTTAAATCCTCACGTGTTTGTTCGAGAGTTTGTTCCAATGAGTCTAACTTTTGAAGCTTTTGCTGTGTTTGTCTCTGATCTTGTTCCATTGTGTGTAACTGTTGCTGTGTTTGTTTCTGATTTTGTTCAAGCGTTGTGTCTAACTTTTGTAGCCTTTGTCCCATTTGTTGCATTAACTGTAATAACAATGCACTGGTGTCTGAAACATGTTCCTCAGTGCTTTTCGGCAGTGAATTTGCACCGGCAACATTCACATTTTGACAAGCGGAAAACGTGTCTTGACTCATTTGAGAAAACGGTGAGGACGCAAAACCTGAATCTACAGTGTTTGCAAAATTGTGTCCTATCATTTCGGATTCCTGAGGCGAGCTGTTGCCGACCGATCGATCAATAATGCTTCCCTGTTCACTACCTGTTGCACTGCCTACGCCATTGTTTGACGCCCGCTCCATTTCCCTATGCACAGTTACCAAATTACTACTTTGAATATTAGTTACTTCATTACATGGTGGGGCCAACACACTGCTTTCGTCTTCACTGTCATTTCTCAGTTTACTTTGGAGCCGAGTGTTACGTTTTTCACACGCCATTATTGTCACAATATTTCACACGATAACACAGAAAAGCACAATTTGAAGAGCAAAGATAGGGGAATACATTAACATAGCACTGAAAATAATATCTAGTTAATTACCAGCGCAGCTGCGAAATACTTGGTGCAAATCTACATGCATGCCACAACTGTTTTACAGTACAACAATGAAAGACTGCAACTACAAAGGAGATTCTCTCTACAATTACGCGCTAGCAATAAACAAAAGCTACACTAAATACACAAACTACAAGAAAAAATCAGAAGATTCCAGTGAGGTATCCTAGGCTAAGGGTCGACATATGAATCGTCCCCTTTGAACAATTATGCAGGACTGTACTTAACCTGACACACAATATTTTGTTAGCGCAACGCAATCTGACTTTCAAAATTCCCTACAAAAGAATGGCCCTGACTAACATTAAACTATACCTTTCACAAATCACTTACCTCACAAAAATCTTCGCTGCTCAAGCTACTGCAATACAGCGAACGCCACTACTGCCAGCTAAATGAAAGATTCAAACTATGGAAAGCACTAACTACTGATAGGGATAGTTAGCAAATGAAAGATATTAATAGAGAACAAACAATGTATTTACCTTGATATCATCATATATAAATATAGCAGTTCATGACAAATTACAAATCTCCGCCATCTCTCTCCCCACATCCACCACTGCTGGCGGCTCACCTCCAACTGCCCAACGCTACGCGCTGTTAACATCCAGCTGCCCCTCTACAATGGCAGACAACAATGCAAACTAGCCACAGACTGCACACAGCACAGCCAGTGATTTCATTTTCATACAGAGAGCGCTACGTGGCGGCGGCGTTACCAATATAAGAACCTAAACAGCCTACTTACATAAGAACCTAAACAGCCTACTTACATAAAGAAAACATAAACAGCCTACTTACTCCTTCTTTCCGATGCAATATTCGTTCTTTACTGCGACCCTCGCCCCCTCACATTGACGAATTGACAAAGAAATTGCGTCGCTATGATATACTATGGGTTCCATGGCTTCTCCGTCTAAATCGAGTAACGTATCTTTGGAACGACAGGATTTAGTTTTGAGATACGAGTATCTCCTTTCCGTTTTACTGCTCGTTCTTTACTGCAACCATCGCCCCCTCACATTGACGAATTAACGCAGATATTGCGTCGCGATGAAATACTATGGGTTCTATGACTTCTCCTCCTAAATCCAGTACCGTTTCTATTTAAACGACAGGATTTAGTTTAGGGATACGAGTATCTCCTTTCCCATTCACCATTCGTTCTTTACTGCAACCCTCGCTCCCTCACACTGACGAATTATCACAGAAATCGCGTCGCTATTAAATACTATGGGTTCTATGACTTCTCCTGCTAAATCGAGTCTCGATTCAATGGAAACGAAAGGATTTTCTTTTGGGATACGAGTTTCTCCTTTCCGATATACTATTCGTTCTTTACTCCAACCCTGCTCCCTCACGTTGACGAATTAACACAGAAATTGCGTCGCTATGAAATACTATGGGTTCTATGACGTCTCCTTCTAAATCGAGTAGCGTATCTATGGAAACGACAGGATTTAGTTTTGGGATACAAGTATCTCCTTTCCGATTCACGATTCGTTCCTCACTGCAACCCTCGCTCCCTCACATTGACGAATTAACGCAGAAATTGCGTCGGTATGAAATACTATGGGCTCAATGACTTGTCCTTTTAAATCGAATAAAGTATCTATGGAAACGACAGGATTTTCTTTTGGGATACGAATATCTCCATTCCGGTGCACTATTCGTTCTTTACTGCAACCCCGCTCCCTCACGTTGACGAATTAACACAGAAATTGCGTCGCTATGAAATGCTATGGGTTCTATGACGTCTCCTTCTAAATCGAGTAGCGTATCTATGGAAACGACAGGATTTAGTTTTGGGTTACGAGTATCTCCTTTGCGATGCACTACTCGTTCTTTACTGCGTCCCTCGCTCCCTCACATTGACGAATTAACTCAGAAATTGCGTCGCTATGAAATACTATGGGTTCTATGACTTCTCCTGTTAAATCGGGTCTCGATTCAATGGAAACGAAAGGATTTTCTTTTGGGATACGAATTTCTCCTTTCCGATGCACTATTCGTTCTTGACTCCAACCCCGCTCCCTCACGTTGACGAATTAACACAGATATTGCGTCGCTGTGTAATACTATGGGTTCTATGACGTCTCTTTCTAAATCGAGTAGCGTATCTATGGAAACGACAGGATTTAGTTTTGGGATACAAGTATCTCCTTTCCGATGCACAATTGGATCTTTACTGCAGCCCCCGCTCCCTCACATTGACGAATTAACATAGAAATTGCGTCGCTATGAATACTATGGGTTCTATGACTTCTCCTGCTAAATCGAGTAACGTATCTATGGAAACGACAGGATTTTGTTTTGTAAAGCGAGTATCTCCTTTCCGATGCACCATTCGTTCTTTACTGCAACCCTCTCTCCCTCACATTGACGAATTAACACAGAAATTGCGTCGCTATGAAATACTATGGGTTCTATGACTTCTCCTTCTGAATCGAGTAGCGTATCAATGGAAACAACAGGATATAGTTTTGGGGTACGAGTATCTCTTTTCCGATGCACTATTCGTTGTTTTCTGCAACCATCGCTCCCTCACATTGGCAATTTAACACAGAAATTGCGTCGCTATGAAATACTATGGGTTCTATGACGTCTCCTAAATCGAGTTGCGTATCTATGGAAACGACTGCATTTAGTTTTTGGATACAAGTATCTCCTTTCCGATGCACATTTCGTTCTTTACTGCAACCCTCGCTCGCTCACATTGACGAATTAACACAGAAATTGCGGGGCTATGAAATACTATGGGTTCTCTGAATTGTTCTTTTAAATCGAGTAACGTATCTATGGAAACCACAGGATTCAGTTTTAGGTTACGGTTATCTCCTTTAAGATGCACTATTCGTTCTTTACTGCAACCCTCGCTCCCTCACATTGGCGAATTAACACAGAAATTGCGCGCTATGTAATACAATGGGCCCTATGACTTCTCCTTCTAAATCGAGTAACGTATCTATGGAAATGACAGGATTTTCTTTTGGGATACGAGTAACTCCTTTCCGATGCACTATTCGTTCTTTACTGCCACCCTCGCTCCCTCAAATTGACGAATTAACACAGAAATTGCGTCGCTATGAAATACTATGGGTTCTATGGCCTCTCATGCTAAATCGAGTAACGTTCCTATGGAGACGACATGCTTTTGTTTTGGAAAGCGAGTATCTCCCTTCCGATGCACCATTCGTTCTTTAATGCAACCCTCGCTCCCTCACATTGACGAATTAACACAGAAATTGCGTCGCTATGAAATAATATGGGTTCTATGACTTCTCCTGCTAAATCGAGTCTTGTTTCTATGGAAACGACAGAATTTTATTTTATGATACGAGTATCTTCTTTCCGTTGCAATATTCGTTCTTTACTGCAACCCTCACTCACTCACATTCACGAATTAACTCAGAAATTGCGTCGCTATGAAATACAATGGGCTCTATGACTTCTCCTTCTAAATCGAGTAACGTTTCTATGGAAACGACAGGATTAAGATTTGGGATACGAGTATCTCCTTTCCTATGTACCATTCGTTCTCTACTGCAACCCCCGCTCCCTCACTTTACCGAATTAACACAGAAATTGCGTCGCTATGAAATACCATGTCTTCAATGACTTCTCCTGCTAAATCGAGTCTCGTTCCTATCACAATGATAGGATTTTCTTTTGGGATACGAGTATCTCCTTTCCGATGCACTATTCGTTCTTTAATGCAACCCTCGCTCCCTCACATTGACGAAATAACACTGAAATTGCGTCGCTATGAAATCTATGGTTTCCATGACTTCTCCTTCTAAATCGAGTAACGTTTCTATGGAAACGACAGGATTAAGTTTTGAGATACGAGTATCTCCTTTCCGATGCACCATTCGTTCTTTACTGCAACCCACGCTCCCTCACTTTACCGAATTAACACCGAAATTGCGTCACTATGAAATACTATGGCTTCTATGACTTCTGCTGCTAAATCGAGTCTCGGTTCTGTTGCAATGACAGGAATTTCTTTTGGGATACGAGTATCTCCTTTCCGATGCACTATTCGTTCTTTACTGCAACCCTCGCTCCCCCACATTGACGAATGAACACAGAGATGGCGTCCCTATGAAATACTATGGGTTCTAAGACTTCTCATTCTAAATCGAGTTGCGTTTCTGTGGAAACGTCAGGATTTTAGTTTTGGGATGCGAGTATCTCGGATACGAGTATCTCCTTTCCGATTCACCATTCGTTCTTTCCTGCAACTCTCGCTCCCTCACATTGACGAATTAACGCTGAAATCGCGTCGCTATGATATACTATGGGTTCTATGACTTCTTGTGTAAAATCAAGACTCGTATGTATGGAAACGACAGGATTTTCTTTTGGGATACGAGTATCCCCTTTCCGATGCACTATTTGTTCTTTACTGAAACCCTTTCTTTCTCACATTGACGAATTAATACAGAAATAGCGTCGCTATGAAATACTTTGGGTTCAATGACTCCTCCTTCCAAATCGAGTAACGTTTCTATGGGAACGACAGGATTTAGTTTTGGGTTACGAGTATCTCCTTTCCGATGCACTTGTCGTTCTTCACTGCAGCCGTCGCTGCCTCACATTGACGAATTAACATAGTAATTGCGTCGTTATGAAATAATATGTGTTCTGTGATCTCTCCTTCTAAATCGAGTAACGTTTCTATGGAAACGATAGGATTTAGTTTTGGGATACGAGTATCTAATTTCCGATGCAAATTCGTTCTTTACTGCAACCCTCGCTCCATCACATTGACGAATTAACACAGAAATTGCGTCGTTATGAAATACTAAGAGTTCTATGACATCTCCATCTAAATCGAGTCTCGTTTCTATGTAAAGGACAGGATTTTCTTTAGGGTTACGAGTATCCCTTTCCGATGCACTACTCTTTCTTTGCTGCAACCCTCGCTCCCCCACATTGTCGAATGAACACAGAATTGGCGTCCCTATGAAATACAATGGGATCTAAGACTTCTCATTCTACATCGAGTAACGTTTCTGTGGAAGCGACAGGATTTAGTTTTGGGATGCGAGTATCTCGGACACGAGTATCTCCTTTCCGAATCACCATTCGTTCTTTACTGCAACCCTCGCTCCATTACATTGACGAATTAACACAGAAAGCGCGTCGCTGTGAAATACTGTGGGTTCTATGACTTTTTCTGCTAAATCAAGTCTCGTTTCTATGGAATCGACATAATTTTCTTTTGGGATACGAGTATCTCCTTTGCGATGCACTATTCGTTATTTACTGCAACCCTCGCTATCTCACATTCACGTATTAACACAGAAAATGCGTCGCTATGAAATACTATGGGTTCTATGACTTCTCCATCTAAATCGAATAACGTATCTATGAAAACGACAGGATTTACTTTTGGGATACGAGTATCTCCTTTCCAATGCACTATTTGTTCTTTACTGCAAAACCTTCTTTCTCACATTGACGAATTAATACAGATATTGCATCTCTATGAAATACTATGGGTTCTATGACTTCTCCTTCTAAAACGAGTAACGTATCTGTGGAAACAACAGGATTTAGATTTGGGATACGAGTATCTTCATTCCGGTGCACTATTCGTTCTTTACTGCAATGCTCGCTCCCTTTCATTGGTGATTTAACACAGAATCTGCGTCGCTATGAAATACATTGGGTTCTATGACCTCTCCTTCTAAATCGAGTAGCGTTTCTATGGAGACGACAGTATTTAGTTTTGAGATACGAGTATCTCCTTTCCTATTGACCATTCACTCTTTACTGCAACCCTCGCTCCCTCACATTGTCGTATTAACACAGAAACTGCGTCGCTATGAAATACTATGGGTTCTATGACTTCTCCTGCTAAATCAAGTCTCGTTTCTATGGATACGACAGGATTTCCCTTTGGGATACGAATATCTCCTTTCCGATGCACTATTCGTTCTTTACTGCAACCCTCGATCCCTCACTTTGACGAATTATTACCGAAATTGCGTCCCTATGAAATACTATGGGTGCAAAGACCTCTCCTTGTAAATGGAGTAACGTTTCAATGGAAACGACAGGATTTAGTTTTGGGATATGAGTATATCCTTTCCGATGCACCATTCGTTCATTACTGCATTCGTCGCTCCCTCACATTGTCGAATTAACATAGAAATTGCGTCGCTATGAAATACTATGGGTCTATGACTTCTCCTGCTAAATCGAGTAACGTTTCAATCGAAACGACAGGATTTGGTTTTGGGATACGAGAATCTCCTTTCCGATGCACTATTTGTTCTTTACTGCAACACCTTCTTTCTCACATTGACGAATTAATACAGAAATTGCGTCGCTATAAAATACTGTGTTTTCAATGACTTCTCCTTCTAAATCGAGTGACGTGTCTATGGAAACGACAGGATTTAGTTTTGGGATACGAATATCTCCTTTCCGATGCACTATTCGTTCTTTACTGCAACCATCGATCCCTCACTTTGACGAATTATTACAGAAATTGCGTCCCTATGAAATACTATGGGTGCAATGACCTCTCCTTGTAAATGGAGTAACGTTTCAATAGAAACGACGGGATTTTCTTTTGGGATACGAATATCTCCTTTCCGATGCACTATTTGTTCTTTACTGCAACCCTTTCTTTTTCTCATTGACGTATAAACACAGAAATTGCGTCGCTATGAAATATTTTGGGTTCAATGACTTCTCCTTCTAAATCGAGAAATGTTTCTATGGAAACGATAGGATTTAGTTTTGGGATACGAGTATTTACTTTCCGATGCACCATTCCTTCTTTACTGCAACCCTCGCTCCCTCACATTGACGAATTAACACAGAAATTGCGTCGTTACGAAATACTAAGACTTCTATGACTTCTCCTGCTAAATCAAGTCTCGTTTCTGTGGATACGACAGGATTTCCTTTTGGGAGACGAATATCTCCTTTCCGATGCACTATTCGTTCTTTACTGCAACCCTCGACCCCTCACTTTGACGAATTATTACAGAAATAGCGTCCCTATGAAATACTACGGGTGCAATGACCTCTCCTTGTAAATGGAGTAACGTTTCAATGGAAACGACAGGATTTAGTTTTGGGATACGAGTATCTCTTTTCCGATGTACTATTCGTTCTTTACTGCAACCCACGCTCCCTCACTTAACCGAATTAACACAGAAATTGCGTCGCTATGAAATACTATGGTTTAAATGAATTCTCCTTCTTAATCGAGTAACGTTTCTATGGAAACGACAGGATTAAGTTTTGCGATACGAGTATCTCCTTTCCGATGTAACATTCGTTCTTTACTGCAACCCCCGCTCCCTCACTTTACCGAATTAACACAGAAATTGCGTCGCTATGAAATACTATGGCCCCTATGACTTCTCCTGCTAAATCGAGTCTCGTTTCTATTACAATGACAGGATATTCTTTTGGGATATGAGTATCTCCGTTCCGATGCACCATTCGTTCTTTATTGCAACCCACGCTCCCTCACTTTACCGAATTAACACCGAAATTGCGTCACTATGAAATACTATGGCTTCCATGACTTCTACTGCTAAATCGAGTATCGTTTCAATTGCAATGACAGGATTTTCTTTTGGGATACGAGTATCTCCTTTCCGATTCAAAAATGGTTCAAATGGCTCTGAGCACTATGGGACTCGACTGCTGAGGTCATTAGACCCCTAGAACTTAGAACTAGTTAAACCTAACTAACCTAAGGACAACACAAACATCCATGCCCGAGGCATGATTCGAACCTGCGACCGTAGCGGTCTTGCGGTTCCAGACTGCAGCGCCTTTAACCGCACGGCCACTTCGGCCGGCTCCTTTCCCATTCACTATTCGTTCTTTACTGCAACCCTCGCTCCCCCACATTGACGAATAAACACAGAGATGGCGTCTCTATGAAATACTATGGGTTCTAAGACTGCTCATTCTAAATCGGGTAGCGTTTCTGTGGATACGACAGGATTTTAGTTTTGGGATGCGAGTATCTCGGATACGAGTATCTCCTTTCCGATTCACCATTTGTTCTTTACTGTAACCCCTGCTCCCTCACTTTACCGAATTGACACAGAAATTGCGTCGCTATGAAATACGATGGCTTCTATGACTTCTCCTGCTAAATTGAGTCTCGTTTTATTGCAATGACCGGATTTTCTTTCGGGATACGAGTATCTCCTTTCCGATGCACTATTCGTTCTTTAATGCAACCCTCGCTCCCTCCTGTTGACGAATTAACACAGAAATTGCGTCGCTAAGAAATACTATGTGTTCTATGAATTCTCCATGTAAATCGGGTAACGTTGCTATGGAAACAACAGGATTTAGTTTTGGGATACGCGTATTTCCTTTCCGATGCACCATTCGTGCTTTACTGCAACCCTCGCTCCCACGCATTGACGAATTAACACAGAAATTGCGTTGTTATGAAATACTAAGGGTTCTATGACTTCTCCTTCAAAATCGAATCTCGTTTCTACGTAAACGACAGGATTTTCTTTTGGGATACGAGTAACCCCTTTCCGATGCACTATTCGTTCTTTGCTGCAACCCTCGCTCCCTCACATTGACGAATGAACACAGAAATGGCGTCCCTATGAAATTCTATGGGTTCTAAGACTTCTCATTCTAAATCGAGTAACGTTTCTGTGGAAACGACAGGATTTAGTTTTGGGATACGAGTATGTCGGATACGAGTATATCCTTTCCGATTCACTATTCGTTCTTTACTGCAACCCTCGCTCCCTCACATTGACGAATTAACACAGATATCGCTTCGTTATGAAATACTATGGGTTCTATGACTTCTTCTGATAAATCAACTCTCGTGCCTATGGAAACGACAGGATTTTCTTTTGGGATACGAGTATCTCCTTTGCGATGCACTATTCATTCTTTACTGAAACCCTCGCTCCCTCACATTCACAATATAACACAGAAATTGCGTCGCTATGAAATACTATGGGTTCTATGATTTCTCCACCTAAATCGAGTAACGTATCTATGGAAACATAGGGATTTCGTTTTGGTATACGAGTATCTCCTTTCCGATGCACTATTCGTTCATTACTGCAACCCTCACTCACCCACATTGACGAATTAACACAGGACCTCTCCTTGTAAATCGAGTAACGTTTCTATGGAAACGACAGGTATTAGTTTTGGGATACGAGTATGTAGTTTCCGATGCACCATTCGTTCTTTACTGCAACCCTTTATAAAATAAATAAAATAAAATAAAATAAAATAAAATATTAATTATTTTTATCTGTCTGATTGGCTCTCCTATGAGTCGTCAGGTTTTGATTATTCGGTATCAGACGCTTGACAATGGCTTTTTCGTAAAGGCAATGTTACTCGTAGTTGACCGTGAAATAAAACTGAAATAATCGGACTTCGTAATTAAATCGATTCCAAAGACTGCTGCGGTAGGTGCGGACTCATAAACTAAATCTCAATATTACAATAATTTGCCAGCCATGCCAAAACGTCGTACAGAGGTGATTGTCTACTAAACAAAAAATTACACAGTTAGTTAAATCAGATATATTCAATGAATAACCCTACAGTTCATAATCCTACTTACTTTTATAAATATAAATTCTTTTCAGAATCGAGTGCCTAGTATGGTTGCAACTCGCAGTAATTTTCTATAACATGAAATATGGCGGTGTGCCAGACAATAAACTAAAAATACGTGCTTCTCGCACCACTTCAACGAGAGCTCATCCTTTTTTTTTTAATCAAACATACGACTAACGAAAATGTACTTTTGTTTTATCAGCAACACAGCGCTGCAGTTGTGTGCCATAGGCTTTATTTATTTGTCACTGATTATTTATTTAATTAATATCTCGCGTTTCCGAGGAAACTCACGCTCGGCATGCAAATGTGCCTTTATATTGCCCCCTGAATTGCGAGGCGAAAGGACACACCTGCAGGCGAGCAATTCACCTAAAGGCACAAGAAAATCTAAGTTATCTACAACTATTTACATGACTTACATTACACATTATACACATTATATACAAAATTTGAATGACGCGGGTGCGCCGTAAATGTTCTTATGTTGGCAGATAGAGTGCGCGCATGTGCAGAAGCGTCTGTGTAATTGCGGCACTGCCGTTATTTCGTAAATTTAGATCACGCGGCACAGTATTGCAGTTCATATTGTTCGTGTGCGCGCGCATTTCTTAGTCGTTGCACAAAGAAAATATTCCACCAAGATTACATATGAAGACTACATTCTATGACAGGTAACTTAGTTTTAAAATTACAATATTTGTTATAATACAATACAACTTTAGATTGTTGAATGTTCTTAGTTACATAGCATTGCAATGAAATGCTTCAACGAAAAATGTTCTGTTGTTTCAGGTGCGTTGACCTATGCACATCGTGTCGTTATTACAGTTTATATTCATCTACTGCACAGTACTGTTTCACAGGTTAGTGTCATCGTGGTAAAGTTTTTTGATCACAGTAACATCGCTGTATAACAACGTGATTGATACATAAGCATGTCCATTTCCTATTTCCATTATAGTCGTTGTGATGCAGTTCGTTGTGACAAAAAGCATTGTTTATTACAGATCAGACGTGACCCGTCGAGTAATTAGTCCATATGCAGTTCGTTTTCGATATTCCGTGGAAGCTTGGTTGCAGAACCTCGGACGGCACATAGCTGGCGTCGATCCTTGGACAGTCCAGGTAAGCGTGTCCGTCACATTTCGAGAACATTTCATTCCCTGAAGTTCCAACCAAAATTCTTCCACCCGTCGTGTTGTTTTCTGGACAGGCACTTTGTGTCCATTTAATCCAGTTAACATCTTGAAGTTGGGTACTGTAGTAATGTCGCTAGACGATGCACGAATTATGCACTTCACATATTCAGTTTTTTTTTTTTTTTTTTTTAAATATAGCTCACCTAAATGTTCGTGGTTACTCATCGAAGAAATCGTTCATCGCGTTAACAAAGGTACGATGCATCATGAATGTCATTAACAGTTTCTTTCACATAGGTTTCTGCGTAGTTGCAGACTTAGTAATGTACGTTAATGTCCGTGAATAGTGGTTCACTACGCAATTTTTTTTTTTTTTTTTTAAAAAAAAGTTTTTCACATTTTGGCACTCGTTATCGTTCAAATTTTCACACAGTAACAGTTACATTATACATCAGTTTAAAAAAAACATAAGTAATAATACATACACACGTCACATATTTTCTTAGCATAAACATAATACAGTTGCACATAAACATGTTTACATCATCATTACATAGCTATAGGTTATTACATTGTGTCATATTTGATTACATGAATTGCAGATATTTACATCCTCTTTAGCGGTTTTGCTGGGATATTATCGATGTTTTTTGTGATGTCATCTGAAATTAAGATAGGTTAGACACAACATTCATTACATCAGTAGGCAAGACCATGCGTTTTCACTACTCAATAAATATTCAAAATAGTAAGAGAGAGAAAATGTTCGATTCCTCGCGTTTTGTGCGTGTGTGTAGTGTGTCTGTGTGGCCTTGACTACTGGTAGATGCTTTTCTTGCTGAGAGATGTGCGTCTAATCTATTTCTCGAAGTAAAAGATCGCTTCACAGATGACGTCTGTCGGTTCGTCAGGTGTCATACCAAGTCAGTGGTACCTACAGTCACAAATGTTCCGTGAAAAATTTATATATCATTCACTGCTACGTAATCATAAATTTTACTTTAATATTCAGTCTTCTCGGTGGTGCCGCGGCGTTGAAAGAAAAGTTCTTCTGTCTTCAACTGCGTCACTGGAACCGCTGAAATGAAAATTTCTATACTACTTATAATCTATGTTGTAATTTGTTTTAGTTCTTGCCACACAGCAGGTCGTTGAGATAACGGTACGTTATATGTCTTATGGTAGAAGATCTTGTGAGGCTTAACTTCAATCTTGTACACATACGTGTTGATAACACCTAATCGTTTGGTAAAAACTTGTAAATATTTGGATAACACTTCCTGTAGTTTTATACGTTCATGTACACTGAGAGCTGTAGCTTCACTTATCTTATGATCAAGCAATGTTTTCAAGTCCATTAGCTCTGTGTCAGATGAGTGTGTTTGCGTGTCTTGAATGTCTTTGTCAAGTACTAACTGAACCTTGTACCCTGTACAGTGTTTGTCATGCTTTAGAGTTCTCCTGTCCAAATCAATAATAATTACCCTGCTTTTATCATTTAAAATACATTTACCTTTGGAGAAGTCTATAATGCAGTCCTTCTCGCTCATAATATCTATTCCTAATATGCAATTTGTCACAAGGTTTTGTACAACCAGGAATGGCCATTGTACGGTTCCATTACCTATTTTAACGTTTACAAAAACTTGCTTCGTAACCCTACATGACTTATTACCTAGTGCAGTAGTTATTTTACAGTTTTGGGCAGGAAACTCAGGCACAGGTTCCAATTCACACATCTTTTTATAAAAATTAAAAGATAAAACGCTCACAGCTGCACCTGTATCTAGGATAATAGTAGTTGGAATCCCACCTACTACACCAGTAGTGGATGCTAAAACAATTTCATTTGTGTTTAAACGACATTGTGTACTGTCTTGTAAAAGTTCATCTGATATATTGTTATTGTGGTTGTATCTTATAAATAAAACAGGTAGTTTTTGTTTAGAATTACTCGGCATATCATTATTCTGTTGTTCAAGTGTGGTGTCAAATAACTGATTAACATTGAAGCCGCCCCCCAAGGATTCTTCAGCCACGACCTGGGGCAAAGTAGTGACTGTTTCTAGTTTGTTGGATTATCATTTGTACTAGGTACTGACACAGATTGAGGTTGTGCATCAGGTGTCATTTCTATTATATTCACATTCGGATATTGCCTATTATGATCTCCAAACTTTTGCGGTTGTTGTTGCTGTTGCGCATTATAACTTACCTGTCGGTCGTAAGGTATGCTCCAATTTTGACCTGGTGGCTGCTGTGGTAAAGCAGAGTTTGAATGAAAGTACTGATCGTTACGAGTCCAACCTTGATGCTGTCTTGGCTCGTAGTTATTATTATTTCTATTTCTGTTTGTGTTTTTGTTATTACCTTTGTATCCGTTGTTACCGTTGCAGTTATTACCGCGGTGCCTTTTGTATGGATTGCCGCATGAAATGTTATTACTGTTGTAACTATTGTTCGTATTGGAATACGCGTGTTGATTTTGATTTCCGTACTGAGACGGCATGTGAGTTTGCTGTTTTTGTTGTACCGCGTATCCAACTGTGGGCGCGCCAGAATTGTGTTGGCAAGCCTGCATGTTTTGCATACCACTAGTGTAAACATTGTGGCTGCTGTTTTGCCGCGCGAAGCGCTGATCTTCAAGTAACATGTCAACCGAATCTAAAGCTGTTAAAAAATAATCTGAATCGTCATCCGGGATATGTAGAAGTTTTTCCTTAATGTTGAAAGGCAATTTGGCCTTCAACGTTCGGAGTATATCACGTGTTGCGACTGGTTCGTCTAAAAAATGTCCCATGTTCAAGTATTTTTCAAAATATCTGCGTAAGTTACCATTTTTACTGTTAAAAGTTTCAGGTTCTAAAATTTGTCTCCTGAGTCGCTCCTGGACGGATTGCGACCAGAATTTGTTCAGAAAGGCACGCTCAAACTCACTGTACGTGGTACATACGTCAGCTTGACTGTATGCCCAGACAGCTGCATCGCCTTGGATGTAACCGACAATATATGAAATCTTTTTCCGGTCACTCCAAGTGCGTGGAAATGCGTTACTAAAAGATTTAAGAAAAATCACCGGATGAATGGTTCGTTTCTCTGGGATAAAAGCCTGAAATTGCCTGTGTTTTATTAAGCTTTCGTCTTCCTTTGCATTATGATATGGATTTGTTCCACTGTAATTACTGCAATGCTCAGCTGGCGAGTAATTACGATAATGTTGCTGTGGTTTACCATGATAATAGCTTGTGTTTGTGGTTGCACGTCGTGGTATGTGTTGTAGTCGTGGTGTGTTTTGTTCTTGTGTGTTTGTGGTGTGCGGTATGTGTGCGTCATACTCGAATGTATATTGGTTTCTGAACTGTACATTTTGACTGATATTTTCGTTACATTCAGACTGTGGTTGATCGGTGAATTGTCTCATGGGTGCAGTGACGGATTGTACTGCGTCACTAATCAGCTGTTTGTTATTAGTGATGTATTCCGCTACGGAGTCGTGCACAATTGTTGGTAAATTTTCACGTATGCATCTATCAAAATGTTTGTCTTTGTTCTCTACCCAATCATGAAATTCTTTATTAATATTTTGAAAATGAGCTGTGGCATCAGATTGTAAGATGTCAGTCAGGTGTTGTTCAACATCGTCAAATTTATTCTGCACGTCAGTAATTCGTTTTTCAAGGTTGTCGTGTACTGAAGGATATGTTTGAATTTGTTCAGTAAGAGCTTCACACGTGACATTAAGGTTTTTTAATTGTGTCTGTAAAAGTGCTACGTCATTTGTAGTCTTTTCTTGTCTCGTATTAAGCTTGGAAAATTTCGTACTGAGTTCAGTCATCTGTTTGGTCAGTGTGGCGTCTATAAGTTCCACACGTTTACACAAAGTGTCATTACATGCCTTGATTGCTATGAGATCAGATTTAATTTCGTCATTTTGTGTCTTTAACTGTTCATTTTGTGTCTTTAAGGTTGCCATGTTTTCCGCGTTCTGCATCCTTAAGGTTGCCATATTTTCTGCGTTTTGTTTCATTAGCATTTGTAACATGTTGGCAATGTTTACTGTTTGCAAGGTCTCTGCCCCCGCCGCGTCATTAGACGTGACGTCATGTATTAACATGGGCTCTGACTGAGACTTTGAAATTTTTGTGGTGGACGGCCTATTGTCAAAATTTCCGTTGACACTTGCGTCAATATTTGATGTATCGTCACTACCGGTTGCTGTCGTAAAGTCATTTTCTAACATTTGTCTCTCGTCCGAGTCGGATTGCGTCTGAATAGTACGTCTTTGCTGTTCCATTTTTGCGTATTGTTTTCTAGTTATTACCATGCCACACGTGCTATATATTTCAAGAAATTAATGTTTGACACTGGTTTTAAAATAAAATGCAGTTGAGCATGAATCGGTCGTAGCAACAATGGCTGTCTGTTAATTTAAAAATATAAACTGAATTTGAGATTATTGGTAATGGCTGCTGGCCATGTTACATGATATCGTACAGAAGTCGGCCATATTGTACACTCGTGTATTGGTATTGTTGCATACGTTATTGTTTAGGGAAAAATACTGAGAATGGAATTTATCACTGAAACTGTTATGCGGAAAAGAAACACTACAGAATTTTACTGAAAAGCTAATACACTGAATTATACGTCTGGTCAAGCCTGCTAATGCAAAGATGCTGCGTCTTACCTTATTTTGCTGGAAGCTTCTTTGCGTCTTCCCGCAAAATTTTATAATTGGCAAATATCTTCTGATTTTTTTTTTATTTCTCATATAGTCAAGTCCAGGACCAGAAGGTTGATTTTTCACATGAAACAAAGAGAACAATGTAACAAATGACAAAATAACAAGTCCGACACGCAGTCGCCAATATAAAATAAATAAAATAAAATAAAATAAAATAAAATATTAATTATTTTTATCTGTCTGATTGGCTCTCCTATGAGTCGTCAGGTTTTGATTATTCGGTATCAGACGCTTGACAATGGCTTTTTCGTAAAGGCAATGTTACTCGTAGTTGACCGTGAAATAAAACTGAAATAATCGGACTTCGTAATTAAATCGATTCCAAAGACTGCTGCGGTAGGTGCGGACTCATAAACTAAATCTCAATATTACAATAATTTGCCAGCCATGCCAAAACGTCGTACAGAGGTGATTGTCTACTAAACAAAAAATTACACAGTTAGTTAAATCAGATATATTCAATGAATAACCCTACAGTTCATAATCCTACTTACTTTTATAAATATAAATTCTTTTCAGAATCGAGTGCCTAGTATGGTTGCAACTCGCAGTAATTTTCTATAACATGAAATATGGCGGTGTGCCAGACAATAAACTAAAAATACGTGCTTCTCGCACCACTTCAACGAGAGCTCATCCTTTTTTTTTTAATCAAACATACGACTAACGAAAATGTACTTTTGTTTTATCAGCAACACAGCGCTGCAGTTGTGTGCCATAGCCTTTATTTATTTGTCACTGATTATTTATTTAATTAATATCTCGCGTTTCCGAGGAAACTCACGCTCGGCATGCAAATGTGCCTTTATACCTTGAACCTTCACATTGACGAATTAACACAGAAATTGCGTCGCTATGAAATACTGTGGGTTCTATGACTTCTCCATCTAAATAGATTAACGTTTCTATGGAAATGACGGGATTTAGTTTAGGGATACGAGTCTTTCAACTCCGATGCACCAATCGTTCACTACTGCAACTCTTACTCCCTCACATTGCCGAAGTAACAAAGAAATTGCGTCGCTATGAAATTCTATAAGTTCTATGACTTCTCCTTCTAAATCGAGTAACGTATCTGTGGAAACAACAAGATTTAGTTTTGGGATACGAGTATCTCCTTCCCGATGCACTATTCGTTCTTTACTGCAACACTCGCTCCCCCACATTGACGAATTAACACAGAAATAGCGTCGCTATGAAATACTATGGGTTCTATACCTTCTCCTTCTAAATCGAGTAACGTTTCTACGGAAACTACAAGATAAAGTTTTGGGAAACGAGTATCTCCTTTCCGATGCACCATTCGTTCTATACTGCAACCAACGCTCCCTCACATTGCCGAAATAACACAGAAATTGCGTCGCTATGAAATTCTAAGGGTTCATTGTATTCTCCTGATAACCCGAGACTCGTTTCTATTGAAATGACAGGATTTTCATTTGGGTAACGTTTAACCCCTTTCCGACGCTCTATTCGTTCTTTACTGCAACCCTCGCCCCCTCACATTGGCAAATTAACACAGAAATTGAGTCGCTATGACATACTATGGGTTCTATGAGTTCTCCTTCTAAATCGAGCAACGTCTGTGTGGAAACGACAGGATTTATTTTTGGGGTGCGAGTATCTGCTTTGCGATGCACCATTCGTTCTTTACTACAACCCTCGCACCCTCACATTGACGAATTAACATAGAATTTGCGTTGCTATGAAATACTATGGGTTCTATGACTTCTCCTTCTAAATTAAGTAACGTTTCTATGGAAACGACAAGATTACTTTTGGGATACGAGTATCACCTTTCCGATGCACCCTTCGTTCTTTACTGCAACCCTCGCTCCCTCACAGTGACGAATTAACGCAGAAATTGCGTCGCTATGAAAAACTATGGGTTCTATGACCACTCCTTCTAAATCGAGTAACGTTTCTATGGAAACGACAGGATTCAGTTTTGGGATACGAGTATCTCCTTTCAGATGCACCATTCGTTCTTTACTGCAACCCTCGCTCCCTAACATTGACGAATTAACACAGAAATTGCGTCGCTATGAAATACTATGGAATCTATGATTTCTCCTTCTAAATCGAGTAATGTATCTATGGAAACAACAGGATTTAGTTTTGGGATACGAGTATCTCCTTTCCGATGCACTATTCGTTCATTACTGCAACCCTCGCTCCCTCACATTGACGAATAAACACAGAAATTGCGTCGCTATCAAATACTATGGGTTCTATGACTTCTCTCGCTAAATCGAGTCTCGTTTCTATGTAAACGACAGGATTTTCTTTTGGGTTACGATTATCTCCTTTCCGATGCACAATTCGTTCCTTACTGCACCCTTCCCTCCCTCACATTGACGGATTACAACAGAAATTGTGTCGCTTTGAAATACTATGGGTTTCATGACTTCTCATTCTAAATCGAGTAAAGTTTTGATGGATACGACAGGATTTAGTTTTGGAATTCGAGTATCTCGTTTCCGATGCACTATCCGTTTCTTACTGCAACGCTCGCTCCCTCACATTGATGAATTAACACAGAAATTGCGTCACTATGAAATACTATGCCTTCTATGACTACTCCTTCTAAATCGAGTAACGTTTCTATGGAAACGACAGGATTTAGTTTTGGGATACGAGTATCTCCTTTCAGATGCACCATTCGTTCTTTACTGCAACCCTCGCTCCCTAACATTGACGAATTAACACAGAAATTGTGTCGCAATGAAATACTATCGGTTTCATGACTTCTCAATCTAAATCGAGTAAAGTTTTTATGGAAACGACAGGATTTAGTTTCGGAATTCGAGTACCTCCTTTCCGATGCACTATTCGTTTCTTACTGCAACGCTCACTCCCTCACATTGATGAATTAACACCGAAATTGCGTCGCTATGAAATACAATGGGTTCTATGACTACTCCTTCTAAATTGAGTAACATTTGTATGGAAACGACAGGATTTAGTTTTGGGATACGAGTTTCTCCTTTCAGGTGCACCATTAAATATTTACTGCAACCCTCGCTCCCTCACAATGACGAATTAACACAGATATTGCGTCGCTATGAACTACTATGGGTTCTATGACTTCTCTCTCTAACTCGAGTCTCGTTTCTATGTAAACGACAGGATATTCTTTTGGGATACGATTATCTCCTTTCCGATGCACTATTCGTTCCTTACTGCACCCTTCGCTCCCTCACATTGACGAATTAACACAGAAATTATGTCGCTATGAAATACTATGGGTTTCATGACTTCTCATTCTAAATCGAGGAAGGTTTTTATGGAAACGACAGGATTTAGTTTTGGAATTCGAGTATCTCCTTTCCGATGCACTATTCGTATCTTACTGCAACGCTCGCTCCCTCACATTGATGAATTAACACAGAAATTGTGTCGCTTTGAAATACAATGGGTTCTATGACTACTCCTTCTAAATCGAGTAACGTTTCTATGGAAACGATAGGTTTTAGTTTTGGGATACGAGTATCTCCTTTCACATGCACCATTCGTTCTTTACTGCAACCCTCGCTCCCTAACAGTGACGAATTAACACAGAAATTGTATCGCTATGAAATACTATGGGTTCTATGACCACTCACTCTAAATCGAGTCTCGTTTCTATGTAAACGACAGGATTTTCTTTTGGGATACGATTATCTCTTTCCCGATGCACTATTCGTTCCTTACTGCACCCTTCGCTCCCTCATATTGACGAATTAACACAGAAATTGTGTCGCTTTGAAATACTATGGGTTGCATGACTTCTCATTCTAAATCGAGTAAAATTTTTATGGAAACGACAAGATTTAGTTTTGGAATTCCAGTATCACCTTTCCGATGCACTATTCGTGTCTTATTGCAACGCTCGCTCACTCACATTGATGAATTAACACAGAAATTGCGTCGCTATGAAATACAATGGGTTCCATGACTACTCCTTCTAAATCGAGTAACGTTTCTATGGAAACGACAGGATTTAGTTTTGGGATACGAGTATCTCCTTTCAGATGCACCATTCGTTCTTTACTGCAACCCTCGCTCCCTTACATTGACGAATTAACACAGAAATTGCGTCGCTATGAAATACTATGGGTTCTATGACTTCTCTTTCTAAATAGAGTCTCGTTTCTATGTAAACGACAGGATTTTCTTTTGGGATGCGATTATCTCCTTTCCGATGCACCACTCGTTCCTTACTGCACCCTTCGCTCCCTCACATTGACGAATTAACACAGAAATTGCGTCGCTATGAAATACTATGGGTTCTACGATTTCTCCTTCTAAATCGGGTATTGTAACTATGGAAACAACAGGATTTAGTTTTGGGATACGAGTATCTCCTCTCAGATGCACCATTCGTTCTTTACTGCAACCCTCGCTCCCTCACATTGACGAATTAACACAGAAATTGTGTCGCTATGATATACTATGGGTTCTATGACTTCTCTCTCTAAATCGAGTCTCGTTTCTATGAATACGACAGGATTTTCTATTGGGATACGATTATCTCCATTCCGATGCACTATTCGTTCCTTACTGCACCCTTCGCTCCCTCACATTGACGAATTAACACAGAAATTGCGTCGCTATGAAGTACTATGGGTTCTATGATTTCTCCTTCTAAATCGATTAATGTATATATGGAAACGACAGGATTTAGTTTTGGAGTTCGAGTATCTCCTTTCCGATGCACTATTCGTTTCTTACTGCAACGCTCGCTCCCTCACATTGATGAATTAACACAGAAATTGCGTCGCTATGATATACAATGGATTCTATGACTACTCCTTTAAAATCGAGTAACGTTTCTATGGAAACGACAGGATTTTCTTTTGGGATACCATTATCTCCATTCCGATGCACTATTCGTTCCTTACTGCACCCTTCGCACCCACACATTGACGAATTAACACAGAAATTGTGTCGCTATGAAATACTATGGGTTTCAAGACTTCTCATTCTAAATCGAGTACAGTTTTTATGGAAACGAGAGGATTTAGTTTTGGGATACGAGTATCTCCTTTCAGATGCACCAGTCGTTCTATACTGCAACCCTAGCTCCCTCACATTGACGAATTAACTCAGAAATTGCGTCGCTATGAAATACTATGGGTTCTATGACTGCTCTCTCTAAATCGAGTCTCGTTTCTATGTAAACGACAGGATTTTCTTTTGGGATACGATTATCTCCTTTCCGATGCACTATTCGCTCCTTACTGCACCCTTCGCTCCCTCACACTGACGAATGAACACAGAAATTGCGTCGCTTTGAAATACTATGGGTTCTATGATTTCTCCTATTAAATGGAGTAATGTATCTATGGATACAACAGGATTTAGTTTTGGGATACGAGTATCTCCTTTCAGATGCACTATTCGTTCATTACTGCAACCCTCGCTCCCTCACATTGACGAATTAACTCAGAAATTGCGTCGCTATGAAATACTATTTGTTCTATGACTGCTCTCTCTAAATCGAGTCTCGTTTCTATGTAAACGACAAGATTTTCTTTTGGGTTACGATTATCTCCTTTCCGATGCACAATTCGTTCCTTACTGCACCCTTCCCTCCCTCACATTGACGGATTACAACAGAAATTGTGTCGCTTTGAAATACTATGGGTTTCATGACTTCTCATTCTAAATCGAGTAAAGTTTTGATGGAAACGACAGGATTTAGTTTTGGAATTCGAGTATCTCCTTTCCGATGCACTATTCGTTTCTTACTGCATCGCTCGCTCCCTCACATTGATGAATTAACACAGAAATTGCGTCGCTATGAAATACTATGGCTTCTATGACTACTCCTTCTAAATCGAGTAACGTTTCTATGGAAACGACAGGATTTAGTTTTGGGATACGAGTATCTCCTTTCAGATGCACCAATCGTTCTTTACTGCAACCCTCGCTCCCTCACATTGACGAATTAACACAGAAATTGCGTCGCTATGAAATACTATGTGTTCTATTCCTTCTCTCACTAAATCGAGTCTCGTTTCTATGTAAACGACAGGAATTTCTTTTGGGATACGATTATCTCCTTTCCGATTGACTATTCGTTCCTTTTTGCACCCTTCGCTCCCTCACATTGACGAATTAACACAGAAATTGTGTCCCTATGAAATACTATGGGTTTCATGACTTCTCATTCTAAATCGAGTAAAGTTTTTATGGAATCGACAGGATTTAGTTTTGGAATTCGAGTATCTCATTTCCGATGCACTATTCGTTTCTTACTGCAACGCTTATAAAATTAATGAAATAAAATAAAATAAAATGAAATATAATATTAATTATTTTTATCTGTATGATTGGCTCTCCTATGAGTCGTCAGGTTTTGATTATTCGGTATCAGACGCTTGACAATGGCTTTTTCGAAAAGGCAATGTTACTCGTAGTTGACCGTGAAATAAAACTGAAATAATCGGACTTCGTAATTAAATCGTTTCCAAAGACTGCTGCGGTAGGTACGGACTCATAAACTAAATCTCAATATTACAATAATTTGCCAGCCATGCCAAAACGTCGTACAGAGGTGATTGTCTACTAAACAGAAAAATTACACAGTTAGTTAAATCAGATATATTCAATGAATAAGCCTACAGTTCATAATCCTACTTACTTTTATAAATATAAATTCTTTTCAGAATCGAGTGCCTAGTATGGTTGCAACTCGCAGTAATTTTCTATAACATGAAATATGGCGGTGTGCCAGACAATAAACTAAAAATACGTGCTTCTCGCACCACTTCAACGAGAGCTCATCCTTTTTTTTTTAATCAAACATACGACTAACGAAAATGTACTTTTGTTTTATCAGCAACACAGCGCTGCAGTTGTGTGCCATAGGCTTTATTTATTTGTCACTGATTATTTATTTAATTAATATCTCGCGTTTCCGAGGAAACTCACGCTCGGCATGCAAATGTGCCTTTATATTGCCCCCTGAATTGCGAGGCGAAAGGACACACCTGCAGGCGAGCAATTCACCTAAAGGCACAAGAAAATCTAAGTTATCTACAACTATTTACATGACTTACATTACACATTATACACATTATATACAAAATTTGAATGACGCGGGTGCGCCGTAAATGTTCTTATGTTGGCAGATAGAGTGCGCGCATGTGCAGAAGCGTCTGTGTAATTGCGGCACTGCCGTTATTTCGTAAATTTAGATCACGCGGCACAGTATTGCAGTTCATATTGTTCGTGTGCGCGCGCATTTCTTAGTCGTTGCACAAAGAAAATATTCCACCAAGATTACATATGAAGACTACATTCTATGACAGGTAACATAGTTTTAAAATTACAATATTTGTTATAATACAATACAACTTTAGATTGTTGAATGTTCTCAGTTACATAGCATTGCAATGAAATGCTTCAACGAAAAATGTTCTGTTGTTTCAGGTGCGTTGACCTATACACATCGTGTCGTTATTACAGTTTATATTCATCTACTGCACAGTATTGTTTCACAGGTTAGTGTCGTCGTGGTAAAGTTTTTTGATCACAGTAACATCGCTGTATAACAACGTGATTGACACATAAGCATGTCCATTTCCTATTTCCATTATAGTCGTTGTGATGCAGTTCGTTGTGACAAAAAGCATTGTTTATTACAGATCAGACGTGACCCGTCGAGTAATTAGTCCATATGCAGTTCGTTTTCGATATTCCGTGGAAGCTTGGTTGCAGAACCTCGGACGGCACATAGCTGGCGTCGATCCTTGGACAGTCCAGGTAAGAGTGTCCGTCACATTTCGAGAACATTTCATTCCCTGAAGTTCCAACCAAAATTCTTCCACCCGTCGTGTTGTTTTCTGGACAGGCACTTTGTGTCCATTTAATCCAGTTAACATCTTGAAGTTGGGTACTGTAGTAATGTCACTAGACGATGCACGAATTATTCACTTCACATTTTCAGTTTTTTGCTGAATATAGCTCACCTAAATGTTCGTAGTTACTCATCGAAGAAATCGTTCATTGCGTTAACAAAGGTACGATGCATCATGAATGTCATTAACAGTTTCTTTCACATAGGTTTCTGCGTAGTTGCAGACTTAGTAATGTACGTTAATGTCCGTGAACAGTGGTTCACTATGCAATGTCTTTTTGGCACTCGTTTTGTTCAAATTTTTACATGATACATCAGTTAAAAAGAAAATAAGTAATTATACATACACACGTCACATATTTTCTTAGCATAAACATTATACAGTTACACATAAACATGTTTTCATCATCATTACATAACTATAAATTATTACATTGTGTCACATTTGATTACATGGATTGCAGATATTTACGTCCTCTTTAACGGTTTTGCTGGGATTTTATCGATGTTTTTTGTGATTTCATCTGAAATTAAGATAGGTTAGACACAACATTCATTACATCAGTAGGCAAGACCAGGCGTTTTCACTACTCAATAAATATTCAAAATAATAAGAGACGGAAAGCTGTTAGATTCCACGCGTTTTGTGCGTGTGTGTATAGTGTCTGTGTGGCCTTGGCTACTGGTAGATGCTTTTCGTGTTGAGAGATGTGCGTCTAATCTATTTCTCGAAGTAAAAGATCGCTTCACAGATGACGTCTGTCGGTTCATCAGGTGTCATACCAGGTCAGTGGTACCTACAGTCACAAATGTTCCGTGAAAAATATATATATCATTCACTGCTACGTAATCATAAATTTTACTTCAATATTCAGTCTTCTCGGTGGTGCCGCGGCGTTGAAAGAAAAGTTCTTCTGTCTTCAACTGCGTCACTGGAACCGCTGAAATGAAAATTTCTATACTGCTTATTATCTGTGTTGTAGCAAACAGAGTTTTGCGAGTTGCTTAGCAATGTTTTCATGGGTATGACTTTGACATTATTTGGCATGAAATGCTCTAAGATCTCGGTGTGCGTATAGCCCAATAATTTTGTCAGTTCTAGGATGTTGTAACAGATACGCACCAGGATGCGGTATGTTAACAATTATATAAGGTCCTTCATATAGCAGACGCCACTTAGCATTGCGTCGTTTGAGTGCTACAGATTTATGATGAGTACGAAGTAGTACAAGCATTCCTACCTCGAATTTTTGTTTTCTTTTTATTATGTTTCTGTGATGTTTGTTTCGTATTTGTGCTTGATGTGTCAATGTAGTCAATACTTCTTTTATTTTCTGTTCAGGTGTGATTTCCTTGTCTGACAACTTAGGTAATGGTTCTATCCACTGATCGTTCTGTTTGCAATTGAACGTGATTTCGTTAGGTGTGTAATTCGTATCGTAAATATTTAAGTTATTGTGTACGTCTTCGAAAAGACTTAGGTAGGACACCCAATTAGTATGTTTTGATGAAATATAGGTCCTCATGAATCGATTTAATTCTCGGAAAAGTCTCTCAGTCGCGTTACATTGTGGACTAAACCTCGAAATAAATATGGTTTTAATGTTATTGTCCTTCAAGAAATTTCTCCATTTGTACCCAGAGTAGTATGCTGCATTATCTGACAGAATTGCTTTAGGTTTTCCCACGTGCGTCAGGTAATCACTTGAGAATCTTCGTATTATAGCATTTGCAGTGGCGGATTTTAAAGCATAAAGTTTTACATGTTTAGAAAATATATCGTAAAAAGCTAAGATATATTTGACGCCTCCAGAGCTTGCTGGATGCGGTCCACTGATGTCAGTACACAGAATTTCCAGGGGTTTACTAGGTAAAATAGAATGTAAATCTGTTTTTGTGGATAAATTCTGAGGTTTTGATTTTTGACATATGACACATGTTTTTAGTTCCCTATAAATTTTTCTTCTCATATTGCTAAAATAACAGTATGTACTGAGCTTTGCCAAACACTTTTTCGTCCCATAATGACCCCAAACTAAGTGTGTGTGCCAAATTAGATTACGTACAGACTCTTTGGGAATGCATACACACCAGTTAGTAGCATTTGGATGTTGGCGGTAAAATAACACATCATTGTGTAACTTGTAATACTTAGTCAAAGGATGATTGTGTTTTTCTACCAGTAATGTTATTATCTTATACCAGTGAGGATCAGATTTTTGTAATTCAGCCATGTTTCTGCACATATCAATATAATATTGGTGATACTGCTTGTCTTGCATTAAGAGAATCCTGTAGTCATTTATATTTTCTAAGTCACTGTTGGTATCATTCATACCTTGTGGAAGTCTAGACAAAGTGTCTGCAATGGTGTTGTCCTTACCTCTTATGTACTTAATTTCAAAAGAGTAGTTCTGAAGTGTAACTGCCCATCGTGATAGTCTAGGATGTACAAGTTTACAAGTTAACAAATTACCGTATGTTTTCCAAATAAATAATAATTGAATTTCTTGAATGCCCATACTATGGAAAGTGTTTCTAACTCAGTAGTGGAGTATGTACGCTCACATTCAGTTAGAGTGCGACTCGCAAACCCAATAATTCTTATCTGTTCCTCCTGTTTATTCTTTACAACTTGAAATAAGCAACAGCCCAAGCCAGTACGTGAAGCGTCACAAGTCATACAAAAATCTAAATTGAAATCTGGATGGCTCAAAATGTTAGCATTCACTAAAGCATGTTTAATTGTATTAAAGTCATTCTGGCACTGTTCCGACCAGATCCAAACTTGATTCTTTCTGAGTAGATTTAGCAGATGTTTACTGTTCAAAAGTGGTTGTGGCAAAAAACGTCTGAAAAATGAACATAGCCCAAGGAATGATTTTAACTGCTTTTTAGTTCGAGGGCTAGGAAAGTTTCTGATAGCATCTAATTTACTGGGATCCGGACGTATGCCCTGTGAATTAATGATATGTCCTAAATACTTTATCTCACTGCAACCAAATTTTGATTTTCTTAGGTTGGCTGTGACTCCAGCTTGTGCAAATTTTTCTAAAATTCCTTGAAGAGTGTCAACGTGTTCATTCCAAGATTGTGTAGCTATCAGTATATCATCTACATAGTGTGTGACTGTCTCAACTAAATCGTCGCCAAGCACGGTATCCAGGGCTGTAATGAATACCCCAGAGCTGACATTCAGTCCGAAGGGTAGAACACAAAACTGATAGGTTCGCCCCCCGAACATAAATGCAGTATATTTCCGAGAATCAGGAGTGATACCCACCTGCCAAAACGAATTAGCGAGATCTATTGTGGAAAAATATTTTGCATCTAGAAATTTCTGTAATTGCTCTTCTAAATTTTCAGGTTTTGTGTGAACCGGTAAAATTATTTCATTAATAGCTCGTGCGTCTAACACTAACCTAATGCTTCCATTTGATTTTTTGACAACAAGTAGAGGACTACAATAAGGTGAGGTGGATGGTTCAATGACCTTCCAGTCTAACATTTGTTTCAATTCTTGCCACACAGCAGGTCGTTGAGATAACGGTACGTTATATGTCTTATGGTAGAAGATCTTGTGAGGCTTAACTTCAATCTTGTACACATACGTGTTGATAACACCTAATCGTTTGGTAAAAACTTGTAAATATTTGGATAACACTTCCTGTAGTTTTATACGTTCATGTACACTGAGAGATGTAGCTTCACTTATCTTATGATCAAGCAATGTTTTCAAGTCCATTAGCTCTGTGTCAGATGAGTGTGTTTGCATGTCTTGAATGTCTTTGTCAAGTACTAACTGAACCTTGTACCCTGTACAGTGTTTGTCATGCTTTAGAGTTCTCCTGTCCAAATCAATAATAATTACACTGCCTTTATCATTTAAAATACATTTACCTTTGGAGAAGTCTATAATGCAGTCCTTCTCGCTCATAATATCTATTCCTAATATGCAATTAGTCACAAGGTTTTGTATAACCAGGAATGGCCATTGTACGGTTCCATTACCTATTTTAACGTTTACAAAAACTTGCTTTGTAACCCTACATGACTTATTACCTAGAGCGGTAGTTATTTTACAGTTTTGGGCAGGAAACTCAGGCACAGGCTCCAATTCACACATCTTTTTATAGAAATTGAAAGACAAAACGCTCACAGCTGCACCTGTATCTAAGATAATAGTAGTTGGAATCCCATCTACTACACCAGTAGTGGATGCTAAAACAATTTCATTTGTGTTTAAACGACATTGTGTACTGTCTTGTAAAAGTTCATCTGATATATTGTTATTGTGGTTGTATCTTATAAATAAAACAGGTAGTTTTTGTTTAGAATTACTCGGCATATCATTATTCTGTTGTTCAAGTGTGGTGTCAAATAACTGATTAACATTGAAGTCGCCCCCCAAGAATTCTTCAGCCACGACCTGGGGCAAAGTAGTGACTGTTTCTAGTTTGTTGGACTATCATTTGTACTAGGTACTGACACAGATTGGGGTTGTGCATCAGGTGTCATTTCTATTATATTCACATTCGGATATTGCCTATTATGATCTCCAAACTTTTGCGGTTGTTGTTGCTGTTGCGCATTATAACTTACCTGTCGGTCGTAAGGTATGCTCCAATTTTGTCCTGGTGGCTGCTGTGGTAAAGCAGTGTTTGAATGAAAGTATTGATCGCTACGAGTCCAGCCTTGATGCTGTCTTGGCTCGTAGTTATTATTGTTTCTATTTCTGTTTGTGTTTTTGTTGTTACATTTGTATCCGTTGTTACCGTTGTTGTTATTACCGCGGTGCCTTTTGTATGGATTGCCGCATGAAGTGTTATTACTGTTGTAATTGTTGTTTGTATTGGAATACGCGTGTTGATTTTGATTTCCGTATTGAGACGGCATGTGAGTTTGCTGTTTTTGCTGTACCGCGTATCCAACTGTGGGCGCGCCAGAATTGTGTTGGCAAGCCTGCATGTTTTGCATACCACTAGTGTAAACATTGTGGCTGCTGTTTTGCCGCGCGAAGCGCTGATCTTCATGTAACATGTCAACCGAATCTAAAGCTGTTAAAAAATAATCTGAATCGTCATCCGGGATATGTAGAAGTTTTTCTTTAATGTTAAAAGGCAATTTGGCCTTCAACGCACGGAGTATATCATGTGTTGCGACTGGTTCGTCTAAAAAATGTCCCATGTTCAAGTATTTTTCAAAATATCTGCGTAAGTTACCATTTTTACTGTTAAAAGTTTCCGGTTCTAAAATTTGTCTTCTGAGTCGCTCCTGGACGGATTGCGACCAGAATTTGTTCAGAAAAGCACGCTCAAAGTCACTGTACGTGGTACATACGTCAGCTTGACTGTATGCCCAGACAGCTGCATCGCCTTGGATGTAACCGACAATATATGAAATCTTTTTCCGGTCACTCCAAGTGCGTGGAAATGCGTTACTAAAAGATTTAAGAAAAATCACCGGATGAATGGTTCGTTTTTCTGGGATAAAAGCCTGAAATTGCCTGTGTTATATTAAGCTTTCTTCTTCCTTTGCATTATGATATGGATTTGTTCCACTGTAATTACTGCAATGCTCAGCTGGCGAGTAATTACGATAATGTTGCTGTGGTTTACCATGATAATAGCTTGTGTTTGTGTTTGCACGTTGTGGTATGTGTTGTTGTCGTGGTGTGTTTTGTTCTTGTGTGTTTGTCGTGTGCGGTATGTGTGCGTCATACTCGAATGTATATTGATTTCTGAACTGTACATTTTGACTGATATTTTCGTTACATTCAGACTGTGGTTGATCGGTGAATTGTCTCATGGGTGCAGTGACGGATTGTACTGCGTCACTAATCAGCTGTTTGTTATTAGTGATGTATTCCGCTACGGAGTCGTGCACAATTGTTGGTAAATTTTCACGTATGCATCTATCAAAATGTTTGTCTTTGTTCTCTACCCAATCATGAAATTCTTTATTAATATTTTGAAAATGAGCTGTGGCATCAGATTGTAAGATGTCAGTCAGGTGTTGTTCAACATCGTCAAATTTATTCTGCACGTCAGTAATTCGTTTTTCAAGGTTGTCGTGTACTGAAGGATATGTTTGAATTTGTTCAGTAAGAGCTTCACACGTGACATTAAGGTTTTTTAATTGTGTCTGTAAAAGTGCTACGTCATTTGTAGTCTTTTCTTGTCTCGTATTAAGCTTGGAAAATTTCGTACTGAGTTCAGTCATCTGTTTGGTCAGTGTGGCGTCTATAAGTTCCACACGTTTACACAAAGTGTCATTACATGCCTTGATTACTATGAGGTCAGATTTAATTTCGTCATTTTGTGTCTTTAAGGTTGCCATGTTTTCCGCGTTCTGTTTCATTAGCATTTGTAACATGTTGGCAATGCTTACTGTTTGCAAGGTCTCTGCCCCCGCCGCGTCATTAGACGTGACGTCATGTATTAATATGGGCTCTGACTGAGACTTTGAAATTTTTGTGGTGGACGGCCTATTGTCAAAACTTCCGTTAACTCTTGCGTCAATATTTGATGAATCGTCACTACCGGTTGCTGTCGTAAAGTCATTTTCTAACATTTGTCTCTCGTCCGAGTCGGATTGCGTCTGAATAGTATGCCTTTGCTGTTCCATCTTTGCGTATTGTTTTCTAGTTATGACCATGCCACACGTGATATATATTTCAAGAAATTAATGTTTGACACTGGTTTTAAAATAAAATGCAGTTGAGCATGACTCGCTCGTAGCAACAATGGCTGTTTGTTAATTTAAAAATGTAAACTGAATATGGGATTATTGTTAATGGCTGCTGTCCATGTTACAACGTATCGTACAGAAGTCGGCCATATTGTACACTCGTGTATCGGTATTGTTGCAGAAGTTATTGTTTAAGGAAAAGTACTGAGAATGAAATTTATCACTGAAAACTGCTACGCGCGAAAGAAATACTACAGAATCTACTGAAGAGCTAATACACTGAATTATGCGTCTGGTCAAGCCTGCCAATGCAAAGATGCTGCGTCTTACCTTATTTTGCTGGAAGTTTCATTGCGTCTTCCCGCAAAATTTTAGAATTGGAAAATATCTTCAGATCTTTGTTATTTCTCATACATTCACGTCCAGGTCCAGATAGTTAATTTTTCACATGAAACAAAGAGAACAGTGTAACAAATGACAAAATAACAAGTCCGACACGCAGTCGCCAATATAAAATAAATAAAATAAAATAAAATAAAATATAATATTAATTATTTTTATCTGTATGATTGGCTCTCCTATGAGTCGTCAGGTTTTGATTATTCGGTATGAGACGCTTGACAATGGCTTTTTCGTAAAGGCAATGTTACTCGTAGTTGACCGTGAAATAAAACTGAAATAATCGGACTTCGTAATTAAATCGTTTCCAAAGACTGCTGCGGTAGGTACGGACTCATAAACTAAATCTCAATATTACAATAATTTGCCAGCCATGCCAAAACGTCGTACAGAGGTGATTGTCTACTAAACAGAAAAATTACACAGTTAGTTAAATCAGATATATTCAATGAATAAGCCTACAGTTCATAATCCTACTTACTTTTATAAATATAAATTCTTTTCAGAATCGAGTGCCTAGTATGGTTGCAACTCGCAGTAATTTTCTATAACATGAAATATGGCGGGTGCCAGACAATAAACTAAAATACGTGCTTCTCGCACCACTTCAACGAGAGCTCTCCTTTCTTAATCAAACATACGAGTAACGTAATTCTGTTTTAGTTATATCAGCGACACAGCGCTGCAGTTCTGTGCCATAGGCTTTATTTATTTGTCACTGATTATTTATTTAATTAATATCTCGCGTTTCCGAGGAAACTCACGCTCGGCATACAAATGTGCCTTTATACGCTCACTCCGTCACATTGATGAATTAACACAGAAAATGCGTCGCTATGAAATACAATGTGTTCTATGACTACTCCTCTTACATCGAGTAACGTTTCTATGGAAACGACAGGATTTAGTTTTGGGATACGAGTATCTCCTTTCGGATGCACCATTCGTTCTTTACTGCAACCCTCGCTCCCTCACATTGACGAATTAACACAGAAATTGAGTCGCTATGAAATACTATGGGTTCTATGACTTCTCTCGCTAAATCGAGTCTCGTTTCTATGTAAACGACAGGATTTTCTTTTGGGATACGATTATCTCCTTTCCGATGCACTATTCGTTCCTTACCGCAGCCTTCGCTCCCTCACATTGACGAATTAACACAGAAATTGTGTCGCAATGAAATACTATGGGTTTCATGACTTCTCAATCTAAATCGAGTAAAGTTTTTATGGAAACGACAGGATTTAGTTTTGGAATTCGAGTACCTCCTTTCCGATGCACTATTCGTTGCTTACTGCAACGCTCACTCCCTCACATTGATGAATTAACACCGAAGTTGCGTCGCTATGAAATACAATGGGTTCTATGACTACTCCTTCTAAATTGAGTAACGTTTGTATGGAAACGACAGGATTTAGTTTTGGGATACGAGTATCTCCTTTCAGGTGCACCATTAGTTATTTACTGCAACCCTCGCTCCCTCACATTGACGAATTAACACAGATATTGCGTCGCTATGAACTACTATGGGTTCTATGACTTCTCTCTCTAAATCGAGTCTCGTTTCTATGTAAACGACAGGATTTTCTTTTGGGATACGATTATCTCCTTTCCGATGCACTATTCGTTCCTTACTGCACCCTTCGCTCCCTCACATTGACGAATTAACACAGAAATTGTGTCGCTATGAAATACTATGGGTTTCATGACTTCTCATTCTAATTCGAGGAAGGTTTTTGTGGAAACGACAGGATTTAGTTTTGGAATTCGAGTATCTCCTTTCCGATGCACTATTCGTTTCTTACTGCAACGCTCGCTCCCTCACATTGATGAATTAACACAAAAATTGCGTCGCTTTGAAATACAATGTGTTCTATGACTACTCCTTCTAAATCGAGTAACGTTTCCATGGAAACGATAGGTTTTAGTTTTGGGATACGAGTATCTCCTTTCAGATGCACCATTCGTTCTTTACTGCAACCCTCGCTCCCTCACATTGACGAATTAACACAGAAATTGCGTCGCTATGAAATACTATGGGTTCTATGACTTCTCTTTCTAAATAGAGTCTCGTTTCTATGTAAACGACAGGATTTTCTTTTGGGATACGATTATTTCCTTTCCGATGCACTATTCGTTCCTTACTGCACCCTTCGCTCCCTCACATTGACGAATTAACACAGAAATTGTGTCGCTATGAAATACTATGTGTTTCATGACTTCTCATTCTATGTCGAGTAAAGTTTTTATGGAAACGACAGGATTTAGTTTTGGAATTCGAGTATCTCATTTCCGATGCGCTATTCGCTTCTTACTGCAACGCTCGCTCCCTCACATTGATGAATTAACACAGAAATTGCGTCGCTATGAAATACAATGGGTTCTATGACTACTCCTTCTAAATCGAATAACGTTTCTATGGAAACGACAGGATTTAGTTTTGGGATACGTGTATCTGCTTTCAGAAGCACCATTCGTTCTATACTGCAACCCTCGCTCCCTAACATTGACGAATTAACACAGAAATTGTATCGCTATGAAATACTATGGGTTCTATGACCTCTCACTCTAAATCGGGTCTCGTTTCTATGTAAACGACAGGATTTTCTTTTGGGATACGATTATCTCCTTTCCGATGCACTATTCGTTCCTTACTGCACCCTTCGCTCCCTCATATTGACGAATTAACACAGAAATTGTGTCGCTATGAAATACTATGGGTTGCATGACTTCTCATTCTAAATCGAGTAAAGTTTTTATGGAAACGACAAGATTTAGTTTTGGAATTCGAGTATCACCTTTCCGATGCACTATTCGTGTCTTACTGCAACGCTCGCTCACTCACATTGATGAATTAACACAGAAATTGCGTCGCTATGAAATACAATGGGTTCCATGACTACTCATTCTAAATCGAGTAACGTTTCTATGGAAACGACAGGATTTAGTTTTGGAATTCGAGTATCTCATTTCCGATGCGCTATTCGCTTCTTACTGCAACGCTCGCTCCCTCACATTGATGAATTAACACAGAAATTGCGTCGCTATGAAATACAATGGGTTCTATGACTACTCCTTCTAAATCGAATAACGTTTCTATGGAAACGACAGGATTTAGTTTTGGGATACGTGTATCTGCTTTCAGAAGCACCATTCGTTCTATACTGCAACCCTCGCTCCCTAACATTGACGAATTAACACAGAAATTGTATCGCTATGAAATACTATGGGTTCTATGACCTCTCACTCTAAATCGGGTCTCGTTTCTATGTTAACCACAGGATTTTCTTTTGGGATACGATTATCTCCTTCCCGATGCACTACTCGTTCCTTACTGCCCCCTTCGCTCCCTCACACTGACGAATTAACACAGAAATTCCGTCGCTATGAAATACTATGGGTTCTTTGATTTCTCCTTCTAAATCGGGTAATGTATCTATGGAAACAACAGGATTTAGTTTTGGGATACGAGTAACTCCTTTCAGATGCACCATTGGTTCTTTACTGCAACCCTCGCTCAGTCACATTGACGAATTGACACATAAATTGTGTCGCTATGAAATACTATGGGTTCTATGACTTCTCTCAATAAATCGAGTCTCATTTCTATGAAAACGACAGGATTTTCTATTGGGATACGATTATCTCCATTCCGATGCACTATTCGTTCCTTACTGCACCCTTTGCTCCCTCACATTGACGAATTAACACAGAAATTGCGTCGCTATGAAGTACTATGGGTTCTATGATTTCTCCTTCTAAATCGAGTAATGTATCTATGGAAACGACAGGATTTAGTTTTGGAATTCGGGTATCTCCTTTCCGATGCACTATTCGTTTCTTACTGCAACGCTCGCTCCCTCACATTGATGAATTAACACAGAAATTGCGTCGCTATGATATACAATGGGTTCTATGACTACTCCTTTAAAATCGAGTAACGTTTCTATGGAAACGACAGGATTTTCTTTTGGGATACGATTATCTCCGTTCCGATGCACTATTCGTTCCTTACTGCACCCTTCGCTCCCACACATTGACGAATTAACACAGAAATTGTGTCGCTATGAAATACTATGGGTTTCAAGACTTCTCATTCTAAATCGAGTAAAGTTTTTATGGAAACGAGAGGATTTAGTTTTGGGATACGAGTATCTCCTTTCAGATGCACCAGTCGTTCTATACTGCAACCCTAGCTCCCTCACATTGACGAATTAACACAGAAATTGCGTCGCTACGAAATACTATGGGTTCTATGACTGCTCTCTCTAAATCGAGTCTCGTTTCTATGTAAACGACAGGATTTTCCTTTGGGATACGATTATCTCCTTTCCGATGCACTATTCGTTCCTTACTGCACCCTTCGCTCCCTCACATTGACGAATTAACACAGAAATTGCGTCGCTTTGAAATACTATGGGTTCTATGATTTCTCCTTCTAAATGGAGTAATATATCTATGGATACAACAGGATTTAGTTTTGGCATACGAGTATCTCCTTTCAGATGCACCATTCGTTCTTTACTGCAACCCTCGCTCCCTCACATTGACAAATTGACACAGAAATTGTGTCGCTATGAAATACTATGGGTTCTATGACTTCTCTCTCTAAATCGAGTCTCGTTTCTATGTAAACGACAGGATCTTCTTTTGGGATACGATTATCTCCTTTCCGATGCACTATTCGTTCCTTACTGCACCCTTCGCTCCCTCATATTGACGAATTAACACAGAAATTATGTCGCTATGAAATACTATGGGTTGCATGACTTCTCATTCTAAATCGAGTGAAGTTTTTATGGAAACGACAAGATTTAGTTTTGGAATTCGAGTATCACCTTTCCGATGCACTATTCGTGTCTTACTGCAACGCTCGCTCACTCACATTGATGAATTAACACAGAAATTGCGTCGCTATGAAATACAATGGGTTCCATGACTACTCCTTCTAAATCGAGTAACGTTTCTATGGAAACGACAGGATTTAGTTTTGGGATACGAGTATCTCCTTTCAGATGCACCATTCGTTCTTTACTGCAACCCTCGCTCCCTCACATTGACGAATTAACACAGAAATTGCGTCGCTATGAAATATATGGGTTCTACGATTTCTCCTTCTAAATCGAGTATTGTAACTATGGAAACAACAGGATTTAGTTTTGGGATACGAGTAGCTCCTCTCAGATGCACCATTCGTTCTTTACTGCAACCCTCGCTCCCTCACATTGACGAATTAACACAGAAATTGTATCGCTATGAAACACTATGGGTTCTATGACTTCTGTCTCTAAATCGAGTCTCGTTTCTATGTTAACCACAGGATTTTCTTTTGGGATACGATTATCTCCTTCCCGATGCACTATTCGTTCCTTACTGCCCCCTTCGCTCCCTCACACTGACGAATTAACACAGAAATTCCGTCGCTATGAAATACTATGGGTTCTATGATTTCTCCTTCTAAATCGGGTAATGTATCTATGGAAACAACAGGATTTAGTTTTGGGATACGAGTATCTCCTTTCAGATGCACCATTCGTTCTTTACTGCAACCCTCGCTCAGTCACATTGACGAATTGACACATAAATTGTGTCGCTATGAAATACTATGGGTTCTATGACTTCTCTCAATAAATCGAGTCTCGTTTCTATGAAAACGACAGGATTTTCTATTGGGATACGATTATCTCCATTCCGATGCACTATTCGTTCCTTACTGCACCCTTTGCTCCCTCACATTGACGAATTAACACAGAAATTGCGTCGCTATGAAGTACTATGGGTTCTATGATTTCTCCTTCTAAATCGAGTAATGTATCTATGGAAACGACAGGATTTAGTTTTGGAATTCGGGTATCTCCTTTCCGATGCACTATTCGTTTCTTACTGCAACGCTCGCTCCCTCACATTGATGAATTAACACAGAAATTGCGTCGCTATGATATACAATGGGTTCTATGACTACTCCTTTAAAATCGAGTAACGTTTCTATGGAAACGACAGGATTTTCTTTTGGGATACGATTATCTCCGTTCCGATGCACTATTCGTTCCTTACTGCACCCTTCGCTCCCACACATTGACGAATTAACACAGAAATTGTGTCGCTATGAAATACTATGGGTTTCAAGACTTCTCATTCTAAATCGAGTAAAGTTTTTATGGAAACGAGAGGATTTAGTTTTGGGATACAAGTATCTCCTTTCAGATGCACCAGTCGTTCTATACTGCAACCCTAGCTCCCTCACATTGACGAATTAACACAGAAATTGCGTCGCTATGAAATACTATGGGTTCTATGACTGCTCTCTCTAAATCGAGTCTCGTTTCTATGTAAACGACAGGATTTTCTTTTGGGATACGATTATCTCCTTTCCGATGCACTATTCGTTCCTTACTGCACCCTTCGCTCCCTCACATTGACGAATTAACACAGAAATTGCGTCGCTTTGAAATACTATGGGTTCTATGATTTCTCCTTCTAAATGGAGTAATATATCTATGGATACAACAGGATTTAGTTTTGGCATACGAGTATCTCCTTTCAGATGCACCATTCGTTCTTTACTGCAACCCTCGCTCCCTCACATTGACAAATTGACACAGAAATTGTGTCGCTATGAAATACTATGGGTTCTATGACTTCTCTCTCTAAATCGAGTCTCGTTTCTATGTAAACGACAGGATTGTCTTTTGGGATGCGATTATCTCCATTCCGATGCACTATTTGTTCATTACTGCACCCTTCGCTCCTTCACATTGACGAATTAACACAGAAATTGTGTCGCTATGAAATACTATGGGTTTCATGACTTCTCATTCTAATTCGAGTAAAGTTTTTATGGAAACGACAGGATTTAGTTTTGGAATTCGAGTATCTCCTTTCCGATGCACTATTCGTTTCTTACTGCAACGCTCGCTCCCTCACATTGATGAATTAACACAGAAATTGCGTCGCTATGAAATACAATGGGTTCTATGACTCCTCCTTTTAAATCGAGTAACGTTTCTATGGAAACGACAAGAATTAGTTGTGGGATACGAGTATCTCCTTCCAGATGCACCATTCGTTCTTTACTGCAACCCTCGCTCCCTCACATTGACGAATTAACACAGAAATTGCGTCTCTATGAAATACTATGGGTTTCATGACTTCTCCCTCTAAATCGAGTCTCGTTTCTATGTAAACGACAGGATTTTCTTTTGTGATACGATTATCTCTTTTCCGATGCACTATTCGTTCGTTACTGCACCCTTCGCTCCCTCACATTGACGAATTAACACAGAAATTGTGTCGCTATGAAATACTATGGGTTTCATGACTTCTCATTCAAAATCGTATAAAGTTTTTATGGAAACGACAGGATTTAGTTTTGGAATTCGAGTATCTCCTTTCCGATGCACTATTCGTTTCTTACTGCAACGCTCACTCCCTCACATTGACGAATTAACACAGAAATTGCGTCGCTATGAAATACTATGGGTTCTATGACTTCTCTCTCTAATACGAGTCTCGTTTCTATGTAAACGACAGGATTTTCTTTTGTAATACGATTAACTCCTTTCCGATGCACTATTCGTTCCTCACTGCACACTTCGCTCCCTAACATTGACGAATTAACACAGAAATTGCGTCGCTATGAAATACTATGGGTTCTATGATTTCTCCTTCTAAATCGAGTAATGTATCTATGGAAACAACAGGATTAGGTTTTGGGATACGAGTATCTGCTTTCAGATGCACCATTCGTGCTTTACTGCAACCCTCGCTCCCTCACATTGACGAATTGACACAGAAATTGTGTCGCTATGAAATACTATGGGTTGTATGTCTTCTCTCTCTAAATCGAGTCTCGATTCTATGTAAACGACAGGATTTTCTTTTGGGATACGACTATCTCCTTTCCGATGCACTATTCGTTCCTTACTGCACCCTTCGCTCCCTCACATTGACGAATTAACACAGAAATTGCGTCGCTTTGAAATACTATGGGTTCTATGATTTCTCCTTCTAAATCGAGTAATGTATCTATGGAAACGACAGGATTTAGTTTTGGAATTCGAGTATCTCCTTTCCGATGCACTATTCGTTTCTTACTGCAACGCTCGCTCCCTCACATTGACGAATTACCACAGAAATTGCGTCGCTATGAAATACTATGGGTTCTATGGTTTCTCCTTCTAAATCGAGTAATGTATCTATGGAAACGACAGGATTTAGTTTTGGAATTCGAGTATCCCCTTTCCGATGCACTATTCGTTTCTTACTGCAACGCTCGCTCCCTCACATTGATGAATTAACACAGAAATTGCGTCGCTATAAAATACAATGGGTTCTATGACTACTCCTTTTAAATCGAGTAACGTATCTATGGAGACGACAGGATTTAGTTTTGGGATACGATTATCTCCTTTCCGATGCACTATTCGTTCCTTACTGCACCCTTCGCTCCCTCACATTGACGAATTAACACAGAAATTGTGTCGCTATGAATAACTATTTGTTTCAAGACATCTCATTCTAAATCGAGTAAAGTTTTTATGGAAACGAGAGGATTTAGTTTTGGAATTCGAGTATCTCCATTCCGATGCACTATTCGTTTCTTACCGCAACGCTCGCTCCCTCACATTGATGAATTAACACAGAAATTGCGTCGCTGTGATATACAATGGGTTCTATGACTACTCCTTTAAAATCGAGTAACGTTTCTATGGAAACGACAGGATTTAGTTTTGGGATACGAGTATCTCCTATCAGATGCACCATTCGTTTCTTACTGCAACGCTCACTCCCTCACATTGACGAATTAACACAGAAATTACGTCGCTATGAAATACTATGGGTTCTATGACTTCTCTCTCTAAAACGAGTCTCGTTTCTATGTAAACGACAGGATTTTCTTTTGTAATACGATTAACTCCTTTCCGATGCACTATTCGTTCCTCACTGCACACTTCGCTCCCTCACATTGACGAATTAACACAGAAATTGCGTCGCTATGAAATACTATGGGTTCTATGATTTCTCCTTCTAAATCGAGTAATGTATCTATGGAAACAACAGGATTTAGTTTTGGGAATTCGGGTATCCCCTTTCCGATGCACTATTCGTTTCTTACTGCAACGCTCGCGCCCTCACATTGACGAATCGACACAGAAATTGTGTCGCTATGAAATACTATGGGTTCTATGACTTCTCTCTCTAAAACGAGTCTCGTTTCTATGTAAACGACAGGATTTTCTTTTGGGATATGATTATCTCCATTCCGATGCACTATTCGTTCATTACTGCACCCTTCGCTCCCTCACATTGACGAATTAACACAGAAATTGTGTCGCTATGAAATACTATGGGTTTCATGACTTCTCATTCTAAATCGAGTAAAGTTTTTATGGAAACGACAGGATTTAGTTTGGAATTCGAGTATCTCCTTTCCGATGCACTATTCGTTTCTTACTGCAACGCTCGCTCCCTCACATTGATGAATTAACACAGAAATTGCGTCGCTATGAAATACAATGGGTTCTATGACTCCTCCTTTTAAATCGAGTAACGTTTCTGTGGAAACGACAGCATTTAGTTTTGGGATACGAGTATCTCCTTTCAGATGCACCATTCGTTTCTTACTGCAACGCTCACTACCTCACATTGACGAATTAACACAGAAATTGCGTCGCTATGAAATACTATGGGTTCTATGACTTCTCTCTCTAAAACGAGTCTCGTTTCTATGTAAACGACAGGATTTTCTTTTGGGATACGATTATCTCCACTCCGATGCACTATTCGTTCATTACTGCACCCATCGCTCCCTCACATTGACGAATTTACACAGAAATTGCGTCGCTATGAAATACTATGGGTTCTATGATTTCTCCTTCTAAATCGAGTAATGTATCTATGGAAACAACAGGATTTAGTTTTGGAATTCGAGTATCCCCTTTCCGATGCACTATTCGTTTCTTACTGCAACGCTCGCTCCCTCACATTGATGAATTAACACAGAAATTGCGTCGCTATGAAATACAATAAGTTCTATGACTACTCCTTTTAAATCGAGTAACGTTTCTATGGAAACGACTTGATTTAATTTGGGATACGATTTTCTCCTTTCCGATGAACTATTCGTTCCTTACTGCACCCTTCGCTCCCTCACATTGACGAATTAACACAGAAATTGTGTCGCTATGAAATACTATTTGTTTCAAGACATCTCATTCTAAATCGAGTAAAGTTTTTATGGAAACGAGAGGATTTAGTTTTGGAATTCGAGTATCTCCTTTCCGATGCACTATTCGTTTCTTACCGCAACGCTCGATCCCTCACATTGATGAATTAACACAGAAATTGCGTCGCTATGATATACAATGGTATCTATGACTACTCCTTTAAAATCGAGTAACGTTTCTATGGAAACGACAGGATTTTCTTTTGGGATACGATTATCTCCATTCCGATATTCTATTCGTTCCTTACTGCACCCTTCGCTCCCTCACATTGACGAATTGACACAGAAATTGTGTCACTATGAAATACTATGGGTTTCAAGACTTCTCATTCTAAATCGAGTAAAGTTTTTATGGAAACGAGAGGATTTAGTTTTGAAATACGAGTATCTCCTTTCAGATGCACCAGCCGTTCTATACTGCAACCCTCGCTCCCTCACATTGACGAATTAACACAAAAAATGCGTCGCTATGAAATACTATGGGTTCTATGACTGCTCTCTCTACATCGAGTCTCGTTTCTATGTAAACGACAGGATTTTCTTTTGGGATACGATTATTTCCTTTCCGATGCACTATTCGTTCCTTACTGCACCCTTCGCTCCCTCACATTGACGAATTAACACAGAAATTGCGTCGCTTTGAAATACTATGGATTCTATGATTTCTCCTTCTAAATCGAGTAATGTATCTATGGATACAACAGGATCTAGTTTTGGGCATACGAGTAACTCCTTTCAGATGCACCATTCGTTCTTTACTGCAACCCTCGCTCCCTCACATTGACGAATTGACGCAGAAATTGTGTCGCTATGAAGTACTATTGGTTCTATGACTTCTCTCTCTAAATCGAAACTCGTTTCTATGTAAACGACAGGATTTTCTTTTGGGATACGATTATCTCCATTCCGATGCACTATTCGTTCCTTACTGCACCCTTCGCTCCCTCACATTGAGGAATTAACACAGAAATTCGTCGCTTTGAAATACTATGGGTTCTATGACTTCTCCTTCTAAATCGAGTAATGTATCTATGGAAACAACAGGATTTAGTTTTGGAATTCGGGTATCCCCTTTCCGATGCACTATTCGTTTCTTACTGCAACGCTCGCTCCCTCACATTGACGAATCGACACAGAAATTGTGTCGCTATGAAATACTATGGGTTCTATGACTTCTCTCTCTAAAACGAGTCTCGTTTCTATGTAAACGACAGGATTTTCTTTTGGGATACGATTATCTCCATTCCGATGCACTATTCGTTCATTACTGCACCCATCGCTCCCTCACATTGACGAATTTACACAGAAATTGCGTCGCTATGAAATACTATGGGTTCTATGATTTCTCCTTCTAAATCGAGTAATGTATCTATGGAAACAACAGGATTTAGATTTGGAATTCGAGTATCCCCTTTCCGATGCACTATTCGTTTCTTACTGCAACGCTCGCTCCCTCACATTGATGAATTAACACAGAAATTGCGTCGCTATGAAATACAATGGGTTCTATGACTACTCCTTTTAAATCGAGTAACGTTTCTATGGAAACGACAGGATTTAATTTGGGATACGATTTTCTCCTTTCCGATGCACTATTCGTTCCTTACTGCACCCTTCGCTCCCTCACATTGACGAATTAACACAGAAATTGTGTCGCTATGAAATACTATTTGTTTCAAGACATCTCATTCTAAATCGAGTAAAGTTTTTATGGAAACGAGAGGATTTAGTTTTGGAATTCGAGTATCTCCTTTCCGATGCACTATTCGTTTCTTACCGCAACGCTCGATCCCTCACATTGATGAATTAACACAGAAATTGCGTCGCTATGATATACAATGGGTTCTATGACTACTCCTTTAAAATCGAGTAACGTTTCTATGGAAACGACAGGATTTTCTTTTGGGATACGATTATCTCCATTCCGATGTACTATTCGTTCCTTACTGCACCCTTCGCTCCCTCACATTGACGAATTGACACAGAAATTGTGTCACTATGAAATACTATGGGTTTCAAGACTTCTCATTCTAAATCGAGTAAAGTTTTTATGGAAACGAGAGGATTTAGTTTTGAAATACGAGTATCTCCTTTCAGATGCACCAGCAGTTCTATACTGCAACCCTCGCTCCCTCACATTGACGAATTAACACAAAAATTGCGTCGCTATGAAATACTATGGGTTCTATGACTGCTCTCTCTACATCGAGTCTCGTTTCTATGTAAACGACAGGATTTTCTTTTGGGATACGATTATTTCCTTTCCGATGCACTATTCGTTCCTTACTGCACCCTTCGCTCCCTCACATTGACGAATTAACACAGAAATTGCGTCGCTTTGAAATACTATGGATTCTATGATTTCTCCTTCTAAATCGAGTAATGTATCTATGGATACAACAGGATCTAGTTTTGGGCATACGAGTAACTCCTTTCAGATGCACCTATCGTTCTTTACTGCAACCCTCGCTCCCTCACATTGACGAACTGACACAGAAATTGTGTCGCTATGAAGTACTATTGGTTCTATGACTTCTCTCTCTAAATCGAAACTCGTTTCTATGTAAACGACAGGATTTTCTTTTGGGATTCGATTATCTCCATTCCGATGCACTATTCGTTCCTTACTGCACCCTTCGCTCCCTCACATTGACGAATTAACACAGAAATTGTGCCGCTATGAAATACTATGGGTTTCATGACTTCTCGTTCTAAATCGAGTAAAGTTTTTATGGAAACGACAGGATTTAGGTTTGGAATTCGAGTATCTCCTTTCCGATGCACTATTCGTTTCTTACTGCAACGCTCGCTCCCTCACATTGATGATTTAACACAGAAATTGCGTCGCTATGAAATACAATGGGTTCTATGACTCCTCCTTTTAAATCGAGTAACATTTCTATGGAAACGACAGCATTTAGTTTTGGGATACGAGTATCTCCTTTCAGATGCACCATTCGTTTCTTACTGCAACGCTCACTACCTCACATTGACGAATTAACACAGAAATTGCGTCGCTATGAAATACTATGGGTTCTATGACTTCTCTCTCTAAAAAGAGTCTCGTTTCTATGTAAACGACAGGATTTTCTTTTGGGATACGATTTTCTCCATTCCGATGCACTATTCGTTCATTACTGCACCATTCGCTCCCTCACATTGACGAATTAACACAGAAATTGCGTCGCTATGAAATACTATGGGTTCTATGATTTCTCCTTCTAAATCGAGTAATATATCTATGGTAACAACAGGATTTAGTTTTGGAATTCGAGTATCCCCTTTCCGATGCACTATTCGTTTCTTACTGCAACGTTCTTTCCCTCACATTGATGAATTAACACAGAAATTGCGTCGCTATGAAATACAATGGGTTCTATGACTACTCCTTTTAAATCGAGTAACGTTTCTATGGAAACGACAGGATTTAGTTTTGGGATACGATTTTCTCCTTTCCGATGCACCATTCGTTCCTTACTGCACCCTTCGCTCCTTCACATTGACGAATTAACACAGAAATTGTGTCGCTATGAAATACTATTTGTTTCAAGACATCTCATTCTAAATCGAGTAAAGTTTTTATGGAAACGAGAGGATTTAGTTTTGGAATTCGAGTATCTCCTTTCCGATGCACTATTCGTTTCTTACCGCAACGCTCGATCCCTCACATTGATGAATTAACACAGAAATTGCGTCGCTATGATATACAATGGGTTCTATGACTACTCCTTTAAAATCGAGTAACGTTTCTATGGAAACGACAGGATTTTCTTTTGGGATACGATTATCTCCATTCCGATGTACTATTCGTTCCTTACTGCACCCTTCGCTCCCTCACATTGACGAATTGACACAGAAATTGTGTCACTATGGAATACTATGGGTTTCAAGACTTCTCATTCTAAATCGAGTAAAGTTTTTATGGAAACGAGAGGATTTAGTTTTGGGATACGAGTATCTCCTTTCAGATGCACCAGAAGTTCTATACTGCAACCCTCGCTGACTCACATTGACGAATTAACACAAAAATTGCGTCGCTATGAAATACTATGGGTTCTATGACTGCTCTCTCTACATCGAGTCTCGTTTCTATGTAAACGACAGGATTTTCTTTTGTGATACGATTATTTCCTTTCCGATGCACTATTCGTTCCTTACTGCACCCTTCGCTCCCTCACATCGACGAATTAACACAGAAATTGCGTCGCTTTGAAGTACTATGGATTCTATGATTTCTCCTTCTAAATCGAGTAATGTATCTATGGATACAACAGGATCTAGTTTTGGGCATACGAGTAACTCCTTTCAGATGCACCATTCGTTCTTTACTGCAACCCTCGCTCCCTCACATTGACGAATTGACACAGAAATTGTGTCGCTATGAAATACTATGGGTTCTATGACTTCTCTCTCTAAATCGAAACTCGTTTCTACGTAAACGACAGGATTTTCTTTTGGGATACGGTTATCTCCTTTCCGATGCACTATTCGTTCCTTACTGCACCCTTCGCTCCCTCACATTGACGAATTAACACAGAAATTGTGTCGCTATGACATACTATGGGTTTCAAGACTTCTCATTCTAAATCGTGTGAAGTTTTTATGGAAACGACAGGATTTAGTTTTGGAATTCGAGTATCTCCTTTCCGATGCACTATTCGTTTCTTACTGCAACGCTCACTCCCTCACATTGACGAATTAACACAGAAATTGCGTCGCTATGAAATACTATGTGTTCTATGATTTCTCCTTCTAAATCGAGTAATGTCTCTATGGAAACAACAGGATTTAGTTTTGGGATTCGAGTATCTCCTTTCAGATGCACCATTCGTTCTTTACTGCAACCCTCGCTCCCTCACATTGACGAATTGACACAGAAATTGCGTCGCTATGAAATACAATGGGTTCTGTGACTACTCTATCTAAATCGAGTCTCGTTTCTATGTAAACGACAGGATTTTCTTTTGGGATACGATTATCTCTATTCCGATGCTCTATTCGTTCCTTACTGCACCCTTCGCTCCCTCACATTGACGAATTAACACAGAAATTGTGTCGCTATGAAATACTATGGGTTTCATGACTTCTCATTCTAAATCGAGTAAAGTTTTTATGGAAACGACAGTATTTAGTTTTGGAATTCGAGTATCTCCTTTCCGATGCACTATTCGTTTCTTACTGCGACGCTCGCTCCCTCACATTGATGAATTAACACAGAAATTGCGTCGCTATGAAATACAAGGGGTTCTATGACTACTCCTTTAAAATCGAGTAACGTTTCTATGGAAACGACAGGATTTAGTTTTGGGATGCGAGTATCTGCTTTCAGATGCACCATTCGTTCTATACTGCAACCCTCGCTCCCTCACATTGACGAATTAACACAGAAATTGCGTCGCTACGAAATACTATGGGTTCTATGACTGCTCTCTCTAAATCGAGTCTCGTTTCTATGTAAACGACAGGATTTTCTTTTGGGATACGATTATCTCCTTTCCGATGTACTATTCCTTCCTTACTGCACCCTTCGCTCCCTCACATTGACGAATTAACACAGAAACTGCGTCGCTATGAAATACTATGGGTTCTATGATTTCTCCTTCTAAATCGAGTAATGTATCTATGGATACAACAGCATTTAGTTTTGGGATACGAGTATCTCCTTTCAGATGCACCATTCGTTCTTTACTGCAACCCTCGCTCCCTCACATTGACGAATTGACACAGAAATTGTGTCGCTATGAAATACTATGATTTCTATGACGTCACTCTCTAAATCGAGTCTCGTTTCTATGTATACGACAGGAATTCCTTTTGGGATACGATTATCTCCATTCCGATGCACTATTCGTTCCTTACTGCACCCTTCGCTCCCTCACATTGACGAATTAACACAGAAATTGTGTCGCTATGAAATACTGTGGGTTTCATGACTTCTCATTCTAAATCGAGTAAGGTTTTTACGGAAACGACAGGATTTAGTTTTGGAATTCGAGTATCTCCTTTCCGATGCACTATTCGTTTCTTACTGCAACGCTCGCTCCCTCACATTGATGAATTAACACAGAAATTGCGTCGCTATGAAATACAATGGGTTCTATGACTACTCCTTTTAAATCGAGTAACGTTTCTATGGAAACGACAGGAATTAGTTTTGGGATACGAGTATCTCCTTTCAGTTGCACCATTCGTTCTTTACTGCAACCCTTGCTCCCTCACATTGACGAATTAACACAGAAGTTGGCTCGCTATGAAATACTATGGGTTCCATGACTTCTCTCTCTAAATCGAGTCTCGTTTCTATGTAAACGACAGGATTTTCTTTTGGGATACGATTATCTCCTTTCCGATGCACTATTCGTTCCTTACTGCACCCTTCGCTCCCTCACATTGACGAATTAATACAGAAATTGTGTCGCTATGAAATACTATGGGTTTCATGACTTCTCATTCTAAATCGAGTAAAGTTTTTATGGAAACGACAGGATATAGTTTTGGAATTCGAGTATCTCCATTAAGATGCACTATTCGTTTCTTACTGCAACGCTCGCTCCCTCACATTGATGAATTAACACAGAAATTGCGTCGCTATGAAATACAAGGGGTTCTATGACTACTCCTTTAAAATCGAGTAACGTTTCTATGGAAACGACAGAATGTAGTTTTGGGATTCGAGTATCTCCTTTCAGATGCACCATTCGTTCTATACTGCAACCCTCGCTCCCTCACATTGACGAATTAACACAGAAATTGCGTCGCTATAGCTAAGCAGATTCAGAAGGATGTAGGTTGCAGTAGGTACTGGGAGATGAAAAAGCTTGCACAGGATAGAGTAGCATGGAGAGCTGCATCAAACCAGTCTCAAGACTGAAGACCACAACAACAACAACAATGAAATACTATTAGTTCTATGACTGCTCTCTCAAAATCGAGTCTCGTTTCTATGTAAACGACAGGATTTTCTTTTGGGATACGATTATCTCCTTTCCGATGCACTATTCGTTCCTTACTGCACCCTTCGCTCCCTCACATTGACGAATTAACACAGAATCTGCGTCGCTATGAAATACTATGGGTTCTGTGATTTCTCCTTCTAAATCGAGTAATGTATCTATGGATACAACAGGATTTAGTTTTGGGATACGAGTATCTCCTTTCAGATGCACTATTCGTCTCTTACTGCAACGCTCGCTCCCTCACATTGATGAGTTAACACAGAAATTGCGTCGCTATGAAATACAATGGGTTCTATGACTACTCCTTTTAAATCGAGTAACGTTTCTATGGAAACGACAGGATTTAGTTTTGGAATTCGAGTATCTCCTTTCCGATGCACTATTCGTTTCTTACTGCAACGCTCGCTCCCTCACATTGATGATTTAACACAGATATTGCGTCGCTATGAAATACAATGGGTTCTATGACTACTCCTTTTAAATCGAGTAACGTTTCTATGGAAACGACAGGATTTAGTTTTGGGATACGAGTATCTCCTTTCAGTTGCACCATTCGTTCTTTACTGCAACCCTTGCTCCCTCACATTGACGAATTAACACAGAAGTTGCGTCGCTTTGAAATACTATGGGTTCCATGACTTCTCTCTCTAAATCGAGTCTCGTTTCTATGTAAACGACAGGATTTTCTTTTGGGATACGTTTATCTCCTTTCCGATGCACCATTCGTTCCTTACTGCACCCTTCGCTCCCTCACATTGACGAAATAATACAGAAATTGTGTCGCTATGAAATACTATGGGTTTCATGACTTCTCATTCTAAGTCGAGTAAACTTTTTATGGAAACGACAGGATTTAGTTTTGGAATTCGAGTATCTCATTTCCGATGCACTATTCGTTTCTTACTGCAACGCTCGCTCCCTCACGTTGATGAATTAACACAGAAATTGCGTCGCTATGAAAAACAATGGGTTCTATGACTACTCCTTTAAAATCGAGTTACGTTTCTATGGAAACGACAGGATTTAGTTTGGGGATACGAGTATCTCCTTTCAGGAGCACCATTCGTTCTATACTGTAACCCCCGCTCCCTCACATTGACGAATTAACACAGAAATTGCGTCGCTTGGAAATACTATGGGTTCTATGACTTCTCCCTCTTAATCGAGTCTCGTTTCTATGTAAACGACAGGATTTTCTTTTGGGATACGGTTATCTCCTTTCCGATGCACTATTCGTTCCTTACTGCACCCTTCGCTCCCTCACATTGACGAATTAACACAGAAATTGTGTCGCTATGACATACTATGTGTTTCAAGACTTCTCATTCTAAATCGTGTGAAGTTTTTATGGAAACGACAGGATTTAGTTTTGGAATTCGAGTATCTCCTTTCCGATGCACTATTCGTTTCTTACTGCAATGCTCACTCCCTCACACTGACGAATTAACACAGAAATTGCGTCGCTATGAAATACTATGGGTTCTATGATTTCTCCTTCTAAATCGAGTAATGTCTCTATGGAAACAACAGGATTTAGTTTTGGGATTCGAGTATCTCCTTTCAGATGCACCATTCGTTCTTTACTGCAACCCTCGCTCCCTCACATTGACGAATTGACACAGAAATTGCGTCGCTATGAAATACAATGGGTTCTGTGACTACTCTATCTAAATCGAGTCTCGTTTCTATGTAAACGACAGGATTTTCTTTTGGGATACGATTATCTCTATTCCGATGCTCTATTCGTTCCTTACTGCACCCTTCGCTCCCTCACATTGACGAATTAACATAGAAATTGTGTCGCTATGAAATACTATGGGTTTCATGACTTCTCATTCTAAATCGAGTAAAGTTTTTATGGAAACGACAGTATTTAGTTTTGGAATTCGAGTATCTCCTTTCCGATGCACTATTCGTTTCTTACTGCGACGCTCGCTCCCTCACATTGATGAATTAACACAGAAATTGCGTCGCTATGAAATACAAGGGGTTCTATGACAACTCCTTTAAAATCGAGTAACGATTCTATGGAAACGACAGGATTTAGTTTTGGGATACGAGTATCTGCTTTCAGATGCACCATTCGTTCTATACTGCAACCCTCGCTCCCTCACATTGACGAATTAACACAGAAATTGCGTCGCTATGAAATACTATGGGTTCTATGACTGCTCTCTCTAAATCGAGTCTCGTTTCTATGTAAACGACAGGATTTTCTTTTGGGATACGATTATCTCCTTTCCGATGTACTATTCCTTCCTTACTGCACCCTTCGCTCCCTCACATTGACGAATTAACACAGAAACTGCGTCGCTATGAAATACTATGGGTTCTATGATTTCTCCTTCTAAATCGAGTAATGTATCTATGGATACAACAGGATTTAGTTTTGGGATACGAGTATCTCCTTTCAGATGCACCATTCGTTCTTTACTGCAACCCTCGCTCCCTCACATTGACGAATTGACACAGAAATTGTGTCGCTATGAAATACTATGATTTCTATGACGTCACTCTCTAAATCGAGTCTCGTTACTATGTATACGACAGGAATTCCTTTTGGGATACGATTATCTCCATTCCGATGCACTATTCGTTCCTTACTGCACCCTTCGCTCCCTCACATTGACGAATTAACACAGAAATTGTGTCGCTATGAAATACTGTGGGTTTCATGACTTCTCATTCTAAATCGAGTAAGGTTTTTATGGAAACGACAGGATTTAGTTTTGGAATTCGAGTATCTCCTTTCCGATGCACTATTCGTTTCTTACTGCAACGCTCGCTCCCTCACATTGATGAATTAACACAGAAATTGCGTCGCTATGAAATACAATGGGTTCTATGACTACTCCTTTTAAATCGAGTAACGTTTCTATGGAAACGACAGGAATTAGTTTTGGGATACGAGTATCTCCTTTCAGTTGCACCATTCGTTCTTTACTGCAACCCTTGCTCCCTCACATTGACGAATTAACACAGAAGTTGGCTCGCTATGAAATACTATGGGTTCCATGACTTCTCTCTCTAAATCGAGTCTCGTTTCTATGTAGACGACAGGATTTTCTTTTGGGATACGATTATCTCCTTTCCGATGCACTATTCGTTCCTTACTGCACCCTTCGCTCCCTCACATTGACGAATTAATACAGAAACTGTGTCGCTATGAAATACTATGGGTTTCATGACTTCTCATTCTAAATCGAGTAAAGTTTTTATGGAAACGACAGGATATAGTTTTGGAATTCGAGTATCTCCATTAAGATGCACTATTCGTTTCTTACTGCAACGTTCGCTCCCTCACATTGATGAATTAACACAGAAATTGCGTCGCTATGAAATACAAGGGGTTATATGACTACTCCTTTAAAATCGAGTAACGTTTCTATGGAAACGACAGAATGTAGTTTTGGGATTCGAGTATCTCCTTTCAGATGCACCATTCGTTCTATACTGCAACCCTCGCTCCCTCACATTGACGAATTAACACAGAAATTGCGTCGCTATAGCTAAGCAGATTCAGAAGGATGTAGGTTGCAGTAGGTACTGGGAGATGAAAATGCTTGCACAGGATAGAGTAGCATGGAGAGCTGCATCAAACCAGTCTCAAGACTGAAGACCACAACAACAACAACAATGAAATACTATGGGTTCTATGACTGCTCTCTCAAAATCGAGTCTCGTTTCTATGTAAACGACAGGATTTTCTGTTGGGATACGATTATCTCCTTTCCGATGCACTATTCGTTCCTTACTGCACCCTTCGCTCCCTCACATTGACGAATTAACACAGAATCTGCGTCGCTATGAAATACTATGGGTTCTGTGATTTCTCCTTCTAAATCGAGTAATGTATCTATGGATACAACAGGATTTAGTTTTGGGATACGAGTATCTCCTTTCAGATGCACTATTCGTCTCTTACTGCAACGCTCGCTCCCTCACATTGATGAGTTAACACAGAAATTGCGTCGCTATGAAATACAATGGGTTCCATGACTACTCCTTTTAAATCGAGTAACGTTTCTATGGAAACGACAGGATTTAGTTTTGGAATTCGAGTATCTCCTTTCCGATGCACTATTCGTTTCTTACTGCAACGCTCGCTCCCTCACATTGATGATTTAACACAGATATTGCGTCGCTATGAAATACAATGGGTTCTATGACTACTCCTTTTAAATCGAGTAACGTTTCTATGGAAACGACAGGATTTTGTTTTGGGATACGAGTATCTCCTTTCAGTTGCACCATTCGTTCTTTACTGCAACCCTTGCTCCCTCACATTGACGAATTAACACAGAAGTTGCGTCGCTATGAAATACTATGGGTTCCATGACTTCTCTCTCTAAATCGAGTCTCGTTTCTATGTAAACGACAGGATTTTCTTTTGGGATACGTTTATCTCCTTTCCGATGCACCATTCGTTCCTTACTGCACCCTTCGCTCCCTCACATTGACGAAATAATACAGAAATTGTGTCGCTATGAAATACTATGGGTTTCATGACTTCTCATTCTAAGTCGAGTAAACTTTTTATGGAAACGACAGGATTTAGTTTTGGAATTCGAGTATCTCATTTCCGATGCACTATTCGTTTCATACTGCAACGCTCGCTCCCTCACATTGATGAATTCACACAGAAATTGCGTCGCTATGAAAAACAATGGGTTCTATGACTACTCCTTTAAAATCGAGTTTCGTTTCTATGGAAACGACAGGATTTAGTTATGGGATACGAGTATCTCCTTTCAGGAGCACCATTCGTTCTATACTTTAACCCTCGCTCCCTCACATTGACGAATTAACACAGAAATTGCGTCGCTTGGAAATACTATGGGTTCTATGACTTCTCCCTCTTAATCGAGTCTCGTTTCTATGTAAACGACAGGATTTTCTTTTGGGATACGATTATCTCCTTTCCGATGCACTATTCGTTCCTTACTGCACCCTTCCCTCCCTCACATTGACGAATTAACACAGAAATTGCGTCGCTATGAAAAACTATGGGTTCTATGATTTCTCCTTCTCAATCGCGTAATTTAACTATGGAAACAACAAGATTTAATTTTGGGATACGAGTATCTCCTCTCAGATGCACCATTCGTTCTTTACTGCAACTCTCGCTCCCTCACATTGATGAATTAACACAGAAATTGTATCGCTATGAAATACTATGGGTTCTATGACTTCTCTCTCAAAATCGAGTCTCGTTTGTATTGTAAACGACAGGATTTTCTTTTGGGATACGATTATCTCCTTTCCTATGCACTAGTCGTTTCTTACTGCAACGCTCGCTCCCTCACATTGATGAATTATCACAGAAATTGCGTCGCTATGAAATACAATGGGTTCTATGACTACTCCTTCTAAATCGAGTAACGTTTCTATGGAAACGACAGGATTTAATTTTGGGATACGAGTATCTCCTTTCAGATGCACCATTCGTTCTTTACCGCAACCCTCGCTCCCTCACACTGACGAATTAACACAGAAATTGCGTCGCTATGAAATACTATGGGGTCCGTGACTTCTCCATCTAAATCGAGTCTCGTTTCTGTGTAAACGACAGGATTTTCTTTTGGGATACGGTTATCTCCTTTCCGATGCACTATTCGTTCCTTACTGCACCCTTCGCTCCCTCACATTGACGAATTAACACAGAAATTGTGACGCTATGAAATACTATGGGTTTCATGACTTCTCATTCTAAATCGTGTGAAGTTTTTATGGAAACGACAGGATTTAGTTTTGGAATTCGAGTATCTCCTTTCCGATGCACTATTCGTTTCTTACTGCAACGCTCACTCCCTCACATTGACGAATTAACACAGAAATTGCGTCGCTATGAAATACTAGGGGTTCTATGATTTCTCCTTCTAAATCGAGTAATGTCTCTATGGAAACAACAGGATTTAGTTTTGGGATTCGAGTATCTCCTTTCAGATGCACCATTCGTTCTTTTCTGCAACCCTCGCTCCCTCACATTGACGAATTGACACAGAAATTGCGTCGCAATGAAATACAATGGGTTCTGTGACTACTCTATCTAAATCGAGTCTCGTTTCTATGTAAACGACAGGATTTTCTTTTGGGATACGATTATCCCTATTCCGATGCTCTATTCGTTCCTTACTGCACCCTTCGCTCCCTGACATTGACGAATTAACACAGAAATTGTGTCGCTATGAAACACTATGGGTTTCATGACATCTCATTCTAAATCGAGTAAAGTTTTTATGGAAACGACAGTATTTAGTTTTGGAATTAGAGTATCTCCTTTCCGATGCACTATTCGTTTCTTACTGCGAGGCTCGCTCCCTCACATTGATGAATTATCACAGAAATTGCGTCGCTATGAAATACAAGGGGTTCTATGACTACTCCTTTAAAATCGAGTAACGTTTCTATGGAAACGACAGGATTTAGTTTTGGGATACGAGTATCTGCTTTCAGATGCACCATTCGTTCTATACTGCAACCCTCGCTCCCTCACATTGACGAATTAACACAGAAATTGCGTCGCTATGAAATACTGTGGGTTCTATGACTGCTCTCTCTAAATCGAGTCTCGTTTCTATGTAAACGACCGGATTTTCTTTTGGGATACGATTATCTCCTTTCCGATGTACAATTCCTCCTTACTGCACCCTTCGCTCCCTCACATTGACGAATTAACACAGAAATTGCGTCGCTATGAAATACTATGGGTTCTATGATTTCTCCTTCTAAATCGAGTAATGTATCTATGGATACAACAGGATTTAGTTTTGGGATACGAGTATCTCCTTTCAGATGCACCATTCGTTCTTTACTGCAACCCTCGCTCCCTCACATTGACGAATTGACACAAAAATTGTGTCGCTATGAAATACTATGATTTCTATGACGTCACTCTCTAAATCGAGTCTCGTTTCTATGTAAACGACTGGATTTTCTTTTGGGATACGATTATCTCCATTCCGATGCACTATTCGTTCCTTACTGCACCCTTCGCACCCTCACATTGACGAATTAACACAGAAATTGTGTCGCTATGCAATACTAGGGGTTACATGACTTCTCATTCTAAATCGAGTAAAGTTTTTATGGAAACGACAGGATTTAGTTTTGGAATTCGAGTATCTCCTTTCCGATGCACTATTCGTTTCTTACTGCAACGCTCGCTCCCTCACATTGATGAATTAACACAGAAATTGCGTCGCTATGAAATACAATGGGTTCTATGACTACTCCTTCTAAATCGAGTAACGTTTCAATGGAAACGACAGGATTTAGTTTTGGGATACGAGTATCTCCTTTCAGATGCACCATTCGTTCTTTACTGCAACCCTCGCTCCCTCACAATGACGAATTAACACAGAAATTGGGTCGCTATGAAATTCTATGGGTTGTATGATTTCTCCTTCTAAATCGAGTAATGTATCTAGGGAAAAAACTGGATTTAGTTTTGGGATACGAGTGTCTCCTTTCAGATGCACCATTCGTTCTTTACTGCAACCCTCGCTCCCTCACATTCACGAATTGACGTAGAAATTGCGTCGCTATGAAATACTATGGGTTCTATGACTTCTCTATCTAAATCGAGTCTCGTTTCTATGTAAACGACTGGATTTTCTTTTGGGATACGATTATCTCCATTCCGATGCACTATTCGTTCCTTACTGCACCCTTCGCACCCTCACATTGACGAATTAACACAGAAATTGTGTCGCTATGCAATACTAGGGGTTACATGACTTCTCATTCTAAATCGAGTAAAGTTTTTATGGAAACGACAGGATTTAGTTTTGGAATTCGAGTATCTCCTTTCCGATGCACTATTCGTTTCTTACTGCAACGCTCGCTCCCTCACATTGATGAATTAACACAGAAATTGCGTTGCTATGAAATACAATGGGTTCTATGACTACTCCTTTAAAATCGAGTAACGCTTCTATGGAAACGACAGGATTTAGTTTTGGGATACGAGTATCTCCATTCAGATGCACCATTCGATTTTTACTGCAACCCTCGCTCCCTCACAATGACGAATTAACACAGAACTTGTATCGTTATGAAATACTATGGGTTCTATGACTTCTCTCTCTAAATCGAGTCTCGTTTCTATGTAAACGACAGGATTTTCTTATGGGATACGATTATCTCCTTTCCGATGCACTATTCGTTCCTTACTGCACCCTTCGCTCCCTCACATTGACGAATTAACACAGAAAATGTGTCGCTATTAAATACTATGGGTGTCATGACTTCTCATTCTAAATCGAGTAAAGTTTTTATCGAAACGACAGGATTTAGTTTTGGAATTCGAGTATCTCCTTTCCGATACACTGTTCGTTTCTTACAGCAACGCTCGCTCCCTCACATTGATGAATTAACACAGAAATTGCGTCGCTATGAAATACTATGGGTTTCATGACTACTCATTCTAAAATGAGTAAAGTTTGTATGGAAACGACAGGATTTACTTTTGGAATTCGAGTATCTCCATTCCGATGCACTATTCGTTTCTTACTGCAACGCTCGCTCCCTCACACTGAAGAATTAACACGGAAATAGCGTCGCTATAAAATACATTGGGTTCTATGGCCACTCCTTCTAAATCGAGTAACGTTTCTATGGAAACGACAGGATTTATTTTTGGGATACGAGTATCTCCTCTCAGATGCACCATTCGTTCTTTACTGCAACCCTCGCTCCCTCACATTGACGAATTAACACAGAAATTGTGTCGCTATGAAATACTATGGGTTCTATGACTTCTCTCTCTAAATCTATTCTCGTTTCTATGTAAAGGACAGGATTTAGTTTTGGAATTCGAGTATCTCTTTTCCGATGCTGTGTTCGTTCCTTAATGCAACGCTCGCTCCCTCACATTGACGAATTAACACAGATATTGTGTCGCTATGAAATACTATGTGTTTCATGACTTCTCATTCTAAATCGAGTAAAGTTTTTATGGAAACGACAGGATTTATTTTTGGAATTCGATTATCTCCTTTCCGATGCACTATTCGTTCCTTACTGCAACGCTCGCTGCCTCACATTGACGAATTAACACAGATACTGTGTCGCTATGAAATACTATGTGTCTCACGACTTCTCATTCTAAATCGAGTAAAATATTTATGGAATCGACAGGATTTAGTTTTGGAATTCGAGTATCTCCTTTCCGATGCACTATTCGTTTCTTACTGCAACGCTCGCTCCCTCACACTGAAGAATTAACACAGAAATTGCGTCGCTATGAAATACAATGGGTTCCTAGACTACTCCTTCTAAATCGAGTAACGCTTCTATGGAAACGACAGGATTTAGTTTTGGGATACGAGTATCTCCTTTCAGATGCACCATTCGTTCTTTACTGCAACCCTCTCTCCCTCACATTGACGAATTACCACAGAAATTGCGTCGCTTAGAAATACTATGGGTTCTATGACTTCTCTGTCTAAATTAAGTCTCGTTTCTATGTAAACGACGGGATGTTTTTTTGGGATACGATTATCTCCTTTGCGATGCACTATTCGTTCCTTACTGCAACCCTCGCTCCCTTACATTGATGAATTATCACAGAAATTGCGTCGCTGTGAAATACAATGGGTTCTATGACTACTCTTTCTAAATCGAGTAACGTTTCTATGGAAACGACAGGATTTAGTTTTGGGATACGAGTATATCCTTTCAGATGCACCATTCGTTCTTTACTGCAACCCTCGCTCCCTCACATTGACGAATTAACACAGAAATTGCGTCGCTTAGAATTACTATGGGTTCTATGATTTCTCCTTCTAAATCGAGTAATGTATCTATGGAAAAAACTGGATTTAGTTTTGGGATACGAGTATGTCCATTCAGATGCACCATCCGTTCTTTACTGCAACCCTCGCTCCCTCCCATTGACGAATTAACACAGAAATTGCGTCGCTATGAAATACTATGGGATCAATGACTTCTCTCTCTAAATCGAGTCTCGTTTCTATGTAAACGAAAGGAGTTTCTTTTTGGATACGATTATCTCCTTTCCGATGCACTATTCGTTCCTTACTGCCACCTTCGCTCCCTCACATTGACGAATTAACAGAGAAATTGTGTCGCTATAAAATACTATGGGTTCATGACTTCTCATTTTAAATCGAGTAAAGATTTTATGGAAACGACAGGATTTAGTTTTGGAATTCGAGTATCTCCTTCCGATGCACCATTCGTTTCTTACAGCAACGCTCGCTCCCTCACATTGATGAATTATCACAGAAATTGCGTCGCTGTGAAATACAATGGGTTCTATGACTACTCTTTCTAAATCGAGTAACGTTTCTATGGAAACGACAGGATTTAGTTTTGGGATACGAGTATATCCTTTCAGATGCACCATTCGTTCTTTACTGCAACCCTCGCTCCCTCACATTGACGAATTAACACAGAAATTGCGTCGCTATTAAATACTATGGGTTCTATGACTTCTCTCTCTAAATCGAGTCTCGTTTCTATGTAAACGACAGGATTTAGTTTTGGGATACGAGTATCTCCTTTCAGACGCACCATTCGTTCTTTACTGCAACCCTCGCTCCCTCACATTGACGAATTAACACAGAAAATGCGTCGATTTGAAATATTATGGATTCTATGATTTCTCCTTCTAAATCGAGTAATGTATCTATGGAAACAACAGGTTTTAGTTTTGGGATACGAGTATCTCCTTTCAGATGCACCATTCGTTGTTTACCGCAATCCTCGCTCCCTTACATTGACGAATTAACACAGAAATTACGGCGCTATGAAATACTATGGGTTCTATGACTTCTCTCTCTAAATCGAGTCTCGTTTCTATGTAAACGACAGGATTTTCTTTTGGGATACGATTATCTCATTTCCCATGCACTATTCGTTGCTTACAGCACCCTTCGCTCCCTCACATTGAAGAATTAACACAGAAATTGTGTGGCTATGAAATACTATGGGTTTCATGACTTCTCATTCTAAATCGAGTAAAGTTTTCATGGAAACGACAGGATTTAGTTTTGGAATTCGAGTATCTCCTTTCCGATGCACTATTCGTTCTTTACTGCAACCCTCGCTCCCTCACATTGACATATTAACACAGAAATTGTGTCGCTATGAAATACTATGGGTTTCATGACTTCTCATTCTAATTGGAGTAAAGTTTTTATGGAAACGACAGGATTTAGTTTTGGAATTCGAGTATCTCCTTTCCGATGCACTATTCGTTTCTTACTGCAACGCTCGCTCCCTCACACTGAAGAATTAACACAGAAATTGCGTCGCTATGAAATACAATGGGTTCTATGACTACTCCGTCTAACTCGAGTAACGTTTCTATGGAAACGACAGGATTTAACTTTGGGATACGAGTATCTCCTCTCAGATGCACCATTCGTTCTTTACTGCAACCCTCGCTCCCTCACATTGACGAATTAACACAGAAATTGTGTCGCTATGAAATGCTATGGGTTCTATGACTTCTCTCTCTAAATCTATTCTCGTTTCTATGTAAAGGACCGGATTTAGTTTTGGAATTCGAGTATCTCTTTTCCGATGCAGTGTTCGTTCCTTACTGCAACGCTCGCTCCCTCACATTGACGAATTAACACAGATATCGTGTCGCAATGAAATACTATGGGTTTCATGACTTCTCATTCTAAATCGAGTAAAGTTTTTATGGAAACGACAGGATTTATTTTTGGAATTCGAGTATCTCCTTTCCGATGCACTATTCGTTCCTTACTGCAACGCTCGCTCCCTCACATTGACGAATTAATACAGATACTGTGTCGCTATGAAATACTATGTGTTTCATGACTTCTCATTCTAAATCGAGTAAAATATTTATGGAATCTACAGCATTTAGTTTTGGAATTCGAGTATCTCCTTTCCGATGCACTATTCGTTTCTTACTGCAACGCTCGCTCCCTCACACTGAAGAATTAACACAGAAATTGCGTCTCTATGAAATACAATGGGTTCTATGACTACTCCTTCTAAATCGAGTAACGTTTCTATGGAAACGACAGGATTTAGTTTTGGTATACGAGTATCTCCTTTCAGATGCACCATTCGTTCTTTACTGCAACCCTCGCTCCCTCACATTGACGAATTAACACAGAAATTGTGTCGCTATGAAATACTATGGGTTCTATGACTTCTCTCTCTAAATCGAGTCTCGTTTCTATGTTAACGATAGGATTTAGTCTTGGAATTCGAGTATCTCCTTTCCGATGCACTATTCGTTCCTTACTGCAACGCTCGCTCCCTCACATTGACGAATTAACACAGAAATTGTGTCGCTATGAAATACTATGGGATTCATGACTTCTCATTCTAAGTCGAGTAAAGTTTTTATGGAAACGACAGGATTTAGTTTTGGAATTCGAGTATCTCCTTTCCGATGCACTATTCGTTTCTTACTGCAACGCTCGCTCCCTCACACTGAAGAATTAACACAGAAATTGCGCCGCTATGAAATACAATGGGTTCTGTGACAACTCCTTCTAAATCGAGTTACGTTTCTAAGGAAACGACTGGATTCAGTTTTGGGATATGAGTATCTCCATTCAGATGCACCATTCGTTCTTTACTGCAACCCTCGGTTCCTCACATTGACGAATTAACACAGAAATTGCGCCGCTATGAAATACTATGGGTTCTATGACTTCTCTTTCTAAATTGAGTCTCGTTTCTATGTAAGCGACAGGATGTTTTTTTGGGATACGATTATCTCCTTTCCGATGCACTATTCGTTCCTTACTGCCACCTTCGCTCCCTCACATTGACGAATTAACAGAGAAATTGTGTCGCTATAAAATACTGTGGGTTTCATGACTTCTCATTCTAAATCGAGTAAAGATTTTATGGAACCGACAGGATTTAGTTTTGGAATTCGAGTATCTCCTTCCGATGCACTATTCGTTTCTTACAGCAACGCTCCCTCCCTCACATTGATCAATTATCACAGAAATTGCGTCGCTGTGAAATACAATGGGTTCAATGACTACTCTTTCTAAATAGAGTAACGTTTCTATGGAAACGACAGGATTTAATTGGGATACGAGTATATCCTTTCAGTTGCACCATTCGTTCTTTACTGCAACCCTCGCACCCTCACATTGACGAATTAACACAGAAATTGCGTCGCTTAGAAATACTATGGGTTCTATGATTTCTCCTTCTAAATCGAGTAATGTATCTATGGAAAAAACTGGATTTCGTTTTGGGATACGAGTATCTCCTTTCAGATGCACCATCCGTTCTTTACTGCAACCCTCGCTCCCTCCCATTGACGAATTAACACAGAAACTGCGTCGCTATGAAATACTATGGGATCAATGACTTCTCTCTCTATATCGAGTCTCGTTTCTATGTAAACGAAAGGATTTTCTTTTTGGATACGATTATCTCCTTTCCGATGCACTATTCGTTCCTTACTCCACCCTTCGCTCCCTCACATTGACGGATTAACAGAGAAATTGTGTCGCTATAAAATACTATGGGTTTCATGACTTCTCATTGTAAATCGAGTAAAGACTTTATGGAAACGACAGGATTTAGTTTTGGAATTCGAGTATCTCCTTCCGATGCACTATTCGTTCCTTACTGCAACGCTCGCTCCCTCACATTGAAGAATTAACACAGAAATTGTGTCGCTATGAAATACTATGGGTTTCATGACTTGTCATTCTAAATCGAGTAAAGTTTTTATGGAAACAACAGGATTTAGTTTTGGAATTCGAGTATCTCCTTTCCGATGCACTATTCGTTTCTTACTGCAACGCTCGCTCCCTCACACTGAAGAATTAACACGGAAATAGCGTCGCTATGAAATACATTGGGTTCTATGACCACTCCTTCTAAATCGAGTAACGTTTCTATGGAAACGACAGGATTTGGTTTTGGGATACGAGTATCTCCTTTCAGATGCACCATTCGTTCATTACTGCAACCCTCGCTCCCTCACATTGACGAATTAACACAGAAATTGCGTCGCTATGAAATACTATGGGTTCTATGACTTCTCTCTCTAAATCGAGTCTCGTTTCTATGTAAACGACAGGATTTTCTTTTGGGATACGATTACCTCCCTTCCGATGCACTGTTCGTTCCTTACTGCAACGCTCGCTCCCTCACATTGACTAATTAACACAGAAATTGTGTCGTTATCAAACACTATAGGTTTCATGACTTCTCATTCTTAATCGAGTAAAATTTTTATGGAAACGACAGGATTTATTTTTGGAATTCGAGTATCTCCTTTCCGATGCACTATTCGTTCCTTACTGCAACGCTCGCTCCCTCACATTGACGAATTAACACTGAAATTGTGTCGCTATGATGTACTATGGGTTTCATGACTTCTAATTCTAAATCGAGTAAAATTTTTATGGAAACGACAGGATTTAGTTTCGGAATTCGAGTATCTCCTTTCCGATGCACTATTCCTTTCATACTGCAACGCTCGCACCCTCACACTGAAGAATTGACACAGAAATTGCGTCTCTATGATATACAATGGGTTCTATGACTACTCCTTCTAAATCGAGTAACGTTTCTATGGAAACGACAGGATTTAGTTTTGGGATACGAGTATCTCCTTTCATATGCACCATTCGTTCTTTACTGCAACCCTCGCTCCCTCAAATTGACGAATTAACAAAGAAATTGTGTCGTTATGAAATACTATGGGTTCTATGACTTCTCTCTCTAAATCGAGTCTCGTTTCTATGTAAACGATAGGATTTAGTTTTGGAATTCGAGTATCTCCTTTCTGATGCACTATTCGTTCCTTACTGCAACACTCGCTCCCTCACATTGACGAATTAACACAGAAATTGTATCGCTATGAAATACTATGGGTTTCATGACTTCTCATTCTAAATCGAGTAAAGTTTTTATGGAAACGACAGGATTTAGTTTTGGAATTCGAGTATCTCCTTTCCGATGCACTATTCGTTTCTCACTGCAACGCTCGCTCCCTCACATTGACTAATTAACACAGAAATTGTGTCGCTATGATATTCTATGTGTTTCATGACTTCTCAATCCTAATTCGAGTAAAATTTTTATGGAAACGACAGGATTTATTTTTGGAATTCGAGTATCTCCTTTCCGATGCACTATTCGTTCCTTATTGCAACGCTCGCTCCCTCGCATTGACGAATTAACACAGAAATTGTGTCGCTATGATATACTATGGGTTTCATGACTTCTCAAACTAAATCGAGTAAAATTTTTATGGAAACGACTGGATTTAGTTTTGGAAATCGAGTATCTCCTTTCCGATGCACTATTCGTGTCTTACTGCAACGCTCGCTCCCTCATACTGAAGAATTAACACAGAAATTGCGTCTCTATGATATACAATGGGTTCTATGACTACTCCTTCTAAATCGAGTAACGTTTCTATGGAAACGACAGGATTTAGTTTTGGAATTCGAGTATCTCTTTTCCGATGCAGTGTTCGTTCCTTACTGCAACGCTCGCTCCCTCACATTGACGAATTAACACAGATATCGTGTCGCTATGAAATACTATGGGTTTCATGACTTCTCATTCTAAATCGAGTAAAGTTTTTATGGAAACGACAAGATTTATTTTTGGAATTCGAGTATCTCCTTTCCGATGCACTATTCGTTCCTTACTGCAACGCTCGCTCCCTCACATTGACGAATTAACACAGATACTGTGTCGCTATGAAATACTATGTGTTTCATGACTTCTCATTCTAAATCGAGTAAAATATTTATGGAATCTACAGGATTTAGTTTTGGAATTCGAGTATCTCCTTTCCGATGCACTATTCGTTTCTTACTGCAACGCTCGCTCCCTCACACTGAAGAATTAACACAGAAATTGCGTCTCTATGATATACAATGGGTTCTATGACTACTCCTTCTAAATCGAGTAACGTTTCTATGGAAACGACAGGATTTAGTTTTGGTATACGAGTATCTCCTTTCAGATGCACCATTCGTTCTTTACTGCAACCCTCGCTCCCTCACATTGACGAATTAACACAGAAATTGCGTCACTATGAAATACTATGGGTTTCATGACTTCTCATTCTAAATCGAGTAACGTTTCTATGGAAACGACAATATTTAGTTTTGGGGTACGAGTATCTCCTTTCAGATGCACCTTTCGTTCTTTACTGCAACCCTCGCTCCCTCACATTGACGAATTAACACAGAAATTGCGTCGTTATGAAATACTATGGGTTCTAAGAATTCTCCTTCTAAATCGAGTAATGTATCTATGGAAACAACTGGATTTAGTATTGGGATACGAGTACCTCCTTTCGGATGCATCATTCGTTCTTTACTGCAACCCTCGCTCCCTCACATTGACGAATTATCACAGAAATTGTGTCGCTATGAAATACTATGGATTCTATGACTTCCCTCTCTAAATCAAGTCTCGTTTCTATGTAAACGACAGGATTTTGTTTTGGAATTCGAGTATCTCCTTTCCGATGCACTATTCGTTCCCTACTGGAACGCTCGCTCCCTCACATTGACGAATTAACACAGAAATTGTGTCGCAATGAAATACTATGGTTTTCATGACTTCTCATTCTAAATCGAATAAGGTTTTTATGGAAACGACAGGATCTGGTTTTGGAATTCGAGTATCTCCTTTCCGATGCGCTATTCGTTTCTTACTGCAACGCTCGCTCCCTCGCACTGAAGAATTAACACTGAAATTGTGTCGCTATGAAATACAATGGGTTCTATGACTACTCCTTCTAAATCGAGTAACGTTTCTATGGAAACGACAGGATTTAGTTTTGGGATACGAGTATCTCCTTTCAGATGCACCATTCGTTCTTTACTGCAACCCTCGCTCCCTCACATTGACGAATTAACACAGAAATTGTGTCGCTATGAATTACTATGGGTTTCATGACTTCTCATTCTTAATCGAGTTAAGTTCTTATGGAAACGACAGGATTTAGTTTTGTAGTCCGAGTATCTCCTTTCCGATGCACTATTCGTTCTTTACTGCAACCCTCGCTCCCTCACATTGACGAATTAACACGGAAATTGTGTCGCTATGAATTACTATGGGTTTCATGACTTCTCATTCTAAATCGAGTTAAGTTTTTATGGAAACGACAGGATTTAGTTTTGTAGTTCGAGTATCTCCTTTCCGATGCACTATCCGTTTCTTACTGCAACGCTCGCTCCCTCACATTGACGAATTAACACAGAAAGTGTGTCGCTATAAAATACTATGGGTTTCATGACATCTCATTCTAAATACAGTAAAATTTTTATGGAAACGACAGGATTTAGTATTGGAATTCGAGTATCTCCTTTCCAATGCACTATTCGTTTCTTACTGCAACGCTCGCTCCCTCACACTGAAGAATTAACACAGAAATTGCGTCTCTATGAAATACAATAGGTTCTATGACTACTCCTTCTAAATCGAGTAACGTTTCTTTGGAAACGACAGGAATTTTTTTTGGGATACGAGTATCTCCTTTCAGATGCACCATTTGTTCTTTACTGCAACCCTCGCTCCCTCACATTGACGAATTAACACAGAAGTTGTGTCGCTATGAAATACTATGGGTTCTATGACTTCTCTCTCTAAATCGAGTCTCGTTTCTATGTAAACGATAGGATTTAGTTTTGGAATTCGAGTATCTCCTTTCCGATGCACTATTCGTTCCTTACTGCAACGCCCACTCCCTCACATTGACGAATTAAAACAGAAATTGTGTCGCTATGAAATACTATGGGACTCATGACTTCTCATTCTAAATCGAGTAAAGTTCTTATGGAAACGACAGGATTTGATTTTGGAATTCGAGTATCTCCTTTCCGATGCACTATTCGTATCTTACTGCAACGCTCGCTCCCTCACACTGAGGAATTAACACAGAAATTGCGTCGCTATGAAATACAATTGGTTCTATGGCTACTCCTTCTAAATCGAGTAACGTTTCTATGGAAACGGATGGATTTAGTTTTGGGATTCGAGTAACTCCTTTCAGATGCACCATTCGTTCTTTACTGCAACCCTCGCTCCCTCACGTTGACGAATTAACACAGAAATTGCGTCGCTATGAAATACTATTGGTACTATGATTTCTCCTTCTAAATCGAGTAATGTATCTATGGAAACAACAGGATTTAGTTTTGGGATACGAGTATCTCCACTCAGATGCACCATTAGCTCTTTACTGCAACCCTCGCTCCCTCACATTGACGAATTGACACAGAAATTGCGTCGCTATGAAATACTATGGGTTCTATGACTTCGCCCTCTAAATCGAGTCTCGTTTCTATGTAAACGACAGGATTTTCTTTTGGGATACGATTATCTCTTTTCCGATGCACTATTCATTCCTTACTGCACCCTTCGCTCCCTCACATTGACGAATTAACACAGAAATTGTGTCGCTATGAAATACTATGGGTTTCATGACTTCTCATTCTAAATCGAGTAAAGTTTTTATGGAAACGACAGGATTTAGTTTTGGAATTCGAGTATCTCCTTTCCGATGCACCATTCGTTCCTTACTGCAACGCTCGCTCCCTCACATTGATGAATTAACACAGAAATTGCGTCGCTATGATATACAATGGGTTCTATGACTACTCCTTCTGAATCGAGTAACATTTCTATGGAAACGACAGGAATTAGTTTTGGGGTACGAGTATCTCCTTTCAGATGCACCATTCCTTCCATACTGCAACCCTCGCTCCCTCACATTGACGAATTAACACAGAAATTGTGTCGCTATGAAATACTATGGGTTTCATGACTTCTCATTCTAAATCGAGTAAAGTTATTATGGAAACGACAGGATTTAGTTTTGGAATTCGAGTATCTCCTTTCAGATGCACTATTCGTTCCTTACTGCAACGGTCGCTACCTCAAATTGACGAATTAACACAGAAATTGTGTCGCTATGAAATACTATGGGTTTCATGACTTCTCATTCTAAATCGAGTAACGTGTGAAACGACAATATTTAGTTTTGGGATACGAGTATCTCCTTTCAGATGCACCATTCTTTCTTTACTGCAACCCTCGCTCCCTCACATTGACGAATTAACACAGAAATTGTGTCGCTATGAAATACTACGTGTTCTATGACTTCTCTCCCTAAATCGAGTCTCGTTTCTATGTAAACGACAGGATTTAGTTTGGGAATTCGAGTATCTCCTTTCCGATGCACTGTTCGTTCCTTACTGCAACGCTCGCTCCCTCACATTGACCAATTCACACAGAAATTGTGTCGATATGATATACTATGGATTTCATGACTTCTCATTCTAAATCGAGTAAAGTTTTTATGGAAACGACAGGATTTAGTTTTGGAATTCGAGTATCTCCTTTCCGATGCACTATTCGTTCCTTACTGCAACGCTCGCTCCCTCACATTGACGAATTAACACAGAAATTGTGTCGCTATGTAATACTATGAGTTTCATGACGTCTCATTCTAAATCGGGTAAAGTTTTTATGGAAACGACAGGATTTAGTTTTGGAATTCGAGTTTCTCCTTTCAGATGCACTATTCGTACCTTACTGCAACGCCCGCTCCCTCACATTGACGAATTAACACAGAAATTGTGTCGCTATGAAATACTATGGGTTTCATGACTTCTCATTCTAAATCGAGTAACGTTTCTATGGAAACGACAAAATCTAGTTTTGGGATACGAGTATTTCCTTTCAGATGTACCATTCGTTCTTTACTGCAACCCTCGCTCCCTCACATTGACGAATTAACACAGAAATTGCGTCGCTATGAAATACAATGGGTTCTATGACTACTCCTTCTGAATCGAGTAACATTTCTATGGAAACGACAGGAATTAGTTTTGGGATACGAGTATCTCCTTTCAGATGCACCATTCGTTCCTTACTGCAACCCTCGCTCCCTAACATTGACGAATTAACACAGAAATTGCGTCGCTATGAAATACTATGGGTTTCATGACTTCTCATTCTAAATCGAGTAAGGTTTTTATGGAAACGACAGGATCTAGTTTTGGACTTCGAGTATCTCCTTTCCGATGCGCTATTCGTTTCTTACTGCGACGCTCTCTCCCTCGCACTGAAGAATTAACACTGAAATTGTGTCGCTATGAAATACAATGGGTTCTATGACTACTCCTTCTAAATCGAGTAACGTTTCTATGGAAACGACAGGATTTAGTTTTGGGATACGAGTATCTCCTTTCAGATGCACCATTCGTTCTTTACTGCAACCCTCGCTCCCTCACATTGACGAATTAACACAGAAATTGTGTCGCTATGAATTACTATGGTTTCATGACTTCTCATTCTTAATCGAGTTAAGTTCTTATGGAAACGAGAGGATTTAGTTTTGTAGTTCGAGTATCTCCTTTCCGATGCACTATTCGTTCTTTACTGCAACCCTCGCTCCCTCACATTGACGAATTAACACAGAAATTGTGTCGCTATGAATTACTATGGGTTTCATGACTTCTCATTCTAAATCGAGTTAAGTTTTTATGGAAACGACAGGATTTAGTTTTGTAGTTCGAGTATCTCCTTTCCGATGCACTATCCGTTTCTTACTGCAACGCTCGCTCCCTCACATTGACGAATTAACACAGAAAGTGTGTCGCTATAAAATACTATGGGTTTCATGACTTCTCATTCTAAATACAGTAAAATTTTTATGGAAACGACAGGATTTAGTTTTGGAATTCGAGTATCTCCTTTCCAATGCACTATTCGTTTCTTACTGCAACGCTCGCTCCCTCACACTGAAGAATTAACACAGAAATTGCGTCTCTATGAAATACAATGGGTTCTATGACTACTCCTTCTAAATCGAGTAACGTTTCTTTGGAAACGACAGGATTTCATTTTGGGATACGAGTATCTCCTTTCAGATGCACCATTTGTTCTTTACTGCAACCCTCGCTCCCTCACATTGACGAATTAACACAGAAATTGTGTCGCTATGAAATACTATTGGTTCTATGACTTCTCTCTCTAAATCGAGTCTCGTTTCTATGTAAACGATAGGATTTAGTTTTGGAATTCGAGTATCTCCTTTCCGATGCACTATTCGTTCCTTACTGCAACGCCCACTCCCTCACATTGACGAATTAAAACAGAAATTGTGTCGCTATGAAATACTATGGGACTCATGACTTCTCATTCTAAATCGAGTAAAGTTCATATGGAAACGACAGGATTTAGTTTTGGAATTCGAGTATCTCCTTTCCGATGCACTATTCGTATCTTACTGCAACGCTCGCTCCCTCACACTGAGGAATTAACACAGAAATTGCGTCGCTATGAAATACAATTGGTTCTATGGCTACTCCTTCTAAATCGAGTAACGTTTCTATGGAAACGGATGGATTTAGTTTTGGGATTCGAGTAACTCCTTTCAGATGCACCATTCGTTCTTTACTGCAACCCTCGCTCCCTCACGTTGACGAATTAACACAGAAATTGCGTCGCTATGAAATACTATTGGTACTATGATTTCTCCTTCTAAATCGAGTAATGTATCTATGGAAACAACAGGATTTAGTTTTGGGATACGAGTATCTCCACTCAGATGCACCATTAGCTCTTTACTGCAACCCTCGCTCCCTCACATTGACGAATTGACACAGAAATTGCGTCGCTATGAAATACTATGGGTTCTATGACTTCGCTCTCTAAATCGAGTCTCGCTTCTATGTAAACGACAGGATTTTTTTTGGGATACGATTATCTCTTTTCCGATGCACTATTCGTTCCTTACTGCACCCTTCGCTCCCTCACATTGACGAATTAACACAGAAATTGTGTCGCTATGAAATACTATGGGTTTCATGACTTCTCATTCTAAATCGAGTAAAGTTTTTATGGAAACGACAGGATTTAGTTTTGGAATTCGAGTATCTCCTTTCCGATGCACTATTCGTTCCTTACTGCAACGCTCGCTCCCTCACATTGATGAATTAACACAGAAATTGCGTCGCTATGATATACAATGGGTTCTATGACTACTCCTTCTGAATCGAGTAACATTTCTATGGAAACGACAGGAATTAGTTTTGGGGTACGAGTATCTCCTTTCAGATGCACTATTCGTTCTTTACTGCAACCCTCGCTCCCTCACATTGACGAATTAACACAGAAATTGTGTCGCTATAAAATACTATGGGTTTCATGACTTCTCATTCTAAATCGAGTATAGTTTTTATGGAAACGACAGGATTTAGTTTTGGAACTCGAGTATCTCCTTTCCGATGCACTATTCGTTCCTTACTGCAACGCTCGCTCCCTCACATTGACGAATTCACACAGAAATTGTGTCGATATGATATACTATGGATTTCATGACTTCTCATTCTAAATCGAGTAAAGTTTTTATGGAAACGACAGGATTTAGTTTTAAAATTCGAGTATCTCCTTTCCGATGCACTATTCGTTCCTTACTGCAACGCTCGCACACTCACATTGATGAATTAACACAGAAATTGCGTCGCCATGAAATACAATGGGTTCTATGACTACCCCTTCTGAATCGAGTAACATTTCTATGGAAACGACAGGATTTAGTTTTGTAGTTCGAGTATCTCCTTTCCGATGCACTATTCGTTCTTTACTGCAACCCTCGCTCCCTCACATTGACGAATTAACACAGAAATTGTGTCGCTATGAATTACTATGGGTTTCATGACTTCTCATTCTAAATCGAGTTAAGTTTTTATGGAAACGACAGGATTTAGTTTTGTAGTTCGAGTATCTCCTTTCCGATGCACTATCCGTTTCTTACTGCAACGCTCGCTCCCTCACATTGACGAATTAACACAGAAAGTGTGTCGCTATAAAATACTATGGGTTTCATGACTTCTCATTCTAAATACAGTAAAATTTTTATGGAAACGACAGGATTTAGTTTTGGAATTCGAGTATCTCCTTTCCAATGCACTATTCGTTTCTTACTGCAACGCTCGCTCCCTCACACTGAAGAATTAACACAGAAATTGCGTCTCTATGAAATACAATGGGTTCTATGACTACTCCTTCTAAATCGAGTAACGTTTCTTTGGAAACGACAGGATTTTATTTTGGGATACGAGTATCTCCTTTCAGATGCACCATTTGTTCTTTACTGCAACCCTCGCTCCCTCACATTGACGAATTAACACAGAAATTGTGTCGCTATGAAATACTATGGGTTCTATGACTTCTCTCTCTAAATCGAGTCTCGTTTCTATGTAAACGATAGGATTTAGCTTTGGAATTCGAGTATCTCCTTTCCGATGCACTATTCGTTCCTTACTGCAACGCCCACTCCCTCACATTGACGAATTAAAACAGAAATTGTGTCGCTATGAAATACTATGGGACTCATGACTTCTCATTCTAAATCGAGTAAAGTTCTTATGGAAACGACAGGATTTAGTTTTGGAATTCGAGTATCTCCTTTCCGATGCACTATTCGTTCCTTACTGCAACGCTCGCTCCCTCACATTGATGAATTAACACAGAAATTGCGTCGCTATGATATACAATGGGTTCTATGACTACTCCTTCTGAATCGAGTAACATTTCTATGGAAACGACAGGAATTAGTTTTGGGGTACGAGTATCTCCTTTCCGATGCACCATTCCTTCCATACTGCAACCCTCGCTCCCTCACATTGACGAATTAACACAGAAATTGTGTCGCTATAAAATACTATGGGTTTCATGACTTCTCATTCTAAATCGAGTATAGTTTTTATGGAAACGACAGGATTTAGTTTTGGAACTCGAGTATCTCCTTTCCGATGCACTATTCGTTCCCTACTGCAACGCTCGCTCCCTCACATTGACGAATTCACACAGAAATTGTGTCGATATGATATACTATGGATTTCATGACTTCTCATTCTAAATCGAGTAAAGTTTTTATGGAAACGACAGGATTTAGTTTTGGAATTCGAGTATCTCCTTTCCGATGCACTATTCGTTCCTTACTGCAACGCTCGCACACTCACATTGATGAATTAACACAGAAATTGCGTCGCTATGAAATACAATGGGTTCTATGACTACCCCTTCTGAATCGAGTAACATTTCTATGGAAACGACAGGATTTAGTTTTGTAGTTCGAGTATCTCCTTTCCGATGCACTATTCGTTCTTTACTGCAACCCTCGCTCCCTCACATTGACGAATTAACACAGAAATTGTGTCGCTATGAATTACTATGGGTTTCATGACTTCTCATTCTAAATCGAGTTAAGTTTTTATGGAAACGACAGGATTTAGTTTTGTAGTTCGAGTATCTCCTTTCCGATGCACTATCCGTTTCTTACTGCAACGCTCGCTCCCTCACATTGACGAATTAACACAGAAAGTGTGTCGCTATAAAATACTATGGGTTTCATGACTTCGCATTCTAAATACAGTAAAATTTTTATGGAAACGACAGGATTTAGTTTTGGAATTCGAGTATCTCCTTTCCAATGCACTATTCGTTTCTTACTGCAACGCTCGCTCCCTCACACTGAAGAATTAACACAGAAATTGCGTCTCTATGAAATACAATGGGTTCTATGACTACTCCTTCTAAATCGAGTAACGTTTCTTTGGAAACGACAGGATTTTATTTTGGGATACGAGTATCTCCTTTCAGATGCACCATTTGTTCTTTACTGCAACCCTCGCTCCCTCACATTGACGAATTAACACAGAAATTGTGTCGCTATGAAATACTATGGGTTCTATGGCTACTCCTTCTAAATCGAGTAACGTTTCTATGGAAACGGATGGATTTAGTTTTGGGATTCGAGTAAGTCCTTTCAGATGCACCATTCGTTCTTTACTGCAACCCTCGCTCCCTCACGTTGACGAATTAACACAGAAATTGCGTCGCTATGAAATACTATTGGTACTATGATTTCTCCTTCTAAATCGAGTAATGTATCTATGGAAACAACAGGATTTAGTTTTGGGATACGAGTATCTCCACTCAGATGCACCATTAGCTCTTTACTGCAACCCTCGCTCCCTCACATTGACGAATTGACACAGAAATTGCGTCGCTATGAAATACTATGGGTTCTATGACTTCGCTCTCTAAATCGAGTCTCGCTTCTATGTAAACGACAGGATTTTTTTTGGGATACGATTATCTCTTTTCCGATGCACTATTCGTTCCTTACTGCACCCTTCGCTCCCTCACATTGACGAATTAACACAGAAATTGTGTCGCTATAAAATACTATGGGTTTCATGACTTCTCATTCTAAATCGAGTATAGTTTTTATGGAAACGACAGGATTTAGTTTTGGAACTCGAGTATCTCCTTTCCGATGCACTATTCGTTCCTTACTGCAACGCTCGCTCCCTCACATTGACGAATTCACACAGAAATTGTGTCGATATGATATACTATGTATTTCATGACTTCTCATTCTAAATCGAGTAAAGTTTTTATGGAAACGACAGGATTTAGTTTTGGAATTCGAGTATCTCCTTTCCGATGCACTATTCGTTCCTTACTGCAACGCTCGCTCCCTCACATTGATGAATTAACACAGAAATTGCGTCGCAATGAAATACAATGGGTTCTATGACTACTCCTTCTAAATCGAGTAACGATACTATGGAAACGACAGGATTTAGTTTTGGAAATCGAGTATCACCTTTCCGATGCACTATTCGTTCCTTATTGCAACGCTCTCTTCCTCACATTGACGAATTAACACCTAAAATGTGTCGCTATGAAATACTATGGGTTCTATGACTTCTCTCTGTAAATCGAGTCCCGTTTCTATGTAAACGATAGGATTTAGTTTTGGAATTCGAGTATCTCCTTTCCGATGCACTATTCGTTCCTTACTGCAACGCTCGCTCCCTCACATTGACGAATTAACACAGAAATTGTGTCGCTATGAAATACCATGGGATTCATGACATCTCATTCTAAATCGAATAAAGTTCTTATGGAGACGACAGGATTTAGTTTTGGAATTCGACTATCTCATTTCCGATGCACTATTCGTTCCTTACTGCAACGCTCGCTCCCTCACATTGACGAATTAACACAGAAATTGTGTCGCTATAAAATACTATGGGTTTCATGACTTCTCATTCAAAATCGAGTAAAGTATTTATGGAAACGACAGGATTTAGTTTTGGAATTCGTGTATCTCCTTTCCGATGCACTATTCGTTCCTTACTGCAACGCTCGCACACTCACATTGATGAATTAACACAGAAATTGCGTCGCTATGAAATACAATGGGTTCTATGACTACCCCTTCTGAATCGAGTAACATTTCTATGGAAACGACAGGAATTAGTTTTGGGGTACGAGTATCTCCTTTCAGATGCACCATTCGTTCTTTACTGCAACCCTCGCTCCCTGACATTGACGAATTAACACAGAAATTGCGTCGCTATGAAATACTATGGGTTCTATGACTTCTCTCTCTAAATCGAGTCTCGTTTCTATGTAAACGACAAGATTTTCTTTTGGGATACGATTATCTCCTTTCCGATGCACTATTCGTTACTTGCAGCACCCTTCGCTCCCTCACTTTGACGAATTAACACAGAAATTGTGTCGCTATGAAATACTATGGGTTTCATGACTTCTCATTCTAAATCGAGTAAAATTTTCATGGCAACGACAGGCTTTATTTTTGGAATTCGAGTATCTCCTTTCCGATGCACTTTTCGTTCCTTACTGCAACGCTCGCTCCCTCACATTGACGAATTAACACAGAAATTGTGTCGCTATGAAATACAATGGGTTCTATGACTACTCCTTCTGAATCGAGTAACATTTCTCTGGAAACGACAGGATTTAGTTTTGGAATACGAGTATCTCCTTTCAGATGCACCAGTCGTTCCTTACTGCAACCGCCGCTCCCTCACATTGACGAATTAACACAGAAATTTTGTCGCTATAAAATACTATGGGTTTCATGACTTCTCATTCAAAACCGAGTAAAGTTTTTATGGAAACGACAGGATTTAGTTTTGGAACTCGAGTATCTCCTTTCCGATGCACTATTCGTTCCTTACTGCAACGCTCACTCCCTCACATTGACGAATTAACACAGAAATTGTGTCGCTATGAAATACTATGGGATTCATGACTTCTCATTCTAGGTCGAATAAAGTTCTTATGTAAACGACAGGATTTAGTTTTGGAATTCGAGTATCTCCTTTCCGATGCACTATTCGTATCTTACTGCAACGCTCGCTCCCTCACACTGAAGAATTAACACAGAAATTGCGTCGCTATGAAATACAATGGGTTCTATGACTACTCCTTCTAAATCGAGTAACGTTTCTATGGAGACGAAAAGATTTAGTTTTGGTATACGAGTATCTCCTTTCAGATGCACCATTCGTTCTTTACTGCACCCTTCGCTCCCTCACATTGACGAATTAACACAGAAATTGCGTCGCTATGAAATACTATGGGTACTATGATTTCTCCTTCTAAATCGAGTAATGTATCTATGGAAACAACAGGATTTAGTTTTGGGATACGAGTATCTCCACTCAGATGCACCATTCGCTCTTTACTGCAACCCTCGCTCCCTCACATTGACGAATTAACACAGAAATTGCGTCGCTATGAAATACTATGGGTTCTATGACTTCTCTCTCTAAATCGAGTCTCGTTTCTATGTAAACGACAGGATTTTCTTTTGGGATACGATCATCTCGTTTCCGATGCACTATTCGTTCCTTACTGCACCCTTCGCTCCCTCACATTGACGAATTAACACAGAAATTGTGTCGATATTAAATACTATGGGTTTCATGACTTCTCATTCTAAATCGAGTAAAGTTTTTATGGAAACGACAGGATTCAGTTTTGGAATTCGAGTATCTCCTTTCCGATGCACTATTCGTTCCTTACTGCAACGCTCGCTCCCTCACATTGATGAATTAACACAGAAATTGCGTCGCTATGAGATACAATGGGTTCTATGACTACTCCTTCTGAATCGAGTAACATTTCATTGGAAACGACAGGAATTAGATTTGGGATACGAGTATCTCCTATCAGATGCACCATTCGTTCCATACTGCAACCCCCGCTCCCTCACATTGACGAATTAACACAGAAATTGTGTCGCTATAAAATACTATGGGTTTCATGACTTCTCATTCTAAATAGAGTAAAGTTTTTATGGAAACGAGAGGATTTAGTTTTGGAACTCGAGTATCTCCTTTTCGATGCACTGTTCGTTCCTTACTGCAACGCTCGCTAGCTCACATTGACGAATTAACACAGAAATTGTGTCGCTATGAAATACTATGGGTTTCATGACTTCTCATTCTAAATCGAGTAACGTTTCTATGGAAACGACAATATTTAGTTTTGGGATACGAGTATCTCCTTTGAGATGCACCATTCGTTCTTTACTGCAACCCTCGCTCCCTCACATTGACGAATTAACACAGAAATTGCGTCGCTATGAATACTATGGGTTCTATGACTTCTCTCTCTAAATCGAGTAATGTATCTATTTAAACAATAGGATTTAGTTTTGGGAAACGAGTATCTCCTTTCAGATGCTCCATTCGTTCTTTACTGCACCCCTCGCTCCCTCACATTGACGAATTAACACAGAAATCGCGACGCTATGAAATACTATGGGTTCTATGACTTCTCTCTCTAAATCGAGTTTCGTTTCTATGTAAACGACAAGATTTTCTTTTGGGATACGATTATCTCCTTTCCGATGCACTATTCGTTACTCCTAGCACCCTTCGCTCCTCACTTTGACGAATTAACACAGAAATTGTGTCGCTATGAAATACTATGGGTTTCATGACTTCTCATTCTAAATCGAGTAAAATTTTTATGGCAACGACAGGAGTTAGTTTTGGAATTCGAGTATCTCCTTTCCGATGCACTTTTCGTTCCTTACTGCAACGCTCGCTCCCTCACATTGACGAATTAACACAGAAATTGTGTCGCCATGAAATACTATGTGTTTTATAACTTCTCATTCTAAATCAAGTATAATTTTTTTGGAAACGACAGGATTTAGTTTTGGAATTCGAGTATCTCCTTTCCGATGCACTATTCGTTCTTTACTGCAACTCTCGCTCCCTCACATTGACGAATTAACACAGATATTGTGTCGCTATGAAATACTATGGGTTCTATGACTTCTCTCTGTAAATCAAATCTCGTTTCTATGTAAACGATAGGATTTAGTTTTGGAATTCGAGTATCTCCTTTCCGATGCACTATTCGTTCCTTACTGCAACGCTAGCTCCCTCACATTGACGAATTAACACAGAAATTGTGTCGCTATGAAATACTATGGGATTCATGACTTGTCATTCTAAATCGAATAAAGTTCTTATGGAAACGACGGGATTTAGTTTTGCAATTCTAGTATCTCCTTTCCGATGCTCTATTCGTATCTTACTGCAACGCTCGCTCTCGCACACTGAAGAATTAACACAGATATTGCGTTGCTATGAAATACAATGGGTTCTAGGACTACTCCTTCTAAATCGAGTAACGTTTCTATGGAGACGAAAAGATTTAGTTTTGGTATACGAGTATCTCCTTTCAGATGCACCATTCGTTCTTTACTGCACCCTTCGCTCCCTAACATTGTCGAACTAACACAGAAATTGTGTCGCTATGAAATACTATGGGTACTAAGATTTCTCCTTCTAAATCGAGTAATGTATCTATGGAAACAACAGGATTTAGTTTTGGGATACGAGTATCTCCTCTCAGATGCACCATTCGCTCTTTACTGCAACCCTCGCTCCCTCACATTGACGAATTAACACAGAAATTGCGTCGCTATGAAACACTATGGGTTGTATGGCTTCTCTCTCTAAAACGAGTCTCGTTTCTATGAAAACGACAGGATTTTCTTTTGGGATACGATTATCTCCTTTCCGATGCACTACTCGTTCCTTACTGCACCCCTCGCTCCCTCACATTGACGAATTAACACAGAAATTGTGTCGCTATGAAATACTATGGGTTTCATGACTTCTAAATCTAAATCGAATAAAGTTTTTATGGAAACGACAGGATTTAGTTTTGGAATTCGAGTATCTCATTTCCGATGCACTATTCGTTCCTTACTGCAACGCTCGCTCCCTCACATTAATGAATTAACACAGAAATTGCGTCGCTATGAAATACAATGGGTTCTATGACTACTCCTTCTGAATCGAGTAACATTTCTCTGGAAACGACAGGATTTAGTTTTGGGATACGAGTATCTCCTTTCAGATGCACCATTCGTTCCTTACTGCAACGCTCGCTCCCTCACAATGACGAATTAACACAGAAATTGTGTCGCTATGAAATACTATGGGTATCATGACTTCTCATTTAAAATCGAGTAAAGTTTTTATGGAAACGACAGGATATAGTTTTGGAATTAGAGTATCTCCTTTCAGATGCACTATTCGTTCCATACTGCAACGCTCGCTCCCTCACATTGACGAATTAACACAGAAATTGTGTCGCTATGAAATACTATGGGTTTCATGACTTCTAATTCTAAATCGAGTAACGTTTCTATGGAAACGCAATATTTAGTTTTGGGATACGAGTATCTCCTTTCAGATGCACTATTCGTTCCTTACTGCAACGCTCGCTCCCTCACATTGACGAATTAACACAGAAATTGTGTCGCTATGAAATACTATGGGTTTCATGACTTCTTATTCTAAATCGAGTCTCGTTTCTATGTAAACGACTGGATTTAGTTTTGGAATTCGAGTATCTCCTTTCCGATGCACTATTCGTTCCTTACTGCAACGCTCGCTCCCTCACATTGACGAATTAACACAGAAATTGTGTCGCTATGAAGTACTATGGGTTTCATGACATCTCATTCTATATCGAGTAAGGTTTTTATGGAAACGACAGGATTTAGTTTTGGAATTCCAGTATCTCCCTTCCGATGCGCTATTCGTTTCTTACTGCAACGCTCGCTCCCTCGCACTGAAGAATTAACACAGAAATTGTGTCGCTGTGAAATACAATGGGTTCTATGACTACTCCTTCTAAATCGAGTAACGTTTCTATGGAAACGACACGATTTAGTTTTGGGATACGAGTATCTCCTTTCAGGTGCACCATTCGTTCTTTACTGCAACCCTCGCTCCCTCACATTGACGAAGTAACACAGAAATTGCGTCGCTATGTAATACTATGGGTTCTATGACTTCTCTCTCAAAATGGAGCCTCGTTTCTATGTAAACGGCAGGATTTTCTTTTGGGATACGATTATCTCCTTTCCGATGCACTATTCGTTCCTTACTGCACCCTTCGCTCCCCCACATTGACGAATTAACACAGAATTGTGTCGCTATGAAATACTATGGGTTTCATGACTTCTCATTCTAAATCGTGTAAAGTTTTCATGGAAACGACAGGATTTAGTTTTGGAATTCGAGTATCTCCTTTCCGATGCACTATTCGTTCTTTACTGCAACCCTCGCTCCCTCACATTGACGAATTAACACAGAAAGTGTGTCGCTATGAAATACTATGGGTTTCATGACTTCTCATTCTAAATCGAGTAAAATTTTTATGGAAACGACAGGATTTATTTTTGGAATTCGAGTATCTCCTTTCCGATGCACTTTTCGTTCCTTACTGCATCGCTCGCTCCCTCACATTGACGAATTAACACAGAAATTGTGTCGCTATGAAATACTATGTGTTTCATGACTTCTCATTCTAAATCGAGTAAAATTTTTATGGAAACGACAGGATTTACTTTTGGAATTCGAGTATCTCCTTTCCGATTCACTATTCGTTCTTTACTGCACCCTTCGCTCCCTCACATTGACGAATTAACACAGAAATTGCGTCGCTATGAAATACTATGGGTACAATCATTTCTCCTTCCAAATCGAGTAATGTATCTATGGAAACAACAGGATTTAGTTTTGGGATACGAGTATCTCCTCTCAGATGCACCATTCGCTCTTTTCTGCAACCCTCGCTTATTCACATTGACGAATTAACACAGAAATTGCGTCGCTATGAAATACTATGGGTTCTATGACTTCTCTCTCTAAATCGAGTCTCGTTTCTATGTAAACGACAGGATTTTCTTTTGGGATACGATTATCTCCTTTTACGATGCACTACTCGTTCCTTACTGCACCCTTCGCTCACTCACATTGACGAATTAACACAGAAATTGTGTCGCTATGAAATACTATGGGTTTCATGACTTCTCATTCTAAATCGAGTAAAGTTTTTATTGAAACGAGAGGATTTAGTTTTGGAATTCGAGTATCTCATTTCCGATGCACTATTCGTTCCTTACTGCAATGCTCGCTCCCTCACATTGATGAATTAACACAGAAATTGCGTCGCTATGAAATACAATGGGCTCTATGACTACTCCTTCTGAATCGAGTAACATTTCTCTGGAAACGACAGGATTTAGTTTTGGGATACGAGTATCTCCTTTCAGATGCACCATTCGTTCCTTACTGCAACCCTCGCTCCCTCACATTGACGAATTAACACAGAAATTGTGTCGCTATAAAATACTATGGGTTTCATGACTTCTCATTCAAAATCGAGTAAAGTTTTTATGGAAACGACAGGATTTAGTTTTGGAACTCGAGTATCTCCTTTCCGATGCACTATTCGTTCCTTACTGCAACGCTCGCTCCCTCACATTGACGAATTAACACAGAAATTGTGTCGCTATGAAATACTATGGGTTTCATGACTTCTCATTCTAAATCTGGTAAAATTTTTATGGAAACGACAGGATTTATTTTTGGAATTCGAGTATATCCTTTCCGATGCATTATTCGTTCCTTACTGCAACGCTCGCTCCCTCACATTGACGAATTAACACAGAAATTATGTCGCTATGAAATACTATGGGTTTCATGACTTCTCATTCTAAATCGATTAAAGTTTTTATGGAAACGACAGGATTTAGTTTTGGAATTCGAGTATCCCCTTTCAGATGCACTATTCGTTCCTTACTGCAACGCTCGCTCACTCACATTGACGAATTAACACAGATTTTGTGTCGCTATGAAATACTATGGGTTTCATGACTTCTCATTCTAAATCGAGTAACGTTTCTATGGAAACGACAATATTTAGTTTTGGGATACGAGTATCTCCTTTCAGATGCACCATTCATTCCTTACTGCAACCCTCGCTCCCTCACATTGACGAATTAACACAGAAATTGTGTCGCTATAAAATACTATGGATTTCATGACTTCTCATTCTAAATCGAGTAAAGTTTTTATGGAAACGACAGGTTTTAGTTTTGGTACTCGAGTAACTCCTTTCCGATGTACTATTCGTTCCTTACTGCAACGCTCGCTCCCTCACATTGACGAATTAACACAGAAATTGTGTCGCTATGAAATACTATGGGTTTCATGACTTCTCATTCTAAATCGAGTAAAGTTTTTATGAAAACGACAGGATTTAGTTTTGGAATTCGAGTATCTCCTTTCAGATGCACTATTCGTTCCACATTGCAACGCTCGCTCCCTCACATTGACGAATTAACACAGAAATTGTGTCGCTATGAAATACTATGGGTTTCATGACTTCTCATTCTAAATCGAGAAACGTTTCTATGGAAACGACAATATTTAGTTTTGGGATACGAGTATCTCCTTTCAGATGCACCAGTCGTTCTTTACTGCAACCCTCGCTCCCTCACATTGACGAATTAACACAGAAATTGCGTCGCTATGAAATACTATGGGTTCTATGATTTCTCCTTCTAAATCGAGTAGTGTATCTATGGAAACAACAGGATTTAGTTTTGGGATACGAGTACCTCATTTCAGATGCCCCGTTCGTTCTTTACTGCAACCCTCGCTCCGTCACATTGCCGAATTAACACAGAAATTGCGTCGCTATGAAATACTATGGGTTCTATGACTTCTCTCTCTAAATCGAGCCTCGTTTCTATGTAAACGACAGCATTTTCTTTTGGGATACGATTATCTCCTTTCCGATGCACTATTCGTTCCTTACTGCACCCTTCGCTCCCCCACATTGACGAATTAACACAGAAATTGTGTCGCTATGATATACTATGTGTTTCATGACTTATCATTCTAAATCGTGTAAAGTTTTCATGGAAACGACAGGATTTAGTTTTGGAATTCGAGTATCTCCTTTCCGATGCACTATTCTTTCTTTACTGCAACCCTCGTTCCACCACGTTGACGAATTAACACAGAACATGAGTCGCTATGAAATACTATGGGTTTCATGACTTCTCATTCTAAATCGAGTAAAGTTTTTATGGAAACGGCAGGATTTAGTTTTGGAATTCGAGTATCTCCTTTCCGATGCACTATTCGTTTCGTACTGCAACGGTCGCTCCCTCACACTGAAGAGTTAACACAGAAATTGCGTCGCTATGAAATACATTGGGTTCTATTACTACTCCTTCTAAATCGAGTAACGTTTCTATGGGAACGACAACATTTAGTTTTGGGATACGAGTATCTGCTTTCAGATGCACCATTCGTTCTTTACTGCAACCCTCGCTCCCTCACATTGACGAATTAACACAGAAATCGTGTCGCTATGAAATACTATGGGTTCTATGACTTCTCTCTCTAAATCGAGCCTCGTTTCTATGTGAACGACAGTATTTAGTTTTGGAATTCGAGTATCTCCTTTCCGATGCACTTTTCGTCCTTACTGCAACGCTCGCTCCCTCACATTGACGAATTACCACAGAAATTGTGTCGCTATGAAATATTATGGGTTCCATGGCTTCTCATTCTAAATCGAGTAAAGTTTATATGGAAACGACTGCATTTAGTTTTGGAATTCGAGTATCTCCTTTCCGATGCACTATTTGTTCCTTTGTGCAACGCTCGCTCCCTCACATTGACGAATTAACACAGAAATTGTGTCGCTATGAAATACTTTGGGTTTCATGACTTCTCATTCTAAATCTGGTAAAATTTTTATGGAAATGTCAGGATTTATTTTTGGAATTCGAGTATATCCTTTCCGATGCACTATTCGTTCCTTAATACAACGCTCGCTCCCTCACATTGACGAATTAACACAGAAATTATGTCGCTATGAAATACTATGTGTTTCATGACTTCTCATTCTAAATCGAGTAAAGTTTTTATGGAATCGACAGGATTTAGTTTTGGAATTCGAGTATCCCCTTTCAGATGCACTATTCGTTCCTTACTGCAACGCTCGCTCACTCACATTGACGAATTAACACAGAAATTGTGTCGTTATGAAATACTATGGGTTTCATGACTTCTCATTCTAAATCGAGTAACGTTTCTATGGAAACGACAATATTTAGTTTTGGGATACGAGTATCTCCTTTCAGATGCACCATTCGTTCTTTACTGCAACCCTCGCTCCCTCACATAAACGAATTAACACAGAAATTGCGTCGCTATGAAGTACTATGGGTTCTATGATTTCTCCTTCTAAATCGAGTAATGTATCTATGCAAACAACAGGATTTAATTTTGGGATACGAGTACCTCTTTTCAGATGCACCATTCGTTCTTTACGGCAACCCTAGCTCCTTCACATTGACGAATTAACACAGAAATTGCGTCGCTATGAAATACTATGGGTTCTATGACTTCTCTCTCTGAATCGAGCCTCGTTTCAATGTAAACGACAGGATTTTCTTTTGGGATACGATTATCTCCTTTCCGATGCACTATTCGTTCCTTACTGCACCCTTCGCTCCCGCACATTGACGAATTAACACAGAAATTGTGTCGCTATGAAATACTATGGGTTTCATGACTTCTCATTCTAAATCGAGTAAAGTTTTTATGGAAAAGACAGGATTTAGTTTTGGAATTCGAGTATCTCCTATCCGATGCACTGTTCGTTTCTTACTGCAACGCTCGCTCCCTCACACTGTAGAATTAACACAGAAATTGCGTCGCTATGAAATACAATGGGTTCTATGACTACTCCTTTTAAATCGAGTAACGTTCTATGGAAACGACAGGATTTAGTTTTGGGATACGAGTATCTACTTTCAGATGCACCATTCGTTCTTTACTGCAACCCTCGCTCCCTCACATTGACGAATTAACACAGAAATTGCGTCGCTATGAAATACTATGGGTTCTATGACTTCTCTCTCTGAATCGAGCCTCGTTTCTATGTAAACGACAGGATTTTCTTTTGGGATACGATTATCTCCTTTCCGATGCACTATTCGTTCCTTACTGCACCCTTCGCTCCCTCACATTGACGAATTAACACAGAAATTGTGTCGCTATGAAATACTATGGGTTTCATAACTTTTCATTCTAAATCAAGTAAAGTTTTTATGGAAACGACAGGATTTAGTTTTGGAATTCGAGTATCTCCTTTCCGATGCCCTATTCGATTCTTACTGCAACGCTCGCTCCCTCCCACTGAAGAATTAACACAGAAATTGTGTCGCTATGAAATACAATGGGTTCTATGACTACTCCTTCTAAATCGAGTAACGTTTCTATGTAAACGACAGGATTTAGTCTTGGAATTCGAGTATCTCCTTTCCGATGCACTATTCGTTCCTTACTGCAACGCTCGCTCCCTCACATTGACGAATTAACACAGAAATTGTGTCGCTATGAAATACTATGGTTTTCATGACATCTCATTCTAAATCGAGTAAAGTTTTATGGAAACGACAGGATTTAGTTTTGAAATTCGAGTATCTCCTTTCCGATGCTCTATTCGTTCGTTACTGCAACGCTCGATCCTTCACATTGACGAATTAACACAGATATTGTGTCGCTATGAAATACTATGGGTTTCATGACTTCTCATTCTAAATCAAGTAAAATTTTTATGTAAACGACAGGATTTATTTTTGGAATTCGAGTATCTCCTTTCCGATGCACTATTCGTTCCTTACTGCAACGCTCGCTCCCTCACATTGACGAATTAACACAGAAATTGTGTCGCTATGAAATACTATGGGTTTCATGACTTCTCATTCTAAATCGAGTAAAATTTTTATGGAAACGACAGGATTTCGTTTTGGAATTCGAGTATCTCCATTCCGATGCACTATTCGTATCTTACTGCAACGCTCGCTCCCTCACACTGAAGAATTAACACAGAAATTGTGTCGCTATGTGATACTATGGTTTTCATGACATCTCATTCTAAATCGAGTATAGTTTTTATGGAAACGACAGGATTTAGTTTTGAAATTCGAGTATCTCGTTTCCGATGCACTATTCGTTCGTTACTGCAACGCTCGATCCCTCACATTGACGAATTAACACAGAAATTGTGTCGCTATGAAATACTATGGGTTTCATGACTTCTCATTCTAAATCGAGTAAAGTTTTTATGGAAACGACAGGATTTAGTTTTGGAATTCGAGTATCTCCTATCCGATGCACTGATCGTTTCTTACAGCAGCGCTCGCTCCCTCACACTGTAGAATTAACACAGAAATTGCGTCGCTATGAAATACAATGGGTTCTATGACTACTCCTTCTAAATCGAGTAACGTTTCTATGGAAACGACAGGATTTAGTTTTGGGATACGAGTATCTCCTTTCAGATGCACCATTCGTTCTTTACTGCAACCCTCGCTCCCTCACATTGACGAATTAACACAGAAATTGTGGCGCTATGAAGTACTATGGGTTTTATGAATTCTCTCTCTAAACCGAGTCTCGTTTCTATGTAAACGACAGGTTTTAGTTTTGGAATTCGTGTATCTACTTTCCGATGCACTATTCGTTCCTTACTGCAACGCTCGCTCCCTCACTTTGACGAATTTACACAGAAATTGTGTCGCTATGAAATACTATGGGTTTCTTGATTTCTCACTCTAAATCGAATAAAATTATTATGGAAACGACAGGATTTAGTTTTGGAATTCGAGTATCTCCTTTCCGATTCACTATTCGTTCTTTACTGCAACGCTCGCTCCCTCACATTGACGAATTATCACAGAAATTGTGTCGCTATGAAATACTATGGCTTTTATGACTTCTCATTCTAAATCGATTTAAATTTTTATGGAAACGACAGGATTTGGTTTTGGAATTCGAGTATCTCCTTTCCGATGCACTATTTTTTTCTTACTGTGACGCTCGCTCCCTCACACTGAGAATTAACACAGAAATCGCGTCGCTATGAAATACAATGGGTTCTATGACTTCTCCTTCTAATTCGAGTAACGTTTCTATGGAAACGACAGGATTTAGTTTTGGGAAACGAGTATCTCCTTTCAGATGCACCTTTCGTTCTTTACTGCAACCCTCGCTCCCTCACATTGACGAATTAACACAGAAACTGTGTCGCTATGAAATACTATGGGTACTATGACTTCTCTCTCTAAATCTAGTCTCGTTTCTATGTAAACGATAGGATTTAGTTTTGGAATTCGAGTATCTCCTTTCCGATGCACTATTCGTTCCTTACTGCAACGCTCGCTCCCTCACATTGACGAATTAACACAGAAATTGTGTCGCTATGTAATACTGTGGGATTCATGACTTCTCATTCTAAATCGAGTAACGTTTCTATGGAAACGACAATATTTTGTTTTGGGATACGAGTATCTCCTTTCAGATGCACCATTCGTTCTTTACTGCAACCCTCGCTCCCTCACATTGACGAATTAACACAGAAATTGTGTCGCTATGAAATACTAGGGGTTCTATGACTTCTCTCTCTAAATCGAGTCTCGTTTCTATGTAAACGACAGGATTTAGTTTTGGAATTCGAGTATCTCCTTCCGATGCACTATTCGTTCCTAACTGCAACGCTCGCTCCCTCACATTGACGAATTAACACTGAAATTGTGTCGCTATGAAATACTATGGGTTTCATGACTTTTCATACTAAATCGAGTAAAGATTTATGGAAACGACAGGATTTAGTTTTTGAATTCGTGTATCTCCTTTCCGAAGCACTATTCATTCCTTGCTGCAACGCTCGCTCCCTCACATTGACGAATTAACACAGAAATTGAGTCGCTATGAAATACTATGGGTTTCATGACTTCTCATTCTAGATCGAGTATAGTTTTTATGGAAACGACAGGATTTAGTTTTGGAATTCGAGTATCTCCTTTCCGATGCACTATTCGTTCCTTACTGCAATGCACGCTCCCTCACATTGACGAATTAACACAGAAAGTGGGTCGCTATGAAATACTTTGGGTTTTATGACTTCTCATTCTAAATAGAGTGAAGTTTATATGTAAACGACAGGATTTAGTTTTGGAATTCGAGTATCTCCTTTCCGATGCACTATTCGTTCCTTACTGCAACGCTCGCTCCCTCACATTGACGAATTAACACCGAAATTGTGTCGCTATGAATTACTATGGGTTTCATGACTTCTCATTCTAAATCGAGTTAAGGTTTTATGGAAACGACAGGATTTAATTTAGGAATTCGAGTATCTCCTTTCCGATGCACTATTCGTTCCTTACTGCAACGCACGCTCCCTCACATTGACGAATTAACACAGAAATTGTGTCACTATGAAATACTATGTGTTTCGTGACTTCTTATTCGGAATCGAGTAAAGTTTTTATGGAAACGACAGGATTTAGTTTTGGCATTCGAGTATCTCCTTTCCGATGCACTATTCGTTCCTTACTGCAACGCTCGCTCCCTCACATTGACGAATTAACACAGAAATTGTGTCGCTATGAAATACTATGAGTTTCATAACTTCTTATTCTAAATCTAGTAAAGTTTTTATGGAAACGACAGGATTTAGTTTTGGAATTCGTGTATCTCCTTGCCGATGCACTATTCGTTCCTTACTGCAACGCTCGATCCCTCACATTGACGAATTAAATCAGAAATTGTGTCGCTAGGAAATACAATGGGTTCTATGACTACTCCTTCTGAATCGAGTAACATTTCTATGGAAACGACAGGATTTAGTTTTGGGATACGAGTATCTCCATTCAGATGCACCTTTCGTTCCTTACTGCAACCCTCGCTCCCTCACATTGACGAATTAACACAGAAATTGTGTCGCTATAAAATACTATGGGTTTCATGACTTCTCATTCTAAATCGAGTAAAGTTTATATGGAAACGACAGGATTTAGTTTTGGAACTCGAGTATCTCCTTTCCGATTCACTATTCGTTCCTTACTGCAACGCTCGCTCCCTCACATTGACGAATGAACACAGAAATTGTGTTGCTATGAAATACTATGAGTTTCATGACTTCTCATTCTAAATCGAGTAAAATTTTTATGGAAACGACAGGATTTAGTTTTGGAACTCGAGTATCTCCTTTCCGATGCACTATTCGTTCCTTACTGCAACGCTCGCTCCCTCACATTGACGAATTAACACAGAAATTGTGTCGCTATGAAATACTATGTGTTTCATGACTTCTCATTCTAAATCGAGTAAAGTTTTTATGGAAACGACAGGATTTAGTTTTGGAATTCGAGTATCTTTTTTCAGATGCACTATTCGTTCCTTACTGCAACGCTCGCTCCCTCACATTGACGAATTAACACAGAAATTGTGTCGCTATGAAATACTATGGGTTTCATGACTTCTCATTCTAAATCGAGTAAAGTTTTTATGGAAACGACAGGATTTAGTTTTGGAATTCGAGTATCTCCTATCCGATGCACTGATCGTTTCTTACAGCAACGCTCGCTCCCTCACACTGTAGAATTAACACAGAAATTGCGTCGCTATGAAATACAATGGGTTCTATGACTACTCCTTCTAAATCGAGTAACGTTTCTATGGAAACGACAGGATTTAGTTTTGGGATACGAGTATCTCCTTTCAGATGCACCATTCGTTCTTTACTGCAACCCTCGCTCCCTCACATTGACGAATTAACACAGAAATTGTGGCGCTATGAAGTACTATGGGTTTTATGAATTCTCTCTCTAAACCGAGTCTCGTTTCTATGTAAACGACAGGTTTTAGTTTTGGAATTCGTGTATCTACTTTCCGATGCACTATTCGTTCCTTACTGCAACGCTCGCTCCCTCACTTTGACGAATTTACACAGAAATTGTGTCGCTATGAAATACTATGGGTTTCTTGATTTCTCACTCTAAATCGAATAAAATTATTATGGAAACGACAGGATTTAGTTTTGGAATTCGAGTATCTCCTTTCCGATTCACTATTCGTTCTTTACTGCAACGCTCGCTCCCTCACATTGACGAATTATCACAGAAATTGTGTCGCTATGAAATACTATGGCTTTTATGACTTCTCATTCTAAATCGATTTAAATTTTTATGGAAACGACAGGATTTGGTTTTGGAATTCGAGTATCTCCTTTCCGATGCACTATTTTTTTCTTACTGTAACGCTCGCTCCCTCACACTGAGAATTAACACAGAAATCGCGTCGCTATGAAATACAATGGGTTCTATGACTTCTCCTTCTAATTCGAGTAACGTTTCTATGGAAACGACAGGATTTAGTTTTGGGATACGAGTATCTCCTTTCAGATGCACCTTTCGTTCTTTACTGCAACCCTCGCTCCCTCACATTGACGAATTAACACAGAAACTGTGTCGCTATGAAATACTATGGGTACTATGACTTCTCTCTCTAAATCTAGTCTCGTTTCTATGTAAACGATAGGATTTAGTTTTGGAATTCGAGTATCTCCTTTCCGATGCACTATTCGTTCCTTACTGCAACGCTCGCTCCCTCACATTGACGAATTAACACAGAAATTGTGTCGCTATGTAATACTGTGGGATTCATGACTTCTCATTCTAAATCGAGTAACGTTTCTATGGAAACGACAATATTTTGTTTTGGGATACGAGTATCTCCTTTCAGATGCACCATTCGTTCTTTACTGCAACCCTCGCTCCCTCACATTGACGAATTAACACAGAAATTGTGTCGCTATGAAATACTAGGGGTTCTATGACTTCTCTCTCTAAATCGAGTCTCGTTTCTATGTAAACGACAGGATTTAGTTTTGGAATTCGAGTATCTCCTTCCGATGCACTATTCGTTCCTAACTGCAACGCTCGCTCCCTCACATTGACGAATTAACACTGAAATTGTGTCGCTATGAAATACTATGGGTTTCATGACTTTTCATACTAAATCGAGTAAAGATTTATGGAAACGACAGGATTTAGTTTTTGAATTCGTGTATCTCCTTTCCGAAGCACTATTCATTCCTTGCTGCAACGCTCGCTCCCTCACATTGACGAATTAACACAGAAATTGAGTCGCTATGAAATACTATGGGTTTCATGACTTCTCATTCTAGATCGAGTATAGTTTTTATGGAAACGACAGGATTTAGTTTTGGAATTCGAGTATCTCCTTTCTGATGCACTATTCGTTCCTTACTGCAATGCACGCTCCCTCACATTGACGAATTAACACAGAAAGTGGGTCGCTATGAAATACTTTGGGTTTTATGACTTCTCATTCTAAATAGAGTGAAGTTTATATGTAAACGACAGGATTTAGTTTTGGAATTCGAGTATCTCCTTTCCGATGCACTATTCGTTCCTTACTGCAACGCTCGCTCCCTCACATTGACGAATTAACACCGAAATTGTGTCGCTATGAATTACTATGGGTTTCATGACTTCTCATTCTAAATCGAGTTAAGGTTTTATGGAAACGACAGGATTTAATTTAGGAATTCGAGTATCTCCTTTCCGATGCACTATTCGTTCCTTACTGCAACGCACGCTCCCTCACATTGACGAATTAACACAGAAATTGTGTCACTATGAAATACTATGGGTTTCGTGACTTCTTATTCGGAATCGAGTAAAGTTTTTATGGAAACGACAGGATTTAGTTTTGGCATTCGAGTATCTCCTTTCCGATGCACTATTCGTTCCTTACTGCAACGCTCGCTCCCTCACATTGACGAATTAACACAGAAATTGTGTCGCTATGAAATACTATGAGTTTCATAACTTCTTATTCTAAATCTAGTAAAGTTTTTATGGAAACGACAGGATTTAGTTTTGGAATTCGTGTATCTCCTTGCCGATGCACTATTCGTTCCTTACTGCAACGCTCGATCCCTCACATTGACGAATTAAATCAGAAATTGTGTCGCTAGGAAATACAATGGGTTCTATGACTACTCCTTCTGAATCGAGTAACATTTCTATGGAAACGACAGGATTTAGTTTTGGGATACGAGTATCTCCATTCAGATGCACTATTCGTTCCTTACTGCAACCCTCGCTCCCTCACATTGACGAATTAACACAGAAATTGTGTCGCTATAAAATACTATGGGTTTCATGACTTCTCATTCTAAATCGAGTAAAGTTTATATTAAAACGACAGGATTTAGTTTTGGAACTCGAGTATCTCCTTTCCGATTCACTATTCGTTCCTTACTGCAACGCTCGCTCCCTCACATTGACGAATGAACACAGAAATTGTGTTGCTATGAAATACTATGAGTTTCATGACTTCTCATTCTAAATCGAGTAAAGTTTTTATGGGAACGACAGGATTTAGTTTTGGGACTCGAGTATCTCCTTTCCGATGCACTATTCGTTCCTTACTGCAACGCTCGCTCCCTCACATTGACGAATTAACACAGAAATTGTGTCGCTATGAAATACTATGTGTTTCATGACTTCTCATTCTAAATCGAGTAAAGTTTTTATGGAAACGACAGGATTTAGTTTTGGAATTCGAGTATCTTTTTTCAGATGCACTATTCGTTCCTTACTGCAACGCTCGCTCCCTCACATTGACGAATTAACACAGAAATTGTGTCGCTATTAAATACTATGGGTTTCATGACTTCTCACTCTAAATCGGGTAAAGTTATTATGGAAACGACAGGATTTAGTTTTGGAATTCGAGTATCTCCTTTCCGATGCACTATTCGGTCCTTACTGCAACGCTCGCTCCCTGTCTTTGACGAATTAACACAGAAATTGTGTCGCTATGAAATACTATGGGTTTCATGACTTCTCATTCTAAATCGAGTAAAATTTTTATGGAAACGACAGGATTTGGTTTTGGAATTCGAGTATCTCCTTTCCGATGCACTATTCGTTCCTTACTGCAACGCTCGCTCCCTCACATTGACGAATTAACACAGAAATTGTGTCGCTATGAAATACTATGGGTTTCATGACTTCTCATTCTGAATCGAGTAAAATTTTTATGGAAACGACAGGATTTAGTTTTGGAATTCGAGTATCTCCTTTCAGATGCACTATTCGTTCCTTACTGCAACGGTCGCCACCTCACATTGACGAATTAACACAGAAATTGTGTCGCTATGAAATACTATGGGTTTCATGACTTCTCATTCTAAATCGAGTAACGTGTGAAACGACAATATTTAGTTTTGGGATACGAGTATCTCCTTTCAGATGCACCATTCTTTCTTTACTGCAACCCTCGCTCCCTCACATTGACGAATTAACACAGAAATTGTGTCGCTATGAAATACTATGTGTTCTATGACTTCTCTCTCTAAATCGAGTCTCGTTTCTATGTAAACTACAGGATTTAGTTTGGGAATTCGAGTATCTCCTTTCCGATGCACTATTCGTTCCTTACTGCAAGGCTCGCTCCCTCACATTGACGAATTAACACAGAAATTGTGTCGCTATGATATACTATGGGTTTCATGACTTCTCATTCTAAATCGAGTAAAATTTTTAATGGAAACGACAGGATTTAGTTTTGGAATTCGAGTATCTCCTTTCCGATGCACTATTCGTTTCTTACTGCAACGCTCGCGCCCTTACACTGAAGAATTAACACAGAAATTGCGTCTCTATGAAATACAATATGTTCTATGACTACCCCTTCTAAATCGAGTAATGTATCTATGGAAACGACAGGATTTAGTTTTGGAATTCGAGTATCTCCTTTCCGATGCACTATTCGGTCCTTACTGCAACGCTCGCTCCCTCTCTTTGACGAATTAACACAGAAATAGTGTCGCTATGAAATACTATGGGTTTCATGACTTCTCATTCTAAATCGACTAAAATTTTTATGGAAACGACAGGATTTGGTTTTGGAATTCGAGTATCTCTTTTCCGATGCACTATTCGTTCCTTACTGCAACGCTCGCTCCCACACATTGACGAATTAACACAGAAATTGTGTCGCTATGAAATACTATGGGTTTCATGACTTCTCATTCTAAATCGAGTAAAATTTTTATGGAAACGACAGGATTTAGTTTTGGAATTCGAGTATCTCCTTTCCGATGCTCTATTCGTTTCTTACTGCAACGCTCGCTCCCACACATTGACGAATTAACACAGAAATTGTGTCGCTATGAAATACTGTGGGATTCATGACTTCTCATTCTAAATCGAGTAATGTATCTATGGAAACAACAGGATTTAGCTTTGGGATACGAGTAACTCCTCTCAGATGCACTATTCGTTTCTTACTGCAACGCTCGCTCCCTCACATTGACGAATTATCACAGATATTGTGTCGCTATGAAATACTATGGGTTTCATGACTTCTCATTCAAATCGAGTATAGTTTTTATGGAAACGACAGGATTTAGTTTTGGAATTCGAGTATCTCCTTTCCGATGCACTATTCGTTCCTTACTGCAACGCTCGCTCCCTCACAAAGACGAATTAACACAGAAATTGTGTCGCTATGAAATACTGTGGGATTCATGACTTCTCATTCTAAATCGAGTAATGTATCTATGGAAACAACAGGATTTAGTTTTGGGATACGAGTAACTCCTCTGAGATGCACTATTCGTTTCTTACTGCAACGCTCGCTTCCTCACATTGACGAATTATCACAGATATTGTGTCGCTATGAAATACTATGGGTTTCATGACTTCTCATTCAAATCGAGTATAGTTTTTATGGAAACGACAGGATTTAGTTTTGGAATTCGAGTATCTCCTTTCCGATGCACTATCCGTTCCTTACTGCAATGCTCGCTCCCTCACATTGACGAATTAACACAGAAAGTGTGTCGCTATGAAATACTATGGGTTTCATGACTTCTTATTCTAAATCGAGTAACGTGTGAAACGACAATATTTAGTTTTGGGATACGAGTATCTCCTTTCAGATGCACCATTCTTTCTTTACTGCTACCCTCGCTCCCTCACATTGACGAATTAACACAGAAATTGTGTCGCTATGAAATACTATGTGTTCAATGACCTCTCTCTCTAAATCGAGTCTCGTTTCTATGCAAACGACAGGATTTAGTTTGGGAATTCGAGTATCTCCTTTCCGATGCACTATTCGTTCCTTACTGCAACGCTCGCTCCCTCACATTGACGAATTAACACAGAAATTGTGTCGCTATGATAAACTATGGGTTTCATGACTTGTCATTCTAACTCGAGTAAAATTTTTATGGAAACGACAGGATTTAGTTTTGGAATTCGAGTTTCTCCTTTCCGATGCACTATTCGTTTCTTACTGCAACGCTCGCTCCCTCACACTGAAGAATTAACACAGAAATTGCGTCTCTATGAAATACAATATGTTCTATGACTACCCCTTCTAAATCGAGTAATGTATCTATGGAAACAACAGGATTTAGTTTTGGGATACGAGTACCTCCATTCAGATGCACCATTCGTTCTTTACTGCAGCCCTCGCTCCCTTACATTGACGATTTAATACAGAAATTGTGTCGCTATGAGATACTATGGGTTCTATGACTTCTCTCTCTAAATCGAGTCTCGTTTCAGTGTAAACGACAGGATTTAGTTTTGGAATTCGAGTATCTCCTTTCCGATGCACTATTCGTTACATACTGCAACGTTCGCTCCCTCACATTGACGAATTATCACAGAAATTGTGTCGCTATGAAATACTATGGTTTTCATGACATCTCATTCTAAATCGAGTAAAATTTTTTATGGGAACGACAGGATTTAGTTTTGAAATTCGAGTATCTCCTTTCAGATGCACTATTCGTTCGTAACTGCAACGTTCGCTCCCTCACATTGACGAATTATCACAGAAATTGTGTCGCTATGAAATACTATGGTTTTCATGACATCTCATTCTAAATCGAGTAAAATTTTTTATGGGAACGACAGGATTTAGTTTTGAAATTCGAGTATCTCCTTTCAGATGCACTATTCGTTCGTAACTGCAACGCTCGATCCCTCACATTGACGAATAAACACAGAAATTGCGTCGCTATGAAATACAATGGGCTCTATGACTACTCCTTCTAAATCGAGTAACGTTTCTATGGAATCGACAGGATTTAGTTTTGGGATACGAGTATCTCATTTCAGATGCACCATTCGTTCTTTACTGCAACCCTCGCTCCCTCACATTGACGAATTAACACAGAAATTGTGTCGCTATGAAGTACTATGGGTTCTATGACTTCTCTCTCTAAACCGAGTCTCGTTTCAATGTAAACGACAGGATTTAGTTTTGGAATTCGAGTATCTCCTTTCCGATGCACTATTCGTTCCTTACTGCAACGCTCGCTCCCTCACATTAACGAATTAACACAGAAATTGTGTCGCTATGAAATACTATGAGTTTCATGACTTCTCACTCTAAATCGAGTAAAGTTATTATGGAAACGACAGGATTTAGTTTTGGAATTCGAGTATCTCCTTTCCGATGCACTATTCGGTCCTTACTGCAACGCTCGCTCCCTCTCTTTGACGAATTAACACAGAAATTGTGTCGCTATGAAATACTATGGGTGTCATGACTTCTCATTCTAAATCGAGTAAAATTTTTATGGAAACGACAGGATTTGGTTTTGGAATTCGAGTATCTCCTTTCCGATGCACTATTCGTTCCTTACTGCAATGCTCGCTCCCTCACATTGACGAATTAACACAGAAATTGTGTCGCTATGAAATACTATGGGTTTCATGACTTCTCATTCTAAATCGAGTAAAATTTTTATGGAAACGACAGGATTTAGTTTTGGAATTCGAGTATCTTCTTTCCGATGCACTATTCGTTCCTTACTGCAACGCTCGCTCCCTCACATTGACGAATGAACACAGAAATTGTGTCGCTATGAAATACTATGGGTTTCATGACTTCTCATTCTAAATCGAGTAAAGTTATTATGGAAACGACAGGATTTAGTTTTGGAATTCGAGTATCTCCTTTCAGATGCACTATTCGTTCCTTACTGCAACGGTCGCTACCTCAAATTGACGAATTAACACAGAAATTGTGTCGCTATGAAATACTATGGGTTTCATGACTTCTCATTCTAAATCGAGTAACGTGTGAAACGACAATATTTAGTTTTGGGATACGAGTATCTCCTTTCAGATGCACCATTCTTTCTTTACTGCAACCCTCGCTCCCTCACATTGACGAATTAACACAGAAATTGTGTCGCTATGAAATACTACGTGTTCTATGACTTCTCTCTCTAAATCGAGTCTCGTTTCTATGTAAACGACAGGATTTAGTTTGGGAATTCGAGTATCTCCTTTCCGATGCACTATTCGTTCCTTACTGCAACGCTCGCTCCCTCACATTGACGAATTAACACAGTAATTGTGTCGCTATGATATACTATGGGTTTCATGACTTCTCATTCTAAATCGAGTAAAATTTTTATGGAAACGACAGGATTTAGTTTTGGAATTCGAGTGTCTCCTTTCCGATGCACTATTCGATTCTTACTGCAACGCTCGCTCCCTCACACTGAAGAATTAACACAGAAATTGCGTCTCTATGAAATACAATATGTTCTATGACTACCCCTTCTAAATCGAGTAATGTATCTATGGAAACAACAGGATTTAGTTTTGGGATACGAGTACCTACTTTCAGATGCACCATTCGTTCTTTACTGCAGCCCTCGCTCCCTCACATTGACGAATTATCACAGATATTGTGTCGCTATGAAATACTATGGGTTTCATGACTTCTCATTCAAATCGAGTATAGTTTTTATGGAAACGACAGGATTTAGTTTTGGAATTCGAGTATCTCCTTTCCGATGCACTATTCGTTCCTTACTGCAACGCTCGCTCCCTCACAAAGACGAATTAACACAGAAATTGTGTCGCTATGAAATACTGTGGGATTCATGACTTCTCATTCTAAATCGAGTAATGTATCTATGGAAACAACAGGATTTAGTTTTGGGATACGAGTAACTCCTCTGAGATGCACTATTCGTTTCTTACTGCAACGCTCGCTTCCTCACATTGACGAATTATCACAGATATTGTGTCGCTATGAAATACTATGGGTTTCATGACTTCTCATTCAAATCGAGTATAGTTTTTATGGAAACGACAGGATTTAGTTTTGGAATTCGAGTATCTCCTTTCCGATGCACTATCCGTTCCTTACTGCAATGCTCGCTCCCTCACATTGACGAATTAACACAGAAAGTGTGTCGCTATGAAATACTATGGGTTTCATGACTTCTTATTCTAAATCGAGTAACGTGTGAAACGACAATATTTAGTTTTGGGATACGAGTATCTCCTTTCAGATGCACCATTCTTTCTTTACTGCTACCCTCGCTCCCTCACATTGACGAATTAACACAGAAATTGTGTCGCTATGAAATACTATGTGTTCAATGACCTCTCTCTCTAAATCGAGTCTCGTTTCTATGCAAACGACAGGATTTAGTTTGGGAATTCGAGTATCTCCTTTCCGATGCACTATTCGTTCCTTACTGCAACGCTCGCTCCCTCACATTGACGAATTAACACAGAAATTGTGTCGCTATGATAAACTATGGGTTTCATGACTTGTCATTCTAACTCGAGTAAAATTTTTATGGAAACGACAGGATTTAGTTTTGGAATTCGAGTTTCTCCTTTCCGATGCACTATTCGTTTCTTACTGCAACGCTCGCTCCCTCACACTGAAGAATTAACACAGAAATTGCGTCTCTATGAAATACAATATGTTCTATGACTACCCCTTCTAAATCGAGTAATGTATCTATGGAAACAACAGGATTTAGTTTTGGGATACGAGTACCTCCATTCAGATGCACCATTCGTTCTTTACTGCAGCCCTCGCTCCCTTACATTGACGATTTAATACAGAAATTGTGTCGCTATGAGATACTATGGGTTCTATGACTTCTCTCTCTAAATCGAGTCTCGTTTCAGTGTAAACGACAGGATTTAGTTTTGGAATTCGAGTATCTCCTTTCCGATGCACTATTCGTTACATACTGCAACGTTCGCTCCCTCACATTGACGAATTATCACAGAAATTGTGTCGCTATGAAATACTATGGTTTTCATGACATCTCATTCTAAATCGAGTAAAATTTTTTATGGGAACGACAGGATTTAGTTTTGAAATTCGAGTATCTCCTTTCAGATGCACTATTCGTTCGTAACTGCAACGTTCGCTCCCTCACATTGACGAATTATCACAGAAATTGTGTCGCTATGAAATACTATGGTTTTCATGACATCTCATTCTAAATCGAGTAAAATTTTTTATGGGAACGACAGGATTTAGTTTTGAAATTCGAGTATCTCCTTTCAGATGCACTATTCGTTCGTAACTGCAACGCTCGATCCCTCACATTGACGAATAAACACAGAAATTGCGTCGCTATGAAATACAATGGGCTCTATGACTACTCCTTCTAAATCGAGTAACGTTTCTATGGAATCGACAGGATTTAGTTTTGGGATACGAGTATCTCATTTCAGATGCACCATTCGTTCTTTACTGCAACCCTCGCTCCCTCACATTGACGAATTAACACAGAAATTGTGTCGCTATGAAGTACTATGGGTTCTATGACTTCTCTCTCTAAACCGAGTCTCGTTTCAATGTAAACGACAGGATTTAGTTTTGGAATTCGAGTATCTCCTTTCCGATGCACTATTCGTTCCTTACTGCAACGCTCGCTCCCTCACATTAACGAATTAACACAGAAATTGTGTCGCTATGAAATACTATGAGTTTCATGACTTCTCACTCTAAATCGAGTAAAGTTATTATGGAAACGACAGGATTTAGTTTTGGAATTCGAGTATCTCCTTTCCGATGCACTATTCGGTCCTTACTGCAACGCTCGCTCCCTCTCTTTGACGAATTAACACAGAAATTGTGTCGCTATGAAATACTATGGGTGTCATGACTTCTCATTCTAAATCGAGTAAAATTTTTATGGAAACGACAGGATTTGGTTTTGGAATTCGAGTATCTCCTTTCCGATGCACTATTCGTTCCTTACTGCAATGCTCGCTCCCTCACATTGACGAATTAACACAGAAATTGTGTCGCTATGAAATACTATGGGTTTCATGACTTCTCATTCTAAATCGAGTAAAATTTTTATGGAAACGACAGGATTTAGTTTTGGAATTCGAGTATCTTCTTTCCGATGCACTATTCGTTCCTTACTGCAACGCTCGCTCCCTCACATTGACGAATGAACACAGAAATTGTGTCGCTATGAAATACTATGGGTTTCATGACTTCTCATTCTAAATCGAGTAAAGTTATTATGGAAACGACAGGATTTAGTTTTGGAATTCGAGTATCTCCTTTCAGATGCACTATTCGTTCCTTACTGCAACGGTCGCTACCTCAAATTGACGAATTAACACAGAAATTGTGTCGCTATGAAATACTATGGGTTTCATGACTTCTCATTCTAAATCGAGTAACGTGTGAAACGACAATATTTAGTTTTGGGATACGAGTATCTCCTTTCAGATGCACCATTCTTTCTTTACTGCAACCCTCGCTCCCTCACATTGACGAATTAACACAGAAATTGTGTCGCTATGAAATACTACGTGTTCTATGACTTCTCTCTCTAAATCGAGTCTCGTTTCTATGTAAACGACAGGATTTAGTTTGGGAATTCGAGTATCTCCTTTCCGATGCACTATTCGTTCCTTACTGCAACGCTCGCTCCCTCACATTGACGAATTAACACAGTAATTGTGTCGCTATGATATACTATGGGTTTCATGACTTCTCATTCTAAATCGAGTAAAATTTTTATGGAAACGACAGGATTTAGTTTTGGAATTCGAGTGTCTCCTTTCCGATGCACTATTCGATTCTTACTGCAACGCTCGCTCCCTCACACTGAAGAATTAACACAGAAATTGCGTCTCTATGAAATACAATATGTTCTATGACTACCCCTTCTAAATCGAGTAATGTATCTATGGAAACAACAGGATTTAGTTTTGGGATACGAGTACCTACTTTCAGATGCACCATTCGTTCTTTACTGCAGCCCTCGCTCCCTTACATTGACGAATTAACACAGAAATTGTGTCGCTATGAAATACTATGGGTTCTATGACTTCTCTCTCTAAATCGAGTCTCGTTTCTATGTAAACGACAGGATTTAGTTTTGGAATTCGAGTATCTCCTTTCCGATGCACTAATCGTTCCTTACTGCAACGCTCGCTCCCTCACATTGACGAATTAACACAGAAATTGTGTCGCTATGAAATACTATGGTTTTCATGACATCTTATTCTAAATCGAGTAAAGTTTTTTATGGAAACGACAGGATTTAGTTTTGAAATTCGAGTATCTCCTTTCCGATGCACTATTCGTTCGTTACTGCAACGCTCGATCCCTCACATTGGCGAATAAACACAGAAATTGTGTCGCTATGAAATACTATGGGTTTCATGACTTCTCATTCTAAATCGAGTAAAGTTTTTAGGGAAACGACAGGATTTAGTTTTGGAATTCGAGTATCTCCTATCCGATGCACTATTCGTTTCTTACTGCAACGCTCGCTCCCTCACACTGTAGAATTAACACAGAAGTTGCGTCGCTATGAAATACAGTGGGTTCTATGACTACTCCTTCTAAATCGAGTAACGTTTCTATGGAAACGACAGGATTTAGTTTTGGGATACGAGTATCTCCTTTCAGATGCACCACTCGTTCTTTACTGCAACCCTCGCTCCCTCACATTGACGAATTAACACAGAAATTGTGTCGCTATGAAGTACTATGGGTTCTATGACTTCTCTCTCTAAACCGAGTCTCGTTTCTATGTAAACGACAGGATTTAGTTTTGGAATTCGAGTATCTCCTTTCCGATGCACTATTCGTTCCTTACTGCAACGTTCGCTCCCTCACATTGACGAATTAACACAGAAATTGTGTCGCTATGAAATATTATGGGTTTCATGACTTCTCACTCTAAATCGAGTAAAGTTATTATGGAAACGACAGGATTTAGTTTTGGAATTCGAGTATCTCCTTTCCGTTGCACTATTCGGTCCATACTGCAAAGCTCGCTCCCACTCTTTGACGAATTAACAAAGAAATTGTGTCGCTATGAAATACTATGGGTTTCATGACTTCTCATTCTAAATCGAGTAAAATTTTTATGGAAACGACAGGATTTGGTTTTGGAATTCGAGTATCTCCTTTCCGATGCACTATTCGTTCCTTACTGCAACGCTCGCTCCCTCACATTGACGAATTAACACAGAAATTGTGTCGCTATGAAATACTATGGGTTTCATGACTTCTCATTCTAAATCGAGTAAAATTGTTATGGAAACGACAGGATTTAGTTTTGGAATTCGAGTATCTCCTTTCCGATGCACTATTCGTTTCTTACTGCAACGCTCGCTCCCACACACTGAATAATTAACCCAGAAATTGCGTCGCTATGGAATACAAAGGGTTCTATGACCACTCCTTCTAAATCGAGTAACGTTTCTATGGAAACGACAGGATTTAGTTTTGGGATACAAGTATCTCCTTTCAGATGCACAATTCGTTCTTTACTGCAACCCTCGCTCCCTCACATTGACGAATTAACACAGAAATTGTGTTGCTATGAAATACGATGGGTTCTATGACTTCTCTCTCTAAATCGAGTCTCGTTTCTATGTAAACGATAGGATTTAATTTTGGAATTCGAGTATCTCCTTTCCGATGCACTATTCGTTCCTTACTGCAACGCTCGCTCCCTCACATTGACGAATTAACACAGAAATTGTGTCTCTATGAAATACTGTGGGATTCATGACTTCTCATTCTAAATCGAGTAATGTATCTATGGAAACAGCAGGATTTAGTTTTGGGATACGAGTAACTCCTCTCAGATGCACTATTCGCTCCTTACTGCAACGCTCGCTCCCTCACATTGACGAATTAACACAGATATTGTGTCGCTATGAAATACTATGGGTTTCATGACTTCTCATTCAAATCGAGTATAGTTTTTATGGAAACGACAGGATTTAGTTTTGGAAATCGAGTATCTCCTTTCCGATGCACTATTCGTTCCTTACTGCAATGCTCGCTCCCTCACATTGACGAATTAACACAGAAAGTGTGTCGCTATGAAATACTATGGGTTTCATGACTTCTCATTCTAAATCGAGTAAAGTTTTTATGGAAACGACAGGATTTAGTTTTGGAATTCGAGTATCTCCTTTCAGATGCACTATTCGTTCCTTACTGCAACGGTCGCAACCTCAAATTGACGAATTAACACAGAAATTGTGTCGCTATGAAATACTATGGGTTTCATGACTTCTCATTCTGAATCGAGTAACGTGTGAAACGACAATATTTAGTTTTGGGATACGAGTATCTCCTTTCAGATGCACCATTCTTTCTTTACTGCAACCCTCGCTCCCTCACATTGACGAATTAACACAGAAATTGTGTCGCTATGAAATACTATGTGTTCTATGACTTCTCTCTCTAAATCGAGTCTCGTTTCTATGTAAACGACAGGATTTAGTTTGGGAATTCGAGTATCTCCTTTCCGATGCACTATTCGTTCCTTACTGCAAAGCTCGCTCCCTCACATTGACGAATTAACACAGAAATTGTGTCGCTATGATATACTATGGGTTTCATGACTTCTCATTCTAAATCGAGTAAAATTTTTATGGAAACGACAGGATTTAGTTTTGGAATTCGAGTATCCCCTTTCCGATGGACTATTCGATTCTTACTGCAACGCTCGCTCCCTCACACTGAAGAATTATCACAGAAATTGCGTCTCTATGAAATACAATATGTTCTATGACTACCCCTTCTAAATCGAGTAATGTATCTATGGAAACAACAGGATTTAGTTTTGGGATACGAGTACCTACATTCAGATGCACCATTCGTTCTTTACTGCAGCCCTCGCTCCCTTACATTGACGAATTAACACAGAAATTGTGTCGCTATGAAATACTATGGGTTTCATGACTTCTCATTCTAAATCGAATTAAGTTTTTATGGAAACGACAGGATTTAGTTTTGGAATTCGAGTATCTCCTTTCCGATGCACTATTCGTTCCTCACTACAACGCTCGCTCCCTCACATTGACGAATTAACACAGAAAGTGTGTTGCTATGAAATACTATGGGTTTCATGACTTCTCATTCTAAATCGACTAAAGTATTTATGTACACAACAGGATTTAGTTTTGGAATTCGAGTATCTCCTTTCCGATGCACTACTCGTTCCTTACCGCAACGCTCGCTCCCTGACATTGACGAATTAACACAGAAATTGTGTCGCTATGAAATACTATGGGTTTCATGACTTCTCATTCTAAATCGAGTAAAGTTTTTATGGAAACGACAGGATTTAGTTTTGGAATTCGAGTATCTACATTCCGATGCACTATTCGTTCCTTACTGCAACGCTCGCGCCCTCACATTGACGAATTAACACAGAAATTGTGTCGCTATGAAATAGTATGGGTTTCATGACTTCTCATTCTGAATCGAGTAAAGTTTTTATGGAAACGACAGGATTTAATTTTGGAATTCGAGTATCTCCTTTCCGATGCACTATTCGTTCCTTACTGCAACGCTCGCTCCCTCACATTGACGAATTAACACAGAAATTGTGTCGCTATGAAATACTATGGGTTTCATGACTTCTCATTCTAAATCTAGTAATGTTTTTATGGAAACGACAGGATTTAGTTTTCGAATTCGTGTATCTCCTTTCCGATGCACTATTCGTTCCTTACTGCAACGCTCGCTCCCTCACATTGACGAATTAAATCAGAAATTGTGTCGCTATGAAATACTATGGGTTCCATGACTTCTCATTCTAAATCGAGTAAAGTTTTTATGGAAACGACAGGATTCAGTTTTTAAAATTGGAGTATCTCCTTTCCGATGCACTATTCGTTCCGTACGGCAACGCTCGCTCCCCCACATTGACGAATTAACCCATAAATTGTGTCGCTATGAAATACTATGGGTTTCATGACTTCTCATTCTAAATCGAGTAAAGTTTTTATGGAAACGACAAGATTTAGTTTTGGAGTTCGAGTATCTCCTTTCCGATGCACTCTTCGTTCCTTACTGCAACGCTCGCTCCCTCTCATTGACGAATTAACACAGAAATTGTGTCGCTATGAGATACTATGGGTTTTATGACTTCTCATTCTAAATCGAGTAAAGTTTCTATGGAAACGACAGGATTTAGTTTTGGAATTCGAGAATCTCCTTTCCGATGCACTATTCGTTCCTTACTGCAACGCTCGCTCCCTCACATTGACGAATTAACACAGAAATTGTGTCGCCATGAAATACTATGGGTTTCATGACTTCTCATTCTAAATCGAGTAAAGATTTTATGAAAACGACAGGATTTAGTTTTGGAATTCGAGTATCTCCTTTCTGATGCACAATTCGTTCCTTACTGCAACGCTGGCTCCCTCACATTGACGAATTAACACAGAAAGTGTGTCGCTATGGAATACTATGGGTTTCATGACTTCTCATTCTAAATCGGGTAAAGTTTTTATGGAAACGACAGGATTTCGTTTTGGTATTCTAGTATCTCCTTTCCGATGCACTATTCGTTCCTTACTGCAACGCTCGCTCCCTCACATTGACGAATTAACACAGAAATTGTGTCGCTATGAAATACTATGGGTTTCATGACTTCTCATTCTAAATCGAGTAAAGTATTTATGGAAACGACAGGATTTAGTGTTGGAATTCGAATATCTCCTGTCCGATGCACTATTCGTTCCTTACTGCAACGCTTGCTCCCTCACTTTGACGAATTAACACAGAAATTGCGTCGCTATGAAATACTATGGGTTTCATGACTTCTCATTCCAAATCGAGTAAAGTTTTTATGGAAACGACAGGATTTAGTTTTGGAATTCGAGTATCTCCTTTCAGATGCACTATTCGTTTCTTACTGCAACGCTCGCTCCCTCAAATTGACGAATTAACACAGAAATTGTGTCGCTATGAAATACTATGGGTTTCATGACTTATCATTCTAAATCCAGTAAAGTTTTTATGGAAACGACAGGATTTAGTTTTGGAATTCGAGTATCTCCTTTCAGATGCACTATTCGTTCCTTACTGCACCGCTCGCTCCCTCACATTGACGAATTAACACAGAAATTGTGTCGCTATGAAGTACTATGGGTTTCATGACTTCTCATTCTAAATCGAGTAAAGTTTTTGTGGAAACGACAGGATTTAGTTTTGGAATTCGAGTATCTCCTTTCCGATGCACTATTCGTTCCTTACTGCAACGCTCGCTCCCTCACATTGACGAAATAAAACAGAAATTGTGTCGCTATGAAATACTATGGGTTCTATGACTTCTCTCTCTAATTCGAGTCTCGTTTCTATGTAAACGACAGGATTTAGTTTTGGAATTCGAGTATCTCCTTTCCGATGCACTAATCGTTCCTTACTGCAACGCTCGCTCCCTCACATTGACGAATTAACACAGAAATTGTGTCGCTATGATATACTGTGGGTTTCATGATTTCTCATTCTAAATAGAGTAAAGTTTTTATGGTAACGACATGATTTAGTTTTGGAATTCGAGTATCTCCTCTCAGATGCACTATTCGTTCCTTACTGCAACGCTCGCTCCCTCACATTGACGAATTAACACAGAAATTGTGTCGCTATGAAACACTATGGGTTTCATGACTTCTCATTCTAAATCGAGTAAAGTATTTATGGAAACGACAGGATTTAGTTTTAAAATTCGAGTATCTCCCTTCCGATGCACTAATCGTTCCTTACTGCAACGCTCGCTCCCTCACATTGACGAATTAACACAGAAATTGTGTCGCTATGAAATACTATGGGTTTCATGACTTCTCATTCTAAATCGAGTAAAGTATTTATGGAAACGACAGGATTTAGTGTTGGAATTCGAGTATCTCCTGTCCGATGCACTATTCGTTCCTTACTGCAACGCTTGCTCCCTCACTTTGACGAATTAACACAGAAATTGCGTCGCTATGAAATACTATGGGTTTCATGACTTCTCATTCCAAATCGAGAAAAGTTTTTATGGAAACGACAGGATTTAGTTTTGGAATTCGAGTATCTCCTTTCAGATGCACTATTCGTTCCTTACTGCAACGCTCGCTCCCTTACATTGACGAATTAATACAGAATTTGTGTCGCTATGAAATACTATGGGTTTCATGACTTCTCATTCTAAATCGAGTAAAGTTTTTATAGAAACGACAGGATTTAGTTGTGGAATTCGAGTATCTCCTTTCCGATGCACTATTCGTTCCTTACTGCAACGCTCGCTCCCTCATATTGACGAATTAACACAGAAATTGTGTCGCTATGAAATACTATGGGTTTCATGACTTCTCATTCTAAATCGAGTAAAGTTTTTATGGAAACGACAGGATTTAGTTTTGGAATTCGAGTATCTCCAATCAGATGCACTATTCGTTCCTTACTGCACCGCTCGCTCCCTCACATTAACGAACTAACACAGAAATTGTGTCGCCATGAAATACTATGGGTTTCATAACTTCTAATTCTAAATCGGGTAAAGTTTTTGTGGAAACGACATGATTTAGTTTTGGAATTCGAGTATCTCCTTTCCGATGCACTATTCGTTTCTTACAGCAACGCTCGCTCCCTCACATTGACGAATTAACACAGAAATTGTGTCGCTATGAAATACTATGGGTTTCATGACTTCTCATTCCAAATCCAGTAAAGTTTTTATGGAAACGACAGGATTTAGTTTTGGAATTCGAGTATCTCCTTTCAGATGCACTATTCGTTCCTTACTGCACCGCTAGCTCCCTCACATTGACGAATTAACACAGAAATTGTGTCGCTATGAAGTACTATGGGTTTCATGACTTCTCATTCTAAATCGAGTAAAGTTTTTGTGGAAACGACAGGATTTAGTTTTGGAATTCGAGTATCTCCTTTCCGATGCACTATTCGTTCCTTACTGCAACGCTCGCTCCCTCACATTGACGAATTAAAACAGAAATTGTGTCGCTATGAAATACTATGGGTTCTATGACTTCTCTCTCTAATTCGAGTCTCGTTTCTATGTAAACGACAGGATTTAGTTTTGGAATTCGAGTATCTCCTTTCCGATGCACTAATCGTTCCTTACTGCAACGCTCGCTCCCTCACATTGACGAATTAACACAGAAATTGTGTCGCAATGATATACTGTGGGTTTCATGACTTCTCATTCTAAATAGAGTAAAGTTTTTATGGTAACGACATGATTTAGTTTTGGAATTCGAGTATCTCCTCTCAGATGCACTATTCGTTCCTTACTGCAACGCTCGCTCCCTCACATTGACGAATTAACACAGAAATTGTGTCGCTATGAAACACTATGGGTTTCATGACTTCTCATTCTAAATCGAGTAAAGTATTTATGGAAACGACAGGATTTAGTTTTAAAATTCGAGTATCTCCCTTCCGATGCACTAATCGTTCCTTACTGCAACGCTCCCTCCCTCACATTGACGAATTAACACAGAAATTGTGTCGCTATGAAATACTATGGGTTTCATGAATTCTCATTCTAAATCGAGGAAATTTTTCATGGAAACGACAAGATTTAGTTTTGGAATTCGAGTATCTCCTTTCCGAAGCACTATTCGTTCCTTACTGCAACGCTCGCTCCCTCACATTGACGAATTAACACAGAAATTGTGTCGCTATGAAATACTATGGGTTTCATGACTTCTCAATCTAAATCGAGTAAAGTTTTTATGGAAACGACAGGATTTAGTTTTGGAATTCGAGTATCTCGTTTCCGATGCACTCTTCGTTCCTTACTGCAACGCTCGCTCCCTCTCATTGACGAATTAACACAGAAATTGTGTCGATATGAGATACTATGGGTTTCATGACTTCTCATTCTAAATCGAGTAAAGATTTTATGACAACGACAGGATTTAGTTTTGGAATTCGAGTATCTCCTTTCCGATGCACAATTCGTTCCTTACTGCAACGCTGGCTCCCTCACATTGACGAATTAACACAGAAAGTGTGTCGCTATGGAATACTATGGGTTTCATGACTTCTCATTCTAAATCGGGTAAAGTTTTTATGGAAACGACAGGATTTCGTTTTGGAATTCGAGTATCTCCTTTCCGATGCACTATTCGTTCCTTACTGCAACGCTCGCTCTCTCACATTGACGAATTAACACAGAAATTGTGTCGCTATGATGTACTATGGGTTTCATGACTTCTCATTCTAAATCGAGTAAATTTTTTATGGAAACGACAGGATTTAGTTTTCGATTTCCAATATCTCCTGTCCGATGCACTATTCGTTCCTTACTGCAACTCTCGCTCCCTCACTTTGACGAATTAACACAGAAATTGCGTCGCTGATAAATACTATGGGTTTCATGACTTCTCATTCTAAATCGATCAAAGTTTTTGTGGAAACGACAGGATTTAGTTTTGGAATTCGAGTATCTCCTTTCAAATGCACTATTCGTTCCTTACTGCAACGCTCGCTCCCTTACTTTGACGAATTAACACAGAATTTGTGTCGCTATGAAATACTATGGGTTTCATGACTTCTCATTCTAAATCGAGTAAAGTTTTAATAGAAACGACAGGATTTAGTTTTGGAATTCGAGTATCTCCTTTCCGATGCACTATTCGTTCCTTACTGCAACGCTCGCTCCCTCACATTGGTGAATTAACACAGAATTTGTGTCGCTATGAAATACTATGGGTTTCAAGACTTCTCATTCTAAATCGAGTAAAGTTTTTATGGAAACGACAGGATTTAGTTTTGGAATTCGAGTATCTCCTTTCAGATGCACTATTCGTTCCTTACTGCACCGCTCGCTCCCTCACATTGACGAATTAACACAGAAATTGTGTCGCTATGAAATACTGTGGGTTTCATGACTTCTCATTGTAAATCGAGTAAAGTTTCTGTGGAAACGACAGGATTTAGTTTTGGAATTCGAGTATCTCCTTTCCGATGCACTATTCGTTCCTTACTGCAACGCTCGCTCCCTCACATTGACGAATTAAAACAGAAATTGTGTCGCTATGAAATACTATGGGTTCTATGACTTCTCTCTCTAAATCGAGTCTCGTTTCTATGTAAACGACAGGATTTAGTTTTGGAATTCGAGTATCTCCTTTCCGATGCACTAATCGTTCCTTACTGCAACGCTCGCTCCCTCACATTGACGAATTAACACAGAAAGTGTGTCGCTATGAACTACTATGGGTTTCATGACTTCTCATTCTAAATCGGGTAAACTTTTTATGGAAACGACAGGATTTAGTTTTGGAATTCGAGTAGCTGCTTTCCGATGCACTATTCGTTCCTTACTGAAACGCTCGCTCTCTCACACTGACGAATTAACACAGATATTGTGTCGCTATGAAATTCTATGGGTTTCATGACTTCTCATTCTAAATCGAGTAAAGTATTTATGGAAACGACAGGATTTAATGTTGGAATTCGAGTATCTCCTGTCCGATGCACTATTCGTTCCTTACTGCAACGCTCGCTCCCTCACTTTGGCAAATTAACACAGAAATTGCGTCGCTATGAAATACTATGGGTTTCATGACTTCTCATTCCAAATCGAGTAAAGTTTTTATGGAAAGGACAGGATTTAGTTTTGGAATTCGAGTATCTCCAATCAGATGCACTATTCGTTCCTTACTGCACCGCTCGCTCCCTCACATTAACGAACTAACACAGAAATTGTGTCGCCATGAAATACTATGGGTTTCATAACTTCTAATTCTAAATCGAGTAAGGTTTTTGTGGAAACGACAGGATTTAGTTTTGGAATTCGAGTATCTACTTTCCGATGCACTATTCGTTCCTTACTGCAACGCTCGCTCCCTCACATTGACGAATTAACACAGAAATTGTGTCGCTATGAAATACTATGGGTTTCATGACTTCTCATTCTAAATCGAGTAAAGTTTTTGTGGAAACGACAGGATTTAGTTTTGGAATTCGAGTATCTCCTTTCCGATGCATTATTCGTTCCTTACTGCAACGCTCGCTCCCTCACACTGACGAATTAAAACATAAATTGTGTCGCTATGAAATACTATGGGTTCTATGACTTCTCTCTCTAAATCGAGTCTCGTTTCTATGTAAACGACAGGATTTAGTTTTGGAATTCGAGTATCTCCTTTCCGATGCACTAATCGTTCCTTACTGCAACGCTCGCTCCCTCACATTGACGAATTAACACAGAAATTGTGTCGCTATGATATACTATGGGTTTCATGACTTCTCATTCTAAATCGAGTAAAGTTTTTATGGTAACGACATGATTTAGTTTTGGAATTCGAGTATCTCCTTTCCGATGCATTATTCGTTCCTTACTGCAACGCTCGCTCCCTCACATTGACGAATTAAAACAGAAATTGTGTCGCTATGAAATACTATGGGTTCTATGACTTCTCTCTCTAAATCGAGTCTCGTTTCTATGTAAACGACAGGATTTAGTTTTGGAATTCGAGTATCTCCTTTCCGATGCACTAATCGTTCCTTACTGCAACGCTCGCTCCCTCACATTGACGAATTAACACAGAAATTGTGTCGCTATGATATACTATGGGTTTCATGACTTCTCATTCTAAATCGAGTAAAGTTTTTATGGAACCGACAGGATTTGGTTTGGAATTCGAGTATCTCTTTCCAATGCACTATTCGTTCCTTACTGCAACGCTCGCTCCCTCACATTGACGAATTAACACAGAGATTGTGTCGCTATGAAATACTATGGGTTTCATGACTTCTCATTCTAAATGGAGTTAAGTTTCTATGGAAACGGCAGGATTTAGTTTTGGAATTCGAGTATCTCCTTTCAGAGGCACTATGCGTTCCTTACTGCAACGCTCGCTCCCTCACATTGACGAATTAACACAGAAATTGTGTCGCTATGAAATACTATGGGTTTCATGACTTCTCATTCTAAATCGAGTAAAGTTTTTATGGAAACGACAGGATTTAGTTTTGGAATTCGAGTATCACCTTCCAGATGCACTATTCGTTCCTTACTGCAACGCTCGCTCCCTCACATTGACGAATTAACACAGAAATTGTGTCGCTATGAAAACTATGGGTTTCATGACTTCTCATTCTAAATCGAGTAAAGTATTTATGGAAACGAAAGGATTTAGTTTTGGAATTCGAGTATCTCCTTTCAGATGCACTATTCGTTCCTTACTGCAACGCTCGATCCCTCACTTTGACAAATTAACACAGAAATTGTGTCGCTATGAATTATTATGGGTTTCATGACTTCTCATTCTAAATAGAGTAAAGTTTTTATGGAAACGACAGGACTTAGTTTTGGAATTCGGATATCTCCTTTCCGATGCACTATTCGTTCCTTACAGCAACGCTCGCTCCCTTACATTGACGAATTAACACAGAAATAGTGTCGCTATGAAGTACTATGGGTTTCATGACTTCTCATTCTAAATCGAGTAAAGTTTTTATGGAGACGACAGGATTTAGTTTTGGAATTCGAGTATCTACTTTCAGATGCACTACTTGTTCCTTACTGCAACGCTCGCTCTCTCACATTGACGAATTAACATAGAAATTGTGTCGCTATGAAATACTATGGGTTTCATGACTTCTCATTCTATATCGAGTAACGTTTCTATGGAAACGACAATATTTAATTTTGGGATACGAGTATCTCCTTTCAGATGCACCATTCGTTCTTTACTGCAACCCTCGCTCCCTCACATTGACAAATTAACACAGAAACTGTGTCGCTAAGAAATACTATGGGTTCTATGACTTCTCTCTCTAAATCGAGACTCGTTTCTATGTAAACGACAGGATTAAGTTTTGGAATTCGAGTATCTCCTTTCCGATGCACTATTCGTTCCTTACTGCAACGCTCGCTCCCTCACATTGACGAATTAACACAGAAATTGTGTCGCTATGAAATACTATGGGTTTCATGACTACTCTTCCTAAATCGAGTAAAATTTTTATGGAAACGACAGGATTTAATTTTGGAATTCGAGTATCTCCTTTCCGATGCACTATTCGTTCCTTACTGCAACGCTCGCACCCTCACATTGACGAATTAACACAGAAATTGTGTCGCTATGAAATACTATGGGTTTCATGACTTCTCATTCTAAATCGAGTAAAGCTTTTATGGAAACGTCAGGATTTAGTTTTGGAATTCGAGTTTCTCCTTTCCGATGCACTATTCGTTCCTTACTGCAACGCTCGCTCCCTCACATTGACGAATTAACACAGGAATTGTGTCGCTATGAAATACTATGGGTTTCATGACTACTCTTTCTAAAACGAGTAAAATTTTTATGGAAACGACAGGATTTAGTTTTGGAATTCGAGTATCTCCTTTCCGATGCACTATTCGTTCCTTACTGCAACGCTCGCTCCCTCACATTGACGAATTAACACAGAAATTGTGTCGCTATGAAATACTATGGGTTTCATGACTTCTCATTCTAAATCGAGTAAAGTTTTTAAGGAAACGAGAGGATTTAGTGTTGGAATTCGAGTATCTCCTGTCCGATGCACAATTCGTTCCTTACTGCAACGCTCGCTCCCTCACTTTGACGAATTAACACAGAAATTGCGTCGCTATGAAATACTATGGGTCTCATGACTTCTCATTCTAAATCGAGTAAAGTTTTTATGGAAACGACAGGATTTAGCTTTGGAATTCGAGTATCTCCTTTCAGATGCACTATTAGTTCCTTACTGCAACGCTCGCTCCCTTACATTGACGAATTAACACAGAATTTGTGTCGCTATGAAATACTATGGGTTTCATGACTTCTCATTCTAAATCGAGAAAAGTTTTTATAGAAACGACAGGATTTAGTTGTGGAATTCGAGTATCTCCTTTCCGATGCACTATTCGTTCCTTACTGCAACGCTCGCTCCCTCACATTGACGAATTAACACAGAAATTGTGTCGCTATGAAATACTATGGGTTTCATGACTTCTCATTCTAAATCGAGTAACGTTTTTATGGAAACGACAGGATTTAGTTTTGGAATTCGAGTATCTCCTTTCCGATGCACTATTCGTTCCTTACTGCAACGCTCGCTCCCTTACATTGACGAATTAACACAGAAATTGTGTCGCTATGAAATACTATGGGTTTCATGATTTTACATTCTAAATCGAGTTTAGTTTTTGCGGAAATGACAGGATTTAGTTTTGGAATTCGAGTATCTCCTTTCCGATGCACTGTTCGTTTCATACTGCAACGCTCGCTCCCTCACACTGAAGAATTAACACAGAAATTGCGTCGCTATGAAATACAGTGGGTTCTATGACTACTCCTTCCAAATCGAGTACCGTTTCTATGGAAACGATTAGATTTAGTTTTGGGATACGAGTGTCTCCTTTCAGATGCATCATTCGTTCTTTACTGCAACCCTCGCTCCCTCACATTGACGAATTAACACAGAAATTATGTCGCTATGAAATACTATGGGTTCTATGACATCTCTTTCTAAATCGAGTCTCGTTTCTATGTAAACGACAGGATTTAGTTTTGGAATTCGAGTATCTCCTTTCCGATGCAGTATTCGTTCCTTACTGCAACGCTCGCTCCCTCACATTGACGATTTAACACCGAAATTGTGTCGCTATGATATACTACGGGTTTCATGACTTCTCATTCTAAATCGAGTAACGTTTTTATGGAAACGACCGGATTTAGTTTTGGAATTCGAGTATCTCCTTTCCGATGCACTATTCGTTACATACTGCAACGCTCGCTCCCTCACACTGAAGAATTATCACAGAAATTGTGTCGCTATGAAATACAATGGGTTCTATGACTACTCCTTCTAAATCGAGTAACGTTTCTATGGAAACGACAGGATTTAGTTTTGGGATACGAGTATCACCTTTCAGATGCACTAATCGTTCCTTACTGCAACGCTCGCTCACTCACATTGACGATTTAACACAGAAATTGTGTCGCTATGAAATGGGTTCTATGACTTCTCTCTCTAAATCGAGTCTCGTTTCTATGTAAACGAAAGGATTTAGTTTTGGAAATCAAGTATCTCCTTTCCGATGCACTATTCGTTCCTTACTGCAACGCTCGCTCCCTGACATTGACGAATTAACACAGAAAGTGTGTCGCTACGAAATACTATGGGTTTCTTGACTTCTCATTCTAAATCGAGTAAAGTTTTTATGGATACGACCGGATTTAGTTTTGGAATTCGAGTATCTCCTTTACGATGCACTATTCGTTCCTTACTGCAACGCTCGCTACGTTACATTGACGAATTAACACAGAAATTGTGTCGCTATGAAATTCTATGGGTTTCATGACTTCTCATTCTAAATCGAGTATAGTTTTTACGAAAATGACAGGATTTAGTTTTGGAATTCGAGTATCTCCTTTCCGATGCACTATTCGTTTCATACTGCAACGCTCGCTCCCTCACACTGAAGAATTAACACAGAAATTGCGTCGCTATGAAATACAATGGGTTCTATGACTACTCCTTCCAAATCGAGTAATGTTTCTATGGAAACGACACAATTTAGTTTTGGGATACGAGTATCTCCTTTCAGATGAACCATTCGTTCTGTACTGCAACCCTCGCTCCCTCAGATTGACGAATTAACACAGAAATTGTGTCGCTATGAAATACTATGGGTTCTATGACTTTACTCTCTAAATCTAATCTAGTTTCTATGTAAACGACAGGATTTAGTTTTGGAATTCGAGTATCTCCTTTCCGATGCACTATTCGTTCCTTACTGCAACGCTCGCTCCCTCACATTGGCGAATTAACACAGAAATTGTGTCGCTATGAAATATTATGGGTTTCATGACTTCTCATTCTAAATCGAGTTAAGTTTTTATGGCAACGACAGGATTTAATTTTGGGATACGAGTATCTCCTTTCAGATGCACCATTCGTTCTTTACTGCAACCCTCGCTCCGTCACATTCACGAATTAACACAGGAATTGTGTCGCTATGAAGTACTATGGGTTCTATGACTTCTCTCTCTAAATCGAGTCTCGCTTCTATGTAAACGACAGGATTTTGTTTTGGAATTCGTGTATCTCCTTTCCGATGCACAATTCGTTCCTTACTGCAACGCTGGCTCCCTCACATTGACGAATTAACCAGAAAGTGTGTCGCTATGAAATACTATGGGTTTCATGACTTCTCATTCTAAATCGGGTAAAGTTTTTATGGAAACGACAGGATTTCGTTTTGGAATTCGAGTATCTCCTTTCCGATGCACTATTCGTTCCTTACTGCAACGCTCGCTCCCTCACATTGACGAATTAACACAGAAAGTGTGTCGCTATGAAATACTATGGGTTTCATGACTTCTCATTCTAAATCGGGTAAAGTTTTTATGGAAACGACAAGATTTAGTTTTGGAATTCGATTATCTCCTTTCCGATGCACTATTCGTTCCTTACTGCAACGCTCGCTCTCTCACATTGACGAATTAACACAGATATTGTGTCGCTATGAAATTCTATGGGTTTCATGACTTCTCATTCTAAATCGAGTAAAGTATTTATGGAAACGACAGGATTTAGTGTTGGAATTCGAGTATCTCCTGTCCGATGCACAATTCGTTCCTTACTGCAACGCTCGCTCCCTCACTTTGACGAATTAACACAGAAATTGCGTCGCTATGAAATACTATGGGTTTCATGACTTCTCATTCTAAATCGAGTAAAGTTTTTATGGAAACGACAGGATTTAGTTTTGGAATTCGAGTATCTCCTTTCAGATGCACTATTAGTTCCGTACTGCAACGCTCGCTCCCTTACATTGACGAATTAACACAGAATTTGTGTCGCTATGAAATACTATGGGTTTCATGACTTCTCATTCTAAATCGAGAAAAGTTTTTATAGAAACGACAGGATTTAGTTGTGGAATTCGAGTATCTCCTTTCCGATGCACTATTCGTTCCTTACTGCAACGCTCGCTCCCTCACATTGACGAATTAACACAGAAATTGTGTCGCTATGAAATACTATGTGTTTCATGACTTCTCATTCTAAATCGAGTAAAGTTTTTATAGAAACGACAGGATTTAGTTATGGAATTCGAGTATCTCCTTTCAGATGCACTATTCGTTCCTTACTGCAACGCTCGCTCCCTTACATTGACGAATTAACACAGAATTTGTGTCGCTATGAAATACTATGGGTTTCATGACTTCTCATTCTAAATCGAGTAAAGTTTTTATGGAAACGACAGGCTTTAGTTTTGGAATTCGAGTATCTATTATCAGATGCACCATTCGTTCCTTACTGCACCGCTCGCTCCCTCACATTGACGAATTAACACAGAAATTGTGTCGCCATGAAATACTATGGGTTTCATAACTTCTCATTCTAAATCGAGCAAAGTTTTTGTGGAAACGACAGGATTTAGTTTTGGAATTCGAGTATCTCCTTTCCGATGCACTATTCGTTCCTTACTGCAGCGCTCGCTCCCTCACATTGACGAATTAACACAGAAATTGTGTCGCTATGAAATACTATGGGTTTCATGACTTCTCATTCTAAATCGAGTAAGGTTTTTATGGAAACGACAGGATTTAGTTTTGGAATTCGAGTATCTCCTTTCAGATGCACTGTTCGTTCCTTACTGCACCGCTCGCTCCCTCACATTGACGAATTAACACAGAAATTGTGTCGCTATGAAATACTATGGGTTTCATGACTTCTCATTCTAAATCGAGTAAAGTTTTTATGGAAACGACAGGATTTAGTTTTGGAATTCGAGTATCTCCTATCAGATGCACTATTCGTTCCTTACTGCACCGCTCGCTCCCTCACATTGACGAATTAACACTGAAATTGTGTCGCCATGAAATACTATGGGTTTCATAACTTCTCATTCTGAATCGAGTAAAGTTTTTGTGCAAACGACAGGATTTAGTTGTGGAATTCGAGTATCTCCTTTCCAATGCACTATTCGTTCCTTACTGCACCGCTCGCTCCCTCACATTGACGAATTAACACAGAAATTGTGTCGCTATGGAATGCTGTGGGTTTCACGACTTCTCATTCTAAATCGAGTAAAGTTTCTGTGGAAACGACAGGATTTAGTTTTGGAATTCGATTATCTCCTTTCCGATGCACCATTCGTTCCTTACTGAAACGCTCGCTCTCTCACATTGACGAATTAACACAGATATTGTGTCGCTATGAAATTCTATGGGTTTCATGACTTCTCATTCTAAATCGAGTAAAGTTTTTATGGAAACGACAGGATTTAGTTTTGGAATTCGAGTATCTCCTTTCAGATGCACTATTCGTTCCTTACGGCAACGCTCGCTCCCTCACATTGACGAATTAACACAGAAATTGTGTCGCTATGAAATACTATGGGTTTCATGACTTCTCATTCTAAATCGAGTATAGTTTTTACGAAAATGACAGGATTTAGTTTTGGAATTCGAGTATCTCCTTTCCGATGCACTATTCGTTTCATACTGCAACGCTCGCTCCCTCACACTGAAGAATTAACACAGAAATTGCGTCGCTATGAAATACAATGGGTTCTATGACTACTCCTTCCAAATCGAGTAATGTTTCTATGGAAACGACACAATTTAGTTTTGGGATACGAGTATCTCCTTTCAGATGAACCATTCGTTCTGTACTGCAACCCTCGCTCCCTCAGATTGACGAATTAACACAGAAATTGTGTCGCTATGAAATACTATGGGTTCTATGACTTTACTCTCTAAATCTAATCTAGTTTCTATGTAAACGACAGGATTTAGTTTTGGAATTCGAGTATCTCCTTTCCGATGCACTATTCGTTCCTTACTGCAACGCTCGCTCCTTCACATTGGCGAATTAACACAGAAATTGTGTCGCTATGAAATATTATGGGTTTCATGACTTCACATTCTAAATCGAGTTAAGTTTTTATGGCAACGACAGGATTTAATTTTGGGATACGAGTATCTCCTTTCAGATGCACCATTCGTTCTTTACTGCAACCCTCGCTCCGTCACATTCACGAATTAACACAGGAATTGTGTCGCTATGAAGTACTATGGGTTCTATGACTTCTCTCTCTAAATCGAGTCTCGCTTCTATGTAAACGACAGGATTTTGTTTTGGAATTCGTGTATCTCCTTTCCGATGCACAATTCGTTCCTTACTGCAACGCTGGCTCCCTCACATTGACGAATTAACCAGAAAGTGTGTCGCTATGAAATACTATGGGTTTCATGACTTCTCATTCTAAATCGAGTAACGTTTTTATGGAAACGACAGGATTTAGTTTTGGAATTCGAGTATCTCCTTTCCGATGCACTATTCGTTCCTTACTGCAACGCTCGCTCCCTTACATTGACGAATTAACACAAAAATTGTGTCGCTATGAAATACTATGGGTTTCATGATTTTACATTCTAAATCGAGTTTAGTTTTTGCGGAAATGACAGGATTTAGTTTTGGAATTCGAGTATCTCCTCTCAGATGCACTATTCGTTCCATACTGCACCGCTCGCTCCCTCACATTGACGAATTAACACAGAAATTGTGTCGCCATGAAATACTATGGGTTTCATAACTTCTCATTCTAAATCGAGTAAAGTTTTTGTGGAAACGACAGGATTTAGTTTTGGAATTCGAGTATCTCCTTTCCGATGCACTATTCGTTCCTTACTGCAACGCTCGCTCCCTCACATTGACGAATTAACACAGAAATTGTGTCGCTATGAAATACTATGGGTTTCATGACTTCTCATTCTAAATCGAGTAAGGTTTTTATGGAAACGACAGGATTTAGTTTTGGAATTCGAGTATCTCCTTTCAGATGCACTGTTCGTTCCTTACTGCACCGCTCGCTCCCTCACATTGACGAATTAACACAGAAATTGTGTCGCTATGAAATACTATGGGTTTCATGACTTCTCATTCTAAATCGAGTAAAGTTTTTATGGAAACGACAGGATTTAGTTTTGGAATTCGAGTATCTCCTATCAGATGCACTATTCGTTCCTTACTGCACCGCTCGCTCCCTCACATTGACGAATTAACACTGAAATTGTGTCGCCATGAAATACTATGGGTTTCATAACTTCTCATTCTGAATCGAGTAAAGTTTTTGTGCAAACGACAGGATTTAGTTGTGGAATTCGAGTATCTCCTTTCCAATGCACTATTCGTTCCTTACTGCACCGCTCGCTCCCTCACATTGACGAATTAACACAGAAATTGTGTCGCTATGGAATGCTGTGGGTTTCACGACTTCTCATTCTAAATCGAGTAAAGTTTCTGTGGAAACGACAGGATTTAGTTTTGGAATTCGATTATCTCCTTTCCGATGCACCATTCGTTCCTTACTGAAACGCTCGCTCTCTCACATTGACGAATTAACACAGATATTGTGTCGCTATGAAATTCTATGGGTTTCATGACTTCTCATTCTAAATCGAGTAAAGTTTTTATGGAAACGACAGGATTTAGTTTTGGAATTCGAGTATCTCCTTTCAGATGCACTATTCGTTCCTTACGGCAACGCTCGCTCCCTCACATTGACGAATTAACACAGAAATTGTGTCGCTATGAAATACTATGGGTTTCATGACTTCTCATTCTAAATCGAGTATAGTTTTTACGAAAATGACAGGATTTAGTTTTGGAATTCGAGTATCTCCTTTCCGATGCACTATTCGTTTCATACTGCAACGCTCGCTCCCTCACACTGAAGAATTAACACAGAAATTGCGTCGCTATGAAATACAATGGGTTCTATGACTACTCCTTCCAAATCGAGTAATGTTTCTATGGAAACGACACAATTTAGTTTTGGGATACGAGTATCTCCTTTCAGATGAACCATTCGTTCTGTACTGCAACCCTCGCTCCCTCAGATTGACGAATTAACACAGAAATTGTGTCGCTATGAAATACTATGGGTTCTATGACTTTACTCTCTAAATCTAATCTAGTTTCTATGTAAACGACAGGATTTAGTTTTGGAATTCGAGTATCTCCTTTCCGATGCACTATTCGTTCCTTACTGCAACGCTCGCTCCCTCACATTGGCGAATTAACACAGAAATTGTGTCGCTATGAAATATTATGGGTTTCATGACTTCTCATTCTAAATCGAGTTAAGTTTTTATGGCAACGACAGGATTTAATTTTGGGATACGAGTATCTCCTTTCAGATGCACCATTCGTTCTTTACTGCAACCCTCGCTCCGTCACATTCACGAATTAACACAGGAATTGTGTCGCTATGAAGTACTATGGGTTCTATGACTTCTCTCTCTAAATCGAGTCTCGCTTCTATGTAAACGACAGGATTTTGTTTTGGAATTCGTGTATCTCCTTTCCGATGCACAATTCGTTCCTTACTGCAACGCTGGCTCCCTCACATTGACGAATTAACCAGAAAGTGTGTCGCTATGAAATACTATGGGTTTCATGACTTCTCATTCTAAATCGAGTAACGTTTTTATGGAAACGACAGGATTTAGTTTTGGAATTCGAGTATCTCCTTTCCGATGCACTATTCGTTCCTTACTGCAACGCTCGCTCCCTTACATTGACGAATTAACACAAAAATTGTGTCGCTATGAAATACTATGGGTTTCATGATTTTACATTCTAAATCGAGTTTAGTTTTTGCGGAAATGACAGGATTTAGTTTTGGAATTCGAGTATCTCCTTTCCGATGCACTGTTCGTTTCATACTGCAACGCTCGCTCCCTCACACTGAAGAATTAACACAGAAATTGCGTCGCTATGAAATACAGTGGGTTCTATGACTACTCCTTCCAAATCGAGTACCGTTTCTATGGAAACGATTAGATTTAGTTTTGGGATACGAGTGTCTCCTTTCAGATGCATCATTCGTTCTTTACTGCAACCCTCGCTCCCTCACATTGACGAATTAACACAGAAATTATGTCGCTATGAAATACTATGGGTTCTATGACATCTCTTTCTAAATCGAGTCTCGTTTCTATGTAAACGACAGGATTTAGTTTTGGAATTCGAGTATCTCCTTTCCGATGCAGTATTCGTTCCTTACTGCAACGCTCGCTCCCTCACATTGACGATTTAACACCGAAATTGTGTCGCTATGATATACTACGGGTTTCATGACTTCTCATTCTAAATCGAGTAACGTTTTTATGGAAACGACCGGATTTAGTTTTGGAATTCGAGTATCTCCTTTCCGATGCACTATTCGTTACATACTGCAACGCTCGCTCCCTCACACTGAAGAATTATCACAGAAATTGTGTCGCTATGAAATACAATGGGTTCTATGACTACTCCTTCTAAATCGAGTAACGTTTCTATGGAAACGACAGGATTTAGTTTTGGGATACGAGTATCACCTTTCAGATGCACTATTCGTTCCTTACTGCAACGCTCGCTCACTCACATTGACGATTTAACACAGAAATTGTGTCGCTATGAAATGGGTTCTATGACTTCTCTCTCTAAATCGAGTCTCGTTTCTATGTAAACGACAGGATTTAGTTTTGGAAATCAAGTATCTCCTTTCCGATGCACTATTCGTTCCTTACTGCAACGCTCGCTCCCTGACATTGACGAATTAACACAGAAAGTGTGTCGCTACGAAATACTATGGGTTTCTTGACTTCTCATTCTAAATCGAGTAAAGTTTTTATGGATACGACCGGATTTAGTTTTGGAATTCGAGTATCTCCTTTACGATGCACTATTCGTTCCTTACTGCAACGCTCGCTAAGTTACATTGACGAATTAACACAGAAATTGTGTCGCTATGAAATTCTATGGGTTTCATGACTTCTCATTCTAAATCGAGTATAGTTTTTACGAAAATGACAGGATTTAGTTTTGGAATTCGAGTATCTCCTTTCCGATGCACTATTCGTTTCATACTGCAACGCTCGCTCCCTCACACTGAAGAATTAACACAGAAATTGCGTCGCTATGAAATACAATGGGTTCTATGACTACTCCTTCCAAATCGAGTAATGTTTCTATGGAAACGACACAATTTAGTTTTGGGATACGAGTATCTCCTTTCAGATGAACCATTCGTTCTGTACTGCAACCCTCGCTCCCTCAGATTGACGAATTAACACAGAAATTGTGTCGCTATGAAATACTATGGGTTCTATGACTTTACTCTCTAAATCTAATCTAGTTTCTATGTAAACGACAGGATTTAGTTTTGGAATTCGAGTATCTCCTTTCCGATGCACTATTCGTTCCTTACTGCAACGCTCGCTCCCTCACATTGGCGAATTAACACAGAAATTGTGTCGCTATGAAATATTATGGGTTTCATGACTTCTCATTCTAAATCGAGTTAAGTTTTTATGGCAACGACAGGATTTAATTTTGGGATACGAGTATCTCCTTTCAGATGCACCATTCGTTCTTTACTGCAACCCTCGCTCCGTCACATTCACGAATTAACACAGGAATTGTGTCGCTATGAAGTACTATGGGTTCTATGACTTCTCTCTCTAAATCGAGTCTCGCTTCTATGTAAACGACAGGATTTTGTTTTGGAATTCGTGTATCTCCTTTCCGATGCACAATTCGTTCCTTACTGCAACGCTGGCTCCCTCACATTGACGAATTAACCAGAAAGTGTGTCGCTATGAAATACTATGGGTTTCATGACTTCTCATTCTAAATCGGGTAAAGTTTTTATGGATACGACAGGATTTCGTTTTGGAATTCGAGTATCTCCTTTCCGATGCACTATTCGTTCCTTACTGCAACGCTCGCTCCCTCACATTGACGAATTAACACAGAAAGTGTGTCGCTATGAAATACTATGGGTTTCATGACTTCTCATTCTAAATCGGGTAAAGTTTTTATGGAAACGACAAGATTTAGTTTTGGAATTCGATTATCTCCTTTCCGATGCACTATTCGTTCCTTACTGCAACGCTCGCTCTCTCACATTGACGAATTAACACAGATATTGTGTCGCTATGAAATTCTATGGGTTTCATGACTTCTCATTCTAAATCGAGTAAAGTTTTTATGGAAACGACAGGATTTAGTTTTGGAATTCGAGTATCTCCTTTCAGATGCACTATTCGTTCCTTACGGCAACGCTCGCTAACTCACATTGACGAATTAACACAGAAATTGTGTCGCTATGAAATACTATGGGTTTCATGACTTCTCATTCTAAATCGAGTAAAGTATTTATGGAAACGACAGGATTTAGTGTTGGAATTCGAGTATCTCCTGTCCGATGCACAATTCGTTCCTTACTGCAACGCTCGCTCCCTCACTTTGACGAATTAACACAGAAATTGCGTCGCTATGAAATACAATGGGTTTCATGACTTCTCATTCTAAATCGAGTAAAGTTTTTATGGAAACGACAGGATTTAGTTTTGGAATTCGAGTATCTCCTTTCAGATGCACTATTAGTTCCTTACTGCAACGCTCGCTCCCTTACATTGACGAATTAACACAGAATTTGTGTCGCTATGAAATACTATGGGTTTCATGACTTCTCATTCTAAATCGAGAAAAGTTTTTATAGAAACGACAGGATTTAGTTGTGGAATTCCAGTATCTCCTTTCCGATGCACTATTCGTTCCTTACTGCAACGCTCGCTCCCTCACATTGACGAATTAACACAGAAATTGTGTCGCTATGAAATACTATGGGTTTCATGACTTCTCATTCTAAATCGAGTAAAGTTTTTATAGAAACGACAGGATTTAGTTATGGAATTCGAGTATCTCCTTTCAGATGCACTATTCGTTCCTTACTGCAACGCTCGCTCCCTTACATTGACGAATTAACACAGAATTTGTGTCGCTATGAAATACTATGGGTTTCATGACTTCTCATTCTAAATCGAGTAAAGTTTTTATGGAAACGACAGGCTTTAGTTTTGGAATTCGAGTATCTATTATCAGATGCACCATTCGTTCCTTACTGCACCGCTCGCTCCCTCACATTGACGAATTAACACAGAAATTGTGTCGCCATGAAATACTATGGGTTTCATAACTTCTCATTCTAAATCGAGTAAAGTTTTTGTGGAAACGACAGGATTTAGTTTTGGAATTCGAGTATCTCCTTTCCGATGCACTATTCGTTCCTTACTGCAACGCTCGCTCCCTCACATTGACGAATTAACACAGAAATTGTGTCGCTATGAAATACTATGGGTTTCATGACTTCTCATTCTAAATCGAGTAAGGTTTTTATGGAAACGACAGGATTTAGTTTTGGAATTCGAGTATCTCCTTTCAGATGCACTGTTCGTTCCTTACTGCACGGCTCGCTCCCTCACATTGACGAATTAACACAGAAATTGTGTCGCTATGAAATACTATGGGTTTCATGACTTCTCATTCTAAATCGAGTAAAGTTTTTGTGGAAACGACAGGATTTAGTTTTGGAATTCGAGTATCTCCTATCAGATGCACTATTCGTTCCTTACTGCACCGCTCGCTCCCTCACATTGACGAATTAACACTGAAATTGTGTCGCCATGAAATACTATGGGTTTCATAACTTCTCATTCTGAATCGAGTAAAGTTTTTGTGCAAACGACAGGATTTAGTTGTGGAATTCGAGTATCTCCTTTCCAATGCACTATTCGTTCCTTACTGCACCGCTCGCTCCCTCACATTGACGAATTAACACAGAAATTGTGTCGCTATGGAATGCTGTGGGTTTCACGACTTCTCATTCTAAATCGAGTAAAGTTTCTGTGGAAACGACAGGATTTAGTTTTGGATTTCGAGTATCTCCTTTCCGATGCACTATTCGTTCCTTACTGCAACGCTCGCTCTCTCACATTGACGAATTAAAACAGAAATTGTGTCGCTATGAAATACTATCGGTTCTATGACTTCTCTCTCTAAATCGAGTCTCGTTTCTATGTAAACGACAGGATTTAGTTTTGGAATTCGAGTATCTCCTTTCCGATGCACTAATCGTTCCTTACTGCAACGCTCGCTCCCTCACATTGACGAATTAACACAGAAAGTGTGTCGCTATGAAATACTATGGGTTTCATGACTTCTCATTCTAAATCGGGTAAAGTTTTTATGGAAACGACAGGATTTAGTTTTGGAATTCGATTATCTCCTTTCCGATGCACCATTCGTTCCTTACTGAAACGCTCGCTCTCTCACATTGACGAATTAACACAGATATTGTGTCGCTATGAAATTCTATGGGTTTCATGACTTCTCATTCTAAATCGAGTAAAGTTTTTATGGAAACGACAGGATTTAGTTTTGGAATTCGAGTATCTCCTTTCAGATGCACTATTCGTTCCTTACGGCAACGCTCGCTCCCTCACATTGACGAATTAACACAGAAATTGTGTCGCTATGAAATACTATGGGTTTCATGACTTCTCATTCTAAATCGAGTAAAGTATTTATGGAAACGACAGGATTTAGTGTTGGAATTCGAGTAACTCCTGTCCGATGCACAATTCGTTCCTTCCTGCAACGCTCGCTCCCTCACTTTGACGAATTAACACAGAAATTGCGTCGCTATGAAATACTATGGGTTTCATGACTTCTAATTCTAAATCGAGTAAAGTTTTTATGGAAACGACAGGATTTAATTTTGGAATTCGAGTATCTCCTTTCAGATGCACTATTAGTTCCTTACTGCAACGCTCGCTCCCTTACATTCACGAATTAACACAGAATTTGAGTCGCTATGAAATACTATGGGTTTCATGACTTCTCATTCTAAATCGAGGAAAGTTTTTATAGAAACGACAGGATTTAGTTGTGGAATTCGAGTATCTCCTTTCCGATGCACTATTCGTTCCTTACTGCAACGCTCGCTCCCTCACATTGACGAATTAACACAGAAATTGTGTCGCTATGAAATACTATGGGTTTCATGACTTCTCATTCTAAATCGAGTAAAGTTTTTATATAAACGACAGGATTTAGTTGTGGAATTCGAGTATCTCCTTTCAGATGCACTATTCGTTCCTTACTGCAACGCTCGCTCCCTTACATTGACGAATTAACACAGAATTTGTGTCGCTATGAAATACTATGGGTTTCATGACTTCTCATTCTAAATCGAGTAAAGTTTTTTTGGAAACGACAGGCTTTAGTTTTGGAATTCGAGTATCTCCTATCAGATGCACTATTCGTTCCTTACTGCACCGCTCGCTCCCTCACATTGACGAATTAACACAGAAATTGTGTCGCCATGAAATACTATGGGTTTCATAACTTCTCATTCTAAATCGAGTAAAGTTTTTGTGGAAACGACAGGATTTAGTTTTGGAATTCGAGTATCTCCTTTCCGATGCACTATTCGTTCCTTACTGCAACGCTCGCTCCCTCACATTGACGAATTAACACAGAAATTGTGTCGCTATGAAATACTATGGGTTTCATGACTTCTCATTCTAAATCGAGTAAAGTATTTATGGAAACGACAGGATTTAGTTTTGGAATTCGATTATCTCCTTTCCGATGCACTATTCGTTCCTTACTGCAACGCTCGCTCTCTCACATTGACGAATTAACACAGATATTGTGTCGCTATGAAATTCTATGGGTTTCATGACTTCTCATTCTAAATCGAGTAAAGTTTTTATGGAAACGACAGGATTTAGTTTTGGAATTCGAGTATCTCCTTTCAGATGCACTATTCGTTCCTTACGGCAACGCTCGCTAACTCACATTGACGAATTAACACAGAAATTGTGTCGCTATGAAATACTATGGGTTTCATGACTTCTCATTCTAAATCGAGTAAAGTATTTATGGAAACGACAGGATTTAGTGTTGGAATTCGAGTATCTCCTGTCCGATGCACAATTCGTTCCTTACTGCAACGCTCGCTCCCTCACTTTGACGAATTAACACAGAAATTGCGTCGCTATGAAATACAATGGGTTTCATGACTTCTCATTCTAAATCGAGTAAAGTTTTTATGGAAACGACAGGATTTAGTTTTGGAATTCGAGTATCTCCTTTCAGATGCACTATTAGTTCCTTACTGCAACGCTCGCTCCCTTACATTGACGAATTAACACAGAATTTGTGTCGCTATGAAATACTATGGGTTTCATGACTTCTCATTCTAAATCGAGAAAAGTTTTTATAGAAACGACAGGATTTAGTTGTGGAATTCGAGTATCTCCTTTCCGATGCACTATTCGTTCCTTACTGCAACGCTCGCTCCCTCACATTGACGAATTAACACAGAAATTGTGTCGCTATGAAATACTATGGGTTTCATGACTTCTCATTCTAAATCGAGTAAAGTTTTTATAGAAACGACAGGATTTAGTTATGGAATTCGAGTATCTCCTTTCAGATGCACTATTCGTTCCTTACTGCAACGCTCGCTCCCTTACATTGACGAATTAACACAGAATTTGTGTCGCTATGAAATACTATGGGTTTCATGACTTCTCATTCTAAATCGAGTAAAGTTTTTATGGAAACGACAGGCTTTAGTTTTGGAATTCGAGTATCTATTATCAGATGCACCATTCGTTCCTTACTGCACCGCTCGCTCCCTCACATTGACGAATTAACACAGAAATTGTGTCGCCATGAAATACTATGGGTTTCATAACTTCTCATTCTAAATCGAGTAAAGTTTTTGTGGAAACGACGGGATTTAGTTTTGGAATTCGAGTATCTCCTTTCCGATGCACTATTCGTTCCTTACTGCAACGCTCGCTCCCTCACATTGACGAATTAACACAGAAATTGTGTCGCTATGAAATACTATGGGTTTCATGACTTCTCATTCTAAATCGAGTAAGGTTTTTATGGAAACGACAGGATTTAGTTTTGGAATTCGAGTATCTCCTTTCAGATGCACTGTTCGTTCCTTACTGCACGGCTCGCTCCCTCACATTGACGAATTAACACAGAAATTGTGTCGCTATGAAATACTATGGGTTTCATGACTTCTCATTCTAAATCGAGTAAAGTTTTTGTGGAAACGACAGGATTTAGTTTTGGAATTCGAGTATCTCCTATCAGATGCACTATTCGTTCCTTACTGCACCGCTCGCTCCCTCACATTGACGAATTAACACTGAAATTGTGTCGCCATGAAATACTATGGGTTTCATAACTTCTCATTCTGAATCGAGTAAAGTTTTTGTGCAAACGACAGGATTTAGTTGTGGAATTCGAGTATCTCCTTTCCAATGCACTATTCGTTCCTTACTGCACCGCTCGCTCCCTCACATTGACGAATTAACACAGAAATTGTGTCGCTATGGAATGCTGTGGGTTTCACGACTTCTCATTCTAAATCGAGTAAAGTTTCTGTGGAAACGACAGGATTTAGTTTTGGAATTCGAGTATCTCCTTTCCGATGCACTATTCGTTCCTTACTGCAACGCTCGCTCTCTCACATTGACGAATTAAAACAGAAATTGTGTCGCTATGAAATACTATCGGTTCTATGACTTCTCTCTCTAAATCGAGTCTCGTTTCTATGTAAACGACAGGATTTAGTTTTGGAATTCGAGTATCTCCTTTCCGATGCACTAATCGTTCCTTACTGCAACGCTCGCTCCCTCACATTGACGAATTAACACAGAAAGTGTGTCGCTATGAAATACTATGGGTTTCATGACTTCTCATTCTAAATCGGGTAAAGTTTTTATGGAAACGACAGGATTTAGTTTTGGAATTCGATTATCTCCTTTCCGATGCACCATTCGTTCCTTACTGAAACGCTCGCTCTCTCACATTGACGAATTAACACAGATATTGTGTCGCTATGAAATTCTATGGGTTTCATGACTTCTCATTCTAAATCGAGTAAAGTTTTTATGGAAACGACAGGATTTAGTTTTGGAATTCGAGTATCTCCTTTCAGATGCACTATTCGTTCCTTACGGCAACGCTCGCTCCCTCACATTGACGAATTAACACAGAAATTGTGTCGCTATGAAATACTATGGGTTTCATGACTTCTCATTCTAAATCGAGTAAAGTATTTATGGAAACGACAGGATTTAGTGTTGGAATTCGAGTAACTCCTGTCCGATGCACAATTCGTTCCTTCCTGCAACGCTCGCTCCCTCACTTTGACGAATTAACACAGAAATTGCGTCGCTATGAAATACTATGGGTTTCATGACTTCTAATTCTAAATCGAGTAAAGTTTTTATGGAAACGACAGGATTTAATTTTGGAATTCGAGTATCTCCTTTCAGATGCACTATTAGTTCCTTACTGCAACGCTCGCTCCCTTACATTCACGAATTAACACAGAATTTGAGTCGCTATGAAATACTATGGGTTTCATGACTTCTCATTCTAAATCGAGGAAAGTTTTTATAGAAACGACAGGATTTAGTTGTGGAATTCGAGTATCTCCTTTCCGATGCACTATTCGTTCCTTACTGCAACGCTCGCTCCCTCACATTGACGAATTAACACAGAAATTGTGTCGCTATGAAATACTATGGGTTTCATGACTTCTCATTCTAAATCGAGTAAAGTTTTTATATAAACGACAGGATTTAGTTGTGGAATTCGAGTATCTCCTTTCAGATGCACTATTCGTTCCTTACTGCAACGCTCGCTCCCTTACATTGACGAATTAACACAGAATTTGTGTCGCTATGAAATACTATGGGTTTCATGACTTCTCATTCTAAATCGAGTAAAGTTTTTTTGGAAACGACAGGCTTTAGTTTTGGAATTCGAGTATCTCCTATCAGATGCACTATTCGTTCCTTACTGCACCGCTCGCTCCCTCACATTGACGAATTAACACAGAAATTGTGTCGCCATGAAATACTATGGGTTTCATAACTTCTCATTCTAAATCGAGTAAAGTTTTTGTGGAAACGACAGGATTTAGTTTTGGAATTCGAGTATCTCCTTTCCGATGCACTATTCGTTCCTTACTGTAACGCTCGCTCCCTCACATTGACGAATTAACACAGAAATTGTGTCGCTATGAAATACTATGGGTTTCATGACTTCTCATTCTAAATCAAGTAAAGTTTTTATGGAAACGACAGGATTTAGTTTTGGAATTCGAGTATCTCCTTTCAGATGCACTATTCGTTCCTTACTGCACCGCTCGCTCCCTCACATTGACGAATTAACACAGAAATTGTGTCGCTATGAAATACTATGGGTTTCATGACTTCTCATTCTAAATCGAGTAAAGTTTTTATGGAAACGACAGGATTTAATTTTGGAATTCGAGTATCTCCTATCAGATGCACTATTCGTTCCTTACTGCACCGCTCGCTCCCTCACATTGACGAATTAACACAGAAATTGTGTCGCCATGAAATACTATGGGTTTCATAACTTCTCATTCTAAATCGAGTAAAGTTTTTGTGCAAACGACAGGATTTAGTTGTGGAATTCGAGTATCTCCTTTCCAATGCACTATTCGTTCCTTACTGCACCGCTCGCTCCCTCACATTGACGAATTAACACAGAAATTGTGTCGCTATGGAATACTGTGGGTTTCACGACTTCTCATTCTAAATCGAGTAAAGTTTCTGTGGAAACGACAGGATTTAGTTTTGGAATTCGAGTATCTCCTTTCCGATGCACTATTCGTTCCTTACTGCAACGCTCGCTCTCTCACATTGACGAATTAAAACAGAAATTGTGTCGCTATGAAATACTATCGGTTCTATGACTTCTCTCTCTAAATCGAGTCTCGTTTCTATGTAAACGACAGGATTTAGTTTTGGAATTCGAGTATCTCCTTTCCGATGCACTATTCGTTCCTTACTGTAACGCTCGCTCCCTCACATTGACGAATTAACACAGAAATTGTGTCGCTATGAAATACTATGGGTTTCATGACTTCTCATTCTAAATCGGGTAAAGTTTTTATGGAAACGACAGGATTTAGTTTTGGAATTCGATTATCTCCTTTCCGATGCACCATTCATTCCTTACTGAAACGCTCGCTCTCTCACATTGACGAATTAACACAGATATTGTGTCGCTATGAAATTCTATGGGTTTCATGACTTCTCATTCTAAATCGAGTAAATTTTTATGGAAACGACAGGATTTAGTTTTGGAATTCGAGTATCTCCTTTCAGATGCACTATTCGTTCCTTACGGCAACGCTCGCTCCCTCACATTGACGAATTAACACAGAAATTGTGTCGCTATGAAATACTATGGGTTTCATGACTTCTCATTCTAAATCGAGTAAAGTATTTTTGGAAACGACAGGATTTAGTGTTGGAATTCGAGTAACTCCTGTCCGATGCACAATTCGTTCCTTCCTGCAACGCTCGCTCCCTCACTTTGACGAATTAACACAGAAATTGCGTCGCTATGAAATACTATGGGTTTCATGACTTCTCATTCTAAATCGAGTAAAGTTTTTATGGAAACGACAGGATTTAGTTTTGGAATTCGAGTATCTCCTTTCAGATGCACTATTAGTTCCTTACTGCAACGCTCGCTCCCTTACATTGACGAATTAACACAGAATTTGAGTCGCTATGAAATACTATGGGTTTCATGACTTCTCATTCTAAATCGAGGAAAGTTTTTATAGAAACGACAGGATTTAGTTGTGGAATTCGAGTATCTCCTTTCCGATGCACTATTCGTTCCTTACTGCAACGCTCGCTCCCTCACATTGACGAATTAACACAGAAATTGTGTCGCTATGAAATACTATGGGTTTCATGACTTCTCATTCTAAATCGAGTAAAGTTTTTATAGAAACGACAGGATTTAGTTGTGGATTTCGAGTATCTCCTTTCAGATGCACTATTCGTTCCTTACTGCAACGCTCGCTCCCTTACATTGACGAATTAACACAGAATTTGTGTCGCTATGAAATACTATGGGTTTCATGACTTCTCATTCTAAATCGAGTAAAGTTTTTATGGAAACGACAGGATTTAATTTTGGAATTCGAGTATCTCCTATCAGATGCACTATTCGTTCCTTACTGCACCGCTCGCTCCCTCACATTGACGAATTAACACAGAAATTGTGTCGCCATGAAATACTATGGGTTTCATAACTTCTCATTCTAAATCGAGTAAAGTTTTTGTGCAAACGACAGGATTTAGTTGTGGAATTCGAGTATCTCCTTTCCAATGCACTATTCGTTCCTTACTGCACCGCTCGCTCCCTCACATTGACGAATTAACACAGAAATTGTGTCGCTATGGAATACTGTGGGTTTCACGACTTCTCATTCTAAATCGAGTAAAGTTTCTGTGGAAACGACAGGATTTAGTTTTGGAATTCGAGTATCTCCTTTCCGATGCACTATTCGTTCCTTACTGCAACGCTCGCTCTCTCACATTGACGAATTAAAACAGAAATTGTGTCGCTATGAAATACTATCGGTTCTATGACTTCTCTCTCTAAATCGAGTCTCGTTTCTATGTAAACGACAGGATTTAGTTTTGGAATTCGAGTATCTCCTTTCCGATGCACTAATCGTTCCTTACTGCAACGCTCGCTCCCTCACATTGACGAATTAACACAGAAAGTGTGTCGCTATGAAATACTATGGGTTTCATGACTTCTCATTCTAAATCGGGTAAAGTTTTTATGGAAACGACAGGATTTAGTTTTGGAATTCGATTATCTCCTTTCCGATGCACCATTCATTCCTTACTGAAACGCTCGCTCTCTCACATTGACGAATTAACACAGATATTGTGTCGCTATGAAATTCTATGGGTTTCATGACTTCTCATTCTAAATCGAGTAAATTTTTATGGAAACGACAGGATTTAGTTTTGGAATTCGAGTATCTCCTTTCAGATGCACTATTCGTTCCTTACGGCAACGCTCGCTCCCTCACATTGACGAATTAACACAGAAATTGTGTCGCTATGAAATACTATGGGTTTCATGACTTCTCATTCTAAATCGAGTAAAGTATTTATGGAAACGACAGGATTTAGTGTTGGAATTCGAGTAACTCCTGTCCGATGCACAATTCGTTCCTTCCTGCAACGCTCGCTCCCTCACTTTGACGAATTAACACAGAAATTGCGTCGCTATGAAATACTATGGGTTTCATGACTTCTCATTCTAAATCGAGTAAAGTTTTTATGGAAACGACAGGATTTAGTTTTGGAATTCGAGTATCTCCTTTCAGATGCACTATTAGTTCCTTACTGCAACGCTCGCTCCCTTACATTGACGAATTAACACAGAATTTGAGTCGCTATGAAATACTATGGGTTTCATGACTTCTCATTCTAAATCGAGGAAAGTTTTTATAGAAACGACAGGATTTAGTTGTGGAATTCGAGTATCTCCTTTCCGATGCACTATTCGTTCCTTACTGCAACGCTCGCTCCCTCACATTGACGAATTAACACAGAAATTGTGTCGCTATGAAATACTATGGGTTTCATGACTTCTCATTCTAAATCGAGTAAAGTTTTTATAGAAACGACAGGATTTAGTTGTGGATTTCGAGTATCTCCTTTCAGATGCACTATTCGTTCCTTACTGCAACGCTCGCTCCCTTACATTGACGAATTAACACAGAATTTGTGTCGCTATGAAATACTATGGGTTTCATGACTTCTCATTCTAAATCGAGTAAAGTTTTTATGGAAACGACAGGCTTTAGTTTTGGAATTCGAGTATCTTCTATCAGATGCACTATTCGTTCCTTACTGCACCGCTCGCTCCCTCACATTGACGAATTAACACAGAAATTGTGTCGCCATGAAATACTGTGGGTTTCATAACTTGTCATTCTAAATCGAGTAAAGTTTTTGTGGAAACGACAGGATTTAGTTTTGGAATTCGAGTATCTCCTTTCCGATGCACTATTCGTTCCTTACTGCAACGCTCGCTCCCTCACATTGACGAATTAACACAGAAATTGTGTCGCTATGAAATACTATGGGTTTCATGACTTCTCATTCTAAATCCAGTAAAGTTTTTATGGAAACGACAGGATTTAGTTTTGGAATTCGAGTATCTCCTTTCAGATGCACTATTCGTTCCTTACTGCACCGCTCGCTCCCTCACATTGACGAATTAACACAGAAATTGTGTCGCTATGAAATACTATGGGTTTCATGACTTCTCATTCTAAATCGAGTAAAGTTTTTATGGAAACGACAGGATTTAGTTTTGGAATTCGAGTATCTCCTATCAGATGCACTATTCGTTCCTTACAGCACCGCTCGCTCCCTCACATTGACGAATTAACACAGAAATTGTGTCGCCATGAAATACTATGGGTTTCATAACTTCTCATACTAAATCGAGCAAAGTTTTTGTGGAAACGACAGGATTTAGTTTTGGAATTCGAGTATCTCCTTTCCGATGCACTATTCGTTCCTTACTGCAACGCTCGCTCCCTCACATTGACGAATTAACACAGAAATTGTGTCGCTATGAAATACTATGGGTTTCATGACTTCTCATTCTAAATCGAGTAAAGTATTTATGGAAACGACAGGATTTAGTGTTGGAATTCGAGTATCTCCTGTCCGATGCACAATTCGTTCCTTACTGCAACGCTCGCTCCCTCACTTTGACGAATTAACACAGAAATTGCGTCGCTATGAAATACTATGGGTTTCATGACTGCTCATTCTAAATCGAGTAAAGTTTTTATGGAAACGACAGGATTTAGTTTTGGAATTCGAGTATCTCCTTTCCGATGCACTATTCGTTCCTTACTGCAACGCACGCTCCCTCACATTGACGAATTAACACAGAAATTGTGTCGCTATGAAATACTATGGGTTTCATGACTTCTCATTCTAAATCGAGTAAAGTTTTTATCGAAACGACAGGATTTAGTTTTGGAATTCGAGTATCTCCTTTCAGATGCACTATTCGTTCCTTACTGCACCGCTCGCTCCCTCACATTGACGAATTAACACAGAAATTGTGTCGCTATGAAATACTATGTGTTTCATGACTTCTCATTCTAAATCGAGTAAAGTTTTTATGGAAACGACGGGATTTAGTTTTGGAATTCGAGTATCTCCTATCAGATGCACTATTCATTCCTTACTGCACCGCTCGCTCCCTCACATTGACGAATTAACACAGAAATTGTGTCGCCATGAAATACTATGGGTTTCATAACTTCTCATTCTAAATCGAGTAAAGTTTTTGTGCAAACGACAGGATTTAGTTGTGGAATTCGAGTATCTCCTTTCCAATGCACTATTCGTTCCTTACTGCACCGCTCGCTCCCTCACATTGACGAATTAACACAGAAATTGTGTCGCTATGGAATACTGTGGGTTTCACGACTTCTCATTCTAAATCGAGTAAAGTTTCTGTGGAAACGACAGGATTTAGTTTTGGAATTCGAGTATCTCCTTTCCGATGCACTATTCGTTCCTTACTGCAACGCTCGCTCTCTCACATTGACGAATTAAAACAGAAATTGTGTCGCTATGAAATACTATCGGTTCTATGACTTCTCTCTCTAAATCGAGTCTCGTTTCTATGTAAACGACAGGATTTAGTTTTGGAATTCGAGTATCTCCTTTCCGATGCACTAATCGTTCCTTACTGCAACGCTCGCTCCCTCACATTGACGAATTAACACAGAAAGTGTGTCGCTATGAAATACTATGGGTTTCATGACTTCTCATTCTAAATCGGGTAAAGTTTTTATGGAAACGACAGGATTTAGTTTTGGAATTCGATTATCTCCTTTCCGATGCACCATTCGTTCCTTACTGAAACGCTCGCTCTCTCACATTGACGAATTAACACAGATATTGTGTCGCTATGAAATTCTATGGGTTTCATGACTTCTCATTCTAAATCGAGTAAAGTTTTTATGGAAACGACAGGCTTTAGTTTTAGAATTCGAGTATCTCCTATCAGATGCACTATTCGTTCCTTACTGCACCGCTCGCTCCCTCACATTGACGAATTGACACAGAAATTGTGTCGCCATGAAATACTATGGGTTTCATAACTTGTCATTCTAAATCGAGTAAAGTTTTTGTGGAAACGACAGGATTTAGTTTTGGAATTCGAGTATCTCCTTTCCGATGCACTATTCGTTCCTTACTGCAACGCTCGCTCCCTCACATTGACAAATTAACACAGAAATTGTGTCGCTATGAAATACTATGGGTTTCATGACTTCTCATTCTAAATCCAGTAAAGTTTTTATGGAAACGACAGGATTTAGTTTTGGAATTCGAGTATCTCCTTTCAGATGCACTATTCGTTCCTTACTGCACCGCTCGCTCTCTCACATTGACGATTTAACACAGAAATTGTGTCGCTATGAAATACTATGGGTTTTATGACTTCTCATTCTAAATCGAGTAAACTTTTTATGGAAACGACAGGATTTAGTTTTGGAATTCGAGTATCTCCTATCAGATGCACTATTCGTTCCTTACTGCACCGCTCGCTCCCTCACATTGACGAATTAACACAGAAATTGTGTCGCCATGAAATACTATGGGTTTCATAACTTCTCATACTAAATCGAGTAAAGTTTTTGTGGAAACGACAGGATTTAGTTTTGGAATTCGAGTATCTCCTTTCCGATGCACTATTCGTTCCTTACTGCAACGCTCGCTCCCTCACTTTGACGAATTAACACAGAAATTGTGTCGCTATGAAATATTATGGGTTTCATGACTTCTCATTCTAAATCCAGTAAAGTTTTTATGGAAACGACAGGATTTAGTTTTGGAATTCGAGTATCTCCTTTCAGATGCACTATTCGTTCCTTACTGCACCGCTCGCTCCCTCACATTGACGAATTAAAACAGAAATTGTGTCGCTATGAAATACTATGGGTTCTATGACTTCTCTCTCTAAATCGAGTCTCGTTTCTATGTAAACGACAGGATTTAGTTTTGGAATTCGAGTATCTCCTTTCCGATGCACTAATCGTTCCTTACTGCAACGCTCGCTCCCTCACATTGACGAATTAACACAGAAATTGTGTCGCTATGAAATACTATGGGTTTCATGAGTTCTCATTCTAAATCGAGTAAAGTTTTTATGGAAACGACAGGATTTAGTTTTGGAATTCGAGTATCTCCTTTCAGATGCACTATTCGTTCCTTACTGCACCTCTCGCTCCCTCACATTGACGAATTAACACAGAAATTGTGTCGCTATGAAATACTATGGGTTTCACGACTTCTCATTCTAAATCGAGTAAAGTTTTTATGGAAACGACAGGATTTAGTTTTGGAATTCGAGTTTCTCCTATCAGATGCACTATTCGTTCCTTACTGCACCGCTCGCTCCCTCACATTGACGAATTAACACAGAAATTGTGTCGCCATGAAATACTATGGGTTTCATGACTTCTCATTGTAAATCGAGTAAAGTTTTTGTGGTAACGACAGGATTTAGTTGTGGAATTCGAGTATCTCCTTTCCAATGCACTATTCGTTCCTTACTGCACCGCTCGCTCCCTCACATTGACGAATTAACACAGAAAATGTGTCGCTATGGAATACTGTGGGTTTCACGACTTCTCATTCTAAATCGAGTAAAGTTTCTGTGGAAACGACAGGATTTAGTTTTGGAATTCGAGTATCTCCTTTCCGATGCACTATTCGTTCCTTACTGCAACGCTCGCTCCCTCACATTGACGAATTAAAACAGAAATTGTGTCGCTATGAAATACTATCGGTTCTATGACTTCTCTCTCTAAATCGAGTCTCGTTTCTATGTAAACGACAGGATTTAGTTTTGGAATTCGAGTATCTCCTTTCCGATGCACTAATCGTTCCTTACTGCAACGCTCGCTCCCTCACATTGACGAATTAACACAGAAAGTGTGTCGCTATGAAATACTATGGGTTTCATGACTTCTCATTCTAAATCGGGTAAAGTTTTTATGGAAACGACAGGATTTAGTTTTGGAATTCGATTATCTCCTTTCCGATGCACCATTCGTTCCTTACTGAAACGCTCGCTCTCTAACATTGACGAATTAACGCAGATATTGTGTCGCTATGAAATTCTATGGGTTTCATGACTTCTCATTCTAAATCGAGTAAAGTTCTTATGGAAACGACAGGATTTAGTTTTGGAATTCGAGTATCTCCTTTCAGATGCACTATTCGTTCCTTACGGCAACGCTCGCTCCCTCACATTGACGAATTAACACAGAAATTGTGTCGCTATGAAGTACTATGGGTTTCATGACTTCTCATTCTAAATCGAGTAAAGTATTTATGGAAACGACAGGGTTTAGTGTTGGAATTCGAGTATCTCCTGTCCGATGCACAATTCGTTCCTTACTGCAACGCTCGCTCCCTCACATTGACGAATTAACACAGAAATTGTGTCGCTATGAAATACTATGGGTTTCATGACTTCTCATTCTAAATCGAGTAAAGTTTTTATGGAAACGACAGGATTAATTTTTGGAATTCGAGTTTGTCCTATCAGATGCACTATTCGTTCCTTACTGCACCGCTCGCTCCCTCACATTGACGAATTAACACAGAATTTGTGTCGCTATGAAATACTATGGGTTTCATGACTTCTCATTCTAAATCGAGTAAAGTTTTTATGGAAACGACAGGCTTTAGTTCTGGAAATCGAGTATCTCCTATCAGATGCACTATTCCTTCCTTACTGCACCGCTCGCTCCCTCACATTGACGAATTAACACAGAAATTGTGTCGCCATGAAATACTATGGGTTTCATAACTTCTCATTCTAAATCGAGTAAAGTTTTTGTGGAAACGACAGGATTTAGTTTTGGAATTCGAGTATCTCCTTTCCGATGCACTATTCGTTCCTTACTGCAACGCTCGCTCCCTCACATTGACGAATTAACACTGAAATTGTGTCGCTATGAGATACTATGGGTTTCATGACTTCTCATTCTAAATCCAGTAAAGTTTTTATGGAAACGACAGGATTTAGTTTTGGAATTCGAGTATCTCCTTTCAGATGCACTATTCGTTCCTTACTGCACCGCTCGCTCCCTCACATTGACGAATTAACACAGAAATTGTGTCGCTATGAAATACTATGGGTTTTATGACTTCTCATTCTAAATCGAGTAAACTTTTTATGGAAACGACAGGATTTAGTTTTGGAATTCGAGTATCTCCTATCAGATGCACTATTCGTTCCTTACTGCAACGCTCGCTCCCTCACATTGACGAATTAACACAGAAAGTGTGTCGCTATGAAATACTATGGGTTTCATGACTTCTCATTCTAAATCGGGTAAAGTTTTTATGGAAACGACAGGATTTAGTTTTGGAATTCGATTATCTCCTTTCCGATGCACCATTCGTTCCTTACTGAAACGCTCGCTCTCTCACATTGACGAATTAACACAGATATTGTGTCGCTATGAAATTCTATGGGTTTCATGACTTCTCATTCTAAATCGAGTAAAGTTTTTATGGAAACGACAGGCTTTAGTTTTAGAATTCGATTATCTCCTATCAGATGCACTATTCGTTCCTTACTGCACCGCTCGCTCCCTCACATTGACGAATTGACACAGAAATTGTGTCGCCATGAAATACTATGGGTTTCATAACTTGTCATTCTAAATCGAGTAAAGTTTTTGTGGAAACGACAGGATTTAGTTTTGGAATTCGAGTATCTCCTTTCCGATGCACTATTCGTTCCTTACTGCAACGCTCGCTCCCTCACATTGACAAATTAACACAGAAATTGTGTCGCTATGAAATACTATGGGTTTCATGACTTCTCATTCTAAATCCAGTAAAGTTTTTATGGAAACGACAGGATTTAGTTTTGGAATTCGAGTATCTCCTTTCAGATGCACTATTCGTTCCTTACTGCACCGCTCGCTCTCTCACATTGACGATTTAACACAGAAATTGTGTCGCTATGAAATACTATGGGTTTTATGACTTCTCATTCTAAATCGAGTAAACTTTTTATGGAAACGACAGGATTTAGTTTTGGAATTCGAGTATCTCCTATCAGATGCACTATTCGTTCCTTACTGCACCGCTCGCTCCCTCACATTGACGAATTAACACAGAAATTGTGTCGCCATGAAATACTATGGGTTTCATAACTTCTCATACTAAATCGAGTAAAGTTTTTGTGGAAACGACAGGATTTAGTTTTGGAATTCGAGTATCTCCTTTCCGATGCACTATTCGTTCCTTACTGCAACGCTCGCTCCCTCACTTTGACGAATTAACACAGAAATTGTGTCGCTATGAAATATTATGGGTTTCATGACTTCTCATTCTAAATCCAGTAAAGTTTTTATGGAAACGACAGGATTTAGTTTTGGAATTCGAGTATCTCCTTTCAGATGCACTATTCGTTCCTTACTGCACCGCTCGCTCCCTCACATTGACGAATTAAAACAGAAATTGTGTCGCTATGAAATACTATGGGTTCTATGACTTCTCTCTCTAAATCGAGTCTCGTTTCTATGTAAACGACAGGATTTAGTTTTGGAATTCGAGTATCTCCTTTCCGATGCACTAATCGTTCCTTACTGCAACGCTCGCTCCCTCACATTGACGAATTAACACAGAAATTGTGTCGCTATGAAATACTATGGGTTTCATGAGTTCTCATTCTAAATCGAGTAAAGTTTTTATGGAAACGACAGGATTTAGTTTTGGAATTCGAGTATCTCCTTTCAGATGCACTATTCGTTCCTTACTGCACCTCTCGCTCCCTCACATTGACGAATTAACACAGAAATTGTGTCGCTATGAAATACTATGGGTTTCACGACTTCTCATTCTAAATCGAGTAAAGTTTTTATGGAAACGACAGGATTTAGTTTTGGAATTCGAGTTTCTCCTATCAGATGCACTATTCGTTCCTTACTGCACCGCTCGCTCCCTCACATTGACGAATTAACACAGAAATTGTGTCGCCATGAAATACTATGGGTTTCATGACTTCTCATTGTAAATCGAGTAAAGTTTTTGTGGTAACGACAGGATTTAGTTGTGGAATTCGAGTATCTCCTTTCCAATGCACTATTCGTTCCTTACTGCACCGCTCGCTCCCTCACATTGACGAATTAACACAGAAATTGTGTCGCTATGGAATACTGTGGGTTTCACGACTTCTCATTCTAAATCGAGTAAAGTTTCTGTGGAAACGACAGGATTTAGTTTTGGAATTCGAGTATCTCCTTTCCGATGCACTATTCGTTCCTTACTGCAACGCTCGCTCCCTCACATTGACGAATTAAAACAGAAATTGTGTCGCTATGAAATACTATCGGTTCTATGACTTCTCTCTCTAAATCGAGTCTCGTTTCTATGTAAACGACAGGATTTAGTTTTGGAATTCGAGTATCTCCTTTCCGATGCACTAATCGTTCCTTACTGCAACGCTCGCTCCCTCACATTGACGAATTAACACAGAAAGTGTGTCGCTATGAAATACTATGGGTTTCATGACTTCTCATTCTAAATCGGGTAAAGTTTTTATGGAAACGACAGGATTTAGTTTTGGAATTCGATTATCTCCTTTCCGATGCACCATTCGTTCCTTACTGAAACGCTCGCTCTCTAACATTGACGAATTAACGCAGATATTGTGTCGCTATGAAATTCTATGGGTTTCATGACTTCTCATTCTAAATCGAGTAAAGTTCTTATGGAAACGACAGGATTTAGTTTTGGAATTCGAGTATCTCCTTTCAGATGCACTATTCGTTCCTTACGGCAACGCTCGCTCCCTCACATTGACGAATTAACACAGAAATTGTGTCGCTATGAAGTACTATGGGTTTCATGACTTCTCATTCTAAATCGAGTAAAGTATTTATGGAAACGACAGGGTTTAGTGTTGGAATTCGAGTATCTCCTGTCCGATGCACAATTCGTTCCTTACTGCAACGCTCGCTCCCTCACATTGACGAATTAACACAGAAATTGTGTCGCTATGAAATACTATGGGTTTTATGACTTCTCATTCTAAATCGAGTAAAGTTTTTATGGAAACGACAGGATTAATTTTTGGAATTCGAGTTTGTCCTATCAGATGCACTATTCGTTCCTTACTGCACCGCTCGCTCCCTCACATTGACGAATTAACACAGAATTTGTGTCGCTATGAAATACTATGGGTTTCATGACTTCTCATTCTAAATCGAGTAAAGTTTTTATGGAAACGACAGGCTTTAGTTTTGGAAATCGAGTATCTCCTATCAGATGCACTATTCCTTCCTTACTGCACCGCTCGCTCCCTCACATTGACGAATTAACACAGAAATTGTGTCGCCATGAAATACTATGGGTTTCATAACTTCTCATTCTAAATCGAGTAAAGTTTTTGTGGAAACGACAGGATTTAGTTTTGGAATTCGAGTATCTCCTTTCCGATGCACTATTCGTTCCTTACTGCAACGCTCGCTCCCTCACATTGACGAATTAACACTGAAATTGTGTCGCTATGAGATACTATGGGTTTCATGACTTCTCATTCTAAATCCAGTAAAGTTTTTATGGAAACGACAGGATTTAGTTTTGGAATTCGAGTATCTCCTTTCAGATGCACTATTCGTTCCTTACTGCACCGCTCGCTCCCTCACATTGACGAATTAACACAGAAATTGTGTCGCTATGAAATACTATGGGTTTCATGACTTCTCATTCTAAATCGAGTAAAGTTTTTGTGGATACGACAGGATTTAGTTTTGGAATTCGAGTATCTCCTTTCCGATGCACTATTCGTTCCTTACTGCAACGCTTGCTCCCTCACTTAGACGAATTAAAAGAGAAATTGTGTCGCTATGAAATACTATGGGTTCTATGACTTCTCTCTCTAAATCGAGTCTCGTTTCTATGTAAACGACAGGATTTAGTTTTGGAATTCGAGTATCTCCTTTCCGATGCACTAATCGTTCCTTACTGCAACGCTCGCTCCCTCACATTGACGAATTAACACAGAAATTGTGTCGCTATGAAATACTATGGGTTTCATGACTTCTCATTCTATATCGAGTAAAGTTTTTGTGGTAACGACATGATTTAGTTTTGGAATTCGAGTATCTCCTCTCAGATGCACTATTCGTTCCATACTGCAACGCTCGCTCCCTCACATTGACGGATTTACACAGAAATTGTGTCGCTATGAAATACTGTGGGTTTCATGACTTCTCATTCTAAATCAATTTAAGTTTCTATGGAAACGACAGGATTTAGTTTTGGAAGTCGAGTATCGCCTTTCAGATGCACTATTCGTACCATACTGCAACGCTCGCTCCCTCACATTGACTAATTAACACATAAATTGTGTCGCTATGAAATACTATGTGTTTCATAACTTCTCATTCTAAATGGAGTAAAGTTTTTATGGAAACGACAGGATTTAGTTTTGGAATTCGAGTATCTCCTTTCAGATGCACTATTCGTTCCTTACGGCAACGCTCGCTCCCTCACATTGACGAATTAACACAGAAATTGTGTCGCTATGAAGTACTATGGGTTTCATGACTTCTCATTCTAAATCGAGTAAAGTATTTATGGAAACGACAGGATTTAGTGTTGGAATTCGAGTATCTCCTGTCCGATGCACAATTCGTTCCTTACTGCAACGCTCGCTCCCTCACATTGACGAATTAACACAGAAATTGTGTCGCTATGAAATACTATGGGTTTCATGACTTCTCATTCTAAATCGAGTAAAGTTTTTATGGAAACGACAGGATTTAGTTTTGGAATTCGAGTTTGTCCTATCAGATGCACTATTCGTTCCTTACTGCACCGCTCGCTCCCTCACATTGACGAATTAACACAGAATTTGTGTCGCTATGAAATACTATGGGTTTCATGACTTCTCATTCTAAATCGAGTAAAGTTTTTATGGAAACGACAGGCTTTAGTTTTGGAAATCGAGTATCTCCTATCAGATGCACTATTCGTTCCTTACTGCATCGCTCGCTCCCTCACTTGACGAATTAACACAGAAATTGTGTCGCCATGAAATACTATGGGTTTCATAACTTCTCATTCTAAATCGAGTAAAGTTTTTGTGGAAACGACAGGATTTAGTTTTGGAATTCGAGTATCTCCTTTCCGATGCACTATTCGTTCCTTACTGCAACGCTCGCTCCCTCACATTGACGAATTAACACAGAAATTGTGTCGCTATGAAATACTATGGGTTTCATGACTTCTCATTCTAAATCCAGTAAAGTTTTTATGGAAACGACAGGATTTAATTTTGGAATTCGAGTATCTCCTTTCAGGTGCACTATTCGTTCCTTACTGCACCGCTCGCTCCCTCACTTTGACGAATTAACACAGAAATTGTGTCGCTATGAAATACTATGGGTTTCATGACTTCTCATTCTAAATCGAGTAAAGTTTTTGTGGAAACGACAGGATTTAGTTTTGGAATTCGAGTATCTCCTTTCCGATGCACTATTCGTTCCTTACTGCAACGCTGGCTCCCTCACATTGACGAATTAAAAGAGAAATTGTGTCGCTATGAAATACTATGGGTTCTATGACTTCTCTCTCTAAATCGAGTCTCGTTTCTATGTAAACGACAGGATTCAGTTTTGGAATTCGAGTATCTCCTTTCCGATGCACTAATCGTTCCTTACTGCAACGCTCGCTCCCTCACATTGACGAATTAACACAGAAATTGTGTCGCTATGAAATACTATGGGTTTCATGACTTCTCATTCTATATCGAGTAAAGTTTTTGTGGTAACGACATGATTTAGTTTTGGAATTCGAGTATCTCCTCTCAGATGCACTATTCGTTCCATACTGCAACGCTCGCTCCCTCACATTGACGGATTTACACAGAAATTGTGTCGCTATGAAATACTGTGGGTTTCATGACCTCTCATTCTAAATCAATTTAAGTTTCTATGGAAACGACAGGATTTAGTTTTGGAATTCGAGTATCTCCTTTCAGATGCACTATTCGTTAACTACTGCAACGCTCGCTCCCTCACATTGACTAATTAACACATAAATTGTGTCGCTATGAAATACTATGTGTTTCATAACTTCTCATTCTAAATGGAGTAAAGTTTTTATGGAAACGACAGGATTTAGTTTTGGAATTCGAGTATCTCCTTTCAGATGCACTATTCGTTCCTTACTGCAACGCTCGCTCCCTCACATTGACGAATTAACACAGAAATTGTGTCGCCATGAAATACTATGGGTTTCATGACTTCTCATTCTAAATCGAGTAAAGTTTTTATGGAAACGACAAGATTTAGTTTTCGAATTCGAGTATCTCCTTTCCGATGCACTATTCGTTCCTTACTGCAACGCTCGCTCCCTCACATTGACGAATTAACACAGAAATTGTGTCGCTATGAAATACTATTGGTTTCATGACTTCTCATTCTAAATCCAGTAAAGTTTTTATGGAAACGACAGGATTTAGTTTTGGAATTCGAGTATCTCCTTTCAGATGCACTATTCGTTCCTTACTGCACCGCTCGCTCCCTCACATTGACGAATTAACACAGAAATTGTGTCGCTATGAAATACTATGGGTTTCATGACTTCACATTCTAAATCGAGTAAAGTTTTTGTGGAAACGACAGGATTTAGTTTTGGAATTCGAGTATCTCCTTTCCGATGCACTATTCGTTCCTTACTGCAACGCTCGCTCCCTCACATTGACGAATTAAAAGACAAATTGTGTCGCTATGAAATACTATGGGTTCTATGACTTCTCTCTCTAAATCGAGTCTCGTTTCTATGTAAACGACAGGATTTAGTTTTGGAATTCGAGTATCTCCTTTCCGATGCACTAATCGTTCCTTACTGCAACGCTCGCTCCCTCACATTGACGAATTAACACAGAAATTGTGTCGCTATGAAATACTATGGGTTTCATGACTTCTCATTCTATATCGAGTAAAGTTTTTGTGGTAACGACATGATTTAGTTTTGGAATTCGAGTATCTCCTCTCAGATGCACTATTCGTTCCATACTGCAACGCTCGCTCCCTCACATTGACGGATTTACACAGAAATTGTGTCGCTATGAAATACTGTGGGTTTCATGACTTCTCATTCTAAATCAATTTAAGTTTCTATGGAAACGACAGGATTTAGTTTTGGAATTCGAGTATCGCCTTTCAGATGCACTATTCGTTCCTTACTGCAACGCTCGCTCCCTCACATTGACTAATTAACACATAAATTGTGTCGCTATGAAATACTATGTGTTTCATAACTTCTCATTCTAAATGGAGTAAAGTTTTTATGGAAACGACAGGATTTAGTTTTGGAATTCGAGTATCTCCTTTCAGATGCACTATTCGTTCCTTACGGCAACGCTCGCTCCCACACATTGACGAATTGACACAGAAATTGTGTCGCTATGAAGTACTATGGGTTTCATGACTTCTCATTCTAAATCGAGTAAAGTATTTATGGAAACGACAGGATTTAGTGTTGGAATTCGAGTATCTCCTGTCCGATGCACAATTCGTTCCTTACTGCAACGCTCGCTCCCTCACATTGACGAATTAACACAGAAATTGTGTCGCTATGAAATACTATGGGTTTCATGACTTCTCATTCTAAATCGAGTAAAGTTTTTATGGAAACGACAGGATTTAGTTTTGGAATTCGAGTTTGTCCTATCAGATGCACTATTCGTTCCTTACTGCACCGCTCGCTCCCTCACATTGACGAATTAACACAGAATTTGTGTCGCTATGAAATACTATGGGTTTCATGACTTCTCATTCTAAATCGAGTAAAGTTTTTATGGAAACGACAGGCTTTAGTTTTGGAAATCGAGTATCTCCTATCAGATGCACTATTCGTTCCTTACTGCATCGCTCGCTCCCTCACTTGACGAATTAACACAGAAATTGTGTCGCCATGAAATACTATGAGTTTCATAACTTCTCATTCTAAATCGAGTAAAGTTTTTGTGGAAACGACAGGATTTAGTTTTGGAATTCGAGTATCTCCTTTCCGATGCACTATTCGTTCCTTACTGCAACGCTCGCTCCCTCACATTGACGAATTAACACAGAAATTGTGTCGCTATGAAATACTATGGGTTTCATGACTTCTCATTCTAAATCCAGTAAAGTTTTTATGGAAACGACAGGATTTAGTTTTGGAATTCGAGTATCTCCTTTCAGATGCACTATTCGTTCCTTACTGCACCGCTCGCTCCCTCACATTGACGAATTAACACAGAAATTGTGTCGCTATGAAATACTATGGGTTTCATGACTTCTCATTCTAAATCGAGTAAAGTTTTTGTGGAAACGACAGGATTTAGTTTTGGAATTCGAGTATCTCCTTTCCGATGCACTATTCGTTCGTTACTGCAACGCTCGCTCCCTCACATTGACGAATTAAAAGAGAAATTGTGTCGCTATGAAATACTATGGGTTCTATGACTTCTCTCTCTAAATCGAGTCTCGTTTCTATGTAAACGACAGGATACAGTTTTGGAATTCGAGTATCTCCTTTCCGATGCACTAATCGTTCCTTACTGCAACGCTCGCTCCCTCACATTGACGAATTAACACAGAAATTGTATCGCTATGAAATACTATGGGTTTCATGACTTCTCATTCTATATCGAGTAAAGTTTTTGTGGTAACGACATGATTTAGTTTTGGAATTCGAGTATCTCCTCTCAGATGCACTATTCGTTCCATACTGCAACGCTCGCTCCCTCACATTGACGGACTTACACAGAAATTGTGTCGCTATGAAATACTGTGGGTTTCATGACTTCTCATTCTAAATCAATTTAAGTTTCTATGGAAACGACAGGATTTAGTTTTGGAATTCGAGTATCTCCTTTCAGATGCACTATTCGTTCCCTACTGCAACGCTCGCTCCCTCACATTGACTAAATAACACATAAATTGTGTCGCTATGAAATACTATGTGTTTCATAACTTCTCATTCTAAATGGAGTAAAGTTTTTATGGAAAGGACAGGATTTAGTTTTGGAATTCGAGTATCTCCTTTCAGATGCACTATTCGTTCCTTACTGCAACGCTCGCTCCCTCACATTGACGAATTAACACAGAAATTGTGTCGCCATGAAATACTATGGGTTTCATGACTTCTCATTCTAAATCGAGTAAAGTTTTTATGGAAACGACAAGATTTAGTTTTCGAATTCGAGTATCTCGTTTCCGATGCACTATTCGTTCCTTACTGCAACGCTCGCTCCCTCACATTGACGAATTAACACAGAAATTGTGTCGCTATGAAATACTATTGGTTTCATGACTTCTCATTCTAAATCGAGTAAAGTTTCTATGGAAACGACAGGATTTAGTTTTGGAATTCGGGTATCTCCTTTCCGATGCACTATTCGTTCCTTACTGCAACGCTCGCTCTCTCACATTGACGAATTAACACAGAAATTGTGTCGCTTTGAAATACTAAGGGTTTCATGACTTCTCATTCTAAATCGAGTAAAGTTTTTATGGAAACGACAGGATTTAGTTTTGGAATTAGAGAATCTCCTTTCAGATGCACTATTCGTTCCTTACTGCAACGCTCGCTCTCTCACATTGACGAATTAACACAGAAATTGTGTCGCTATGAAATACTAAGGGTTTCATGACTTCTCATTCTAAATCGAGTAAAGTTTTTATGGAAACGACAGGATTTAGTTTTGGAATTCGAGTATCTCCTTTCAGATGCACTATTCGTTCCTTACGGCAACGCTCGCTCCCTCACATTGACGAATTAACACAGAAATTGTGTCGCTATGAAGTACTATGGGTTTCATGACTTCTCATTCTAAATCGAGTAAAGTATTTATGGAAACGACAGGATTTAGTGTTGGAATTCGAGTATCTCCTGTCCGATGCACAATTCGTTCCTTACTGCAACGCTCGCTCCCTCACATTGACGAATTAACACAGAAATTGTGTCGCTATGAAATACTATGGGTTTCATGACTTCTCATTCTAAATCGAGTAAAGTTTTTATGGAAACGACAGGATTTAGTTTTGGAATTCGAGTTTGTCCTATCAGATGCACTATTCGTTCCTTACTGCACCGCTCGCTCCCTCACATTTACGAATTAACACAGAATTTGTGTCGCTATGAAATACTATGGGTTTCATGACTTCTCATTCTAAATCGAGTAAAGTTTTTATGGAAACGACAGGCTTTAGTTTTGGAAATCGAGTATCTCCAATCAGATGCACTATTCGTTCCTTACTGCACCGCTCGCTCCCTCACATTGACGAATTAACACAGAAATTGTGTCGCCATGAAATACTATGGGTTTCATAACTTCTCATTCTAAATCGAGTAAAGTTTTTGTGGAAACGACAGGATTTAGTTTTGGAATTCGAGTATCTCCTTTCCGATGCACTATTCGTTCCTTACTGCAACGCTCGCTCCCTCACATTGACGAATTAACACTGAAATTGTGTCGCTATGAAATACTATGGGTTTCATGACTTCTCATTCTAAATCCAGTAAAGTTTTTATGGAAACGACAGGATTTAGTTTTGGAATTCGGGTATCTCCTTTCAGATGCACTATTCGTTCCTTACTGCACCGCTCGCTCCCTCACATTGACGAATTAACACAGAAATTGTGTCGCTATGAAATACTATGGGTTTCATGACTTCTCATTCTAAATCGAGTAAAGTTTTTGTGGAAACGACAGGATTTAGTTTTGGAATTCGAGTATCTCCTTTCCGATGCACTATTCGTTCCTTACTGCAACGCTCGCTCCCTCACATTGACGAATTAAAAGAGAAATTGTGTCGCTATGAAATACTATGGGTTCTATGACTTCTCTCTCTAAATCGAGTCTCGTTTCTATGTAAACGACAGGATTTAGTTTTGGAATTCGAGTATCTCCTTTCCGATGCACTAATCGTTCCTTACTGGAACGCTCGCTCCCTCACATTGACGAATTAACACAGAAATTGTGTCGCTATGAAATACTATGGGTTTCATGACTTCTCATTCTATATCGAGTAAAGTTTTTGTGGTAACGACATGATTTAGTTTTGGAATTCGAGTATCTCCTCTCAGATGCACTATTCGTTCCATACTGCAACGCTCGCTCCCTCACATTGACAGATTTACACAGAAATTGTGTCGCTATGAAATACTGTGGGTTTCATGACTTCTCATTCTAAATCAATTTAAGTTTCTATGGAAACGACAGGATTTAGTTTTGGAATTCGAGTATCGCCTTTCAGATGCACTATTCGTTCCTTACTGCAACGCTCGCTCCCTCACATTGACTAATTAACACATAAATTGTGTCGCTATGAAATACTATGTGTTTCATAACTTCTCATTCTAAATGGAGTAAAGTTTTTATGGAAACGACAGGATTTAGTTTTGGAATTCGAGTATCTCCTTTCCGATGCACTATTCGTTCCTTAGTGCAACGCTCGCTATCTCACATTGACGAATTAAAAGAGAAATTGTGTCGCTATGAAATACTATGGGTTCTATGACTTCTCTCTCTAAATCGAGTCTCGTTTCTATGTAAACGACAGGATTTAGTTTTGGAATTCGAGTATCTCCTTTCCGATGCACTAATCGTTCCTTACTGCAACGCTCGCTCCCTCACATTGACGAATTAACACAGAAATTGTGTCGCTATGAAATACTATTGGTTTCATGACTTCTCATTCTAAATCCAGTAAAGTTTTTATGGAAACGACAGGATTTAGTTTTGGAATTCGAGTATCTCCTTTCAGATGCACTATTCGTTCCTTACTGCACCGCTCGCTCCCTCACATTGACGAATTAACACAGAAATTGTGTCGCTATGAAATACTATGGGTTTCATGACTTCTCATTCTAAATCGAGTAAAGTTTTTGTGGAAACGACAGGATTTAGTTTTGGAATTCGAGTATCTCCTTTCCGATGCACTATTCGTTCCTTACTGCAACGCTCGCTCCCTCACATTGACGAATTAAAAGAGAAATTGTGTCGCTATGAAATACTATGGGTTTCATGACTTCTCTCTCTAAATCGAGTCTCGTTTCTATGTAAACGACAGGATTTAGTTTTGGAATTCGAGTATCTCCTTTCCGATGCACTAATCGTTCCTTACTGCAACGCTCGCTCCCTCACATTGACGAATTAACACAGAAATTGTGTCGCTATGAAATACTATGGGTTTCATGACTTCTCATTCTATATCGAGTAAAGTTTTTGTGGTAACGACATGATTTAGTTTTGGAATTCGAGTATCTCCTCTCAGATGCACTATTCGTTCCATACTGCAACGCTCGCTCCCTCACATTGACGGATTTACACAGAAATTGTGTCGCTATGAAATACTGTGGGTTTCATGACTTCTCATTCTAAATCAATTTAAGTTTCTATGGAAACGACAGGATTTAGTTTTGGAATTCGAGTATCGCCTTTCAGATGCACTATTCGTTCCTTACTGCAACGCTCGCTCCCTCACATTGACTAATTAACACATAAATTGTGTCGCTATGAAATACTATGTGTTTCATAACTTCTCATTCTAAATGGAGTAAAGTTTTTATGGAAACGACAGGATTTAGTTTTGGAATTCGAGTATCTCCTTTCAGATGCACTATTCGTTCCTTACGGCAACGCTCGCTCCCTCACATTGACGAATTGACACAGAAATTGTGTCGCTATGAAGTACTATGGGTTTCATGACTTCTCATTCTAAATCGAGTAAAGTATTTATGGAAACGACAGGATTTAGTGTTGGAATTCGAGTATCTCCTGTCCGATGCACAATTCGTTCCTTACTGCAACGCTCGCTCCCTCACATTGACGAATTAACACAGAAATTGTGTCGCTATGAAATACTATGGGTTTCATGACTTCTCATTCTAAATCGAGTAAAGTTTTTATGGAAACGACAGGATTTAGTTTTGGAATTCGAGTTTGTCCTATCAGATGCACTATTCGTTCCTTACTGCACCGCTCGCTCCCTCACATTGACGAATTAACACAGAATTTGTGTCGCTATGAAATACTATGGGTTTCATGACTTCTCATTCTAAATCGAGTAAAGTTTTTGTGGAAACGACAGGATTTAGTTTTGGAATTCGAGTATCTCCTTTCCGATGCACTATTCGTTCCTTACTGCAACGCTCGCTCCCTCACATTGACGAATTAACACAGAAATTGTGTCGCTATGAAATACTTGGGTTTCATGACTTCTCATTCTAAATCCAGTAAAGTTTTTATGGAAACGACAGGATTTAGTTTTGGAATTCGAGTATCTCCTTTCAGATGCACTATTCGTTCCTTACTGCACCGCTCGCTCCCTCACATTGACGAATTAACACAGAAATTGTGTCGCTATGAAATACTATGGGTTTCATGACTTCTCATTCTAAATCGAGTAAAGTTTTTGTGGAAACGACAGGATTTAGTTTTGGAATTCGAGTATCTCCTTTCCGATGCACTATTCGTTCCTTACTGCAACGCTCGCTCCCTCACATTGACGAATTAAAAGAGAAATTGTGTCGCTATGAAATACTATGGGTTCTATGACTTCTCTCTCTAAATCGAGTCTCGTTTCTATGTAAACGACAGTATTCAGTTTTGGAATTCGAGTATCTCCTTTCCGATGCACTAATCGTTCCTTACTGCAACGCTCGCTCCCTCACATTGACGAATTAACACAGAAATTGTGTCGCTATGAAATACTATGGGTTTCATGACTTCTCATTCTATATCGAGTAAAGTTTTTGTGGTAACGACATGATTTAGTTTTGGAATTCGAGTATCTCCTCTCAGATGCACTATTCGTTCCATACTGCAACGCTCGCTCCCTCACATTGACGGACTTACACAGAAATTGTGTCGCTATGAAATACTGTGGGTTTCATGACTTCTCATTCTAAATCAATTTAAGTTTCTATGGAAACGACTGGATTTAGTTTTGGAATTCGAGTATCTCCTTTCAGATGCACTATTCGTTCCCTACTGCAACGCTCGCTCCCTCACATTGACTAATTAACACATAAATTGTGTCGCTATGAAATACTATGTGTTTCATAACTTCTCATTCTAAATGGAGTAAAGTTTTTATGGAAACGACAGGATTTAGTTTTGGAATTCGAGTATCTCCTTTCAGATGCACTATTCGTTCCTTACTGCAACGCTCGCTCCCTCACATTGACGAATTAACACAGAAATTGTGTCGCCATGAAATACTATGGGTTTCATGACTTCTCATTCTAAATCGAGTAAAGTTTTTATGGAAACGACAAGATTTAGTTTTCGAATTCGAGTATCTCCTTTCCGATGCACTATTCGTTCCTTACTGCAACGCTCGCTCCCTCACATTGACGAATTAACACAGAAATTGTGTCGCTATGAAATACTATTGGTTTCATGACTTCTCATTCTAAATCGAGTAAAGTTTCTATGGAAACGACAGGATTTAGTTTTGGAATTCGGGTATCTCCTTTCCGATGCACTATTCGTTCCTTACTGCAACGCTCGCTCTCTCACATTGACGAATTAACACAGAAATTGTGTCGCTATGAAATACTAAGGGTTTCATGACTTCTCATTCTAAATCGAGTAAAGTTTTTATGGAAACGACAGGATTTAGTTTTGGAATTAGAGAATCTCCTTTCAGATGCACTATTCGTTCCTTACTGCAACGCTCGCTCTCTCACATTGACGAATTAACACAGAAATTGTGTCGCTATGAAATACTAAGGGTTTCATGACTTCTCATTCTAAATCGAGTAAAGTTTTTATGGAAACGACAGGATTTAGTTTTGGAATTCGAGTATCTCCTTTCAGATGCACTATTCGTTCCTTACGGCAACGCTCGCTCCCTTACATTGACGAATTAACACAGAAATTGTGTCGCTATGAAGTACTATGGGTTTCATGACTTCTCATTCTAAATCGAGTAAAGTATTTATGGAAACGACAGGATTTAGTGTTGGAATTCGAGTATCTCCTGTCCGATGCACAATTCGTTCCTTACTGCAACGCTCGCTCCCTCACATTGACGAATTAACACAGAAATTGTGTCGCTATGAAATACTATGGGTTTCATGACTTCTCATTCTAAATCGAGTAAAGTTTTTATGGAAACGACAGGATTTAGTTTTGGAATTCGAGTTTGTCCTATCAGATGCACTATTCGTTCCTTACTGCACCGCTCGCTCCCTCACATTTACGAATTAACACAGAATTTGTGTCGCTATGAAATACTATGGGTTTCATGACTTCTCATTCTAAATCGAGTAAAGTTTTTATGGAAACGACAGGCTTTAGTTTTGGAAATCGAGTATCTCCTATCAGATGCACTATTCGTTCCTTACTGCACCGCTCGCTCCCTCACATTGACGAATTAACACAGAAATTGTGTCGCCATGAAATACTATGGGTTTCATAACTTCTCATTCTAAATCGAGTAAAGTTTTTGTGGAAACGACAGGATTTAGTTTTGGAATTCGAGTATCTCCTTTCCGATGCACTATTCGTTCCTTACTGCAACGCTCGCTCCCTCACATTGACGAATTAACACTGAAATAGTGTCGCTATGAAATACTATGGGTTTCATGACTTCTCATTCTAAATCCAGTAAAGTTTTTATGGAAACGACAGGATTTAGTTTTGGAATTCGAGTATCTCCTTTCAGATGCACTATTCGTTCCTTACTGCACCGCTCGCTCCCTCACATTGACGAATTAACACAGAAATTGTGTCGCTATGAAATACTATGGGTTTCATGACTTCTCATTCTAAATCGAGTAAAGTTTTTGTGGAAACGACAGGATTTAGTTTTGGAATTCGAGTATCTCCTTTCCGATGCACTATTCGTTCCTTACTGCAACGCTCGCTCCCTCACATTGACGAATTAAAAGAGAAATTGTGTCGCTATGAAATACTATGGGTTCTATGACTTCTCTCTCTAAATCGAGTCTCGTTTCTATGTAAACGACAGGATTTAGTTTTGGAATTCGAGTATCTCCTTTCCGATGCACTAATCGTTCCTTACTGCAACGCTCTCTCCCTCACATTGACGAATTAACACAGAAATTGTGTCGCTATGAAATACTATGGGTTTCATGACTTCTCATTCTATATCGAGTAAAGTTTTTGTGGTAACGACATGATTTAGTTTTGGAATTCGAGTATCTCCTCTCAGATGCACTATTCGTTCCATACTGCAACGCTCGCTCCCTCACATTGACAGATTTACACAGAAATTGTGTCGCTATGAAATACTGTGGGTTTCATGACTTCTCATTCTAAATCAATTTAAGTTTCTATGGAAACGACAGGATTTAGTTTTGGAATTCGAGTATCGCCTTTCAGATGCACTATTCGTTCCTTACTGCAACGCTCGCTCCCTCACATTGACTAATTAACACATAAATTGTGTCGCTATGAAATACTATGTGTTTCATAACTTCTCATTCTAAATGGAGTAAAGTTTTTATGGAAACGACAGGATTTAGTTTTGGAATTCGAGTATCTCCTTTCAGATGCACTATTCGTTCCTTACGGCAACGCTCGCTCCCTCACATTGACGAATTAACACAGAAATTGTGTCGCTATGAAGTACTATGGGTTTCATGACTTCTCATTCTAAATCGAGTAAAGTATTTATGGAAACGACAGGATTTAGTGTTGGAATTCGAGTATCTCCTGTCCGATGCACAATTCGTTCCTTACTGCAACGCTCGCTCCCTCATATTGACGAATTAACACAGAAATTGTGTCGCTATGAAATACTATGGGTTTCATGACTTCTCATTCTAAATCGAGTAAAGTTTTTATGGAAACGACAGGATTTAGTTTTGGAATTCGAGTTTGTCCTATCAGATGCACTATTCGTTCCTTACTGCACCGCTCGCTCCCTCACATTAACGAATTAACACAGAATTTGTGTCGCTATGAAATACTATGGGTTTCATGACTTCTCATTCTAAATCGAGTAAAGTTTTTATGGAAACGACAGGCTTTAGTTTTGGAAATCGAGTATCTCCTATCAGATGCACTATTCGTTCCTTACTGCATCGCTCGCTCCCTCACTTGACGAATTAACACAGAAATTGTGTCGCCATGAAATACTATGGGTTTCATAACTTCTCATTCTAAATCGAGTAAAGTTTTTGTGGAAACGACAGGATTTAGTTTTGGAATTCGAGTATCTCCTTTCCGATGCACTATTCGTTCCTTACTGCAACGCTCGCTCCCTCACATTGACGAATTAACACAGAAATTGTGTCGCTATGAAATACTATGGGTTTCATGACTTCTCATTCTAAATCCAGTAAAGTTTTTATGGAAACGACAGGATTTAGTTTTGGAATTCGAGTATCTCCTTTCAGATGAACTATTCGTTCCTTACTGCACCGCTCGCTCCCTCACATTGACGAATTAACACAGAAATTGTTTCGCTATGAAATACTATGGGTTTCATGACTTCTCATTCTAAATCGAGTAAAGTTTTTGTGGAAACGACAGGATTTAGTTTTGGAATTCGAGTATCTCCTTTCCGATGCACTATTCGTTCCTTACTGCAACGCTCGCTCCCTCACATTGACGAATTAAAAGAGAAATTGTGTCGCTATGAAATACTATGGGTTCTATGACTTCTCTCTCTAAATCGAGTCTCGTTTCTATGTAAACGACAGGATTCAGTTTTGGAATTCGAGTATCTCCTTTCCGATGCACTAATCGTTCCTTACTGCAACGCTCGCTCCCTCACATTGACGAATTAACACAGAAATTGTGTCGCTATGAAATACTATGGGTTTCATGACTTCTCATTCTATATCGAGTAAAGTTTTTGTGGTAACGACATGATTTAGTTTTGGAATTCGAGTATCTCCTCTCAGATGCACTATTCGTTCCATACTGCAACGCTCGCTCCCTCACATTGACGGATTTACACAGAAATTGTGTCGCTATGAAATACTGTGGGTTTCATGACTTCTCATTCTAAATCAATTTAAGTTTCTATGGAAACGACAGGATTTAGTTTTGGAATTCGAGTATCTCCTTTCAGATGCACTATTCGTTCCCTACTGCAACGCTCGCTCCCTCTCATTGACTAATTAACACATAAATTGTGTCGCTATGAAATACTATGTGTTTCATAACTTCTCATTCTAAATGGAGTAAAGTTTTTATGGAAACGACAGGATTTAGTTTTGGAATTCGAGTATCTCCTTTCAGATGCACTATTCGTTCCTTACTGCAACGCTCGCTCCCTCACATTGACGAATTAACACAGAAATTGTGTCGCCATGAAATACTATGGGTTTCATGACTTCTCATTCTAAATCGAGTAAAGTTTTTATGGAAACGTCAAGATTTAGTTTTCGAATTCGAGTATCTCCTTTCCGATGCACTATTCGTTCCTTACTGCAACGCTCGCTCCCTCACATTGACGAATTAACACAGAAATTGTGTCGCTATGAAATACTATTGGTTTCATGACTTCTCATTCTAAATCGAGTAAAGTTTCTATGGAAACGACAGGATTTAGTTTTGGAATTCGGGTATCTCCTTTCCGATGCACTATTCGTTCCTTACTGCAACGCTCGCTCTCTCACATTGACGAATTAACACAGAAATTGTGTCGCTATGAAATACTAAGGGTTTCATGACTTCTCATTCTAAATCGAGTAAAGTTTTTATGGAAACGACAGGATTTAGTTTTGGAATTAGAGAATCTCCTTTCAGATGCACTATTCGTTCCTTACTGCAACGCTCGCTCTCTCACATTGACGAATTAACACAGAAATTGTGTCGCTATGAAATACTAAGGGTTTCATGACTTCTCATTCTAAATCGAGTAAAGTTTTTATGGAAACGACAGGATTTAGTTTTGGAATTCGAGTATCTCCTTTCAGATGCACTATTCGTTCCTTACGACAACGCTCGCTCCCTCACATTGACGAATTAACACAGAAATTGTGTCGCTATGAAGTACTATGGGTTTCATGACTTCTCATTCTAAATCGAGTAAAGTATTTATGGAAACGACAGGATTTAGTGTTGGAATTCGAGTATCTCCTGTCCGATGCACAATTCGTTCCTTACTGCAACGCTCGCTCCCTCACATTGACGAATTAACACAGAAATTGTGTCGCTATGAAATACTATGGGTTTCATGACTTCTCATTCTAAATCGAGTAAAGTTTTTATGGAAACGACAGGATTTAGTTTTGGAATTCGAGTTTGTCCTATCAGATGCACTATTCGTTCCTTACTGCACCGCTCGCTCCCTCACATTGACGAATTAACACAGAATTTGTGTCGCTATGAAATACTATGGGTTTCATGACTTCTCATTCTAAATCGAGTAAAGTTTTTATGGAAACGACAGGCTTTAGTTTTGGAAATCGAGTATCTCCTATCAGATGCACTATTCGTTCCTTACTGCACCGCTCGCTCCCTCACATTGACGAATTAACACAGAAATTGTGTCGCCATGAAATACTATGGGTTTCATAAATTCTCATTCTAAATCGAGTAAAGTTTTTGTGGAAACGACAGGATTTAGTTTTGGAATTCGAGTATCTCCTTTCCGATGCACTATTCGTTCCTTACTGCAACGCTCGCTCCCTCACATTGACGAATTAACACTGAAATTGTGTCGCTATGAAATACTATGGGTTTCATGACTTCTCATTCTAAAACCAGTAAAGTTTTTATGGAAACGACAGGATTTAGTTTTGGAATTCGAGTATCTCCTTTCAGATGCACTATTCGTTCCTTACTGCAACGCTCGCTCCCTCACATTGACGAATTAACACAGAAATTGTGTCGCTATGAAATACTATGGGTTTCATGACTTCTCATTCTAAATCGAGTAAAGTTTTTGTGGAAACGACGGGATTTAGTTTTGGAATTCGAGTATCTCCTTTCCGATGCACTATTCGTTCCTTACTGCAACGCTCGCTCCCTCACATTGACGAATTAAAAGAGAAATTGTGTCGCTATGAAATACTATGGGTTCTATGACTTCTCTCTCTAAATCGAGTCTCGTTTCTATGTAAACGACAGGATTTAGTTTTGGAATTCGAGTATCTCCTTTCCGATGCACTAATCGTTCCTTACTGCAACGCTCGCTCCCTCACATTGACGAATTAACACAGAAATTGTGTCGCTATGAAATACTATGGGTTTCATGACTTCTCATTCTATATCGAGTAAAGTTTTTGTGGTAACGACATGATTTAGTTTTGGAATTCGAGTATCTCCTCTCAGATGCACTATTCGTTCCATACTGCAACGCTCGCTCCCTCACATTGACGGATTTACACAGAAATTGTGTCGCTATGAAATACTGTGGGTTTCATGACTTCTCATTCTAAATCAATTTAAGTTTCTATGGAAACGACAGGATTTAGTTTTGGAATTCGAGTATCGCCTTTCAGATGCACTATTCGTTCCTTACTGCAACGCTCGCTCCCTCACATTGACTAATTAACACATAAATTGTGTCGCTATGAAATACTATGTGTTTCATAACTTCTCATTCTAAATGGAGTAAAGTTTTTATGAAAACGACAGGATTTAGTTTTGGAATTCGAGTATCTCCTTTCAGATGCACTATTCGTTCCTTACGGCAACGCTCGCTCCCTCACATTGACGAATTAACACAGAAATTGTGTCGCTATGAAGTACTATGGGTTTCATGACTTCTCATTCTAAATCGAGTAAAGTATTTATGGAAACGACAGGATTTAGTGTTGGAATTCGAGTATCTCCTGTCCGATGCACAATTCGTTCCTTACTGCAACGCTCGCTCCCTCACATTGACGAATTAACACAGAAATTGTGTCGCTATGAAATACTATGGGTTTCATGACTTCTCATTCTAAATCGAGTAAAGTTTTTATGGAAACGACAGGATTTAGTTTTGGAATTCGAGTTTGTCCTATCAGATGCACTATTCGTTCCTTACTGCACCGCTCGCTCCCTCACATTGACGAATTAACACAGAATTTGTGTCGCTATGAAATACTATGGGTTTCATGACTTCTCATTCTAAATCGAGTAAAGTTTTTATGGAAACGACAGGCTTTAGTTTTGGAAATCGAGTATCTCCTATCAGATGCACTATTCATTCCTTACTGCACCGCTCGCTCCCTCACATTGACGAATTAACACAGAAATTGTGTCGCTATGAAATACTATGGGTTTCATGACTTCTCATTCTAAATCGAGTAAAGTTTTTGTGGAAACGACAGGATTTAGTTTTGGAATTCGAGTATCTCCTTTCCGGTGCACTATTCGTTCCTTACTGCAACGCTCGCTCCCTCACATTGACGAATTAAAAGAGAAATTGTGTCGCTATGAAATACTATGGGTTCTATGACTTCTCTCTCTAAATCGAGTCTCGTTTCTATGTAAACGACAGGATTCAGTTTTGGAATTCGAGTATCTCCTTTCCGATGCACTAATCGTTCCTTACTGCAACGCTCGCTCCCTCACATTGACGAATTAACACAGAAATTGTGTCGCTATGAAATACTATGGGTTTCATGACTTCTCATTCTATATCGAGTAAAGTTTTTGTGGTAACGACATGATTTAGTTTTGGAATTCGAGTATCTCCTCTCAGATGCACTATTCGTTCCATACTGCAACGCTCGCTCCCTCACATTGACGGATTTACACAGAAATTGTGTCGCTATGAAATACTGTGGGTTTCATGACTTCTCATTCTAAATCAATTTAAGTTTCTATGGAAACGACAGGATTTAGTTTTGGAATTCGAGTATCTCCTTTCAGATGCACTATTCGTTCCCTACTGCAACGCTCGCTCCCTCTCATTGACTAATTAACACATAAATTGTGTCGCTATGAAATACTATGTGTTTCATAACTTCTCATTCTAAATGGAGTAAAGTTTTTATGGAAACGACAGGATTTAGTTTTGGAATTCGAGTATCTCCTTTCAGATGCACTATTCGTTCCTTACTGCAACGCTCGCTCCCTCACATTGACGAATTAACACAGAAATTGTGTCGCCATGAAATACTATGGGTTTCATGACTTCTCATTCTAAATCGAGTAAAGTTTTTATGGAAACGTCAAGATTTAGTTTTCGAATTCGAGTATCTCCTTTCCGATGCACTATTCGTTCCTTACTGCAACGCTCGCTCCCTCACATTGACGAATAAACACAGAAATTGTGTCGCTATGAAATACTATTGGTTTCATGACTTCTCATTCTAAATCGAGTAAAGTTTCTATGGAAACGACAGGATTTAGTTTTGGAATTCGGGTATCTCCTTTCCGATGCACTATTCGTTCCTTACTGCAACGCTCGCTCTCTCACATTGACGAATTAACACAGAAATTGTGTCGCTATGAAATACTAAGGGTTTCATGACTTCTCATTCTAAATCGAGTAAAGTTTTTATGGAAACGACAGGATTTAGTTTTGGAATTAGAGAATCTCCTTTCAGATGCACTATTCGTTCCTTACTGCAACGCTCGCTCTCTCACATTGACGAATTAACACAGAAATTGTGTCGCTATGAAATACTAAGGGTTTCATGACTTCTCATTCTAAATCGAGTAAAGTTTTTATGGAAACGACAGGATTTAGTTTTGGAATTCGAGTATCTCCTTTCAGATGCACTATTCGTTCCTTACGACAACGCTCGCTCCCTCACATTGACGAATTAACACAGAAATTGTGTCGCTATGAAGTACTATGGGTTTCATGACTTCTCATTCTAAATCGAGTAAAGTATTTATGGAAACGACAGGATTTAGTGTTGGAATTCGAGTATCTCCTGTCCGATGCACAATTCGTTCCTTACTGCAACGCTCGCTCCCTCACATTGACGAATTAACACAGAAATTGTGTCGCTATGAAATACTATGGGTTTCATGACTTCTCATTCTAAATCGAGTAAAGTTTTTATGGAAACGACAGGATTTAGTTTTGGAATTCGAGTTTGTCCTATCAGATGCACTATTCGTTCCTTACTGCACCGCTCGCTCCCTCACATTGACGAATTAACACAGAATTTGTGTCGCTATGAAATACTATGGGTTTCATGACTTCTCATTCTAAATCGAGTAAAGTTTTTATGGAAACGACAGGCTTTAGTTTTGGAAATCGAGTATCTCCTATCAGATGCACTATTCGTTCCTTACTGCACCGCTCGCTCCCTCACATTGACGAATTAACACAGAAATTGTGTCGCCATGAAATACTATGGGTTTCATAAATTCTCATTCTAAATCGAGTAAAGTTTTTGTGGAAACGACAGGATTTAGTTTTGGAATTCGAGTATCTCCTTTCCGATGCACTATTCGTTCCTTACTGCAACGCTCGCTCCCTCACATTGACGAATTAACACTGAAATTGTGTCGCTATGAAATACTATGGGTTTCATGACTTCTCATTCTAAAACCAGTAATGTTTTTATGGAAACGACAGGATTTAGTTTTGGAATTCGAGTATCTCCTTTCAGATGCACTATTCGTTCCTTACTGCAACGCTCGCTCCCTCACATTGACGAATTAACACAGAAATTGTGTCGCTATGAAATACTATGGGTTTCATGACTTCTCATTCTAAATCGAGTAAAGTTTTTGTGGAAACGACGGGATTTAGTTTTGGAATTCGAGTATCTCCTTTCCGATGCACTATTCGTTCCTTACTGCAACGCTCGCTCCCTCACATTGACGAATTAAAAGAGAAATTGTGTCGCTATGAAATACTATGGGTTCTATGACTTCTCTCTCTAAATCGAGTCTCGTTTCTATGTAAACGACAGGATTTAGTTTTGGAATTCGAGTATCTCCTTTCCGATGCACTAATCGTTCCTTACTGCAACGCTCGCTCCCTCACATTGACGAATTAACACAGAAATTGTGTCGCTATGAAATACTATGGGTTTCATGACTTCTCATTCTATATCGAGTAAAGTTTTTGTGGTAACGACATGATTTAGTTTTGGAATTCGAGTATCTCCTCTCAGATGCACTATTCGTTCCATACTGCAACGCTCGCTCCCTCACATTGACGGATTTACACAGAAATTGTGTCGCTATGAAATACTGTGGGTTTCATGACTTCTCATTCTAAATCAATTTAAGTTTCTATGGAAACGACAGGATTTAGTTTTGGAATTCGAGTATCGCCTTTCAGATGCACTATTCGTTCCTTACTGCAACGCTCGCTCCCTCACATTGACTAATTAACACATAAATTGTGTCGCTATGAAATACTATGTGTTTCATAACTTCTCATTCTAAATGGAGTAAAGTTTTTATGAAAACGACAGGATTTAGTTTTGGAATTCGAGTATCTCCTTTCAGATGCACTATTCGTTCCTTACGGCAACGCTCGCTCCCTCACATTGACGAATTAACACAGAAATTGTGTCGCTATGAAGTACTATGGGTTTCATGACTTCTCATTCTAAATCGAGTAAAGTATTTATGGAAACGACAGGATTTAGTGTTGGAATTCGAGTATCTCCTGTCCGATGCACAATTCGTTCCTTACTGCAACGCTCGCTCCCTCACATTGACGAATTAACACAGAAATTGTGTCGCTATGAAATACTATGGGTTTCATGACTTCTCATTCTAAATCGAGTAAAGTTTTTATGGAAACGACAGGATTTAGTTTTGGAATTCGAGTTTGTCCTATCAGATGCACTATTCGTTCCTTACTGCACCGCTCGCTCCCTCACATTGACGAATTAACACAGAATTTGTGTCGCTATGAAATACTATGGGTTTCATGACTTCTCATTCTAAATCGAGTAAAGTTTTTATGGAAACGACAGGCTTTAGTTTTGGAAATCGAGTATCTCCTATCAGATGCACTATTCGTTCCTTACTGCATCGCTCGCTCCCTCACTTGACGAATTAACACAGAAATTGTGTCGCCATGAAATACTATGGGTTTCATAACTTCTCATTCTAAATCGAGTAAAGTTTTTGTGGAAACGACAGGATTTAGTTTTGGAATTCGAGTATCTCCTTTCCGATGCACTATTCGTTCCTTACTGCAACGCTCGCTCCCTCACATTGACGAATTAACACCGAAATTGTGTCGCTATGAAATACTATGGGTTTCATGACTTCTCATTCTAAATCCAGTAAAGTTTTTATGGAAACGACAGGATTTAGTTTTGGAATTCGAGTATCTCCTTTCAGATGCACTATTCGTTCCTTACTGCACCGCTCGCTCCCTCACATTGACGAATTAACACAGAAATTGTGTCGCTATGAAATACTATGGGTTTCATGACTTCTCATTCTAAATCGAGTAAAGTTTTTGTGGAAACGACAGGATTTAGTTTTGGAATTCGAGTATCTCCTTTCCGATGCACTATTCGTTCCTTACTGCAACGCTCGCTCCCTCACATTGACGAATTAAAAGAGAAATTGTGTCGCTATGAAATACTATGGGTTCTATGACTTCTCTCTCTAAATCGAGTCTCGTTTCTATGTAAACGACAGGATTCAGTTTTGGAATTAGAGTATCTCCTTTCCGATGCACTAATCGTTCCTTACTGCAACGCTCGCTCCCTCACATTGACGAATTAACACAGAAATTGTGTCGCTATGAAATACTATGGGTTTCATGACTTCTCATTCTATATCGAGTAAAGTTTTTGTGGTAACGACATGATTTAGTTTTGGAATTCGAGTATCTCCTCTCAGATGCACTATTCGTTCCATACTGCAACGCTCGCTCCCTCACATTGACGGATTTACACAGAAATTGTGTCGCTATGAAATACTGTGGGTTTCATGACTTCTCATTCTAAATCAATTTAAGTTTCTATGGAAACGACAGGATTTAGTTTTGGAATTCGAGTATCTCCTTTCAGATGCACTATTCGTTCCCTACTGCAACGCTCGCTCCCTCACATTGACTAATTAACACATAAATTGTGTCGCTATGAAATACTATGTGTTTCATAACTTCTCATTCTAAATGGAGTAAAGTTTTTATGGAAACGACAGGATTTAGTTTTGGAATTCGAGTATCTCCTTTCAGATGCACTATTCGTTCCTTACTGCAACGCTCGCTCCCTCACATTGACGAATTAACACAGAAATTGTGTCGCCATGAAATACTATGGGTTTCATGACTTCTCATTCTAAATCGAGTAAAGTTTTTATGGAAACGACAAGATTTAGTTTTCGAATTCGAGTATCTCCTTTCCGATGCACTATTCGTTCCTTACTGCAACGCTCGCTCCCTCACATTGACGAATTAACACACAAATTGTGTCGCTATGAAATACTATTGGTTTCATGACTTCTCATTCTAAATCGAGTAAAGTTTCTATGGAAACGACAGGATTTAGTTTTGGAATTCGGGTATCTCCTTTCCGATGCACTATTCGTTCCTTACTGCAACGCTCGCTCTCTCACATTGACGAATTAACACAGAAATTGTGTCGCTATGAAATACTAAGGGTTTCATGACTTCTCATTCTAAATCGAGTAAAGTTTTTATGGAAACGACAGGATTTAGTTTTGGAATTAGAGAATCTCCTTTCAGATGCACTATTCGTTCCTTACTGCAACGCTCGCTCCCTCACATTGACGAATTAACACAGAGATTGTGTCGCTTTGAAATACTATGTGTTTCATGACTTCTCATTCTAAATCGAGTAAAGTTTCTATGGAAACGACAGGATTTAGTTTTGGAATTCGAGTATCTCCTTTCAGATGCACTATTCGATCCTTACTGCAACGCTCGCTCCCTCACATTGACGAATTAACACAGAAATTGTGTCGCTATGAAATACTATGGGTTTCATGACTTCTCATTCTAAATCGAGTAAAGTTTTTATGGAAACGGCAGGATTTAGTTTTGGAATTCGAGTATCTCCTTCCAGATGCACTATTCGTTCCTTACTGCAACGCTCGCTCCCTCATATTGACGAATTAACACATAAATTGTGTCGCTATGAAAAGTATGGGTTTTATGACTTCTCATTCTAAATCGAGTAAGGTATTTATGGAAACGAAAGGATTTAGTTTTGCAATTCGAGTATCTCCTTTCAGATGCACTATTCGTTCCTTACTGCAACGCTCGATCCCTCACTTTGACAAATTAACACAGAAATTGTGTCGCTATGAAATACTATGGGTTTCATGACTTCTCATTCTAAATCGAGTAAAGCTTTTATGGAAACGTCAGGATTTAGTTTTGGAATTCGAGTATCTCCTTTCCGATGCACTATTCGTTCCTTACAGCAACGCTCGCTCCCTTAAATTGACGAATTAACACAGAAATAGAGTCGCTATGAAGTACTATGGGTTTCATGACTTCTCATTCTAAATCGAGTAAAGTTTTTATGGAGACGACAGGATTTAGTTTTGGAATCCGAGTATCTCCTTTCAGATGCACTACTTGTTCCTTACTGCAACGCTCGCTCTCTCACATTGACGAATTAACATAGAAATTGTGTCGCTATGAAATACTATGGGTTTCATGACTTCTCATTCTAAATCGAGTAACGTTTCTATGGAAACGACAATATTTAGTTTTGGGATACGAGTATCTCCTTTCAGATGCACCATTCGTTCTTTACTGCAACCCTCGCTCTCTCACATTGACGAATTAACACAGAAACTGTGTCGCTAAGAAATACTATGGGTTCTATGACATCTCTCTCTAAATCGAGTCTCGTTTCTATGTAAACGACAGGATTTAGTTTTGGAATTCGAGTATCTCCTTTCCGATGCACTATTCGTTCCTTACTGCAACGCTCGCTCCCACACATTGACAAATTAACACAGAAATTGTGTCGCAATAAAATACTATGGGTTTCATGACTTCTCATTCTAAATCGAGTAAAGCTTTTATGGAAACGTCAGGATTTAGTTTTGGAATTCGAGTTTCTCCTTTCCGATGCACTATTCGTTCCTTACTGCAACGCTCGCTCCCTCACATTGACGAATTAACACAGAAATTGTGTCGCTATGAAATACTATGGGTTTCATGACTACTCTTTCTAAATCGAGTAAAATTTTTATCGAAACGACAGGATTTAGTTTTGGAATTCGAGTATCTCCTTTCCGATGCACTATTCGTTCCTTACTGCAACGCTCGCACCCTCACATTGACGAATGAACACAGAAATTGTGTCGCTATGAAATACTATGGGTTTCATGACTTCTCATTCTAGATCGAGTAAAGTTTTTATGGAAACGACAGGATTTAGTTTTGGAATTCGAGTATCTCCATTCCGATGCACTATTCGTTTCTTACTGCAACGCTCGCTACCTCACATTGACGAATTAACACAGAAATTGTGTCGCTTTCAAATACTATGGGTTTCATGACTTCTCATTCTAAATCGAGTAAAGTTTTTGTGGAAACGACAGGATTTAGTTTTGGAATTCGAGTATCTCCTTTCCGATGCACTATTCGTTCCTTACTGCAACGCTCGCTCCCTCACATTGACGAATTAAAAGAGAAATTGTGTCGCTATGAAATACTATGGGTTCTATGACTTCTCTCTCTAAATCGAGTCTCGTTTCTATGTAAACGACAGGATTCAGTTTTGGAATTAGAGTATCTCCTTTCCGATGCACTAATCGTTCCTTACTGCAACGCTCGCTCCCTCACATTGACGAATTAACACAGAAATTGTGTCGCTATGAAATACTATGGGTTTCATGACTTCTCATTCTATATCGAGTAAAGTTTTTGTGGTAACGACATGATTTTGTTTTGGAATTCGAGTATCTCCTCTCAGATGCACTATTCGTTCCATACTGCAACGCTCGCTCCCTCACATTGACGGATTTACACAGAAATTGTGTCGCTATGAAATACTGTGGGTTTCATGACTTCTCATTCTAAATCAATTTAAGTTTCTATGGAAACGACAGGATTTAGTTTTGGAATTCGAGTATCTCCTTTCAGATGCACTATTCGTTCCCTACTGCAACGCTCGCTCCCTCACATTGACTAATTAACACATAAATTGTGTCGCTATGAAATACTATGTGTTTCATAACTTCTCATTCTAAATGGAGTAAAGTTTTTATGGAAACGACAGGATTTAGTTTTGGAATTCGAGTATCTCCTTTCAGATGCACTATTCGTTCCTTACTGCAACGCTCGCTCCCTCACATTGACGAATTAACACAGAAATTGTGTCGCCATGAAATACTATGGGTTTCATGACTTCTCATTCTAAATCGAGTAAAGTTTTTATGGAAACGACAAGATTTAGTTTTCGAATTCGAGTATCTCCTTTCCGATGCACTATTCGTTCCTTACTGCAACGCTCGCTCCCTCACATTGACGAATTAACACAGAAATTGTGTCGCTATGAAATACTATTGGTTTCATGACTTCTCATTCTAAATCGAGTAAAGTTTCTATGGAAACGACAGGATTTAGTTTTGGAATTCGGGTATCTCCTTTCCGATGCACTATTCGTTCCTTACTGCAACGCTCGCTCTCTCACATTGACGAATTAACACAGAAATTGTGTCGCTATGAAATACTAAGGGTTTCATGACTTCTCATTCTAAATCGAGTAAAGTTTTTATGGAAACGACAGGATTTAGTTTTGGAATTAGAGAATCTCCTTTCAGATGCACTATTCGTTCCTTACTGCAACGCTCGCTCCCTCACATTGACGAATTAACACAGAGATTGTGTCGCTTTGAAATACTATGTGTTTCATGACTTCTCATTCTAAATCGAGTAAAGTTTCTATGGAAACGACAGGATTTAGTTTTGGAATTCGAGTATCTCCTTTCAGATGCACTATTCGATCCTTACTGCAACGCTCGCTCCCTCACATTGACGAATTAACACAGAAATTGTGTCGCTATGAAATACTACGGGTTTCATGACTTCTCATTCTAAATCGAGTAAAGTTTTTATGGAAACGGCAGGATTTAGTTTTGGAATTCGAGTATCTCCTTCCAGATGCACTATTCGTTCCTTACTGCAACGCTCGCTCCCTCATATTGACGAATTAACACATAAATTGTGTCGCTATGAAAAGTATGGGTTTTATGACTTCTCATTCTAAATCGAGTAAGGTATTTATGGAAACGAAAGGATTTAGTTTTGCAATTCGAGTATCTCCTTTCAGATGCACTATTCGTTCCTTACTGCAACGCTCGATCCCTCACTTTGACAAATTAACACAGAAATTGTGTCGCTATGAAATACTATGGGTTTCATGACTTCTCATTCTAAATCGAGTAAAGCTTTTATGGAAACGTCAGGATTTAGTTTTGGAATTCGAGTATCTCCTTTCCGATGCACTATTCGTTCCTTACAGCAACGCTCGCTCCCTTAAATTGACGAATTAACACAGAAATAGTGTCGCTATGAAGTACTATGGGTTTCATGACTTCTCATTCTAAATCGAGTAAAGTTTTTATGGAGACGACAGGATTTAGTTTTGGAATCCGAGTATCTCCTTTCAGATGCACTACTTGTTCCTTACTGCAACGCTCGCTCTCTCACATTGACGAATTAACATAGAAATTGTGTCGCTATGAAATACTATGGGTTTCATGACTTCTCATTCTAAATCGAGTAACGTTTCTATGGAAACGACAATATTTAGTTTTGGGATACGAGTATCTCCTTTCAGATGCACCATTCGTTCTTTACTGCAACCCTCGCTCCCTCACATTGACGAATTAACACAGAAACTGTGTCGCTAAGAAATACTATGGGTTCTATGACATCTCTCTCTAAATCGAGTCTCGTTTCTATGTAAACGACAGGATTTAGTTGTGGAATTCGAGTATCTCCTTTCCGATGCACTATTCGTTCCTTACTGCAACGCTCGCTCCCACACATTGACAAATTAACACAGAAATTGTGTCGCAATAAAATACTATGGGTTTCATGACTTCTCATTCTAAATCGAGTAAAGCTTTTATGGAAACGTCAGGATTTAGTTTTGGAATTCGAGTTTCTCCTTTCCGATGCACTATTCGTTCCTTACTGCAACGCTCGCTCCCTCACATTGACGAATTAACACAGAAATTGTGTCGCTATGAAATACTATGGGTTTCATGACTACTCTTTCTAAATCGAGTAAAATTTTTATCGAAACGACAGGATTTAGTTTTGGAATTCGAGTATCTCCTTTCCGATGCACTATTCGTTCCTTACTGCAACGCTCGCACCCTCACATTGACGAATGAACACAGAAATTGTGTCGCTATGAAATACTATGGGTTTCATGACTTCTCATTCTAGATCGAGTAAAGTTTTTATGGAAACGACAGGATTTAGTTTTGGAATTCGAGTATCTCCATTCCGATGCACTTATCGTTTCTTACTGCAACGCTCGCTACCTCACATTGACGAATTAACACAGAAATTGTGTCGCTTTCAAATACTATGGGTTTCATGACTTCTCATTCTAAATCGAGTAAAGTTTTTATGGAAACGACAGGATTTAGTTTTGGAAATCGAGTATCTCTTTTCCGATGCACTATTCGTTCCTTACTGCAACGGTCGCTCTCTCACATTGACGAATTAACACAGAAATTGTGTCGCTATGAAATACTATGGGTTTCATGACTTCTCATTCTAAATCGAGTAAAGTTTTTATGGAAACGACAGGATTTGGTTTTGGAATTCGAGTATCTCCTTTCCGATGCACTATTCGTTCCTTACTGCAACGCTCGCTCCCTCACATTGACAAACTAACACAGAAATTGTGTCGCTATGAAATACTATGGGATTCATGATTTCTCATACTAAATCGAGTAAAGTTTTTATGGAAACGACAGGATTTAGTTTTGGAATTCGAGTATCTTCTTTCAGATGCACTATTCGTTCCTTACTGCAACGCTCGCTCCCTCACACTGACGAATTAACACAGAAATTGTGTCGCTATGAAATACTATGGGTTTCATGACTTCTCATTCTAAATCGAGTAAAGTTTTTATGGAAACGACCAGATTTAGTTTTGGAATTCGAGTATCTCCTTTCCGATGCACTATTCGTTCCTTACTGCAACGCTCGCTCCCTCACATTGACGAATTAACACAGAAATTGTGTCGCTATGAAATACTATGGGTTTCATGACTTCTCATTCTAAATCGAGTGAAGTATTTATGGAAAGGACAGGATTTAGTTTTGGAATTCGAGTATCTGCTTTCAGATGCACTATTCGTTCCGTACTGCAATGCTCGCTGCCTCACATTGACGAATAACACAGAAATTGTGTCGCAATGAAATACTATGTGTTTCATGACTTCTCATTCTAAATCGAGTAAAGTTTTTATGGAAACGACAGGATTTGGTTTGGAATTCGAGTATCTCTTCCCGATGCACTATTCGTTCCTTACTGCAACGCTCGCTCCCTCACATTGACGAATTAACACAGAAATTGTGTCGCTATGAAATACTATTGGTTTCATGACTTCTCATTCTAAATCGAGTAAAGTTTCTATGGAAACGACAGGATTTAGTTTTGGAATTCGGGTATCTCCTTTCCGATGCACTATTCGTTCCTTACTGCAACGCTCGCTCCCTCACATTGACGAATTAACACAGAAATTGTGTCGCTATGAAATACTAAGGGTTTCATGACTTCTCATTCTAAATCGAGTAAAGTTTTTATGGAAACGACAGGATTTAGTTTTGGAATAAGAGAATCTCCTTTCAGATGCACTATTCGTTCCTTACTGCAACGCTCGCTCCCTCACATTGACGAATTAACACAGAGATTGTGTCGCTATGAAATACTACGTGTTTCATGACTTCTCATTCTAAATCGAGTAAAGTTTCTATGGAAACGGCAGGATTTAGTTTTGGAATTCGAGTATCTCCTTTCAGATGCACTATTCGTTCCTTACTGCAACGCTCGCTCCCTCACATTGACGAATTAACACAGAAATTGTGCCGCTATGAAATACTATGGGTTTCATGACTTCTCATTCTAAATCGAGTAAAGTTTTTATGGAAACGACAGGATTTAGTTTTGGAATTCGAGTATCTCCTTCCAGATGCACTATTCGTTCCTTACTGCAACGATCGCTCCCTCATATTGACGAATTAACACATAAATTGTGTCGCTATGAAAACTATGGGTTTCATGACTTCTCATTCTAAATCGAGTAAAGTATTTATGGAAACGAAAGGATTTAGTTTTGCAATTCGAGTATCTCCTTTCAGATGCACTATTCGTTCCTTACTGCAACGCTCGATCCCTCACTTTGACAAATTAACACAGAAATTGTGTCGCTATGAAATACTATGGGTTTCGTGACTTCTCATTCTAAATCGAGTAAAGCTTTTATGGAAACCTCAGGATTTAGTTTTGGAATTCGAGTATCTCCTTTCCGATGCACTATTCGTTCCTTACAGCAACGCTCGCTCCCTTAAATTGACGAATTAACACAGAAATAGTGTCGCTATGAAGTACTATGGGTTTCATGACTTCTCATTCTAAATCGAGTAAAGTTTTTATGGAGACGACAGGATTTAGTTTTGGAATTCGAGTATCTCCTTTCAGATGCACTACTTGTTCCTTACTGCAACGCTCGCTCTCTCACATTGACGAATTAACATAGAAATTGTGTCGCTATGAAATACTATGGGTTTCATGACTTCTCATTCTAAATCGAGTAACGTTTCTATGGAAACGACAATATTTAGTTTTGGGATACGAGTATCTCCTTTCAGATGCACCATTCGTTCTTTACTGCAACCCTCGCTCCCTCACATTGACGAATTAACACTAAAACTGTGTCGCTAAGAAATACTATGCGTTCTATGACTTCTCTCTCTAAATCGAGTCTCGTTTCTATGTAAACGACAGGATTTAGTTTTGGAATTCGAGTATCTCCTTTCCGATGCACTATTCGTTCCTTACTGCAACGCTCGCACCCTCACATTGACGAATTAACACAGAAATTGTGTCGCTATGAAACACTATGGGTTTCATGACTTCTCATTCTAAATCGAGTAAAGTTTTTATGGAAACGACAGGATTTAGTTTTGGAAATCGAGTATCTCTTTTCCGATGCACTATTCGTTCCTTACTGCAACGCTCGCTCTCTCACATTGACGAATTAACACAGAAATTGTGTCGCTATGAAATACTATGGGTTTCATGACTTCTCATTCTAAATCGAGTAAAGTTTTTATGGAAACAACAGGATTTGGTTTTGGAATTCGAGTATCTCCTTTCCGATGCACTATTCGTTCCTTACTGCAACGCTCGCTCCCTCACATTGACAAACTAACACAGAAATTGTGTCGCTATGAAATACTATGGGTTTCATGACGTCTCATACTAAATCGAGTAAAGTTTTTATGGAAACGACAGGATTTAGTTTTGGAATTCGAGTATCTTCTTTCAGATGCACTATTCGTTCCTTACTGCAACGCTCGCTCCCTCACACTGACGAATTAACACAGAAATTGTGTCGCTATGAAATACTATGGGTTTCATGACTTCTCATTCTAAATCGAGTAAAGTTTTTATGGAAACGACCAGATTTAGTTTTGGAATTCGAGTATCTCCTTTCCGATGCACTATTCGTTCCTTACTGCAACGCTCGCTCCCTCACATTGACGAATTAACACAGAAATTGTGTCGCTATGAAATACTATGGGTTTCATGACTTCTCATTCTAAATCGAGTGAAGTATTTATAGAAAGGACAGGATTTAGTTTTGGAATTCGAGTATCTGCTTTCAGATGCACTATTCGTTCCGTACTGCAATGCTCGCTGCCTCACATTGACGAATAACACAGAAATTGTGTCGCAATGAAATACTATGTGTTTCATGACTTCTCATTCTAAATCGAGTAAAGTTTTTATGGAAACGACAGGATTTGGTTTGGAATTCGAGTATCTCTTCCCGATGCACTATTCGTTCCTTACTGCAACGCTCGCTCCCTCACATTGACGAATTAACACAGAAATTGTGTCGCTATGAAATACTATTGGTTTCATGACTTCTCATTCTAAATCGAGTAAAGTTTCTATGGAAACGACAGGATTTAGTTTTGGAATTCGGGTATCTCCTTTCCGATGCACTATTCGTTCCTTACTGCAACGCTCGCTCCCTCACATTGACGAATTAACACAGAAATTGTGTCGCTATGAAATACTAAGGGTTTCATGACTTCTCATTCTAAATCGAGTAAAGTTTTTATGGAAACGACAGGATTTAGTTTTGGAATAAGAGAATCTCCTTTCAGATGCACTATTCGTTCCTTACTGCAACGCTCGCTCCCTCACATTGACGAATTAACACAGAGATTGTGTCGCTATGAAATACTATGTGTTTCATGACTTCTCATTCTAAATCGAGTAAAGTTTCTATGGAAACGGCAGGATTTAGTTTTGGAATTCGAGTATCTCCTTTCAGATGCACTATTCGTTCCTTACTGCAACGCTCGCTCCCTCACATTGACGAATTAACACAGAAATTGTGTCGCTATGAAATACTATGGGTTTCATGACTTCTCATTCTAAATCGAGTAAAGTTTTTATGGAAACGACAGGATTTAGTTTTGGAATTCGAGTATCTCCTTCCAGATGCACTATTCGTTCCTTACTGCAACGCTCGCTCCCTCATATTGACGAATTAACACATAAATTGTGTCGCTTTGAAAACTATGGGTTTCATGACTTCTCATTCTAAATCGAGTAAGGTATTTATGGAAACGAAAGGATTTAGTTTTGCAATTCGAGTATCTCCTTTCAGATGCACTATTCGTTCCTTACTGCAACGCTCGATCCCTCACTTTGACAAATTAACACAGAAATTGTGTCGCTATGAAATACTATGGGTTTCATGACTTCTCATTCTAAATCGAGTAAAGCTTTTATGGAAAAGTCAGGATTTAGTTTTGGAATTCGAGTATCTCCTTTCCGATGCACTATTCGTTCCTTACAGCAACACTCGCTCCCTTAAATTGACGAATTAACACAGAAATAGTGTCGCTATGAAGTACTATGGGTTTCATGACTTCTCATTCTAAATCGAGTAAAGTTTTTATGGAGACGACAGGATTTAGTTTTGGAATTCGAGTATCTCCTTTCAGATGCACTACTTGTTCCTTACTGCAACGCTCGCTCTCTCACATTGACGAATTAACATAGAAATTGTGTCGCTATGAAATACTATGGGTTTCATGACTTCTCATTCTAAATCGAGTAACGTTTCTATGGAAACGACAATATTTAGTTTTGGGATACGAGTATCTCCTTTCAGATGCACCATTCGTTCTTTACTGCAACCCTCGCTCCCTCACATTGACGAATTAACGCAGAAACTGTGTCGCTAAGAAATACTATGGGTTCTATGACTTCTCTCTCTAAATCGAGTCTCGTTTCTATGTAAACGACAGGATTTAGTTTTGGAATTCGAGTATCTCCTTTCCGATGCACTATTCGTTCCTTACTGCAACGCTCGCACCCTCACATTGACGAATTAACACAGAAATTGTGTCGCTATGAAACACTATGGGTTTCATGACTTCTCATTCTAAATCGAGTAAAGTTTTTATGGAAACGACAGGATTTAGTTTTGGAATTCGAGTATCTCCATTCCGATGCACTATTCGTTCCTTACTGCAACGCTCGCTCCCTCACATTGACGAATTAACACAGAGATTGTGTCGCTATGAAATACTATGTGTTTCATGACTTCTCATTCTAAATCGAGTAAAGTTTCTATGGAAACGGCAGGATTTAGTTTTGGAATTCGAGTATCTCCTTTCAGATGCACTATTCGTTCCTTACTGCAACGCTCGCTCCCTCACATTGACGAATTAACACAGAAATTGTGTCGCTATGAAATACTATGGGTTTCATGACTTCTCATTCTAAATCGAGTAAAGTTTTTATGGAAACGACAGGATTTAGTTTTGGAATTCGAGTATCTCCTTCCAGATGCACTATTCGTTCCTTACTGCAACGCTCGCTCCCTCATATTGACGAATTAACACATAAATTGTGTCGCTATGAAAACTATGGGTTTCATGACTTCTCATTCTAAATCGAGTAAGGTATTTATGGAAACGAAAGGATTTAGTTTTGCAATTCGAGTATCTCCTTTCAGATGCACTATTCGTTCCTTACTGCAACGCTCGATCCCTCACTTTGACAAATTAACACAGAAATTGTGTCGCTATGAAATACTATGGGTTTCATGACTTCTCATTCTAAATCGAGTAAAGCTTTTATGGAAAACTCAGGATTTAGTTTTGGAATTCGAGTATCTCCTTTCCGATGCACTATTCGTTCCTTACAGCAACGCTCGCTCCCTTAAATTGACGAATTAACACAGAAATAGTGTCGCTATGAAGTACTATGGGTTTCATGACTTCTCATTCTAAATCGAGTAAAGTTTTTATGGAGACGACAGGATTTAGTTTTGGAATTCGAGTATCTCCTTTCAGATGCACTACTTGTTCCTTACTGCAACGCTCGCTCCCACACATTGACAAATTAACACAGAAATTGTGTCGCAATGAAATACTATGGGTTTCATGACTTCTCATTCTAAATCGAGTAAAGCTTTTATGGAAACGTCAGGATTTAGTTTTGGAATTCGAGTTTCTCCTTTCCGATGCACTATTCGTTCCTTACTGCAACGCTCGCTCCCTCACATTGACGAATTAACACAGAAATTGTGTCGCTATGAAATACTATGGGTGTCATGACTACTCTTTCTAAATCGAGTAAAATTTTTATCGAAACGACAGGATTTAGTTTTGGAATTCGAGTATCTCCTTTCCGATGCACTATTCGTTCCTTACTGCAACGCTCGCACCCTCACATTGACGAATTAACACAGAAATTGTGTCGCTATGAAACACTGTGGGTTTCATGACTTCTCATTCTAAATCGAGTAAAGTTTTTATGGAATCGACAGGATTTAGTTTTGGAATTCGAGTATCTCCATTCCGATGCACTATTCGTTTCTTACTGCAACGCTCGCTACCTCACATTGACGAATTAACACAGAAATTGTGTCGCTTTCAAATACTATGGGTTTCATGACTTCTCATTCTAAATCGAGTAAAGTTTTTATGGAAACGACAGGATTTAGTTTTGGAAATCGAGTATCTCTTTTCCGATGCACTATTCGTTCCTTACTGCAACGCTCGCTTTCTCACATTGACGAATTAACACAGAAATTGTGTCGCTATGAAATACTATGGGTTTCATGACTTCTCATTCTAAATCGAGTAAAGTTTTTATGGAAACGACAGGATTTGGTTTTGGAATTCGAGTATCTCCTTTCCGATGCACTATTCGTTCCTTACTGCAACGCTCGCTCCCTCACATTGACAAACTAACACAGAAATTGTGTCGCTATGAAATACTATGGGTTTCATGACTTCTCATACTAAATCGAGTAAAGTTTTTATGGAAACGACAGGATTTAGTTTTGGAATTCGAGTATCTTCTTTCAGATGCACTATTCGTTCCTTACTGCAACGCTCGCTCCCTCACACTGACGAATTAACACAGAAATTGTGTCGCTATGAAATACTAAGGGGTTTCATGACTTCTCATTCTAAATCGAGTAACGTTTCTATGGAAAAGACAATATTTAGTTTTGGGATACGAGTATCTCCTTTCCGATGCACTATTCGTTCCTTATTGCAACGCTCGCTCCCTCACATTGACGAATTAACACAGAAATTGTGTCGCTATGAAATACTATGGGTTTCATGACGTCTCATTCTAAATCGAGTAAAGTTTTTATGGAAACGACTGGATTTAGTTTTGGAATTCGAGTATCTCCTTTCCGATGCACTATTCATTCCTTACTGCAACGCTCGCTCCCTCCCATTGACGAATTAACACAGAAAGTGTGTCGCTATGAAATACTATTGGTTATATGACTTCTCATTCTAAATCGAGTAAAGTTTTTATGGAAACGACAGGATTTAGTTTTGGAATTCGAGTATCTCCTTTCCGATGCACTATTCGTTCCTTACTGCAACGCTCGCTCCCTTACATTGACGAATTAACACAGAAATTGTGTCGTTATGAAATACTATGGGTTTCATGACTTCTCATTCTAAATCGAGTTAAGTTTTTATGGAAACGACAGAATTTAATTTTGGGATACGAGTATCTCCTTTCAGATGCACCATTCGTTCTTTACTGCAACCCTCGCTGCCCTCACATTCACGAATTAACACAGAAATTGTGTCGCTATGAAATACTATGGGTTCTGTGCCTTCTCTCTCTAAATCGAGTCTCGTTTCTATGTAAACGACAGGATTTAGTTTTGGAATTCGAGTATCCCCTTTCAGATGCACCGTTCGTTCTTTACTGCAACCCTCGCTCCCTCACATTGACGAATTAACACAGAAATTGTGTCGCCATGAAATACTATGGGTTTCATGACTTCTCATTCTAAATCGACTAAAGTTTTTATGGAAACGACAGGATTTTGTTTTGGAATTCGAGTATCTCCTTTCCGATGCACTATTCGTTCCTTACTGCAACGCTCGCTCCCTCACATGGACTAATTAACACAGAAATTGTGTCGCTATGAAATACTATGGGTTTCATGTCTTCTCATTCTAAATCAAGTAAAGTTTTTATGTTAACGACAGGATTTAGTTTTGGAATTCGAGTATCTCCTTTCCGATGCACTATTCGTTTCTTACTGCAACGCTCGCTCCCTCACACTGAAAAGTTAACACAGAAATTGCGTCGCTATGAAATACAATGGGTTCTATGACTACTCCTAAATCGAACAACGTTTCTTTGGAAACGACAGGATTTAGTTCCGGGGTACGAGTATCTCCTTTCAGATGCACCATTCGTTCGTTACTGCAACATTCGCTCCCTCACATTGACGAATTAACACAGAAATTGCGTCGCTATAAAATACTGTGGGTACTATGATTTCTCCTTCTAAATCGAGTAATGTATCTATGGAAACTACAGGATTTAGTTTTGGGATACGAGTATCTCCTTTCAGATGCACCATTCGTTCTTTACTGCAATCCTCGCTCCCTCACATTGACGAATTAACACAGAAATTGCGTCGCTATGAAATACTATGTGTACTGTGACTTCTCTCTCTAAATCGAGTCTCGTTTCTATGTAAACGACAGGATTTTCTATTGGGATACGATTATCCCCTTTCAATGCACTATCGTTCCTTACTGCACCCTTCGCTCCCTCACATTGACGAATTAACACTGAAATTGTGTTGCTATGAAATACTATGTGTTTCATGACTTCTCATTCTAAATCGAGTAAAGTTTTTATGGAAACGACAGGATTTAGTTTTGGAATTCGAGTATCTCCTTTATGATGCACTATTCGTTCCTTACTGCAACGCTCGCTCCGTCACATTGATGAATTGACACAGAAATTGCGTCTTTATGAAATAGAATGGGTTCTATGAATACTCCTTCTAAATCGAGTAACGTTTCTATGGAAACGTCGGGATTTAGTTTTGGGATACGAGTAACTACATTGAGATGCACCTTTCGTTCCTTACTGCAACCCTCGCTCCCTCACATTGACGAATTAACACAGAAATTGTGTCGCTATGAAATACTATGGGTTTCATGACGTCGCATTCTAAATCGAGTAAAGTTTTTATGGAAACTTCAGGATTTAGTTTTGGAATTCGAGAATCTCCCTTCCGAAGCTCTATTCGTTCCTTACAGCAACGCTCGCTCCCTCACATTGACGAATTAACACACAAATTTGTGTCGCTATGATATACTATGGGTTTCATGACTTCTAATTCTAAATCGAGTAAAGATTATATGGAAACGACAGGATTTAGTTTTGGAATTCGAGTATCTCCTTTCCGATGCACTATTCGTTCCTTACTGCAACGCTCGCTCCCTCACATTGACGAATTAACACAGAAATTGTGTCGCTATGGAATACTATGGGTTCTATGACAACCCCTCCGTAATCGAGTCTCATTTCTAAGGAAACGACAAAATTTAGTTTTGGGATACGATTATCTCCCTTCCGATGCACTATTCGTTCTTTACTGCTACCCGCGCTTCCTCACTTTGACGAATTAACACAGAAATTGCGTCGCTATGAAATACTATGGGTTTCATGACTTCTCATTCTAAATCGAGTAAAGTTTTTATGGAAACGACAGGATTTAGTTTTGGAATTCGAGTATCTCCTCTCCGATGCTCTATTCGTTCCTTACTGCAACGCTCGCTCCCTCACATTGACGAATTAACACTGAAATTGTGTCGCTATGAAATACTATGGGTTTCATGACTTCTCATTCTAAATCGAGTAAAGTTTATATGGAAACGACAGGATTTAGTTTTGGAATTCGAGGAACTCCTTTCCGATGCACTATTCGTTCCTTACAGCAACGCTCGCTCCCTCACATTGCCGAGTTAACACAGAAATTGTGTCGCTATGAAATACTATGGGTTCTATGACCACTCCTCCTTAATCGAGTCACATTTCTAAGGAAACGACAGAATTTAGTTTTGGGATACGAGTATCTCCTATCTGATGCACTATTCGTTTTTTACTGCAACCCGCGCTTCCTCACTTTGACGAAATAATACAGAAATTGCGTCGCTATGAAATACCATGTGTTCTATGACTACTACTCCTTAATCGAGTCTCATTTCTATGGAAACGACAGAATTTAGTTTTGGAAAACGAGGATCTCCTTTCGGATGCACTATTCGTTCCTTACTGCAACGCTCGCTCCCTCACATTGACGAATTAACACAGAAATTGTGTTGCTATGAAATACTATGGGTTTCATGACTTCTCATTCTAAATCGAGTAAAGTTTTTATGGAAACGACAGGATTTAGTTCTGGAATTCGAGTATCTCCTTTCCGATACACTATTCGTTCCTTACTGCAACGCTCGCTCCCTCAAATTAACGAATTAACGCAGAAATTGTGTCGCTATGAAATACTATGGGTTTCATGACTTCTCATTCTAAATCGAGTAAAGATTTTATGGAAGCGACAGGATTAATTTTTGGAATTCGAGTATCTCCTTTCCGATGCACTATTCGTTCCTTACTGCTACGCTCGCTCCCTCACATTGACGAATTAACACAAAAATTGTGTCGCTATGAAATACAATGGGTTTCATGACTTCTCATTCTAAAACGAGTAAAGTTTTTATGGAAACGACAGGATTTAGTTTTGCAATTCGAGTATCTCCTTTCCGATGCACTACTTGTTCCTTACTGCAACGCTCGCTCCCTCACATTCATGAATTAACACAGAAAATGTGTCGCTATGAAATACTATGGGTTTCATGACTTCTCAGTTAAAATCGAATAAAGTTTTTATGGAAACGACAGGATTTAGTTTTGGAATTCGAGTATCTCCTTTCCGATGCACCATTCGTTCCTTACTGCAACGCTCGATCCCTAACATTGACGAATTAACACAGAAATTTTGTCGCTATGAAATACTATGTGTTCTATGACTACTCCTCCTTAATTGAGTCTCATTTCTATGGAAACGACAGAATTTAGTTTTGGGATACGAGTATCTCCTTTCCGATGCACTATTCGTTCTTTACTGCAACCCGCGCTTCCTCACCTTGACGAATTAACACAGAAATTGCGTCGCTTTGAAATACTATCGGTTTCATGACTTCTCATTCCTAATCGAGTAAAGTTTTTATGGAAATGACAGGATTTAGTTTTGGAATTCGAGTATCTCCTTTCCGATTCACTATTCGTTCCTTACTGCAACGCTCGCTCCCTCACATTGACAAATTAACGCAGAAATTGTGTCGCTATGAAATACTATGGGTTTCATGACTTCTCATTATAAATCGTGTAAAGTTTTTATGGAATCGACAGGATTTAGTATTGGAATTCGCATATCTCCATTCCGATGCACTATTCATTCCTTACTGCAACGCTCGCTCCCTCACATTAACGAATAATCACAGAAATTGTGTCGCTATGGAATACTTTGGGTTTCATGACTTCTCATTCTAAAACGAGTAAAGTTTATATGGAAACGACAGGATTTAGTTTTGGAATTCGAGTATCTCCTCTCCGATGCACTATTCGTTCCTTACTGCAACGCTCGCTCCCTTACATTGACGAATTAACCCAGAAATTGTGTCGTTATGAAATACTATGTGTTCTAAGACTACTCCTCCTTAATCGAGTCTCATTTCTATGGAAACGACAGAATTTAGTTTTGGGATACGAGTATCTCCTTTCCGATGCACTATTCGTTCTTTACTGCAACCCGCGCTTCCTCACTTTGACGAATTAACACAGAAATTGCGTCGCATTGATATACTATGGGTTTCATGACTTCTCATTCTAAATCGAGTAAAGTTTTTATGGAAACGACAGGATTTAGTTTTGGAACTCGAGTATCTCCTTTCCGATGCACTATTCGTTCCTTACTGCAACGCTCGCTCCGTCACATTGACGAATTAACACAGAAATTGTGTCGCTATGAAATACTATGGGTTTCATGACTTCTCACTCTAAATCGAACAAAGTATTTATGGAAACGACAGGATTTAGTTTTGGAATTCGAGTATCTCCTTTCCGATGCACTATTCGTTATTAACTGCAACGCTCGCTCCCTCACATTGACGAATTAACACAGAAATTGTGTCGCTATGAAATACTATGTGTTCTATGACTACTCCTCCTTAATCGAGTCTCATTTCTATGGAAACGCAGAATTTAGTTTTGGGATACGAGTATCTCCTTTCCGATGCACTATTCGCTCTTTACTGCAACCCGCGCTTCCTCACTTTGACGAATTAACACAGAAATTGCGTCGCTATGAAATACTATGGGTTTCATGACTTCTCATTCTAAATCGAGTAAAGTTTTTATGGAAACGACAGGATTTAGTTTTGGAATTCGAGTATCTCCTTTCCGATGCACTATTCGTTAGTTACTGCAACGCTCGCTCCCTCACATTGACAAATTAACGCAGAAATTGGGTCGTTATGAAATACTATGGGTATCATGACTTCTCATTCTAAATCGAGTAAAGTTTTTACGGAAACGACAGGATTTAGTATTGGAATGCGCATATCTCCATTCCGATGCACTATTCGTTCCTTACTGCACCCTTCGCTCCCACACATTGACGAATTAACACAGAAATTGTGTCGCTATGAAATACTACGGGTTTCATGACTTCTCATTCTAAATCGAGTAATGTTTTTATGGAAACGACAGGATTTAGTTTTGGAATTCGAGTATCTCCTTACCGATGCACTATTCGTTCCTTACTGCAACGCACGCTCCCTCACACTGTAGAATTAACACAGAAATTGCGTCGCTATGAAATACTATGGGTTTATGACTTCTTAATCTAAATCGAGTAAAGTTTTTATGGAAACGACAGGATTTAGTTTTGGAATTCGAGTATCTCCTTTCCGATGCACTATCCGTTCCTTACTGCAACGCTCGCACAGTCACATTAACGAATTGACACAGAAATTGTGTCGCTATGAAATACTGTGTGTTCTATGACTACTCCTCCTTAATCGAGTCTCATTTCTATGGAAACGACAGAATTTAGTTTTGGGATACGAGTATCTCCTTTCCGATGCACTGTTCGTTCTTTACTGCAACCCGCGCTTCCTCACTTTGACGAAATAACACAGAAATTGTGTCGCTATGAAATACTATGGGTTTCATGACTTCTCACTCTAAATCGAATAAAGTTTTTATGGAAACGACAGGATTTAGTTTTGGAATTCGAGTATCTCCTTTCCGATGCACTATTCGTTCCTAACTGCAACGCTCGCTCCCTCACATTGACGAATTAACACAGAAATTGTGTCGCTATGAAATACTATGTGTTCTATGACTACTCCTCCTTAATCGAGTCTCATTTCTATGGAATCGCAGAATTTAGTTTTGGGATACGAGTATCTCCTTTCCGATGCACTATTCGTTCTTTACTGCAACCCGCGCTTCCTCACTTTGACGAATTAACACAGAAATTGCGTCGCTATGAAATACTATGGGTTTCATGACTTCTCATTCTAAATCGAGTAAAGTTTTTATGGAAACGACAGGATTTAGTTTTGGAATTCGAGTATCTCCTTTCCGATGCACTATTCGTTCCTTACTGCAACGCTCGCTCCCTCACATTGACAAATTAACGCAGAAATTGTGTCGTTATGAAATACTATGGGTTTCATGACTTCTCATTCTAAATCGAGTAAAGTTTTTATGGAAACGACAGGATTTAGTATTGGAATTCGCATATCTCCATTCCGATGCACTATTCGTTCCTTACTGCACCCTTCGCTCCCACACATTGACGAATTAACACAGAAATTGTGTCGCTATGAAATACTACGGGTTTCATGACTTCTCATTCTAAATCGAGTAATGTTTTTATGGAAACGACAGGATTTAGTTTTGGAATTCGAGTATCTCCTTACCGATGCACTATTCGTTCCTTACTGCAACGCTCGCTCCCTCACACTGTAGAATTAACACAGAAATTGCGTCGCTATGAAATTCAATGGGTTCTATGACTACTCCTTCTAAATCGAGTAACTTCTCTATGGAAACGACATGATTTAGTTTTGGTATACGAGTATCTCCTTTCAGATGCACCATTCGTTCCTTACTTCAACCCTCGCTCCCTCACATTGACGAATTAACACAGAGATTGTGTCGCTATGAAATACTATGGGTTTCATGACTTCTCATTCTAAATCGAGTAAAGTTTTTATGGAAACGACAGGATTTGGTTTTGGAATTCGAGTATCTCCTTTCAGATGCACTATTCGTTCCTTACTGCAACGCTCGCTCCCTCACATTGATGAATTAACTCAGAAATTGTGTCGCTATGAAATACAATGGATTCAATTACTACTCCTTCTAAATCGAGTAACGTTTCTATGGAAACGACAGGATTTAGTTTTGGGATACGAGTATCTCCTTTCAGATGCACCATTCGTTCCTTACTTCAACTCTCGCTCCCTCACATTGACGAATTAACACAGAGATTGTGTCGCTATGAAATACTATGGGTTTCAAGACTTCTCATTCTAAATCTAGTATAGTTTTTATGGAAACGACAGGATTTAGTTTTGGAATTCGTGTATCTCCTTTCAGATGCACTATTCGTTCCTTACTGCAACGCTCGCTCCCTCACATTGACGAATTAACACAGAAATTGTGTCGCTATGAAATACTATGGGTTTCATGACTTCTCATTCTAAATCGAATAAAGTTTTTATGGAAACGACAGGATTTAGTATTGGAATTCGCATATCTCCATTCCGATGCCTTATTCGTTCCTTACTGCACTCTTCGCTCCCTCACATTGACGAATTAACACAGAGATTGTGTCGCTATGAAATATTATGGGTTTCATGACTTCTCATTCTAAATCTAGTAAAGTTTTTATGGAAACGACAGGATTTAGTTTTGGAATTCGAGTATCTTCTCTCCGATGCACTATTCGTTCCTTACTGCAACGCCCGCTCCCTCACATTGACGAATTAACACAGAAATTGTGTCGATATGATATACTATGGGTTTCATGACTTATCATTCTAAATCGAGTAAAGTTTTTATGGAAACGACAGGATTAATTTTGGAATTCGAGTATCTCCTTTCCGATGCACTATTCGTTCCTTACTGCAACGCTCGCTCCCTCACATTGACGAATTAACGCAGAAATTGTGTCGCAATGAAATACTATGGGTTTCATGACTTCTCACTCTAAATCGAGTAAAGGTTTAATGGAAGCGACAGGATTTAGTTTTGGAATTCGAGTATCTCCTTTCCGATGCACTATTCGTTCCTTACTGCAAAGCTCGCTCCCTCACATTGATGAATTAACGCAGAAATTGTGTCGCAATGAAATACTATGGGTTTCATGACTTCTCAGTCTAAATCGAGTAAAGGTTTAATGGAAGCGACAGGATTTAGTTTTGGAATTCGAGTATCTCCTTTCCGATGCACTATTCGTTCCTTACTGCAACGCTCGCTCCTTCACATTGACGAATTAACACAGAAATTGTGTCGCTATGAAATACTATGTGCTCTATGACTACTCCTCCTTAATCGAGTCTCATTTCTATGGAAACGACAGGATTTAGTTTTGTAATTCGAGTATCTCCTTTCCGATGCACTATTCGTTCCTTACTGCAACGCTCGCTCCCTCACTTTGACGAATTAACACAGATATTGCGTCGCTATGAAATACTATGGGTTTCATGACTTCTCATTCTAAATCGAGTAAAGTTTTTATGGAAACGACAGGATTTAGTTTTGGAATTCAAGTATCTCCTCTCCGATGCTCTATTCGTTCCTTACTGCAACGCTCGCTCCATCACATTGACGAATTAACACAGAAATTGTGTCGCTATGAAATACTATGGGTTTCATGACTTCTCATTCTAAATCGAGTAAAGTTTTTATGGAAACGATAGGATTTAGTTTTGGAGTTCGAGTATCTCCTTTCCCATGCACTATTCGATCCTTACTGCAACGCTCGCTCCCTCACATTGACAAATTAACGCAGAAATTGTGTCGCTATGAAATACTATGGGTTTCAAGACTTCTCATTCTAAATCGAGTATAGTTTTTATGGAAACGACAGGATTTAGTTCTGGAATTCGACTATCTCCATTCCGATTCACTATTCGTTCCTCACTGCACCCTTCGCTCCCTCACATAGACGAATTAACAGTTTTTATGGAAACGACAGGATTTAGTTTTGGAATTAGAGTATCTCCTTTCCGATGCACTATTCGTTCCTTACTGCAACGCTCGCTCCCTCACATTGATGAATTAACACAGAAATTGCGTCGCTATGAAATACAATGGATTCTATGACTACTCCTTCTAAATCGAGTAACGTTTCTATGGAAACGACAGGATTTAGTTTTGGGATACGAGTATCTCCTTCCCGATGCACTATTCGTTCCTTACTGCAACGCTCACACTCTCACATTAACGAGTTAACACAGAAATTGTGTTGCTATGAAATACTATGTGTTCTATGACTACTCCTCCTTAATCTAGTCTCATTTCTATGGAAACGACAGAATTAAGTTTTGGGATTCGAGTATCTCCTTTCTGATGCACTATTCGTTCTTTACTGCAACCCGCGCTTCCTCACTTTGACGAAATAACACAGAAATTGCGTCGCTATAAAATACTATGGGTTTCATGACTTCTCATTCTAAATCGAGTAAAGTTTTTATGGAAACGACAGGATTTAGTTTTGGAATTCGAGTATCTCCTCTCCGATGCACTATTCGTTCCTTACTGCAACGCTCGCTCCCTCACATTGACGAATTAACACAGAAATTGTGTCGGTTGAAAAACTATGGGTTTCATGACTTCTCACTCCAAATCGAATAAAGTTTTATGGAAACGACAGGATTTAGTTTAGGAATCCGAGTATCTCCTTTATGATGCACTATTCGTTCCCTACTGCAACGCTCGCTCCCTCACATTGACAAATTAACACAGAAATTGTGTCGCTATGAAATACTATGTGTATCATTACTTCTCATTCTAAATCGAGTAAAGTTTTTATGGAAACGACAGGATTAATTTTGGAATTCGAGTATCTCCTTTCCGATGCACTATTCGTTCCTTACTGTAACGCTCGCTCCCTCACATTGATGAATTAACACAGAAATTGCGTCGCTATGAAATACAATGGATTCTATGACTACTCCTTCTTAATCGAGTAACGTTTCTATGGAAACGACAGGATTTAGTTTTGGGATACGAGTATCTCTTTCCCGATGCACTATTCGTTCCTTACTGCAACGCTCACACCCTCACATTAACGAATTAACACAGAAATTGTATTGCTATGAAATACTATGTGTTCTATGACTACTCCTACTTAATCGAGTCTCATTTCTATGGAGACGACAGAATTTAGTTTTGGGATACGAGTATCTCCTTTCCGTTGCACTATTCGTTCTTTACTGCAACCCGCGCTTCCTCACTTTGACGAAATAACAACGAAATTGCGTCGCTATGAAATACTATGGGTTTCATGACTTCTCATTCTAAATCGAGTAAAGTTTTTATGGAAACGACAGGATTTAGTTTTGGAATTTGAGTATCTCCTCTCCGATGCACTATTCGTTCCTTACTGCAACGCTCGCTCCCTCACATTGACGAATTAACACAGAAATTGTGTCGCTATGAAATACTATGGGTTTCATGACTTCTCATTCTAAATCGAGTAAAGTTGTTATGGAAACGACAGGATTTAGTTTTGGAATTCGAGTATCTCCTTTCCGATGCACTATTCGTTCCTTACTGCAACGCTCGCTATCTCACATTGACGAATTAACGCAGAAATTGTGTCGCTATGAAATACTATGGGTTTCATGACTTCTCATTCTAAATCGAGTAAAGATTTCATGGAAGCGACAGGATTTAGTTTTGGAATTTGAGTATCTCCTTTCCGATGCACTATTCGTTCCTTACTGCTACGCTCGCTTCCTCACATTGACGAATTAACACAGAAATTGTGTCGCTATGAAATACTATGGGTTTCATGACTTCTCATTCTAAATCGAGTAAAGTTTTTATGGAAACGACAGGATTTAGTTTTGGAATTCGAGTATCTCCTTTCCGATGCACTATTCGTTCCTTACTGCAACGCTCGCTCCCTCACATTGACGAATTAACACAGAAATTGTGTCGCTATGAAATACTATGGGTTTCATGACTTCTCACTCCAAATCGAATAAAGTTTTATGGAAACGACAGGATTTAGTTTTGGAATTCGAGTATCTCCTTTACAGTGCACTATTCGTTCCTTACTGCAACGCTCGCTCCCTCACATTGACGAATTAACACAGAAATTGTGTCGCTATGAAATACTATGGGTTTCATGACTTCTCATTCTAAATCGAGTAAAGATTTTACGGAAGCGACAGGATTTAGTTTTCGACTTCGACTATCTCCTTTCGGATGCACTATTCGTTCTTTACCGCTACGCTCGCTCCCTCACATTGACGAATTAACACAGAAATTGTGTCCCTATGAAATACTATTTGTTTCATGACTTCACATGCCAAATCGAGTAAAGTTTTTATGGAAACGACAGGATTTAGTTTTGGAATTCGAGTATCTCCTATCCGATGCACTATTCGTTCCTTACTGCAACGCTGGCTCCCTCACATTGACGAATTAACACAAAAATTGTGTCGCTATGAAATACTATGGGTTTCATGACTTCTCACTCTAAATCGAATAAAGTTTTTATGGAAACGACAGGATTTAGTTTTGGAATTCGAGTATCTCCTTTCCGATGCACTATTCGTTCCTTACTGCATCGCTCGCTCCCTCACATTGACGAATTAACACAGAAATTGTGTGGCTATGAAATACTATGTGCTCTATGACTACTCCCCCTTAAACGAGTCTCATTTCTATGGAAACGACAGAATTTAGTTCTGGGATACGAGTATCTCCTTTCCGATGCACTATTCGTTCTTTACTGCACCCGCGCTTCCTCACTTTGACGAATTAACACTGAAATTGCGTCGCTATGAAATACTTTGGGTTTCATGACTTCTCATTCTAAATCTAGTAAAGTTTTTATGGAAACGACAGGATTTAGTTTTGGAATTCGAGTATCTCCTTTCAGATGCACTATTCGTTCCTTTCTGCAACGCTCGCTCCCTCACATTGACGAATTAACACAGACATTGTGTCGCTATGAAATACTATGGGTTTCATGACTTCTCAATCTAAATCGAGTAAAGTTTTTATGGAAACGACAGGATTTAGTTTTGGAATTCGAGTATCTCCTTTCCGTTGCACTATTCGTTCCTTACTGCAACGCTCACACCTTCACATTAACGAATTAACACAGAAATTGTGTCGCTATGAAATACTATGTGTTCTATGACTTCTCCTCCTTAATCGAGTCTCATTTCTATGGAAACGACAGAATTAAGTTTTGGGATACGAGTATCTCCTTTCCGATGCACTATTCGTTCTTTACTGCAACCCGTGCTTCCTCACTTTGGCGAAATAACACAGATATTGCGTCGCTATGAAATACTATGGGTTTCATTACTTCTCATTCTAAATCGAGTAAAGTTTTTATGGAAACGACAGGATTTAGTTTTGGAATTCGAGTATCTCCTCTCCGATGCACTATTCGTTCCTTACTGCAACGCTCGCTCCCTCACATTGACGAATTAACGCAGAAATTGTGTCGCTAGAAATACTATGGGTTTCATGACTTCTCATTCTAAATCGAGTTGAGATTTTATGGAAGCGACAGGATTTAGTTTTGGAATTCGAGTATCTCCTTTCCGATGCACTATTCGTTCCTTACTGCAACGCTCGCTCCCTCTAATTGACGAATTAACACAGAAATTGTGTCGCTATGAATATCTATGGGTTTCATAACTTCTCACTCCAAATCGAATAAAGTTTTACGGAAACGACAGGAATTAGTTTTGGAATTCGAGTATCTCCTTTCCGATGCACTATTCGTTCCTTACTGCAACGCTCGCTCCCTCACATTGACAAATTAACACAGAAATTGTGTCGCTATGAAATACTATGGGTTTCATGACTTCTCATTCTAAACCGAGTAAAGTGTTTATGGTAACCACATGATTTAGCTTTGGAATTCGAGTATCTGCATTCCGATGCACTATTCGTTCCTTACTGCAACGCTCGCTCCCTCACATTGACGAATTAACACAGAAATTGTGTCGCTATGAAATCCTATGGGTTTCATGAATTCTCATTCTAAATCGAGCAAAGATTTTATGGAAATGACAGGATATAGTTTTGGAATTCGAGCATCTCCTTTCCGATGCACTATTCGTTTCTTACTGCAACGCTCGCTCCCTCACATTGACGAGTTAACACTGAAATTGTATCGCTATGAAATACTATGGGTTTCATGAATTCTCATTCTAAATCGAGTAAAGTTTTTATGGTAACGACAGGATTTAGTTTTGGAATTCGAGTATCTCCTTTCAGATGCACTATTCGTTCCTTACTGCAACGCTCGCTCCCTCACATTGACGAATTAACACAGAAATTGTGTCGCTATGAAATACTATGGGTTTCATGACTTCCCATTCCTAATCGAGCAAAGTTTTTATGGAAACGACAGGATTTAGTTTTGGAATTCGAGTATCTCCTTTCAGATGCATTATTCGTTCCTTACTGCAACGCTCGCTCCCTCACATTAAAGAATTAACACAGACACTGTGGCGCTATGAAATACTATGGGTTTCATGACTTCTCATTCTATATCGAGTAAAGTTTTTATGGAAACGACAGGATTTAGTTTTGGAATTCGAGTATCTCCTTTCCGATGCACTATTCGTTCCATACTGCAACGCTCGCTCCCTCACATTGACGAATTAACACAGAAATTGTGTCGCTATGAAATACTATGAGTCTCATGACTTCTCATTCTAAATCGAGTAAAGTTTTTATGGAAACGACAGGATTTAGTTTTGGAATTCGAGTATCTCCTTTCCGATGCACAATTCGTTCCCTACAGCAACGATTGCTCCCTCACATTGACAAATCAACACAGAAATTGTGTCGCTATGAAATACTATGTGTTTCATGACTTCTCATTCTAAATCGAGTAAATTTTTTATGGAAACGACAGGATTTAGTTTTGGAATTGGAGTATCTCCTTTCCGATGCACTACTCGTTCCTTACTGCAACGCTCGCTCCCTCACATTGATAAATTAACACCGAAATTGTGTCGCTCTGAAATACTATGGGTTTCATGACTTCTCATTCTAAACCGAGTAAAGTGTTTATGGTAACCACATGATTTAGCCTTGGAATTCGAGTATCTGCATTCCGATGCACTATTCGTTCCTTACTGCAACGCTCGCTCCCTCACATTGACAAATTAACACAGAAATTGTGTCGTTATAAAATACTATGGGTTTCATGACTTCTCATTCTAAATCGAGCAAATTTTTTATGGAAACGACAGGAATTAGTGGAGGAATTCGAGTATCTCCTTTCCGATGCACTATTCGTTCCTTACTGCAACGCACGCTCCCTCACATTGACGAATTAGCACAGAAATTGTGCCGCTATGAAATACTATATGTTTCATGACTTCTCTTTCTAAATCGAGTAACGTTTCTATGGAGACGACAGGATTTAGTTTTGGGATACAAGTATCTCCTTTCAGATGCACCATTCGTTCTTTACTGCAACCCTCGCTCCTTAACATTGACGAATTAACGCAGAAATTGTGTCGCTAGGAATACTATGGGTTTCATGACTTCTCATTCGAAATCGAGTAAAGATTTTATGGAAGCGACAGGATATAGTTTTGGAATTCGAGTATCTCCTTTCCGATGCACTATTCGTTCCTTACTGCAACGCTCGCTCCCTCACATTGACGAATTAACACAGAAATTGTGTCGCTATGAATAACTATGGGTTTCATGACTTCTCACTCCAAATCGAATAAAGTTTTATGGAAACGACAGGATTTAGTTTTGGAATTCGAGTATCTCCTTTCCGATGCACTATTCGTTCCTTACTGCAACGCTCGCACCCTCACATTGACAAATTAACACAGAAATTGTGTCGCTATGAAATACTATGGGTTTCATGACTTCTCATTCTAAACCGAGTAAAGTGTTTATGGTAAACACATGATTTAGCTTTGGAATTCGAGTATCTGCATTCCGATGCACTATTCGTTCCTTACTGCAACGCTCGCTCCCTCACATTTACAAATTAACACAGAAATTGTGTCGTTATAATATACTATGGGTTTCATGACTTCTCATTCTAAATCGAGCAAATTTTTTATGGAAACGACAGGAATTAGTTTAGGAATTCGAGTATCTCCTTTCCAATGCACTATTCGTTCCTCACTGCAACGCTCGCTCCCTCACATTAAAGAATTAACACAGACACTGTGGCGCTATGAAATACTATGGGTTTCATGACTTCTCATTCCAAATCGAGTAAAGTTTGTATGGAAACGACAGGATTTAGTTTTGAAATTCGAGTATCTCCTTTCCGATGCACTATTCGTTCCTTACTGCAACGCTCGCTCCCTCACATTAACGAATTAACACAGAAATTGTGTCGCTATGAAATACTATGGGTTTCATGACTTCTCATTCTAAATCGAGTAAAGTGTTTATGGTAACGACAGGATTTAGTTTTGGAATTCGAGTATCTCCTTTCCAATGCACTATTCGTTCCTCACTGCAACGCTCGCTCCCTCACATTAAAGAATTAACACAGACACTGTGGCGCTATGAAATACTATGGGTTTCTTGACTTCTCATTCTATATCGAGTAAAGTTTTTATGGAAACGACAGGATTTAGTTTTGGAATTCGAGTATCTCCTTTCCGATGCACTATTCGTTCCTTACTGCAACGCTCGCTTCCTCACATTGACGAATTAACACAGAAATTGTGTCGCTATGAAATACTATGGGTCTTTTGACTTCTTATTCTAAATCGAGTAAAGTTTTTATGGTAACGACAGGATTTAGTTTTGGAATTCTAGTATCTCCTTTCCGATGCACTATTCGTTCCTTACTGCCACGCTCGCTCCCTCACATTGACGAATTAACACAGAAATTGTGGTGCTATGAAATACTATGGGTTTCATGACTTCTCATTCTATATGGAGTAAATTTTTTATGGAAACGACAGGATTTAGTTTTGGAATTCGAGTATCTCCCTTCCGATGCACTATTCGTTCCTTACTGAAACGCTCGCTCCCTCACATTGACGAATTAACACAGAAGTTGTGTCGCTATGAAATACTATGGGTTTCATGACTTCTCATTCTAAATGGAATAAAGTTTTTATGGAAACGACAGGATTTAGTTTTGGAATTCAAATATCTCCTTTCCGATGCACTATTCGTTCCTTACTGCAACGCTCGCTCCCTCACATTGACGAATCAACACAGAAATTGTGCCGCTATGAAATACTATGGGTTTCATGACTTCTCATTCTAAATCGAGTAAAGTGTTTATGGTAACGACAGGATTTAGCTTTGGAATTCGATTATCTCATTTCCGATGCACTATTCGTTCCTTACTGCAACGCTCGCTCTCTCACATTGACGAATTGACAAAGAAATTGTGTCGCTATGAAATACTATGGGTTTCATGACTTCTCATTCTAAATCGAGCAAAGTATTTATGGAAACGATAGGATTTAGTTTTGGAATTCGAGTATCTCCTTTCCGATCCACTATTCGTTCCTTACTGCAACGCTCGCTCCCTCACATTGACGAATTAACACAGAAATTGCGTCGCTATGAAATACTATGGGTTTCATGACCTCTCATTCTAAATCGAGTAACGTTTCTATGGAGATGACAGGATTTAGTTCTGGGATACGAGTATCTCCTTTCAGATGCACCATTCGTTCTGTACTGCAACCCTCGCTCCCTCACATTGAGGAATTAACACAGAAATTGTGTCGCTATGAAATACTATGGGTTCTATGACTTCTCTCTCTAAATCGTGTTTCGTTTCTATGTAAACGACAAGATTTAGTTTTGGAATTCGAGTATCTCTTTCCGTTGCACTAATCGTTCCTTACTGCAACGCTCGCTCCCTCACATTGACGAATTAACACAGAAATTGTGTCGCTATGAAATACTATGGGTTTCATGACTTCTCATTCTAAATCGAGTAAAGTTTTTATGGAAACGACAGGATTTAGTTTTGGAATTCGAGTAGCTCCTCTCCGATGCACTATTCGTTCCTTACTGCAACGGTCGCTCCCGCACATTGACGAATTAACACAGAAATTGTGTCGCTATATAATACTATGGGCTTCATGACGTCTCATTCTAAATCGAGTAAAGTTTTTATGGAAACGACAGGATTTAGTTTTGGAATTCGAGTATCTCCTTTCCGATGCACTATTCGTTCCTTACTGCAACGCTCGCTCCCTCACATTGACGAATTAACGCAGAAATTGTGTCGCTAGAAATACTATGGGTTTCATGACTTCTCATTCGAAATCGAGTAAAGATTTTATGGAAGCGACAGGATATAGTTTTGGAATTCGAGTATCTCCTTTCCGATGCACTATTCGTTCCTTACTGCAACGCTCGCTCCCTCACATTGACGAATTAACACAGAAATTGTGTCGCTATGAATAACTATGGCTTTCATGACTTCTCACTCCAAATCGAATAAAGTTTTATGGAAACGACAGGATTTAGTTTTGGAATTCGAGTATCTCCTTTCCGATGCACTATTCGTTCCTTACTGCAACCCTCGCTCCTTCACATTGACGAATTAACACAGAAATTGTGTCGCTATGAAATACTATGGGTTTCATGACTTCTCATTCTAAATCGAGTAAAGTGTTTATGGTAAAGACAGGATTTAGTTTTGGAATTCGAGTATCGCCTTTTCGATGCACTATTCGTTCCTTACTGCAACGCTCGCTCCCTCACATTGACGGATTAACACAGAAATTGTGTCGCTATGTGATACTATGGGTTTCATGAATTCTCATTCTAAATCGAGCAAAGATTTTATGGAAACGACAGGATATAGCTTTGGAATTCGAGCATCTCCTTTCCGATGCACTATTCGTTCCTTACTGCAACGCTCGCTCCCTCACATTGACGAATTAACACAGAAATTCTATCGCTATGAAATACTATGGGTTTCATGAATTCTCATTCTAAATCGAGTAAAGTGTTTATGGTAATGACAGGATTTAGTTTTATAATTCGAGTATCTCCTTTCCGATGCACTATTCGTTCCTTACTGCCACGCTCGCTCCCTCACATTGACGAATTAACACAGAAATTGTGTCGCTATGAAATACTATGGGTTTCATGACTTCCCAATCCTAATCGAGCAAAATTTTTATGGAAACGACAGGATTTAGTTTTGGGATTCGAGTATCTCCTTTCAGATGCACTATTCGTTCCTTACTGCAACGCTCGCTCCCTCACATTAAAGAATTAACACAGACACTGTGGCGCTATGAAATACTATGGGTTTCATGACTTCTCATTCTACATCGAGTAAAGTTTTTATGGAAACGACAGGATTTAGTTTTGGAATTCGAGTATCTCCTTTCCGATGCACTATTTGTTCCTTACTGCAACGCTCGCTTCCTCACATTGACGAATTAACACAGAAATTGTGTCGCTATGAAATACTATGGGTCTTATGACTTCTTATTCTAAATCGAGTAAAGTTTTTATGGTAACGACAGGATTTAGTTTTGGAATTCGAGTATCTCCTTTCCGATGCACTATTCGTTCCATACTGCCACGCTCGCTCCCTCACATTGACGAATTAACACAGAAATTGTGGTGCTATAAAATACTATGGGTTTCATGACTTCTCATTCTATATCGAGTAAATTTTTTATGGAAACGACAGGATTTAGTTTTCGAATTCGAGTATCTCCTTTCCGATGCACTATTCGTTCCTTACTGCAACGCTCGCTCCCTCACATTGACGAATCAACACAGAAATTGTGTAGCTATGAAATACTATGGGTTTCATGACTTCTCATTCTAAATCGAGTAAAGTGTTTATGGTAACGACAGGATTTAGCTTTGGAATTCGATTATCTCATTTCCGATGCACTATTCGTTCCTTACTGCAACGCTCGCTCCCTCACATTGACGAATTAACACAGAAATTGCGTCGCTATGAAATACTATGGGTCTCATGACCTCTCATTCTAAATCGAGTAACGTTTCTATGGAGATGACAGGATTTAGTTCTGGGATACGAGTATCTCCTTTCAGATGCACCATTCGTTCTGTACTGCAACCCTCGCTCCCTAACATTGAGGAATTAACACAGAAATTGTGTCGCTATGAAATACTATGGGTTCTATGACTTCTCTCTCTAAATCGAATCTCGTTTCTATGTAAACGACAGAATTTAGATTTGGAATTCGAGTATCTCCTTTCCGATGCACCATTCGTTCCTTACTGCAACGCTCGCTCCGTCACATTGACGAATTAACACAGGTATTGTGTCGCTATGAAATACTATGGGTTTCATGACTTCTCATTCTAAATCGAGTTAAGTGTTTATGGTAACGACAGGATTTATTTTTGGAATTCGAGTATCTCCTTTCCGATGCACTATTCGTTCCTTACTGCAACGCTCGCTCCCTCACATTGACGAATTGACACAGAAATTGTGCCATTATGAAATACTATGGGTTTCATGACTTCTCATTCTAAATCGAGCAAAGTTTTTATGGAAACGACAGGATTTAGTTTTGAAATTCGAGTATCTCCTTTCAGATTCACTATTCGTTCCTTACTGCAACGCTCGCTCCCTCACATTAAAGAATTAACACAGAAACTGTGGCTCTATGAAATACTATGGGTTTCATGACTTCTCATCCTATATCGAGTAAAGTTTTTATGGTAACGACAGGATTTAGTTTTGGAATTCGAGTATCTCCTTTCCGATGCACTATTCGTTCCTTACTGCAACGCTCGCTCCCTCACATTGACGAATTAACACAGAAATTGTGGTGCTATGAAATACTATGGGTTTCATGACTTTTCATTCTATATCGAGTAAAGTTTTTATGGAAACGACAGGATTTAGTTTTGGAATTCGAGTATCTCCTTACCGATGCACTATCCGTTCCTTACTGCAACGCTCGCTCCCTCACATTGACGAATTAACACAGAAATTGTGTCGCTATGAAATACTATGGGTTTCATGACTTCTCATTCTAAATCGAAAAAAGTTTTTATGGAAACGACAGGATTTAGTTTTGGAATTCGAGTATCTCATTTCCGATGCACTATTCAATCCTTACTGCAAAGCTCGCTCCCTCACATTAACGAATCAACGCAGAAATTGTGTCGCAATGAAATACTATGGGTTTCATAACTTCTCATTCTAAATCGAGTAAAGTGTTTATGGTAACGACAGGATTTAGTTTTGGAATTCGAGTATCTCATTTCCGATGCACTATACGTTCCTTACTGCAACGCTCGCTCCCTCACATTGACGAATTAACAAAGAAATTGTGTCGCTATGAAATACTATGGGTTTCATGACTTCTCATTCTAAATCGAGCAAAGTTTTTATGGAAACGACAGGATTTAGTTTTGGAATTCGAGTAACTCCTTTCCGATGCACTATTCGTTCCTTACTGCAACGCTCGCTCCCTCACATTGACGAATTAACACAGAAATTGCGTCGCTATGAAATACTATGGGTTTCATGACCTCTCATTCTAAATCGAGTAACGTTTCTATGGAGACGACAGGATTTAGTTCTGGAATTCGAGTATCTCCTTTCCGATGCACTATTCGTTCCCTACTGCAACGCTCGCTCCCTCACATTGACGAATTAACACAGAAATTAAGTCGCTATGAAATACTTTGGGTTCTATGACTTCTCTCTCTAAATCGAGTCTCGTTTCTATGTAAACGACAGGATTTAGTTTTGGAATTCGAGTATCACCTTTCCGATGCACTATTCGTTCCTTACTGCAACGCTCGCTCCCTCACATTGACGAATTAACACAGAATTTGTGTCGCTATGACATACTATGGGTTTCATGACTTCTCATTCTAAATCGAGTAACGTTTCTATGGAGACTACAGGATTTAGTTTTGGGATACGAGTATCTACTTTCAGATGCACCATTCGTTCTTTATTGCAACCCTTGCTCCCTCACATTGACGAATTAACACAGAAATTGTGTCGCTATGAAATACTATAGGTTCAATGACTTCTCTCTCCAAATCGAGTCTCGTTTCTATGTAAGCGACAGGATTTAGTTTTGGAATTCGAGTATCTCCTTTCCGATGCACTATTCGTTCTTTACTGCAACGCTCGCTCCCTCACATTGACGAATCAACACAGAAATTGTGTCGCTATGAAATACTATGGGTTTCATGACTTCTCATTCTAAATCGAGTAAAGTGTTTATGGTAACGACAGGATTTAGTTTTGGAATTCGAGTATCTCATTTCCGAAGCACTATTCGTTCCTTACTGCAACGCTCGCTCCCTCACATTGACGAATTAACACAGAAATTGCGTCGCTATGAAATACTATGGGTCTCATGACCTCTCATTCTAAATCGAGTAACGTTTCTATGGAGACGACAGGATTTAGTTCTGGGATACGAGTATCTCCTTTCAGATGCACCATTCGTTCTTTACTGCAACCCTCGCTCCCTCACATTGACGAATTAACACAGAAATTGTGTCGCTATGAAATACTATGGGTTCTATGACTTCTCTCTCTAAATCGAGTCTCGTTTCTATGTAAACGACAGGATTTAGTTTTGGAATTCGAGTATCTCCTTTCCGATGCACTATTCGTTCCTTACTGCAACGCTCGCTCCCTCACATTGACGAATTGACACAGAAATTGTGTCGCTATGAAATACTATGTGTTTCCTGACTTCTCATTCTAAATCGAGTAAAGTGTTTATGGTAACGAAAGGATTTAGTTTTGGAATTCGAGTATCTCCTTTCCGATGCACTATTCGTTCCTTACTGCAACGCTCGCCCCCTCACATTGACGAATTGACACAGAAATTGTGCCATTATGAAATACTATGGGTTTCATGACTTCTCATTCTAAATCGAGCAAAGTTTTTATGGAAACGACAGGATTTAGTTTTGGAATTCGAGTATCTCCTTTCAGATGCACCATTCGTTCTTTACTGCAACCCTCGCTCCCTCACATTGACGAATTAACACAGAAATTGTGTCGCTATGAAATACTATGGGTTCTATGACTTCTCTCTCTAAATCGAGTCTCGTTTCTATGTAAACGACAGGATTTAGTTTTGGAATTCGAGTATCACCTTTCCGATGCACTATTCGTTCCTTACTGCAACGCTCGCTCCCTCACATTGACGAATTAACACAGAATTTGTGTCGCTATGACATACTATGTGTTTCATGACTTCTCATTCTAAATCGAGTAACGTTTCTATGGAGACGACAGGATTTAGTTTTGGGATACGAGTATCTACTTTCAGATGCACCATTCGTTCTTTATTGCAACCCTTGCTCCCTCACATTGACGAATTAACACAGAAATTGTGTCGCTATGAAAAACTATGGGTTCTATGACTTCTCTCTCTAAGTCGAGTCTCGTTTCTATGTAAACGACAGGATTTAGTTTTGGAATTCGAGTATCACCTTTCCGATGCACTATTCGTTCCTTACTGCAACGCTCGCTCCGTCACATTGACGAATTAACACAGAAATTGTGTCGCTATCAATTACTATGGGTTTCATGACTTCTCATTCTAAATCGAGTAAAGTGTTTATGGTAACGACAGGATTTAGTTTTGGAATTCGAGTATCTCCTTTCCGATGCACTATTCGTTCCTTACTGCAACGCTCGCTCCCTCACATTGACGAATTGACACGGAAATTGTGCCATTATGAAATGCTATGGGTTTCATGACTTCTCATTCTAAATCGAGCAAAGTTTTCATGGAAACGACAGGATTTAGTTTTGGTATTCGAGTATCTCCTTTCAGATGCACCATTCGTTCCTTACTGCAACGCTCGCTCCCTCACATTAAAGAATTAACACAGAAACTGTGGCGCTATGAAATACTATGGGTTTCATGACTTCTCATTCTATATCGAGTAAAGTTTTTATGGTAACGACAGGATTTAGTTTTGGAATTCGAGTATCTCCTTTCCGATGCACTATTCGTTCCTTACTGCAACGCTCGCTCCCTCACATTGACGAATTAACACAGAAATTGTGGTGCTATGAAATACTATGGGTTTCATGACTTCTCATTCTATATCGAGTAAAGTTTTTATGGAAACGACAGGATTTAGTTTTGGAATTCGAGTATCTCCTTACCGATGCACTATCCGTTCCTTACTGCAACGCTCGCTCCCTCACATTGACGAATTAACACAGAAATTGTGTCGCTATGAAATACTATGGGTTTCATGACTTCTCATTCTAAATCGAATAAAGTTTTTATGGAAACGACAGGATTTAGTTTTGGAATTCGAGTATCTCATTTCCGATGCACTATTCGTTCCTTACTGCAACGCTCGCTCCCTCACATTAACGAAACAACGCAGAAGTTGTGTCGCAATGAAATACTATGTGTTTCATGACTTCTCATTCTAAATCGAGTAAAGTGTTTATGGTAACGACAGGATTTAGTTTTGGAATTCGAGTATCTCATTTCCGATGCACTATTCGTTCCTTACTGCAACGCTCGCTCCCTCACATTGACGAATTAACAAAGAAATTCTGCCGCTATGAAATACTATGGGTTTCATGACTTCTCATTCTAAATCGAGCAAAGTTCTTAATGAAACGACAGGATTTAGTTTTGGAATTCGAGTATCTCCTTTCCGATGCACTATTCGTTCCTTACTGCAACGCTCGCTCCCTCACATTGACGAATTAACACAGAAATTGCGTCGCTATGAAATACTATGGGTTTCATGACTTCTCATTCTAAATCGAGTAAAGTAGTTATGGTAACGACAGGATTTAGTTTTGGAATTCGAGTATCTCCTTTCCGATGCACTATTCGTTCCTTACTGCAACGCTCGCCCCCTCACATTGACGAATTGACACAGAAATTGTGCCATTATGAAATACTATGGGTTTCATGACTTCTCATTCTAAATCGAGCAAAGTTTTTATGGAAACGAAAGGATTTAGTTTTGGAATTCGAGTATCTCCTTTCAGATGCACCATTCGTTCTTTACTGCAACCCTCGCTCCCTCACATTGACGAATTAACACAGAAATTGGGTTGCAATTAAATACTATGGGTTCTATGACTTCTCTCTCTAAATCGAGTCTCGTTTCTATGTAAACGACAGGATTTAGTTTTGGAATTCGAGTATCACCTTTCCGATGCACTATTCGTTCCTTACTGCAACGCTCGCTCCCTCACATTGACGAATTAACACAGAATTTGTGTCGCTATGACATACTATGGGTTTCATGACTTCTCATTCTAAATCGAGTAACGTTTCTATGGAGAAGACAGGATTTAGTTTTGGGATACGAGTATCTACTTTCAGATGCATAATTCGTTCTTTATTGCAACCCTTGCTCCCTCACATTGACGAAGTAACACAGAAATTGTGTCGCTATGAAATTCTATGGGTTCTATGACTTCTCTCTCTAAATCGAGTCTCGTTTCTATGTAAGCGACAGGATTTAGTTTAGGAATTCGAGTATCTCCTTTCCGATGCACTATTCGTTCCTTACTGCAATGCTCGCTCCCTCACATTGACGAATCAACACAGAAATTGTGTCGCTATGAAATACTATGGGTTTCATGACTTCTCATTCTAAATCGAGTAAAGTGTTTATGGTAACGACAGGATTTAATTTTGGAATTCGAGTATCTCATTTCCGATGCACTATTCGTTCCTTACTGCAACGCTCGCTCCCTCACATTGACGAATTAACACAGAAATTGCGTCGCTGTGAAATACTATGGGTCTCATGACCTCTCATTGTAAATCGAGTAACGTTTCTATGGAGACGACAGGATTTAGTTCTGGGATACGAGTATCTCCTTTCAGATGCACCATTCGTTCTTTACTGCAACCCTCGCTCCCTCACATTGACGAATTAACACAGAAATTGTGTCGCTATGAAATACTATGGGTTCTATGACTTCTCTCTCTAAATCGAGTCTCGTTTCTATGTAAACGACAGGATTTAGTTTTGGAATTTGAGTATCTCCTTTCCGATGCACTATTCGTTCCTTACTGCAACGCTCGCTCCCTCACATTGACGAATTAACACAGAAATTGTGTCGCTATGAAATACTATGGGTTTCATGACTTCTCATTCTAAATCGAAAAAATTTTTTATGGAAACGACAGGATTTAGCTTTGGGTTTCGAGTATCTCCTTTCCGATGCACCATTCGTTCCTTACTGCAACGCTCGCTTAGTCACATTGACGAATTAACACAGAAATTATGTCGCTATGAAATACTATGGGTTTCATGATTTCTCATTCTAAATCTAGTAAAGTGTTTATGGTAACGACTGGATTTAGTTTTGGAATTCGAGTATCTCCTTTCCGATGCACTATTCGTTCCTTACTGCAACGCTCGCTCCCTCACATTGACGAATTGACACAGAAATTGTGTCATTATGAAATACTATGAGTTTCATGACTTCTCATTCTAAATCGAGCAAAGTTTTTATGGAAACGACAGGATTTAGTTTTGGAATTCGAGTATCTCCTTTCAGATGCACTATTCGTTCCTTACTGCAACGCTCGCTCCCTCACATTAAAGAATTAACACCGAAACTGTGGCGCTATGAAATACTATGGGTTTCATGACTTCTCATTCTATATCGAGTAAAGTTTTTATGGAAACGACAGGATTTAGTTTTGGAATTCTAGTATCTCCATTCCGATGCACTATTCGTTCCTTACTGCAACGCTCGCTCCCTCACATTAAAGAATTAACACAGAAACTGTGGCGCTATGAAATACTATGGGTTTCATGACTTCTCATTCTATATCGAGTAAAGTTTTTATGGTAACGACAGGATTTAATTTTGGAATTCGAGTATCTCCTTTCCGATGCACTAATCGTTCCTTACTGCAACGCTCGCTCCCTCACTTTGACGAATTAACACAGAAATTGTGGTGCTATGAAATACAATGGGTTTCATGACTTCTCATTCTATATCGAGTAAAGTTTTTATGGAAACGACAGGATTTAGTTTTGGTATTCGAGTATCTCCTTACCGATGCACTATCCGTTCCTTACTGCAACGCTCGCTCCCTCACATTGACGAATTAACACAGAAATTGTGTCGCTATGAAATACTATGGGTTTCATGACTTCTCATTCTCAATCGAATAAAGTTTTTATGGAAACGACAGGATTTAGTTTTGGAATTCGAGTATCTCATTTCCGATGCACTATTCGTTCCTTACTGCAACGCTCGCTCCCTCACATTAACGAATCATCGCAGAAATTGTGTCGCAATGAAATACTATGGGTTTCATGACTTCTCATTCTAAATCGAGTAAAGTGTTTATGGTAACGAAAGGATTTAGTTTTGGAATTCGAGTATCTCATTTCCGATGCACTATTCGTTCCTTACTGCAACGCTCGCTCCCTCACATTGACGAATTAACAAAGAAATTGTGTCGCTATGAAATACTATGGGTTTCATGACTTCTCATTCTAAATCGAGCAAAGTTCTTAATGAAACGACAGGATTTAGTTTTGGAATTCGAGTATCTCCTTTCCGATGCACTATTCGTTCCTTACTGCAACGCTCGCTCCCTCACATTGACGAATTAACACAGAAATTGCGTCGCTATGAAATACTATGGGTTTCATGACTTCTCATTCTAAATCGAGTAAAGTAGTTATGGTAACGACAGGATTTAGTTTTGGAATTCGAGTATCTCCTTTCCGATGCACTATTCGTTCCTTACTGCAACGCTCGCCCCCTCACATTGACGAATTGACACAGAAATTGTGCCATTATGAAATACTATGGGTTTCATGACTTCTCATTCTAAATCGAGCAAAGTTTTTATGGAAACGAAAGGATTTAGTTTTGGAATTCGAGTATCTCCTTTCAGATGCACCATTCGTTCTTTACTGCAACCCTCGCTCCCTCACATTGACGAATTAACACAGAAATTGGGTTGCAATTAAATACTATGGGTTCTATGACTTCTCTCTCTAAATCGAGTCTCGTTTCTATGTAAACGACAGGATTTAGTTTTGGAATTCGAGTATCACCTTTCCGATGCACTATTCGTTCCTTACTGCAACGCTCGCTCCCTCACATTGACGAATTAACACAGAATTTGTGCCGCTATGACATACTATGGGTTTCATGACTTCTCATTCTAAATCGAGTAACGTTTCTATGGAGAAGACAGGATTTAGTTTTGGGATACGAGTATCTACTTTCAGATGCATAATTCGTTCTTTATTGCAACCCTTGCTCCCTCACATTGACGAAGTAACACAGAAATTGTGTCGCTATGAAATTCTATGGGTTCTATGACTTCTCTCTCTAAATCGAGTCTCGTTTCTATGTAAGCGACAGGATTTAGTTTAGGAATTCGAGTATCTCCTTTCCGATGCACTATTCGTTCCTTACTGCAATGCTCGCTCCCTCACATTGACGAATCAACACAGAAATTGTGTCGCTATGAAATACTATGGGTTTCATGACTTCTCATTCTAAATCGAGTAAAGTGTTTATGGTAACGACAGGATTTAATTTTGGAATTCGAGTATCTCATTTCCGATGCACTATTCGTTCCTTACTGCAACGCACGCACCCTCACATTGACGAATTAACACAGAAATTGCGTCGCTATGAAATACTATGGGTCTCACGACCTCTCATTCTAAATCGAGTAACGTTTCTATGGAGACGACAGGATTTAGTCCTGGGATACGAGTATCTCCTTTCAGATGCACCATTCGTTCTTTACTGCTACCCTCGCTCCCTCACATTGACGAATTAACACAGAAATTGTGTCGCTATGAAATACTACGGGTTCTATGACTTCTCTCTCTAAATCGAGTCTCGTTTCTATTTAAACGACAGGATTTAGTTTTGGAATTCGAGTATCTCCTTTCCGATGCACTATTCGTTCCTTACTGCAACGCTCGCTTCCTTACATTGACGAATTAACACAGAATTTGTGTCGCTATGAAATACTATGGGTTTCGTGACTTCTCATTCTAAATCGAATAAATTTTTTGTGGAAACGACAGGATTTAGTTTTGGGTGTCGAGTATCTCCTTTCCGATGCACCATTCGTTCCTTACTGCAACGCTCGCTCCGTCACATTGACGAATTAACACAGAAATTGTGTCGCTATGAAATACTATGGGTTTCATGACTTCTCATTCTAAATCTAGTAAAGTGTTTATGGTAACGACTGGATTTAGTTTTGGAATTCGAGTATCTCCTTTCCGATGCACTATTCGTTCCTTACTGCAACGCTCGCTCCCTCACATTGACGAATTGACACAGAAATTGTGTCATTATGAAATACTATGGGTTTCATGACTTCTCATTCTAAATCGAGCAAAGTTTTTATGGAAACGACAGGATTTAGTTTTGGAATTCGAGTATCTCCTTTCAGATGCACTATTCGTTCCTTACTGCAACGCCCGCTCCCTCACATTAAAGAATTAACACCGAAACTGTGGCGCTATGAAATACTATGGGTTTCATGACTTCTCATTCTATATCGAGTAAAGTTTTAATGGAAACGACAGGATTTAGTTTTGGAATTCGAGTATCTCCTTTCCGATGCACTATTCGTTCCTTACTGCAACGCTCGCTCCCTCACATTGACGAATTAACACAGAAATTGTGTCGCTATGAAATACTATGGGTCTCATGACTTCTCATTCTGAATCGAGTAAAGTTTTTATGGTAACGACAGGATTTAGTTTTGGAATTCGAGTATCTCCTTTCCGATGCACTATTCGTTCCTTACTGCAACGCTCGCTCCCTGACATTGACGAATTAACACAGAAATTGTGTCGCTATGAAATACTATGGGTTTCATGACTTCTCATTCTAAATCGAATTAAGTTTTTATGGAAACGACAGGATTTAGTTTTGGAATTCGAGTATCTCCTTTCCGATGCACTATTCGTTCCTTACTGCAACGCTCGCTCCCTCACATTAACGAATAAACACAGAAATTGTGTCGCTATGAAATACTATGGGTTTCATGACTTCTCATTCTAAATCGAGTAAAGTGTTTATGGTAACGACAGGATTTAGTTTTGGAATTCGAGTATCTCCTTTCCGATGCACCATGCGTTCCTTACTGCAACGCTCGCTCCACCACATTGACGAATTAACACAGAAATTGTGTCGCTATGAAATACTATGGGTTTCATGACTTCTCATTCTAAATCGAGTAAAGTTTGTATGGAAACGACAGGATTTAGTTTTGGAATTCGAGTATCTCCTTTCCGATGCACTATTCGTTCCTTACTGCAACCCTCGCTCCCTCACATTGACGAATTAACACAGAAATTGTGTCGCTATGAAATACTATATGTTTCATGACTTCTCATTCTAAATCGAGTAAAGTTTTTATGGAAACGACAGGAATTAGTTTTGGAATTCGAGTATCTCCTTTCCGATGCACTATTCGTTCCTTACTGCAACGCTCGCTCCCTCACATTGACGAATTGACACAGAAATTGTGTCATTATGAAATACTATGGGTTTCATGACTTCTCATTCTAAATCGAGTAAAGTGTTTATGGTAACGACAGGATTTAGTTTTGGGATACGAGTATCTCCTTTCAGATGCACCATTCGTTCTTTACTGCAACCCTCGCTCCCTCACATTGACGAATTAACACAGAAATTGTGCCGCTATGAAATACTGTGGGTTCTATGACTTCTCTCTCTAAATCGAGTCTCGTTTCTATGTGAACGACAGGATTTAGTTTTGGAATTCGAGTATCACCTTTCCGATGCACTATTCGTTCCTTACTGCAACGCTCGCTCCCTCACATTGACGAATTAACACAGAAATTGTGTCGCTATGAAATACTATGGGTTTCATGACTTCTCACTCTAAATCGAGTAACGTTTCTATGGAGACGACCGGATTTAGTTTTGGGATACGAGTATCTACTTTCAGATGCACCATTCGTTCTTTATTGCAACCCTTGCTCCCACACATTGACGAATTAACACAGAAATTGTGTCGCTATGAAATACTATGGGTTCTATGACTTCTCTCTCTAAATCGAGTCTCGTTTCTATGTAAACGACAGGATTTAGTTTTGGAATTCGAGTATCTCTTTTCCGATGCACTATTCGTTCCTTACTGCAACGCTCGCTCCCTCACATTGACGAATTAACAAAGAAATTGTGTCGCTATGAAATACTATGGGTTTAATGACTTCTCATTCTAAATCGAGCAAAGTTTTTATGGAAACGACAGGATTTAGTTTTGGAATTCGAGTATCTCCTTTCCGATGCACTATTCGTTCCTTACTGCAACGCTCGCTCCCTCACATTGACGAATTAACACAGAAATTGCGTCGCTATGAAATACTATGGGTTTCATGACCTCTCATTCTAAATCGAGTAACGTTTCTATGGAGACGACAGGATTTAGTTCTGGAATTCGAGTATCTCCTTTCCGATGCACTATTCGTTCCCTACTGCAACGCTCGCTCCCTCACATTGACGAATTAACACAGAAATTGTGTCGCTATGAAATACTATGGGTTTCATGACTTCTCATTCTAAATCGAGTAACGTTTGTATGGAGACTACAAGATTTAGTTTTGGGATACGAGTATCTCCTTTCAGATGCACCATTCGTTCTTTATTGCAACCCTTGCTCCCTCACATTGACGAATTAATACAGAAATTGTGTCGCTATGAAATACTGTGGGTTCTATGACTTCTCTCTCTAAATCGAGTCTCGTTTCTATGTAAGCGATAGGATTTAGTTTTGGAATTCGAGTATCTCCTTTCCGATGCACTATTCGTTCCTTACTGCAACGCTCGCTCCCTCACATTGACGAATCAACACAGAAATTGTGTCGCTATGAAATACTATGGGTTTCATGACTTCTCATTCTAAATCGAGTAAAGTGTTTATGGTAACGACAGGATTTAGTTTTGGAATTCGAGTATCTCATTTCCGATGCACTATTCGTTCCTTACTGCAACGCACGCTCCCTCACATTGACGAATTAACACAGAAATTGCGTCGCTATGAAATACTATGGGTCTCACGACCTCTCATTCTAAATCGAGTAACGTTTCTATGGAGACGACAGGATTTAGTCCTGGGATACGAGTATCTCCTTTCAGATGCACCATTCGTTCTTTACTGCTACCCTCGCTCCCTCACATTGACGAATTAACACAGAAATTGTGTCGCTATGAAATACTACGGGTTCTATGACTTCTCTCTCTAAATCGAGTCTCGTTTCTATGTAAACGACAGGATTTAGTTTTGGAATTCGAGTATCTCCTTTCCGATGCACTATTCGTTCCTTACTGCAACGCTCGCTTCCTTACATTGACGAATTAACACAGAAATTGTGTCGCTATGAAATACTATGGGTTTCATGACTTCTCATTCTAAATCGAATAAATTTTTTGTGGAAACGACAGGATTTAGTTTTGGGTGTCGAGTATCTCCTTTCCGATGCACCATTCGTTCCTTACTGCAACGCTCGCTCCGTCACATTGACGAATTAACACAGAAATTGTGTCGCTATGAAATACTATGGGTTTCATGACTTCTCATTCTAAATCTAGTAAAGTGTTTATGGTAACGACTGGATTTAGTTTTGGAATTCGAGTATCTCCTTTCCGATGCACTATTCGTTCCTTACTGCAACGCTCGCTCCCTCACATTGACGAATTGACACAGAAATTGTGTCATTATGAAATACTATGGGTTTCATGACTTCTCATTCTAAATCGAGCAAAGTTTTTATCGAAACGACAGGATTTAGTTTTGGAATTCGAGTATCTCCTTTCAGATGCACTATTCGTTCCTTACTGCAACGCTCGCTCCCTCACATTAAAGAATTAACACCGAAACTGTGGCGCTATGAAATACTTTGGGTTTCATGACTTCTCATTCTATATCGAGTAAAGTTTTAATGGAAACGACAGGATTTAGTTTTGGAATTCGAGTATCTCCTTTCCGATGCACTATTCGTTCCTTACTGCAACGCTCGCTCCCTCACATTGACGAATTAACACAGAAATTGTGTCGCTATGAAATACTATGGGTCTCATGACTTCTCATTCTGAATCGAGTAAAGTTTTTATGGTAACGACAGGATTTAGTTTTGGAATTCGAGTATCTCCTTTCCGATGCACTATTCGTTCCTTACTGCAACGCTCGCTCCCTGACATTGACGAATTAACACAGAAATTGTGTCGCTATGAAATACTATGGGTTTCATGACTTCTCATTCTAAATCGAATTAAGTTTTTATGGAAACGACAGGATTTAGTTTTGGAATTCGAGTATCTCCTTTCCGATGCACTATTCGTTCCTTACTGCAACGCTCGCTCCCTCACATTAACGAATCAACACAGAAATTATGTCGCTATGAAATACTATGGGTTTCATGACTTCTCATTCTAAATCGAGTAAAGTGTTTATGGTAACGACAGGATTTAGTTTTGGAATTCGAGTATCTCCTTTCCGATGCACCATGCGTTCCTTACTGCAACGCTCGCTGTATCACATTGACGAATTAACACAGAAATTGTGTCGCTATGAAATACTATGGGTTTCATGACTTCTCATTCTAAATCGAGTAAAGTGTTTATGGTAACGACAGGATTTAGTTTTGGGATACGAGTATCTCCTTTCAGATGCACCATTCGTTCTTTACTGCAACCCTCGCTCCCTCACATTGACGAATTAACACAGAAATTGTGCCGCTATGAAGTACTGTGGGTTCTATGACTTCTCTCTCTAAATCGAGTCTCGTTTCTATGTGAACGACAGGATTTAGTTTTGGAATTCGAGTATCACCTTTCCGATGCACTATTCGTTCCTTACTGCAACGCTCGCTACCTCACATTGACGAATTAACACAGAAATTGTGTCGCTATGAAATACTATGGGTTTCATGACTTCTCATTCTAAATCGAGTAACGTTTCTATGGAGACGACCGGATTTAGTTTTGGGATACGAGTATCTACTTTCAGATGCACCATTCGTTCTTTATTGCAACCCTTGCTCCCACACATTGACGAATTAACACAGAAATTGTGTCGCTATGAAATACTATGGGTTCTATGACTTCTCTCTCTAAATCGAGTCTCGTTTCTATGTAAACGACAGGATTTAGTTTTGGAATTCGAGTATCTCTTTTCCGATGCACTATTCGTTCCTTACTGCAACGCTCGCTCCCTCACATTGACGAATTAACACAGAAATTGTGTCATTATGAAATACTATGGGTTTCATGACTTCTCATTCTAAATCGAGCAAAGTTTTTATAGAAACGACAGGATTTAGTTTTGGAATTCGTGTATCTCCTTTCAGATGCACTATTCGTTCCTTACTGCAACGCTCGCTCCCTCACATTATAGAATTAACACCGAAACTGTGGCGCTATGAAATACTATGGGTTTCATGGCTTCTCATTCTATATCGAGTAAAGTTTTTATGGATACGACAGGATTTACCTTTGGAATTCGAGTATCTCCTTTCCGATGCACTATTCGTTCCTTACTGCAACGCTCGCTCCCTCACATTGACGAATTAACACAGATTGTGTCGCTATGAAATACTATGGGTCTCATGACTTCTCATTCTAAATCGAGTAAAGTTTTTATGGTAACGACAGGATTTAGTTTTGGAATTCGAGTATCTCCTTTCCGATGCCCTATTCGTTCCTTACTGCAACGCTCGCTCCCTCACATTGACGAATTAACACAGAAATTGTGGTGCTATGAAATACTATGGGTTTCATGACTTCTCATTCTATATCGAGCAAGGTTTTTATGGAAACGACAGGATTTAGTTTTGGAATTCGAGTATCTCCTTTCCGATGCACTATTCGTTCCTTACTGCAACGCTCGCTACCTCACATTGACGAATTAGCAAAGAAATTGTGCCGCTATGAAATACTATATGTTTCATGACTTCTCTTTCTAAATCGAGTAACGTTTCTATGGAGACGACAGGATTTAGTTTTGGGATACGAGTATCTCCTTTCAGATGCACCAATCGTTCTTTACTGCAACCCTCGCTCCTTCACATTGACGAATTAACACAGAAATTGTGTCGCTATGAAATACTATGGGTTCTATGACTTCTCTCTGTAAATCGAGTCTCGTTTCTATGTAAACGACAGGATTTAGTTTTGGAAATGGAGTATCTCTTTCCGTTGCACTAATCGTTCCTTACTGCAACGCTCGCTCCCTCACATTGACGAATTAACACAGAAATTGTGTCGCTATGAAATACTATGGGTTTCATGACTTCTCATTCCAAATCGAGTAAAGTTTGTATGGAAACGACAGGATTTAGTTTTGAAATTCGAGTATCTCCTTTCCGATGCACTATTCGTTCCTTACTGCAACGCTCGCTCCCTCACATTGACGAATTAACACAGAAATTGTGTCGCTATGAAATACTACGGGTTTCATGACTTCTCATTCTAAATCGAGTAAAGTGTTTATGGTAACGACAGGATTTAGTTTTGGAATTCGAGTATCTCCTTTCCAATGCACTATTCGTTCCTCACTGCAACGCTCGCTCCCTCACATTGACGAATTAACACAGAAATTGTGTCGCTATGTGATACTATGGGTTTCATGAATTCTCATTCTAAATCGAGCAAAGATTGTATGGAAACGACAGGATATAGTTTTGGAATTCGATCATCTCCTTTCAGATGCACTATTCGTTCCTTACTGCAACGCTCGCTCCCTCACATTAAAGAATTAACACAGACACTGTGGCGCTATGAAATACTATGGGTTTCATGACTTCTCATTCTATATCGAGTAAAGTTTTTATGGAAACGACAGGATTTAGTTTTGGAATTCGAGTATCTCCTTTCCAATGCACTATTCGTTCCTTACTGCAACGCTCGCTTCCTCACATTGACGAATTAACACAGAAATTGTGTAGCTATGAAATACTATGGGTCTTTTGACTTATTATTCTAAATCGAGTAAAGTTTTTATGGTAACGACAGGATTTAGTTTTGGAATTCTAGTATCTCCTTTCCGATGCACTATTCGTTCCTTACTGCCACGCTCGGTCCCTCACATTGACGAATTAACACAGAAATTGTGGTGCTATGAAATACTATGGGTTTCATGACTTCTCATTCTATATGGAGTAAATTTTTTATGGAAACGACAGGATTTAGTTTTGGAATTCGAGTATCTCCCTTCCGATGCACTATTCGTTCCTTACTGCAACGCTCGCTCCCTCACATTGACGAATTAACACAGAAGTTGTGTCGCTATGAAATACTATGGGTTTCATGACTTCTCATTCTAAATGGAATAAAGTTTTTATGGGAACGACAGGATTTAGTTTTGGAATTCAAATATCTCCTTTCCGATGCACTATTCGTTCCTTACTGCAACGCTCGCTCCCTCACATTGACGAATCAACACAGAAATTGTGCCGCTATGAAATACTATGGGTTTCATGACTTCTCATTCTAAATCGAGTAAAGTGTTTATGGTAACGACAGGATTTAGCTTTGGAATTCGATTATCTCATTTCCGATGCACTATTCGTTCCTTACTGCAACGCTCGCTCTCTCACATTGCTGAATTAACAAAGAAATTGTGTCGCTATGAAATACTATGGGTTTCATGACTTCTCATTCTAAATCGAGTAAAGTATTTATGGAAACGATAGGATTTAGTTTTGGAATTCGAGTATCTCCTTTCCGATCCACTATTCGTTCCTTACTGCAACGCTCGCTCCCTCACATTGACGAATTAACACAGAAATTGCGTCGCTATGAAATACTATGGGTTTCATGACCTCTCATTCTAAATCGAGTAACGTTTCTATGGAGATGACAGGATTTAGTTCTGGGATACGAGTATCTCCTTTCAGATGCACCATTCGTTCCTTACTGCAACGCTCGCTCCCTCACATTAAAGAATTAACACAGAAACTGTGGCTCTATGAAATACTATGGGTTTCATGACTTCTCTCTCTAAATCGAGTTTCGTTTCTATGTAAACGACAAGATTTAGTTTTGGAATTCGAGTATCTCCTTTCCGATGCACTATTCGTTCCTTACTGCAACGCTCGCTCCCTCACATTGACGAATTGACACAGAAATTGTGCCATTATGAAATACTATGGGTTTCAAGACTTCTCATTCTAAATCGAGCAAAGTTTTTATGGAAACGACAGGATTTAGTTTTGGAATTCGAGTATCTCCTTTCAGATTCACTATTCGTTCCTTACTGCAACGCTCGCTCCCTCACATTAAAGAATTAACACAGAAACTGTGGCTCTATGAAATACTATGGGTTTCATGACTTCTCATCCTATATCGAGTAAAGTTTTTATGGTAACGACAGGATTTAGTTTTGGAATTCGAGTATCTCCTTTCCGATGCACTATTCGTTCCTTACTGCAACGCTCGCTCCCTCACATTGACGAATTAACACAGAAATTGTGGTGCTATGAAATACTATGGGTTTCATGACTTCTCATTCTATATCGAGTAAAGTTTTTATGGAAACGACAGGATTTAGTTTTGGAATTCGAGTATCTCCTTACCGATGCACTATCCATTCCTTACTGCAACGCACGCTCCCTCACATTGACGAATTAACACAGAAATTGTGTCGCTATGAAATACTATGGGTTTCATGACTTCTCATTCTAAATCGAAAAAAGTTTTTATGGAAACGACAGGATTTAGTTTTGGAATTCGAGTATCTCATTTCCGATGCACTATTCAATCCTTACTGCAAAGCTCGCTCCCTCACATTAACGAATCAACGCAGAAATTGTGTCGCAATGAAATACTATTTGTTTCATGACTTCTCATTCTTAATCGAGTAAAGTGTTTATGGTAACGACAGGATTTAGTTTTGGAATTCGAGTATCTCATTTCCGATGCACTATACGTTCCTTACTGCAACGCTCGCTCCCTCACATTGACGAATTAACAAAGAAATTGTGTCGCTATGAAATACTATGGGTTTCATGACTTCTCATTCTAAATCGAGCAAAGTTTTTATGGAAACGACAGGATTTAGTTTTGGAATTCGAGTAACTCCTTTCCGATGCACTATTCGTTCCTTACTGCAACGCTCGCTCCCTCACATTGACGAATTAACACAGAAATTGCGTCGCTATGAAATACTATGGGTTTCATGACCTCTCATTCTAAATCGAGTAACGTTTCTATGGAGACGACAGGATTTAGTTCTGGAATTCGAGTATCTCCTTTCCGATGCACTATTCGTTCCCTACTGCAACGCTCGCTCCCTCACATTGACGAATTAACACAGAAATTGTGTCGCTATGAAATACTTTGGGTTCTATGACTTCTCTCTCTAAATCGAGTCTCGTTTCTATGTAAACGACAGGATTTAGTTTTGGAATTCGAGTATCACCTTTCCGATGCACTATTCGTTCCTTACTGCAACGCTCGCTCCCTCACATTGACGAATTAACACAGAATTTGTGTCGCTATGACATACTATGGGTTTCATGACTTCTCATTCTAAATCGAGTAACGTTTCTATGGAGACGACAGGATTTAGTTTTGGGATACGAGTATCTACTTTCAGATGCACCATTCGTTCTTTATTGCAACCCTTGCTCCCTCACATTGACGAATTAACACAGAAATTGTGTCGCTATGAAATACTATGGGTTCAATGACTTCTCTCTCTAAATCGAGTCTCGTTTCTATGTAAGCGACAGGATTTAGTTTTGGAATTCGAGTATCTCCTATCCGATGCACTATTCGTTCCTTACTGCAACGCTCGCTCCCTCACATTGACGAATCAACACAGAAATTGTGTCGCTATGAAATACTATGGGTTTCATGACTTCTCATTCTAAATCGAGTAAAGTGTTTATGGTAACGACAGGATTTAGTTTTGGAATTCGAGTATCTCATTTCCGATGCACTATTCGTTCCTTACTGCAACGCTCGCTCCCTCACATTGACGAATTAACCCAGAAATTGCGTCGCTATGAAATACTATGGGTCTCATGACCTCTCATTCTAAATCGAGTAACGTTTCTATGGAGACGACAGGATTTAGTTCTGGGATACGAGTATCTCCTTTCAGATGCACCATTCGTTCTTTACTGCAACCCTCGCTCCCTCACATTGACGAATTAACACAGAAATTGTGTCACTATGAAATACTATGGGTTCTATGACTTCTCTCTCTAAATCGAGTCTCGTTTCTATGTAAACGACAGGATTTAGTTTTGGAATTCGAGTATCTCCTTTCCGATGCACTATTCGTTCCTTACTGCAACGCTCGCTCCCTCACATTGACGAATTGACACAGAAATTGTGTCGCTATGAAATACTATGTGTTTCCTGACTTCTCATTCTAAATCGAATAAATTTTTTATGGAAACGACAGGATTTAGTTTTGGGATTCGAGTATCTCCTTTCCGATGCACCATTCGTTCCTTACTGCAACGCTCGCTCCGTCACATTGACGAATTAACACAGAAATTGTGTCGCTATGAAATACTATGGGTTTCATGACTTCTCATTCTAAATCGAGTAAAGTGTTTATGGTAACGACAGGATTTAGTTTTGGAATTCGAGTATCTCCTTTCCGATGCACTATTCGTTCCTTACTGCAACGCTCGCCCCCTCACATTGACGAATTGACACAGAAATTGTGCCATTATGAAATACTATGGGTTTCATGACTTCTCATTCTAAATCGAGCAAAGTTTTTATGGAAACGACAGGATTTAGTTTTGGAATTCTAGTATCTCCTTTCAGATGCACCATTCGTTCTTTACTGCAACCCTCGCTCCCTCACATTGACGAATTAACACAGAAATTGTGTCGCTATGAAATACTATGGGTTATTTGACTTCTCTCTCTAAATCGAGTCTCGTTTCTATGTAAACGACAGGATTTAGTTTTGGAATTCGAGTATCTCCTTTCCGATGCACTATTCGTTCCTTACTGCAACGCTCGCTCCCTCACATTGTCGAATTAACACAGAAATTGTGGTGCTATGAAATACTATGGGTTTCATGACTTCTCATTCTATATCGAGTAAAGTTTTTATGGAAACGACAGGATTTAGTTTTGGAATTCGAGTATCTCCTTACCGATGCACTATCCGTTCCTTACTGCAACGCTCGCTCCCTCACATTGACGAATTAACACAGAAATTGTGTCGCTATGAAATACTATGGGTTTCATGACTTCTCATTCTAAATCGAATAAAGTTTTTATGGAAACGACAGGATTTAGTTTTGGAATTCGAGTATCTCATTTCCGATGCACTATTCGTTATTTACTGCAACGCTCGCTCCCTCACATTAACGAAACAACGCAGAAGTTGTGTCGCAATGAAATACTATGTGTTTCATGACTTCTCATTCTAAATCGAGTAAAGTGTTTATGGTAACGACAGGATTTAGTTTTGGAATTCGAGTATCTCATTTCCGATGCACTATTCGTTCCTTACTGCACCGCTCGCTCCCTCACATTGACGAATTAACAAAGAAATTCAGTCGCTATGAAATACTATGGGTTTCATGACTTCTCATTCTAAATCGAGCAAAGTTCTTAATGAAACGACAGGATTTAGTTTTGGAATTCGTGTATCTCCTTTCCGATGCACTATTCGTTCCTTACTGCAACGCTCGCTCCCTCACATTGACGAATTAACACAGAAATTGCGTCGCTATGAAATACTATGGGTTTCATTACCTCTCATTCTAAATCGAGTAACATTTCTATGGAGACGACAGGATTTAGTTCTGGAATTCGAGTATCTCCTTTCCGATGCAGTATTCGTTCCCTACTGCAACGCACGCTCCCTCACATTGACGAATTAACACAGAAATTGTGTCGCTATGAAATACTATGGGTTTCATGACTTCTCATTCTAAATCGAGTAACGTTTGTATGGAGACGACAAGATTTAGTTTTGGGATACGAGTATCTCCTTTCAGATGCACCATTCGTTCTTTACTGCAACCCTCGCTCCCTCACATTGACGAATTAACACAGAAATTGTGTCGCTATGAAATACTATGGGTTCTATGACTTCTCTCTCTAAATCGAGTCTCGTTTCTATGTAAACGACAGGATTTAGTTTTGGAATTCGAGTATCACCTTTCCGATGCACTATTCGTTCCTTACTGCAACGCTCGCTCCCTCACATTGACGAATTAACACAGAATTTGTGTCGCTATGACATACTATGGGTTTCATGACTTCTCATTCTAAATCGAGTAACGTTTCTATGGAGACGACAGGATTTAGTTTTGGGATACGAGTATCTACTTTCAGATGCACCATTCGTTCTTTATTGCAACCCTTGCTCCCTCACATTGACGAATTAACACAGAAATTGTGTCGCTATGAAATACTATGGGTTTCATGACTTCTCATTCTAAATCGAGTAAAGTGTTTATGGTAACGACAGGATTTAGTTTTGGAATTCGAGTATCTCATTTCCGATGCACTATTCGTTCCTTACTGCAACGCTCGCTCCCTCACATTGACGAATTAACCCAGAAATTGCGTCGCTATGAAATACTATGGGTCTCATGACCTCTCATTCTAAATCGAGTAACGTTTCTATGGAGACGACAGGATTTAGTTCTGGGATACGAGTATCTCCTTTCAGATGCACCATTCGTTCTTTACTGCAACCCTCGCTCCCTCACATTGACGAATTAACACAGAAATTGTGTCGCTATGAAATACTATGGGTTCTATGACTTCTCTCTCTAAATCGAGTCTCGTTTCTATGTAAACGACAGGATTTAGTTTTGGAATTCGAGTATCTCCTTTCCGATGCACTATTCGTTCCTTACTGCAACGCTCGCTCCCTCACATTGACGAATTGACACAGAAATTGTGTCGCTATGAAATACTATGTGTTTCCTGACTTCTCATTCTAAATCGAATAAATTTTTTATGGAAACGACAGGATTTAGTTTTGGGATTCGAGTATCTCCTTTCCGATGCACCATTCGTTCCTTACTGCAACGCTCGCTCCGTCACATTGACGAATTAACACAGAAATTGTGTCGCTATGAAATACTATGGGTTTCATGACTTCTCATTCTAAATCGAGTAAAGTGTTTATGGTAACGACAGGATTTAGTTTTGGAATTCGAGTATCTCCTTTCCGATGCACTATTCGTTCCTTACTGCAACGCTCGCCCCCTCACATTGACGAATTGACACAGAAATTGTGCCATTATGAAATACTATGGGTTTCATGACTTCTCATTCTAAATCGAGCAAAGTTTTTATGGAAACGACAGGATTTAGTTTTGGAATTCGAGTATCTCCTTTCAGATGCACCATTCGTTCTTTACTGCAACCCTCGCTCCCTCACATTGACGAATTAACACAGAAATTGTGTCGCTATGAAATACTATGGGTTATTTGACTTCTCTCTCTAAATCGAGTCTCGTTTCTATGTAAACGACAGGATTTAGTTTTGGAATTCGAGTATCTCCTTTCCGATGCACTATTCGTTCCTTACTGCAACGCTCGCTCCCTCACATTGACGAATTAACACAGAAATTGTGGTGCTATGAAATACTATGGGTTTCATGACTTCTCATTCTATATCGAGTAAAGTTTTTATGGAAACGACAGGATTTAGTTTTGGAATTCGAGTATCTCCTTACCGATGCACTATCCGTTCCTTACTGCAACGCTCGCTCCCTCACATTGACGAATTAACACAGAAATTGTGTCGCTATGAAATACTATGGGTTTCATGACTTCTCATTCTAAATCGAATAAAGTTTTTATGGAAACGGCTGGATTTAGTTTTGGAATTCGAGTATCTCATTTCCGATGCACTATTCGTTATTTACTGCAACGCTCGCTCCCTCACATTAACGAAACAACGCAGAAGTTGTGTCGCAATGAAATACTATGTGTTTCATGACTTCTCATTCTAAATCGAGTAAAGTGTTTATGGTAACGACAGGATTTAGTTTTGGAATTCGAGTATCTCATTTCCGATGCACTATTCGTTCCTTACTGCAACGCTCGCTCCCTCACATTGACGAATTAACAAAGAAATTCTGTCGCTATGAAATACTATGGGTTTCATGACTTCTCATTCTAAATCGAGCAAAGTTCTTAATGAAACGACAGGATTTAGTTTTGGAATTCGTGTATCTCCTTTCCGATGCACTATTCGTTCCTTACTGCAACGCTCGCTCCCTCACATTGACGAATTAACACAGAAATTGCGTCGCTATGAAATACTATGGGTTTCATTACCTCTCATTCTAAATCGAGTAACGTTTCTATGGAGACGACAGGATTTAGTTCTGGAATTCGAGTATCTCCTTTCCGATGCAGTATTCGTTCCCTACTGCAACGCACGCTCCCTCACATTGACGAATTAACACAGAAATTGTGTCGCTATGAAATACTATGGGTTTCATGACTTCTCATTCTAAATCGTGTAACGTTTGTATGGAGACGACAAGATTTAGTTTTGGGATACGAGTATCTCCTTTCAGATGCACCATTCGTTCTTTACTGCAACCCTCGCTCCCTCACATTGACGAATTAACACAGAAATTGTGTCGCTATGAAATACTATGGGTTCTATGACTTCTCTCTCTAAATCGAGTCTCGTTTCTATGTAAACGACAGGATTTAGTTTTGGAATTCGAGTATCACCTTTCCGATGCACTATTCGTTCCTTACTGCAACGCTCGCTCCCTCACATTGACGAATTAACACAGAATTTGTGTCGCTATGACATACTATGGGTTTCATGACTTCTCATTCTAAATCGAGTAACGTTTCTATGGAGACGACAGGATTTAGTTTTGGGATACGAGTATCTACTTTCAGATGCACCATTCGTTCTTTATTGCAACCCTTGCTCCCTCACATTGACGAATTAACACAGAAATTGTGTCGCTATGAAATTCTATGGGTTCTATGACTTCTCTCTCTAAATCGAGTCTCGTTTCTATGTAAGCGACAGGATTTAGTTTAGGAATTCGAGTATCTCCTTTCCGATGCACTATTCGTTCCTTACTGCAACGCTCGCTCCCTCACATTGACGAATCAACACAGAAATTGTGTCGCTATGAAATACTATGGGTTTCATGACTTCTCATTCTAAATCGAGTAAAGTGTTTATGGTAACGACAGGATTTAATTTTGGAATTCGGGTATCTCATTTCCGATGCACTATTCGTTCCTTATTGCAACGCTCGCTCCCTCACATTGACGAATTAACACAGAAATTGCGTCGCTATGAAATACTATGGGTCTCATGACCTCTCATTCTAAATCGAGTAACGTTTCTATGGAGACGACAGGATTTAGTTCTGGGATACGAGTATCTCCTTTCAGATGCACCATTCGTTCTTTACTGCAACCCTCGCTCCCTCACATTGACGAATTAACACAGAAATTGTGTCGCTATGAAATACTATGGGTTCTATGACTTCTCTCTCTAAATCGAGTCTCGTTTCTATGTAAACGACAGGATTTAGTTTTGGAATTCGAGTATCTCCTTTCCGATGCACTATTCGTTCCTTACTGCAACGCTCGCTCTCTCACATTGACGAATTAACACAGAAATTGTGTCGCTATGAAATACTATGGGTTTCATGACTTCTCATTCTAAATCGAAAAAATTTTTTATGGAAACGACAGGATTTAGTTTTGGGTTTCGAGTATCTCCTTTCCGATGCACCATTCGTTCCTTACTGCAACGCTCGCTCCGTCACATTGACGAATTAACACAGAAATTATGTCGCTACGAAATACTATGGGTTTCATGACTTCTCATTCTAAATCTAGTAAAGTGTTTATGGTAACGACTGGATTTAGTTTTGGAATTCGAGTATCTCCTTTCCGATGCACTATTCGTTCCTTACTGCAACGCTCGCTCCCTCACATTCACGAATTGACACAGAAATTGTGTCATTATGAAATACTATGAGTTTCATGACTTCTCATTCTAAATCGAGCAAAGTTTTTATGGAAACGACAGGATTTAGTTTTGGAATTCGAGTATCTCCTTTCAGATGCGCTATTCGTTCCTTACTGCAACGCTCGCTCCCTCACATTAAAGAATTAACACCGAAACTGTGGCGCTATGAAATACTATGGGTTTCATGACTTCTCATTCTATATCGAGTAAAGTTTTTATGGAAACGACAGGATTTAGTTTTGGAATTCTAGTATCTCCTTTCCGATGCACTATTCGTTCCTTACTGCAACGCTCGCTCCCTCACATTAAAGAATTAACACAGAAACTGTTGCGCTATGAAATACTATGGGTTTCATGACTTCTCATTCTATATCGAGTAAAGTTTTTATGGTAACGACAGGATTTAATTTTGGAATTCGAGTATCTCCTTTCCGATGCACTAATCGTTCCTTACTGCAACGCTCGCTCCCTCACTTTGACGAATTAACACAGAAATTGTGGTGCTATGAAATACAATGGGTTTCATGACTTCTCATTCTATATCGAGTAACGTTTTTATGGAAACGACAGGATTTAGTTTTGGTATTCGAGTATCTCCTTACCGATGCACTATCCGTTCCTTACTGCAACGCTCGCTCCCTCACATTGACGAATTAACACAGAAATTGTGTCGCTATGAAATACTATGGGTTTCATGACTTCTCATTCTAAATCGAATAAAGTTTTTATGGAAACGACAGGATTTAGTTTTGGAATTCGAGTATCTCATTTCCGATGCACTATTCGTTCCTTACTGCAACGCTCGTTTCCTCACATTAACGAATCATCGCAGAAATTGTGTCGCAATGAAATACTATGGGTTTCATGACTTCTCATTCTAAATCGAGTAAAGTGTTTATGGTAACGGAAGGATTTAGTTTTGGAATTCGAGTATCTCATTTCCGATGCACTATTCGTTCCCTACTGCAACGCTCGCTCCCTCACATTGACGAATTAACAAAGAAATTGTGTCGCTATGAAATACTATGGGTTTCATGACTTCTCATTCTAAATCGAGCAAAGTTTTTATGGAAACGACAGGATTTAATTTTGGAATTCGAGTATCTCCATTCCGATGCACTAATCGTTCCTTACTGCAACGCTCGCTCCCTCACTTTGACGAATTAACACAGAAATTGTGGTGCTATGAAATACAATGGGTTTCATGACTTCTCATTCTATATCGAGTAAAGTTTTTATGGAAACGACAGGATTTAGTTTTGGTATTCGAGTATCTCCTTACCGATGCACTATCCGTTCCTTACTGCAACGCTCGCTCCCTCACATTGACGAATTAACACAGAAATTGTGTCGCTATGAAATACTATGGGTTTCATGACTTCTCATTCTAAATCGAATAAAGTTTTTATGGAAACGACAGGATTTAGTTTTGGAATTCGAGTATCTCCTTTCCGATGCACTATTCGTTCCTTACTGCAACGCTCGCTCCCTCACATTGACGAATTAACACAGAAATTGCGTCGCTATGAAATACTATGGGTTTCATGACCTCTCATTCTAAATCGAGTAACGTTTCTATGGAGACGACAGGATTTAGTTCTGGAATTCGAGTATCTCCTTTCCGATGCACTATTCGTTCCCTACTGCCACGCTCGCTCCCTCACATTGACGAATTAACACAGAAATTGAGTCGCTATGAAATACTATGGGTTTCATGACTTCTCATTCTAAATCGAGTAACGTTTGTATGGAGACTACAAGATTTAGTTTTGGGATACGAGTATCTCCTTTCAGATGCACCATTCGTTCTTTATTGCAACCCTTGCTCCCTCACATTGACGAATTAATACAGAAATTGTGTCGCTATGAAATACTATGGGTTCTATGACTTCTCTCTCTAAATCGAGTGTCGTTTCTATGTAAGCGATAGGATTTAGTTTTGGAATTCGAGTATCTCCTTTCCGATGCACTATTCGTTCCTTACTGCAACGCTCGCTCCCTCACATTGACGAATCAACACAGAAATTGTGTCGCTATGAAATACTATGGGTTTCATGACTTCTCATTCTAAATCGAGTAAAGTGTTTATGGTAACGACAGGATTTAGTTTTGGAATTCGAGTATCTCATTTCCGATGCACTATTCGTTCCTTACTGCAACGCACGCTCCCTCACATTGACGAATTAACACAGAAATTGCGTCGCTATGAAATACTATGGGTCTCACGACCTCTCATTCTAAATCGAGTAACGTTTCTATGGAGACGACAGGATTTAGTCTTGGGATACGAGTATCTCCTTTCAGATGCACCATTCGTTCTTTACTGCTACCCTCGCTCCCTCACATTGACGAATTAACACAGAAATTGTGTCGCTATGAAATACTATGGGTTCTATGACTTCTCTCTCTAAATCGAGTCTCGTTTCTATGTAAACGACAGGATTTAGTTTTGGAATTCGAGTATCTCCTTTCCGATGCACTATTCGTTCCTTACTGCAACGCTCGCCTCCTTACATTGACGAATTAACACAGAAATTGTGTCGCTATGAAATACTATGGGTTTCATGACTTCTCATTCTAAATCGAATAAATTTTTTGTGGAAACGACAGGATTTAGTTTTGGGTGTCGAGTATCTCCTTTCCGATGCACCATTCGTTCCTTACTGCAACGCTCGCTCCGTCACATTGACGAATTAACACAGAAATTGTGTCGCTATGAAATACTATGGGTTTCATGACTTCTCATTCTAAATCTAGTAAAGTGTTTATGGTAACGACTGGATTTAGTTTTGGAATTCGAGTATCTCCTTTCCGATGCACTATTCGTTCCTTACTGCAACGCTCGCTCCCTCACATTGACGAATTAACACAGAAATTGTGTCGCTATGAAATACTATGGGTCTCATGACTTCTCATTCTGAATCGAGTAAAGTTTTTATGGTAACGACAGGATTTAGTTTTGGAATTCGAGTATCTCCTTTCCGATGCACTATTCGTTCCTTACTGCAACGCTCGCTCCCTGACATTGACGAATTAACACAGAAATTGTGTCGCTATGAAATACTATGGGTTTCATGACTTCTCATTCTAAATCGAATTAAGTTTTTATGGAAACGACAGGATTTAGTTTTGGAATTCGAGTATCTCCTTTCCGATGCACTATTCGTTTCTTACTGCAACGCTCGCTCCCTTACATTAACGAATCAACACAGAAATTTTGTCGCTATGAAATACTATGGGTTTCATGACTTCTCATTCTAAATCGAGTAAAGTGTTTATGGTAACGACAGGATTTAGTTTTGGAATTCGAGTATCTCCTTTCCGATGCACCATGCGTTCCTTACTGCAACGCTCGCTCCATCACATTGACGAATTAACACAGAAATTGTGTCGCTATGAAATACTATGGGTTTCATGACTTCTCATTCTAAATCGAGTAAAGTGTTTATGGTAACGACAGGATTTAGTTTTGGGATACGAGTATCTCCTTTCAGATGCACCATTCGTTCTTTACTGCAACCCTCGCTCCCTCACATTGACGAATTAACACAGAAATTGTGCCGCTATGAAATACTGTGGGTTCTATGACTTCTCTCTCTAAATCGATTCTCGTTTCTATGTGAACGACAGGATTTAGTTTTGGAATTCGAGTATCACCTTTCCGATGCACTATTCGTTCCTTACTGCAACGCTCGCTCCCTCACATTGACGAATTAACACAGAAATTGTGTCGCTATGAAATACTATGGGTTTCATGACTTCTCATTCTAAATCGAGTAACGTTTCTATGGAGACGACCGGATTTAGTTTTGGGATACGAGTATCTACTTTCAGATGCACCATTCGTTCTTTATTGCAACCCTCGCTCCCACACATTGACGAATTAACACAGAAATTGTGTCGCTATGAAATACTATGGGTTCTATGACTTCTCTCTCTAAATCGAGTCTCGTTTCTATGTAAACGACAGGATTTAGTTTTGGAATTCGAGTATCTCTTTTCCGATGCACTATTCGTTCCTTACTGCAACGCTCGCTCCCTCACATTGACGAATTAACACAGAAATTGTGTCATTATGAAATACTATGGGTTTCATGACTTCTCATTCTAAATCGAGCAAAGTTTTTATAGAAACGACAGGATTTAGTTTTGGAATTCGTGTATCTCCTTTCAGATGCACTATTCGTTCCTTACTGCAACGCTCGCTCCCTCACATTATAGAATTAACACCGAAACTGTGACGCTATGAAATACTATGGGTTTCATGACTTCTCATTATATATCGAGTAAAGTTTTTATGGATACGACAGGATTTACTTTTGGAATTCGAGTATCTCCTTTCCGATGCACTATTCGTTCCTTACAGCAACGCTCGCTCCCTCACATTGACGAATTAACACAGATTGTGTCGCTATGAAATACTATGGGTCTCATGACTTCTCATTCTAAATCGAGTAAAGTTTTTATGGTAACGACAGGATTTAGTTTTGGAATTCGAGTACCTCCTTTCCGATGCCCTATTCGTTCCTTACTGCAACGCTCGCTCCCTCACATTGACGAATTAACACAGAAATTGTGGTGCTATGAAATACTATGGGTTTCATGACTTCTCATTCTATATCGAGCAAGGTTTTTATGGAAACGACAGGATTTAGTTTTGGAATTCGAGTATCTCCTTTCCGATGCACTATTCGTTCCTTACTGCAACGCTCGCTCCCTCACATTGAGGAATTAACACAGAAATTGTGTCGCTATGAAATACTATGGGTTTCATGACTTCTCATTCTAAATCGAATTAAGTTTTTATGGAAACGACAGGATTTAGATTTGGAATTCGAGTATCTCCTTTCCGATGCACTATTCGTTCCTTACTGCAACGCTCGCTCCCTCACATTAACGAATCAACACAGAATTTGTGTCGCTATGAAATACTATGGGTTTCATGACTTCTCATTCTAAATCGAGTAAAGTGTTTATGGTAACGACAGGATTTAGTTTTGGAATTCGAGTATCTCCTTTCCGATGCACTATTCGTTCCTTACTGCAACGCTCGCTCCCTCACATTGACGAATTAACACAGAAATTGTGGTGCTATGAAATACTATGGGTTTCATGACTTCTCATTCTAAATCGAATTAAGTTTTTATGGAAACGACAGGTTTTAGTTTTGGAATTCGAGTATCTCCTTTCCGATGCACTATTCGTTCCTTACTGCAACGCTCGCTCCCTCACATTAACGAATCAACACAGAAATTGTGTCGCTATGAAATACTATGGGTTTCATGACTTCTCATTCTAAATCGAGTAAAGTGTTTATGGTAACGACAGGATTTAGTTTTGGAATTCGAGTATCTCCTTTCCGATGCACTATTCGTTCCTTACTGCAACGCTCGCTTCCTCACATTGACGAATTAACACAGAAATTGCGTCGCTATGAAATACTATGGGTTTCATGACCTCTCATTCTAAATCGAGTAACGTTTCTATGGAGACGACAGGATTCAGTTCTGGGATACGAGTATCTCCTTTCAGATGCGCCATTCGTTCTTTACTGCAACCCTCGCTTCCTCACATTGACGAATTAAAACAGACATTGTGTCGCTATGAAATACTATGGGTTCTATGACTTCTCTCTCTAAATCGAGTCTCGTTTCAATGTAAACGACAGGATTTAGTTTTGGAATTCGAGTATCTCTTTTCCGATGCACTATTCGTTCCTTACTCCAACGCTCGCTCCCTCACATTGACGAATTAACACAGAAATTGTGTCGCTATGAAACACTATGGGTTTCATGACTTCTCATTCTAAATCGAATAAATTTTTTATGGAAACGACAGGATTTAGTTTTGGGATATGAGTATCTCCTTTCCGATGCACCATGCGTTCCTTACTGCAACGCTCGCTCCGTCACATTGACGAATTAACACAGAAATTGTGTCGCTATGAAATACTATGGGTTTCATGAATTCTCATTCTAAATCGAGTAAAGTGTTTATGGTAACGACAGGATTTAGTTTTGGAATTCGAGTATCACCTTTCCGATGCACTATTCGTTCCTTACTGCAACGCTCGCTCCCTCACATTGACGAACTGACACAGAAATTGTGTCGCTATGAAATACTATGGGTTTCATGACTTCTCATTCTAAATCGAGCAAAGTTTTTATGGAAACGACAGGATTTTGTTTTGGAATTCGAGTATCTCCTTTCCGATCCACTATTCGTTCCTTACTGCAACGCTCGCTCCCTCACATTGACGAATTAACACAGACATTGTGTCGCTATGAAATACTATGGGTTTCATGACTTCTCATTCTAAATCGAGTAAAGTATTTATGGAATCGACAGGATTTAGTTTTGGAATTCGAGTATCTCCTTTCCGATGCACTATTCGTTCCCGACTGCAACGCTCGTGCCCTCACATTGACGAATTAACACAGAAATTGTGTCGCTATGAAATACTATGAGTTTCATGACTTCTCATTCTAAATCGAGTAACGTTTCAATGGAGACGACAAGATTTAGTTTTGGGATACGAGTATCTCCTTTCAGATGCACCATTCGTTCTTTACTGCATCCCTCGCTCCCTCACATTGACGAATTAACACAGAAATTGTGTCGCTATGAACTACTATGGGTTCTATGACTTCTCTCTCTAAATCGAGTCTCGTTTCTATTTAAACGACAGGATTTAGTTTTGGAATTCGAGTATCTCCTTTCCGATGCACTATTCGTTCCTTACTGCAACGCTCGCTCCCTCACATTGACGAATTAACACAGAAATTGTGTCTCTATGAAAAACTATGGGTTTCATGACTTCTCATTCTAAATCGAGTAACGTTTCTATGGAGACGACAGGATTTAGTTTTGGGATACGAGTATCTACTTTCAGATGCACCATTCGTTCTTTATTGCAACCCTTGCTCCCTCACATTGACGAATTAACACAGAAATTGTGTCGCTATGAAATACTATGGGTTCTATGACTTCACTCGCTAAATCGAGTCTCGTTTTCATGTAAGCGACAGGATTTAGTTTTGGAATTCAAGTATCTCCTTTCCGATGCACTATTCGTTCCTTACTGCAACACTCGCTCCCTCACATAGACGAAACAACACAGAAATTGTGTCGCTATGAAATACTATGGGTTTTATGACTTCTCATTCTAAATCGAGTAAAGTGTTTATGGAAACGACAGGATTTAGTTTTGGAATTCGAGTATCTCTTTTCCGATGCACTATTCGTTCCTTACTGCAACGCTCGCTCCCTCACATTGACGAATTAACAAAGAAATTGTGTCGCTATGAAATACTATGGGTTTCATGACTTCTCATTCTAAATCGAGCAATGTTTTTATGGAAACGACAGGATTTAGTTTTGGAATTCGAGTATCTCCTTTCCGATGCACTATTCGTTCCTCACTGCAACGCTCGCTCCCTCACATTGACGAATTAACACAGAAATTGCGTCGCTATGAAATACTATGGGTTTCATGACCTCTTATTCTAAATCGAGTAACGTTTCTATGGAGACGACAGGATTTAGTTCTAAGATACGAGTATCTCCTTTCAGATGCACCATTCGTTCTTTACTGCAACCCTCGCTCCCTCACATTGACGAATTAACACAGAATTTGTGTCGCTATGAAATACTATGGGTTCTATGACTTCTCTCTCTAAATCGAGTCTCGTTTCTATGTAAACGACAGGATTTAGTTTTGGAATTCGAGTATCTCCTTTCCGATGCACTATTCGTTCCTTACTGCAACGCTCGCTCCCTCACATTGACGAATTTACACAGAAATTGTGTCGCTATGAAATACTATGGGTTTCATGACTTCTCATTCTAAATCGAATAAATTTTTTATGGAAACGACAGGATTTAGTTTTGGGATTCGAGTATTGCCTTTCCAATGCACCATTCCTTCCTTACTGCAACGCTCGCTCCGTCACATTGACGAATTAATACAGAAATTTTGTCGCTATGAAATACTATGGGTTTCATGACTTCTCATTCTAAATCGAGTAAAGTGTTTATGGTAACGACAGGATTTAGTTTTGGAATTCGAGTATCTCCTTTCCGATGCACTATTCGTTCCTTACTGCAACGGTCGCTCCCTCACATTGACGAATTGACACAGATATTGTGTCGCTGTGAAATACTATGGGTTTCATGACTTCTCATTCGAAATCGAGCAAAGTTTTTATGGAAACGACAGGATTTAGATTTGGAATTCGAGTATCTCCTTTCCGATGCACTATTCGTTCCTTACTGCAACGCTCGCTCCCTCACATTGACGAATTAACACAGACATTGTGTCGCTATGAAATACTATGAGTTTCATGACTTCTCATTCTAAAACGAGTAAAGTTTTTATGGAATCGACAGGATTTGGTATTGGAATTCGAGTATCTCCTTTCCGATGCACTATTCGTTCCTTACTGCAACGCTCGCTCCATCACATTGACGAATTAACACAGAAATTGTGTCGCTATGAAATACTATGGGTTTCATGACTTCTCATTCTAAATCGAGTAACGTTTCTATGGAGACGACAAGATTTAGTTTTGGGATACGAGTATCTCCTTTCAGATGCACCATTCGTTCTTTACTGCAACCCTCGCTCCCTCACATTGACGAATTAAAACAGAAATTGTGCCGCTATGAAATACTATGGGTTCTATGACTTCTCTCTCTAAATCGAGTCTCGTTTGTATGTAAGCGACAGGATTAAGTTTTGGAAATCGAGTATCTCCTTTCCGATGCACTAATCGTTCCTTACTGCAACGCTCGCTCCCTCACATTGACGAATTAACACAGAAATTGTGTCGCTATGAAATACTATGGGTTTCATGACCTCTTATTTTAAATCGAGTAAAGTTTGTAAGGAAACGACAGGATTTAGTTTTGGAATTCGAGTTACTCCTTTCCGATGCACTATTCGTTCCTTACTGCAACGCTCCCTCCCTCTCGTTGACGAATTAACACAGAAATTGTGTCGCTATGAAATACTATGAGTTTCATGACTTCTCATTCTAAATCGAGAAAAGTGTTTATGGTAACGACAGGATTTAGTTTTGGAATTCGAGTATCTCCTTTCCGATGCACTATTCGTTCCTTACTGCAAGGCTCGCTCCCTCACATTGACGAATTAACACAGAAATTGTGTCGCTAGGAAATACTATGGGTATCATGACTTCTCATTCTAAATCGAGTAAAATTTTTATGGAATCGACCTGATTTAGTTTTGGAATTCGAGTTTATCCTTTCCGATGCACTATTCGTTCCTTACTGCAACGCTCGCTCCCTCACATTGACGAATTAACACAGAAATTGTGTCGCTATGAAATACTATGGGTTTCATGACTTCTCATTCTAAATCGAATAAAGTGTTAATGGTAACGACAGGATCTAGTTTTGGAATTCGAGTATCTCCATTCCGATGCACTATTCGTTCCTTACTGCAACGCTCGCTCCCTCACATTGACGAATTAACACAGAAATTGTGTCGCTATGAAATACTATGTGTTTAATGACTTCTCATTCTAAATCGAGCAAGTTTATATGGAAACGACAGGATATAGTTTCGGAATTCGAGTATCTCCTTTCCGATGCACTATTCGTTCCTTACTGCAACGCTCGCTCCCTCACATTGACGAATTAACACAGAAATTGTGTCAATATGAAATACTATGGGTTTAATGACTTCTCATTCTCAATCGAGTAAAGTGTTCGTGGTAAAGACAGGATTTAGTTTTGGAATTCGAGTATCCCCTTTCCGTTGCACTATTCGTTCCTTACTGCAACGCTTGCTCCCTCACATTGACGAATTAACACAGAAATTGTTTCGCTATAAAATACTATGGGTTTCATGACTTCTCATTCTATATCGAGTACAGTTTTTATGGAAACGACAGAATTTAGTTTTGGAATTCGAGTATCTCCTTTCCGATGCACTATTCGTTCCTTACTGCAACGATCGCTCCCTCACATTGACGAATTAACACAGAAATTGTGTCGCTATGAAATACTATGGGTTTCATGAATTCTTATTCTAAATCGAGTCAAGTTTTTATGGTAACGACGGGATTTAGTTTTGGAATTCGAGTATCTCCTTTCCGATGCACTATTCGTATCTTACTGCAACGCTGGCTCCCTCACACTGAAGAATTAACACAGAAATTGCGTCGCTATGAAATACAATGGGTTCTATGACTACTCCTTCTAAATCGAGTAACGTTTCTATGGACACGACAGGATCTAGTTTTTGGATACGAGTATCTCCTTTCAGATGCACCATTAGTTCTTTACTTCAACCCTCGCTCCCTCACATTGACGAATTAACACAGAAATTGCGTCGCTATGAAATACTATGGGTTTCATGATTTCTCATTCTAAATCGAGTAACGTTTCTATGGAAACGACAGGATTTAGTTTTGGGATAGGAGTATCTTCTTTCAGATGCACCATTCGTTCTTTACTGCAACCCTCGCTCCCTCACATTGACGAATTAACACAGAAATTGTGTCGCTATGAAATACTATGGGTTCTATGACTTCTCTCTCTAAATCGAGTCTCGTTTCTATGTAAACGACACGATTTAGTTTTGGAATTCGAGTATCTCCTTTCCGATGCATTATTCGTTCCTTACTGCAACGCTCGCTCCCTCACATTGACGAATTAACACAGAAATTGTGTCTCTATGAAATACTATGGGTTTCATGACTTCTCATTCTAAATCGAATAAAGTGTTTATGGTAACGACAGGATCTAGTTTTGGAATTCGAGTATCTCCATTCCGATGCACTATTCGTTCCTTACTGCAACGCTCGCTCCCTCACATTGACGAATTAACACAGAAATTGTGTCGCTATGAAATACTATGGGTTTAATGACTTCTCATTCTAAATCGAGCAAGTTTTTATGGAAACGACAGGATATAGTTTCGGAATTCGAGTATCTCCTTTCCGATGCACTATTCGTTCCTTACTGCAACGCTCGCTCCCTCACATTGACGAATTAACACAGAAATTGTGTCGCTATGAAATACTATGGGTTTAATGACTTCTCATTCTCAATCGAGTAAAGTGTTCATGTTAAAGACAGGATTTAGTTTTGGAATTCGAGTATCTCCTTTCCGTTGCACAATTCGTTCCTTACTGCAACGCTAGCTCCCTCACATTGACGAATTAACACAGAAATTGTTTCGCTATGAAATACTATGGGTTTCATGACTTCTCATTCTATATCGAGTAAAGTTTTTATGGAAACGACAGGATTTAGTTTTGGAATTCGAATATCTCCTTTACGATGCACTATTCGTTCCTTACTGCAACGTTCGCTCCCTCACACTGAAGAATTAACACAGAAATTGCGTCGCTATGAAATACAATGGGTTCTATGACTACTCCATTTAAATCGAGTAAAGTTTCTATGGACACGACAGGATTTAGTTTTTGGATAAGAGTATCTCCTTTCAGATGCACCATTAGTTCTTTACTTCAACCCTCGCTCCCTCACATTGACGAATTAACACTGAAATTGCGTCGCTATGAAATACTATGGGTTTCATGATTCCTCATTCTAAATCGAGTAACGTTTCTATGGGAACGACAGGATTTAGTTTTGGGATACGAGTATCTCCTTTCAGAAGCACCATTCGTTCTTTACTGCAACCCTCGCTCCCTAACATTGACGAATTAACACAGAAATTGTGTCGCTATGAAATACTATGGGTTCTATAACCTCTCTCTCTAAATCGAGTCTCGTTTCTATGTAAACGACAGGATTTAGTTTTGGAATTCGAGTATCTCCTTTCCGATGCATTATTTGTTCCTTACTGCAACGCTCGCTCCCTCACATTGACGAATTAACACAGAAATTGTGTCGCTATGAAATACTATGGGTTCCATGACTTCTCTCTCTAAATCGAGTCTCGTTTCTATGTAAACGACAGGATTTAGTTTTGGAATTCGAGTATCTCCTTTCCGATGCACTATTCGTTCCTTACTGCAACGCTCGCTCCCTCACATTGACGAATTAACACAGAAATTGTGTCGCTATGAAATACTATGGTTTTCATGACTTCTCATTCTAAATCGAGTAAAGTTTTTATGGAAACGACAGGGTTTAGTTTTGGAATTCGAGTATATCCTTTCCGATGCACTATTCGTTCCTTACTGCAACGCTCGCTCCCGCACATTGACGAATTAACACAGAAATTGTGTCGCTATGAAATACTGTGGGTTTCATGACTTCTCATTCTAAATCGAGTAAAGTTCTTATGGAAACGACAGGATGTAGTTTTGGAATTCGAGTATTTCCTTTCCGATGCACTATTCGTTCCTTACTGCAACGCTCGCTCCCTCACATTGACGAATTAACACAGAAATTGTGTCGCTATGAAATACTATGGGTTTCATGACTTCTCATTCTAAATCGAGTAAAGTTTTTATGAAAACGACAGGATTTAGTTTTGGAATTCGAGTATCTCCTTTCCGATGCACTATTCGTTCCTTACTGCAACGCTCGCTCCCTCACATTGACGAATTAACACAGAAATTGTGTCGCTATGAAATACTATGGGTTTCATGACTTCTCATTCTAAATCGAGCAAAGTTTTTATGGAAACGACAGGATTTAGTTTTGGAATTCGAGTATCTCCTTTCCGATGCACTATTCGTTCCTTACTGCAACGCTCGCTCCCTCACATTGACGAATTAACACAGAAATTGTGTCGCTATGAAATACTATAGGTTTCATGACTTCTCATTCTAAATCGAGTAAAGTTTCTATTGGAACGACAGGATTTAGTTTTGGAATTCGAGTATTTCCTTTCCGATGTACTATTCGTTCCTTACTGCAACGCTCGCTCCCTCACATCGACGAATTAACACAGAAATTGTGTCGCTATGAAATACTATGGGTTTCATGACTTCTCATTCTAAATCGAGTAAAGTTTTTATGGAAACGACAGGATTTAGTTTCGGAATTCGAGTATCTCCTTTCCGATGCACTATTCGTTCCTTACTGCAACGCTCGCTCCCTCACTTTGACGAATTAACACAGAAATTGTGTCGCTATGAAATACTATAGGTTTCATGACATCTCATTCTAATTCGAGTAAAGTTTTTATTGGAACGACAGGATTTAGTTTTGGAATTTGAGTATTTCCTTTCCGATGTTCTATTCGTTCCTTACTGCAACGCTCGCTCCCTCACATTGACGAATTAACACAGAAATTGTGTCGCTATGAAATACTATGATTTTCATGACTTCTCATTCTAAGTCGAGTAAAGTTTTTATGGAAACGACAGGATTTAGTTTTGGAATTCGAGTATCTACTTTCCGATGCACTATTCGTTCCTTACTGAAACGCTCGCTCCCTCACATTTATGAATTAACACAGAAATTGCGTCGCTATGAAATACAATGGGTTCTATGACTACTCCTTCTAAATCGAGTAACGTTTCTATGGAAACGACGGGATTTAGTTTTCGGTTACGAGTAACTCCTTTCAGATGCACCATTCGTTCCTTACTGCAACCATCGCTCCCCCACATTGACGAATTAACACAGAAATTGTGTCGCTATGAAATACTATGGGTTTCATGACTTCTCATTCTAAATCGAGTAAAGTTTTTATGGAAACGACAGGATTTAGTTTTGGAATTCGAGTATCTCCTTTCCGATGCACTATTCGTTCCCTACTGCAACGCTCGCTCCCTCACATTTTCGAATTAACACAGAAATTGTGTCCCTATGAAATACTATGGGTTTCATGACTTCTCATTCTAAATCGAGTAAAGTTTTTATTGGAACGACAGGATTTAGTTTTGGAATTCGAGTATCTCCTTTCCGATGCACTATTCGTTCCTTACTGCACCCTTCGCTCCTTCATATTGACGAATTAACACAGAAATTGTGTCGCTCTGAAATACTATGGGTTTCATGACTTCTCATTCTAAATCGAGTAAAGTTTTTATGGAGACGACAGGATTTAGTTTTGGAATTCGAGTATCTACTTTCCGATGCACTATTCGCTCCTTACTGAAACCCTCGCTCCCTCACATTTATGAATTGACACAGAAATTGCGTCGCTATGAAATACAATGGGTTCTATGACTACTCCTTCTAAATCGAGTAACGTTTCTACGGAAACGACAGGATTTAGTTTTCGGATACGAGTAGCTCCTTTCAGATGCACCATTCGTTCCTTACTGCAACCCTCGCTCCCTCACATTGTCGAATTAACACAGAAATTGTGTCGCTATGAAATACTATGGGTTTCATGACTTCTCATTCTAAATCGAGTAAAGTTTTTATGGAAACGACAGGATTTAGTTTTTGAATTCGAGTATTTCCTTTCCGATGCACTATTCGTTCCCTACTGCAACGCTCGCTCCTTCACATTGTCGAATTAACACAGAAATTGTGTCTCTATGAAATACTATGGGTTTCATGACTTCTCATTCTAAATCGAGTAAAGTTTCTATGGAGACGACAAGATTTAGTTTTGGGATACGAGTATCTCCTTTCAGATGCATCATTCGTTCTTTACTGCAACCCTCGCTCCCTCACATTGACGAATTAACACAGAAATTGTGTCGCTATGAAATACTATGGGTTCTATGACTTCTTTCTCTAAATCGAGTCGCGTTTCTATGTAAACGACAGGATTTAGTTTTGGAATTCGAGTATCTCCTTTCCGATGCATTATTCGTTCCTTACTGCAACGCTCGCTCCCTCACAATGACGAATTAACACAGATATTGTGTCGCTATGAAATACTATGGGTTTCATGGCTTCTCATTCTAAATCGAGTAAAGTTTTTATGGTAATGACAGGATTTAGTTTTGGAATTCGAGTATCTCCTTTCCGATGCACTATTCGTTCCTTACTGCAACGCTCGCTCCCTCACATTGACGAATTAACACAGAAATTGTGTCGCTATGAAATACTATGGGTTTCATGACTTCTCATTCTAAATCGAGTAAAGTGTTTATGGAAACGACAGGATTTAGTTTTGGAATTCGAGTATCTCCTTTCCGATGCACTATTCGTTCCTTACTGCACGCTTCGCTCCCTCACATTGACGAATTAACACAGAAATTGGGTCGCTCTGAAATACTATGGGTTTCATGACTTCTCATTCTAAATCGAGTAAAGTTTTTATGGAAACGACAGGATTTTGTTTTGGAATTCGAGTATCTACTTTCCGATGCACTATTCGTTCCTTACTGCACCCTTCGCTCCCTCACATTGACGAATTATCACAGAAATTGTGTCGCTATGAAATACTATGGGTTTCATGACCTCTCATCCTAAATCGAGTAAAGTTTTAATGGAAACGACAGGATTTAGTTTTGGATTTCGAGTATCTACTTTCCGATGCACTATTCGTTCCTTACTGAAACGCTCGCTCCCTCACATTTATGAATTAACACAGAAATTGCGTCGCTAAGAAATACAATGGGTACTATGACTACTCCTTCTAAATCGATTAACGTTTCTATGGAAACGACAGGATTTAGTTTTCGTATACGAGTAGCTCCTTTCAGGTGCACCATTCGTTCCTTACTGCAACCCTCGCTCCCTCACATTGACGAATTAACACAGAAATTGTGTCGCTATGAAATACTATGGGTTTCATGACTTCTCATTCTAAATCGAGTAAAGTTTTTGTGGAAACGACAGGATTTAGTTTTGGAATTCGAGTATCTCCTTTCCGATGCATTATTCGTTCCTTACTGCACCCTTCGCTCCCTCACATTGACGAATTAACACAGAAATTGTGTCGCTATAAAATACTATGTGTTTCATGACTTCTCATTCTAAATCGGGTAAAGTTTTTATGGAAACGACAGGATTTAGTTTTGGAATTCGAGTATCTACTTTCCGATGCACTATTCGTTCCTTACTGAAACGCTCGCTCCCTCACATTTATGAATTAACACAGAAATTGTGTCGCTATGAAATACAATGGGTTCTATGACATTTCCTTCTAAATCGAGTAACGTTTCTATGGAAACGACAGGATTTAGTTTTCCGATACGAGTATCTCTTTCAGATGCACCTTTCGCTCCTTACTGCAACCCTCGCTCCCTCACATTGACGAATAAACACATTAATTGTGTCGCTATGAAATACTATGGGTTTCATGACTTCTCATTCTAAATCGAGTAAAGTTCTTATGGAAACGACAGGATGTAGTTTTGGAATTCGAGTATTTCCTTTCCGATGCACTATTCGTTCCTTACTGCAACGCTCGCTCCCTCACATTGACGAATTAACACAGAAATTGTGTCGCTATGAAATACTATGGGTTTCATGACTTCTCATTCTAAATCGAGTAAAGTTTTTATGGAAACGACAGGATTTAGTTTTGGAATTCGCGTATCTCCTTTCCGATGCACTATTCGTTCCTTACTGCAACGCTCGCTCCCTCACATTGACGAATTAACACAGAAATTGTGTCGCTATGAAATACTATGGGTTTCATGACTTCTCATTCTAAATCGAGCAAAGTTTTTATGGAAACGACAGGATTTAGTTTCGGAATTCGAGTATCTCCTTTCCGATGCACTAATCGTTCCTTACTGCAACGCTCGCTCCCTCACATTGACGAATTAACACAGAAATTGTGTCGCTATGAAATACTATAGGTTTCATGACATCTCATTCTAAATCGAGTAAAGTTTTTATTGGAACGACAGGATTTAGTTTTGGAATTTGAGTATTTCCTTTCCGATGTTCTATTCGTTCCTTACTGCAACGCTCGCTCCCTCACATTGACGAATTAACACAGAAATTGTGTCGCTATGAAATACTATGATTTTCATAACTTCTCATTCTAAGTCGAGTAAAGTTTTTATGGAAACGACAGGATTTAGTTTTGGAATTCGAGTATCTACTTTCCGATGCACTATTCGTTCCTTACTGAAACGCTCGCTCCCTCACATTTATGAATTAACACAGAAATTGCGTCGCTATGAAATACAATGGGTTCTATGACTACTCCTTCTAAATCGAGTAACGTTTCTATGGAAACGACGGGATTTAGTTTTCGGTTACGAGTAACTCCTTTCAGATGCACCATTCGTTCCTTACTGCAACCATCGCTCCCCCACATTGACGAATTAACACAGAAATTGTGTCGCTATGAAATACTATGGCTTTCATGACTTCTCATTCTAAATCGAGTAAAGTTTTTATGGAAACGACAGGATTTAGTTTTGGAATTCGAGTATCTCCTTTCCGATGCACTATTCGTTCCCTACTGCAACGCTCGCTCCCTCACATTTTCGAATTAACACAGAAATTGTGTCGCTATGAAATACTATGGGTTTCATGACTTCTCATTCTAAATCGAGTAAAGTTTTTATTGGAACGACAGGATTTAGTTTTGGAATTCGAGTATCTCCTTTCCGATGCACTATTCGTTCCTTACTGCACCCTTCGCTCCTTCATATTGACGAATTAACACAGAAATTGTGTCGCTCTGAAATACTATGGGTTTCATGACTTCTCATTCTAAATCGAGTAAAGTTTTTATGGAGACGACAGGATTTAGTTTTGGAATTCGAGTATCTACTTTCCGATGCACTATTCGTTCCTTACTGAAACCCTCGCTCCCTCACATTTATGAATTAACACAGAAATTGCGTCGCTATGAAATACAATGGGTTCTATGACTACTCCTTCTAAATCGAGTAACGTTTCTACGGAAACGACAGGATTTAGTTTTCGGATACGAGTAGCTCCTTTCAGATGCACCATTCGTTCCTTACTGCAACCCTCGCTCCCTCACATTGTCGAATTAACACAGAAATTGTGTCGCTATGAAATACTATGGGTTTCATGACTTCTCATTCTAAATCGAGTAAAGTTTTTATGGAAACGACAGGATTTAGTTTTGGAATTCGAGTATTTCCTTTCCGATGCACTATTCGTTCCCTACTGCAACGCTCGCTCCTTCACATTGTCGAATTAACACAGAAATTGTGTCGCTATGAAATACTATGGGTTTCATGACTTCTCATTCTAAATCGAGTAAAGTTTCTATGGAGACGACAAGATTTAGTTTTGGGATACGAGTATCTCCTTTCAGATGCATCATTCGTTCTTTACTGCAACCCTCGCTCCCTCACATTGACGAATTAACACAGAAATTGTGTCGCTATGAAATACTATGGGTTCTATGACTTCTTTCTCTAAATCGAGTCGCGTTTCTATGTAAACGACAGGATTTAGTTTTGGAATTCGAGTATCTCCTTTCCGATGCATTATTCATTCCTTACTGCAACGCTCGCTCCCTCACAATGACGAATTAACACAGATATTGTGTCGCTATGAAATACTATGGGTTTCATGGCTTCTCATTCTAAATCGAGTAAAGTTTTTATGGTAATGACAGGATTTAGTTTTGGAATTCGAGTATCTCCTTTCCGATGCACTATTCGTTCCTTACTGCAACGCTCGTTCCCTCACATTGACGAATTAACACAGAAATTGTGTCGCTATGAAATACTATGGGTTTCATGACTTCTCATTCTAAATCGAGTAAAGTGTTTATGGAAACGACAGGATTTAGTTTTGGAATTCGAGTATCTCCTTTCCGATGCACTATTCGTTCCTTACTGCACGCTTCGCTCCCTCACATTGACGAATTAACACAGAAATTGGGTCGCTCTGAAATACTATGGGTTTCATGACTTCTCATTCTAAATCGAGTAAAGTTTTTATGGAAACGACAGGATTTTGTTTTGGAATTCGAGTATCTACTTTCCGATGCACTATTCGTTCCTTACTGCACCCTTCGCTCCCTCACATTGACGAATTATCACAGAAATTGTGTCGCTATGAAATACTATGGGTTTCATGACCTCTCATCCTAAATCGAGTAAAGTTTTAATGGAAACGACAGGATTTAGTTTTGGATTTCGAGTATCTACTTTCCGATGCACTATTCGTTCCTTACTGAAACGCTCGCTCCCTCACATTTATGAATTAACACAGAAATTGCGTCGCTATGAAATACAATGGGTACTATGACTACTCCTTCTAAATCGATTAACGTTTCTATGGAAACGACAGGATTTAGTTTTCGTATACGAGTAGCTCCTTTCAGGTGCACCATTCGTTCCTTACTGCAACCCTCGCTCCCTCACATTGACGAATTAACACAGAAATTGTGTCGCTATGAAATACTATGGGTTTCATGACTTCTCATTCTAAATCGAGTAAAGTTTTTGTGGAAACGACAGGATTTAGTTTTGGAATTCGAGTATCTCCTTTCCGATGCAGTATTCGTTCCTTACTGCACCCTTCGCTCCCTCACATTGACGAATTAACACAGAAATTGTGTCGCTATAAAATACTATGTGTTTCATGACTTCTCATTCTAAATCGGGTAAAGTTTTTATGGAAACGACAGGATTTAGTTTTGGAATTCGAGTATCTACTTTCCGATGCACTATTCGTTCCTTACTGAAACGCTCGCTCCCTCACATTTATGAATTAACACAGAAATTGTGTCGCTATGAAATACAATGGGTTCTATGACATTTCCTTCTAAATCGAGTAACGTTTCTATGGAAACGACAGGATTTAGTTTTCCGATACGAGTATCTCTTTCAGATGCACCTTTCGCTCCTTACTGCAACCCTCGCTCCCTCACATTGACGAATAAACACAGAAATTGTGTCGCTATGAAATACTATGGGTTTCATGACTTCTCATTCTAAATCGAGTAAAGTTTTTATGGTAACGACAGGATTTAGTTTTGGAATTCGAGTATCTCCTTTCCGATGCAGTATTCGTTCCTTACTGCAACGCTCGCTCCCTCACATTGACGAATCAACACAGAAATTGTGTCGCTATGAAATACTATGGGTTTCATGACGTCTCATTCTAAATCGAGTAAAGTTTTTATGAAAACGACAGGATTTAGTTTTGATTACGAGTATCTCCTATCAGATGCACCATTCGTTCCTTACTGCAACCCTCGCTCCCTCACATTGACGAATTAACACAGAAATTGTGTCGCTATGAAATACTATGGGTTTCATGACTTCTCATTCTAAATCGAGTAAAGTTTTTATGGTAACGACAGGATTTAGTTTTGGAATTCGGGTATCTCCCTTCCGTTGCACTATTCGTTCCATACTGCAACGCTCGCTCCCTCACATTGACGAATTAACACAGATATTGTTTCGCTATGAAATTTTATGGGTTTCATGACTTCTCATTCTATATCGAGTAAAGTTTTTATGGAAACGACAGGATTTAGTTTTGGAATTCGAGTATCTCCTTTCCGATGCACTATTCGTTCCTTACTGCAACGCTCGCTCCCTCACATTGACGAATTAACACAGAAATTGTGTGGCTATGAAATACTATGGGTTTCATGAATTCTCATTCTAAATCGAGTAAAGTTTTTATGGTAACGACAGGATTTAGTTTTGGATTTCGAGTATCTCCTTTCCGCTGCACTATTCGTTTCTTACTGCTACGCTGGCTCCCTCACACTGAAGAATCAACACGGAAATTGCGTCACTATGAAATACAATGGGTTCTATGACTACTCCTTTTAAATCGAATAACGTTTCTATGGACAGGACAGGATTTAGTTTTTGGATACGAGTATCTCCTTTCAGATGCACCATTAGTTCTTTACTTCAACCCTCGCTCCCTCACATTGACGAAATAACACAGAAGTTGCGTCGCTATGAAATACTATGGGTTTCATGATTTCTCATTCTAAATCGAGTAACGTTTCTATGGAAACGACAGGTTTTAGTTTTGGGATACGAGTATCTCCTTTCAGATGCAGCATTCGTTCCTTACTGCAACCCCCGCTCCCTCACATTGACGAATTAACACAGAAATTGTGTCGCTATGGAATACTATGGGTTCTATGACTTCTCTCTCTAAATCGAGTATCGTTTCTATGTAAAAGACAGGATTTAGTTTTGGAATTCGAGTATCTCCTTTCCGATGCATTATTCGTTCCTTACTGCAACGCTCGCTCCCTCACAATGACGAATTAACACAGAAATTTTGTCGCTATGAAATACTATGGGTTTCATAGCTTCTCATTCTAAATCGAGTAAAGTTTTTATGGAAACGACAGGATTTAGTTTTGGAATTCGAGTATTTCCTTTTCGATGCACTATTCGCTCCTTACTGCAACGCTCGCTCCCTCACATTGACGAATTAACACAGAAATTGTGTCGCTATGTAATACTATGGGCTTCATGACTTCTCATTCTAAATCGAGTAAAGTTTTTATGGAAATGACAGGGTTTAGTTTTGGAATTCGAGTACCTCCTTTCCGATGCACTATTCGTTCCTTACTGCAACGCTCGCTCCCTCACATTGACGAATTAACACAGAAATTGTGTCGCTATGAAATATTAAGGGTTTCATGAATTCTCATTCTAAATCGAGTTACGTTTTTATGGAAACGACAGGATTTAGTTTTGGAATTCGAGTATTTCCTTTCCGATGCACTATTCGTTCCTTACTGCAACGCTCGCTCCCTCACATTGACGAAATGACACAGAAATTGTGTCGCTATGAAATACTATATGTTTCATGTCTTCTCATTCTAAATCGAGTAAAGTTTTTATGGAAACGATAGGATTTAGTTTTGGAATTCGAGTATCTCCTTTCAGATGCAGCATTCGTTCCTTACTGCAACCCCCGCTCCCTCACATTGACGAATTAACACAGAAATTGTGTCGCTATGAAATACTATGGGTTCTATGACTTCTCTCTCTAAATCGAGTATCGTTTCTATGTAAAAGACAGGATTTAGTTTTGGAATTCGAGTATCTCCTTTCCGATGCATTATTCGTTCCTTACTGCAACGCTCGCTCCCTCACATAGACGAATTAACACAGAGATTGTGTCGCTATGAAATACTATGGGTTTCATGACTTCTCATTCTAAATCGAGTAAAGTTTTTATGGAAACGACAGGATTTAGTTTTGGAATTCGAGTATCTACTTTCCGATGCACTATTCGTTCCTTACTGAAACGCTCGCTCCCTCACATTTATGAATTAACACAGAAATTGCGTCGCTATGAAATACAATGGGTTCTATGACTTTTCCTTCTAAATCGAGGAACGTTTCTATGAAACGACAGGGTTTAGTTTTCGGATACGAGTATCTCCTTTCAGATGCACCATTCGTTCTTCACTGCAACCCTCGCTCCCTCACATTGACGAATTAAAACAGAAAGTGTGTCGCTATGAAATACTATGGGTTTCATGACTTCTCATTCTAAATGGAGTAAAGTTTTTATGGAAACGACAGGATTTAGTTTTGGAATTCGAGTATCTCCTTTCCGATGCACTATTCGTTCCTTACTGCAACGCTCGCTCCCTCACATTGACATATTAACACAGAAATTGTGTCGCTATGAAATTCTAAGGGTTTCATGACTTCTCATTCTAAATCAAGTAAAGTTTTTATGGAAACGACAGGATTTACTTTTGGAATTCGAGTATCTCCTTTCCGATGCACTATTCGTTCTTAACTGCAACCCGTGCTTCCTCACTTTGACGAATTAACACAGAAATTGCGTCGCTATGATATACTATTTGATTCATGACTTTAAATTCTAAATCGAGTAATAGTTTTTATGGAAACGACAGGATTTAGTTATGGAATTCGAGTATCTCCTTTCCGATGCACTATTCGTTCCTTACTGCAACGCTCGCTCCCTCACATTGACGAATTAGCACAGAAACTGTGTCGCTATGAAATACTATGGGTTTCATGACGTCTCATTCTAAATCGAGTAAAGTTTTTTTGGAAACGACAGGATTTAGTTTTGATTACGAGTATCTCCTTTCAGATGCACCATTCGTTCCTTACTGCAACCCTCGCTCCCTCACATTGACGAATTAACACAGAAATTGTGTCGCTATGAAATACTATGGGTTTCATGACTTCTCATTCTAAATCGAGTAAAGTGTTTATGGTAACGACAGGATCTAGTTTCGGAATTCGAGTATCTCCATTCCGATGCACTATTCGTTCCTTACTGCAACGCTCGCTCCCTCACATTGACGAATTAACACAGAAATTGTGTCGCTATGAAATACTATGGGTTTCATGACTTCTCATTCTAAATCGAGCAAGTTTACGGAAACGACAGGATTTAGTTTTGGAATTCGAGTATCTCCTTTCCGATGCACTATTCGTTCCTTACTGCAACGCTCGCTCCCTCACATTGACGAATTAACACAGAAATTGTGTCGCTATGAAATACCTTGGGTTTAGTGACTTCTCATTCTCAATCGAGTAAAGTGTTCATGGTAACGACAGGATTTAGTTTTTGAATTCGGGTATCTCCCTTCCGTTGCACTATTCGTTCCTTACTGCAACGCTCGCTCCCTCACATTGACGAATTAACACAGATATTGTTTCGCTATGAAATACTTTGGGTTTCATGAACTCTCATTCTAAATCGAGTAAAGTTTTTATGGTAACGACAGGATTTAGTTTTGGAATTCGAGTATCTCCTTTCCGCTGCACTATTCGTTTCTTACTGCAACGCTGGCTCCCTCACACTGAGAATCAAAACAGAAATTGCGTCACTATGAAATACAATGGGTTCTACGACTACTCCTTTTAAATCGGGTAACGTTTCTATGGACACGACAGGATATAGTTTTTGGATACGAGTATCTGCGTTCAGATGCACCACAAGTTCTTTACTTCAACCCTCGCTCCCTCACATTGACGAATTAACACAGAAATTGCGTCGCTATGAAATACTATGGGTTTCATGATTTCTCATTCTAAATCGAGTAACGTTTCTATGGAAACGACAGGATTTAGTTTTGGTATACGAGTATCTCCTTTCAGATTCACCATTCGTTCTTTACTGCAACCCTTGCTCCCTCACATTGACGAATTAACACAGAAATTGTGTCGCTATGAAATACTATGGGTTCTATGACTTCTCTCTCTAAATCGAGTCTCGTTTCTATGTAAAAGACAGGATTTAGTTTTGGAATTCGAGTATCTCCTTTCCGATGCATTATTCGTTTCTTACTGCAACCCTCGCTCCCTCACATTGACGAATTAACACAGAAATTGTGTCGCTATGAAATACTATGGGTTTCATGACTTCTCTTTCTAAATCGAGTAAAGTTTTTATAGAAACGAAAGGATTTAGTTTTGGAATTCGAGTATCTCCTTTCCGAAGCACTATTCGTTCCTTACTGCACGCTTCGCTCCCTCACATTGACGAATTAACACAGAAATTGGGTCGCTCTGAAATACTATGGGTTTCATGACTTCTCATTCTAAATCGAGTAAAGTTTTTATGGAAACGACAGGATTTTGTTTTGGAATTCGAGTATCTACTTTCCGATGCACTATTCGTTCCTTACTGCACCCTTCGCTCCCTCACATTGACGAATTATCACAGAAATTGTGTCGCTATGAAATACTATGGGTTTCATGACCTCTCATCCTAAATCGAGTAAAGTTTTAATGGAAACGACAGGATTTAGTTTTGGATTTCGAGTATCTACTTTCCGATGCACTATTCGTTCCTTACTGAAACGCTCGGTCCCTCACATTTATGAATTAACACAGAAATTGCGTCGCTATGAAATACAATGGGTACTATGACTACTCCTTCTAAATCGATTAACGTTTCTATGGAAACGACAGGATTTAGTTTTCGTATACGAGTAGCTCCTTTCAGGTGCACCATTCGTTCCTTACTGCAACCCTCGCTCCCTCACATTGACGAATTAACACAGAAATTGTGTCGCTATGAAATACTGTGGGTTTCATGACTTCTCATTCTAAATCGAGTAAAGTTTTTATGGAAACGACAGGATTTAGTTTTGGAATTCGAGTATCTCCTTTCCGATGCACTATTCGTTCCCTACTGCAACGCTCGCTCCCTCACATTGTCGAATTAACACAGAATTTGTGTCGCTATGAAATACTATGGGTTTCATGACTTCTCATTCTAAATCGAGTAAAGTTTCTATGGAGACGACAAGATTTAGTTTTGGGATACGAGTATCTCCTTTCAGATGCACCATTCGTTCTTTACTGCAACCCTCGCTCCCTCACATTGACGAATTAACACAGAAATTGTGTCGCTAGGAAATACTATGGGTTCTATGACTTCTCTCTCTAAATCGAGTCTCGTTTCTATGTAAACGACAGGATTTAGTTTTGGAATTCGAGTATCTCCTTTCCGATGCATTATTCGTTCCTTACTGCAACGCTCGCTCCCTCACAATGACGAATTAACACAGAAATTGTGTCGCTATGAAATACTATGGGTTTCATGGCTTCTCATTCTAAATCAAGTAAAGTTTTTATGGTAATGACAGGATTTAGTTTTGGAATTCGAGTATCTCCTTTCCGATGCACTATTCGTTCCTTACTGCAACGCTCGCTCCCGCACATTGACGAATTAACACAGAAATTGTGTCGCGATGAAATACTATGGGTTTCATGACTTCTCATTCTAAATCGAGTAAAGTTTTTATGGAAACGACAGGGTTTAGTTTTGGAATTCGAGTATCTCCTTTCCGATGCACTATTCGTTCCTTACTGCAACGCTCGCTCCCTCACATGACGAATTGACACAGAAATTGTGTCGCTATGAAATACTATGAGTTTCATGACTTCTCATTCTAAATCGAGCAAAGTTTTTATGGAAACGACAGGATTTAGTTTTGGAATTCGAGTATCTCCTTTCCGATGCACTATTCGTTCCTTACTGCAACGCTCGCTCCCTCACATTGACGAATTAACACAGAAATTGTGTCGCTACGAAATACTATAGGTTTCATGACTTCTCATTCTAAATCGAGTAAAGTTTTTATTGGAACGACAGGATTTAGTTTTGGAATTCGAGTATTTCCTTTCCGATGCACTATTCGTTCCTTACTTCAACGCTCGCTCCCTCACATTGACGAATTAACACAGAAATTGTGTCGCTATGAAATACTATGGGTTTCATGAATTCTCACTCTAAATCGAGTAAAGTTTTTATGGTAACGACAGGATTTAGTTTTGGAATTCGAGTATCTCCTTTCCGATGCACTATTCGTTCCTTACTGCAACGCTCGCTCCCTCACATTGACGAATTAACACAGAAATTGTGTCGCTATGAAATACTATGGGTTTCATGACTTCTCATTCTAAAACGAGTTAAGTTTTTATGGAAACGACAGGATTTAGTTTTGGAATTCGAGTATTTCCTTTCCGATGCACTATTCATTCCTTACTGCAACGCTCGCTCCCTCACATTGACGAATTAACACAGAAATTGTGTCGCTATGAAATACTATGGGTTTCAAGACTTCTCATTCTAAATCGAGTAAAGTTTTGTTGGAAACGACAGGATTTAGTTTTGGAATTCGAGTATCTCCTTTCCGATGCACTATTCGTTCCTTACTGCAACGCTCGCTCCCTCACATTGACGAATTAACACTGAAATTGTGTCGCCATGAAATACTATGGGTTTCATGACTTCTCATTCTAAATCGAGCAAAGTTTTTATGGAAACGACAGGATTTAGTTTTGGAATTCGAGTATCTCCTTTCCGATGCACTATTCGTTCCTTACTGCAACGCTCGCTCCCTCACATTGACGAATTAACACAGGAATTGTGTCGCTATGAAATACTATAGGTTTCATGACTTCTCATTCTAAATCGTGTTAAGTTTTTATTGGAACGACAGGATTTAGTTTTGGAATTCGAGTATTTCCTTTCCGATGCACTATTCGTTCCTTACTGCAACGCTCGCTCCCTCACATTGACGAATTAACACAGAAATAGTGTCGCTATGAAATACTATGGGTTTCATGACTTCTCATTCTAAATCGAGTAAAGTTTTTGTGGAAACGACAGGATTTAGTTTTGGAATTCGAGTATCTCCTTTCCGATGCAGTATTCGTTCCTTACTGCACCCTTCGCTCCCTCACATTGACGAATTAACACAGAAATTGTGGCCGGCCGAAGTGGCCGTGCGGTTAAAGGCGCTGCAGTCTGGAACCGCAAGACCGCTACGGTCGCAGGTTCGAATCCTGCCTCGGGCATGGATGTTTGTGATGTCCTTAGGTTAGTTAGGTTTAACTAGTTCTAAGTTCTAGGGGACTAATGACCTCAGCAGTTGAGTCCCATAGTGCTCAGAGCCATTTGAACAGAAATTGTGTCGCTATAAAATACTATGGCTTTCATGACTTCTCATTCTAAATCGGGTAAAGTTTTTATGGAAACGACAGGATTTAGTTTTGGAATTCGAGTATCTACTTTCCGATGCACTATTCGTTCCTTACTGAAACGCTCGCTCCCTCACATTTATGAATTAACACAGAAATTGTGTCGCTATGAAATACAATGGGTTCTATGACATTTCCTTCTAAATCGAGTAACGTTTCTATGGAAACGACAGGATTTAGTTTTCCGATACGAGTATCACTTTCAGATGCACCTTTCGTTCCTTACTGCAACCCTCGCTCCCTCACATTGACGAATAAACACAGAAATTGTGTCGCTATGAAATACTATGGGTTTCATGACTTCTCATTCTAAATCGAGTAAAGTTTTTATGGTAACGACAGGATTTAGTTTTGGAATTCGAGTATCTCCTTTCCGATGCACTATTCGTTCCTTACTGCAACGCTCGCTCCCTCACATTGACGTATTAACACAGAAATTGTGACGCTATGAAATACTATGGGTTTCATGACTTCTCATTCTAAATCAAGTAAAGTTTTTATTGAAACGACAGGATTTACTTTTGGAATTCGAGTATCTCCATTCCGATGCACTATTCGTTCTTTACTGCAACCCGCGCTTCCTCACTTTGACGAATTAACACAGAAATTGCGTCGCTATGAAATACTATGGGATTCATGACTGTTCATTCCAAATCGAGTAATAGTTTTTATGGAAACGACAGGAATTAGTTATGGAATTCGAGTATCTTCTTTCCGATGCACTATTCGTTCCTTACTGCAACGCTCGCTCCCTCACATTGACGAATCAACACAGAAATTGTGTCGCTATGAAATACTATGGGTTTCATGACGTCTCATTCTAAATCGAGTAAAGTTTTTATGAAAACGACCGGATTTAGTTTTGATTACGAGTATCTCCTATCAGATGCACCATTCGTTCCTTACTGCAACCCTCGCTCCCTCACATTGACGAATTAACACAGAAATTGTGTCGCTATGAAATACTATGGGTTTCATGACTTCTCATTCTAAATCGAGTAAAGTGTTTATGGTAACGACAGGATCTAGTTTCGGAATTCGAGTATCTCCATTCCGATGCACTATTCGTTCCTTACTGCAACGCTCGCTCCCTCACATTGACGAATTAACACAGAAATTGTGTCGCTATGAAATACTAAGGGTTTCATGACTTCAAATTCTAAATCGAGCAAGTTTTTATGGAAACGACAGGATTTAGTTTTGGAATTCGAGTATCTCCTTTCCGATGCACTATTCGTCCCTTACTGCAACGCTCGCTCCCTCACATTGACGAATTAACACAGAAATTGTGTCGCTATGAAATACTATGGGTTTAGTGACTTCTCATTCTCAATCGATTAAAGTGTTCATGGTAACGACAGGATTTAGTTTTGGAATTCGGGTATCTCCCTTCCGTTGCACTATTCGTTCCTTACTGCAACGCTCGCTCCCTCACATTGACGAATTAACACAGATATTGTTTCGCTATGAAATTTTATGGGTTTCATGACTTCTCATTCTATATCGAGTAAAGTTTTTATGGAAACGACAGGATTTAGTTTTGGAATTCGAGTATCTCCTTTCCGATGCACTATTCGTTCCTTACTGCAACGCTCGCTCCCTCACATTGACGAATTAACACAGAAATTGTGTCGCTATGAAATACTATGGGTTTCATGAATTCTCATTCTAAATCGAGTAAAGTTTTTATGGTAACGACAGGATTTAGTTTTGGACTTCGAGTATCTCCTTTCCGCTGCACTATTCGTTTCTTACTGCAACGCTGGCTCCCTCACACTGAAGAATCAACACGGAAATTGCGTCACTATGAAATACAATGGGTTCTATGACTACTCCTTTTAAATCGAATAACGTTTCTATGGACAGGACAGGATTTAGTTTTTGGATACGAGTATCTCCTTTCAGATGCACCATTAGTTCTTTACTTCAACCCTCGCTCCCTCACATTGACGAAATAACACAGTAGTTGCGTCGCTATGAAATACTATGGGTTTCATGATTTCTCATTCTAAATCGAGTAACGTTTCTATGGAAACGACAGGATTTAGTTTTGGGATACGAGTATCTCCTTTCAGATGCAGCATTCGTTCCTTACTGCAACCCCCGCTCCCTCACATTGACGAATTAACACAGAAATTGTGTCGCTATGAAATACTATGGGTTCTATGACTTCTCTCTCTAAATCGAGTATCGTTTCTATGTAAAAGACAGGATTTAGTTTTGGAATTCGAGTATCTCCTTTCCGATGCATTATTCGTTCCTTACTGCAACGCTCGCTCCCTCACAATGACGAATTAACACAGAAATTTTGTCGCTATGAAATACTATGGGTTTCATAGCTTCTCATTCTAAATCGAGTACAGTTTTTATGGAAACGACAGGATTTATTTTTGGAATTCGAGTATTTCCTTTTCGATGCACTATTCGCTCCTTACTGCAACGCTCGCTCCCTCACATTGACGAATTAACACAGAAATTGTGTCGCTATGTAATACTATGGGCTTCATGACTTCTCATTCTAAATCGAGTAAAGTTTTTATGGAAATGACAGGGTTTAGTTTTGGAATTCGAGTACCTCCTTTCCGATGCACTGTTCGTTCCTTACTGCAACGCTCGCTCCCTCACATTGACGAATTAACACAGAAATTGTGTCGCTATGAAATACTAAGGGTTTCATGAATTCTCATTCTAAATCGAGTTACGTTTTTATGGAAACGACAGGATTTAGTTTTGGAATTCGAGTATTTCCTTTCCGATGCACTATTCGTTCCTTACTGCAACGCTCGCTCCCTCACATTGACGAAATGACACAGAAATTGTGTCGCTATGAAATACTATATGTTTCATGACTTCTCATTCTAAATCGAGTAAAGTTTTTATGGAAACGATAGGATTTAGTTTTGGAATTCGTGTATTTCCTTTCCGATGCACTATCAGATCCTTACTGCAACGCTCGCCCCCTCACATAGACGAATTAACACAGAGATTGTGTCGCTATGAAATACTATGGGTTTCATGACTTCTCATTCTAAATCGAGCAAAATTTTTATGGAAACGACAGGATTTAGTTTTGGAATTCGAGTATCTACTTTCCGATGCACTATTCGTTCCTTACTGAAACGCTCGCTCCCTCACATTTATGAATTAACACAGAAATTGCGTCGCTATGAAATACAATGGGTTCTATGACTTTTCCTTCTAAATCGAGGAACGTTTCTATGGAAACGACAGGGTTTAGTTTTCGGATACGAGTATCTCCTTTCAGATGCACCATTCGTTCTTCACTGCAACCCTCGCTCCCTCACATTGACGAATTAACACAGAAAGTGTGTCGCTATGAAATACTATGGGTTTCATGACTTCTCATTCTAAATGGAGTAAAGTATTTATGGAAACGACAGGATTTAGTTTTGGAATTCGAGTATCTCCTTTCCGATGCACTATTCGTTCCTTACTGCAACGCTCGCTCCCTCACATTGACATATTAACACAGAAATTGTGTCGCTATGAAATTCTATGGGTTTCATGACTTCTCATTCTAAATCAAGTAAAGTTTTTATGGAAACGACAGGATTTACTTTTGGAATTCGAGTATCTCCTTACCGATGCACTATTCGTTCTTAACTGCAACCCGTGCTTCCTCACTTTGACGAATTAACACAGAAATTGTGTCGCTATGAAATACTATGGGTTTCATGACTTCTCTTTCTAAATCGAGTAAAGTTTTTATAGAAACGACAGGATTTAGTTTTGGAATTCGAGTATCTCCTTTCCGATGCACTATTCGTTCCTTACTGAAACGCTTGCTCCCTCACATTTACGAATTAACACAGAAATTGCGTCGCTATGAAATACAATGGGTTCTATGACTACTCCTTCTAAATCGAGTAACGTTTCTATGGAAACGACAGGATTTAGTTTTCGGATACGAGTATCTCCTTTCAGATGCACCATTCGTTCCTTACTGCAACCCTCGCTCCCTCACATTGACGAATTAACACAGAAATTGTGACGCTATGAAATACTATGGGTTTCATGACTTCTCATTCTAAATCGAGTAAAGTTTTTATGGAAACGACAGGATTTAGTTTTGGAATTCGAGTATTTCCTTTCCGATGCACTGTTCGTTCCTTACTGCAACGCTCGCTCCCTCACATTGACGAATTAACACAGAAATTGTGTCGCTATGAAATACTATGGGTTTCATGACTTCTCATTCTAAATCGAGTAAAGTTTTTATGGAAACGACAGGATTTAGTTTTGGAATTCGAGTATCTCCTTTCCGATGCACAATTCGTTCCTTACTGAAACGCTTGCTCCCTCACATTTATGAATTAACACAGAAATTGCGTCGCTATGAAATACAATGGGTTCTATGACTACTCTTTCTAAATCGAGTAACGTTTCTATGGAAACGACAGGATATAGTTTTCGGATACGAGTATCTCCTTTCAGATGCACCATTCGTTCCTTACTGCAACCCTCGCTCCCTCACATTGACGAATTAACACAGAAATTGTGTCGCTATGAAATACTATGGGTTTCATGACTTCTCATTCTAAATCGAGTAAAGTTGTTATGGAAACGACAGGATTTAGTTTTGGAATTCGAGTATCTCCTTTCCGATGCACTATTCGTTGTTTACTGCAACGCTCGCTCCCTCACATTGACGTATTAACACAGAAATTGTGTCGCTATGAAATACTATGGGTTTCATGACTTCTCATTCTAAATCAAGTAAAGTTTTTATGGAAACGACAGGAATTACTTTTGGAATTAGAGTATCTCCTTTCCGATGCACTATTCGTTCTTTACTGCAACCCGCGCTTCCTGACTTTGACGAATTAACACTGAAATTGCGTCGCTATGAAATACTATGGGATTCATGACTTTTCATTGTAAGTCGAGTAATAGTTTTTGTAGAAACGACAGGATTTAGTTATGGAATTCGAGTATCTCCTTTCCGATGCATTATTCGTTCCTTACTGCAACGCTCGCTCCCTCACAATGACGAATTAACACAGAAATTTTGTCGCTATGAAATACTATGGGTTTCATAGCTTCTCATTCTAAATCGAGTACAGTTTTTATGGAAACGACCGGATTTAGTTTTGGAATTCGAGTATTTCCTTTTCGAAGCACTATTCGCTCCTTACTGCAACGCTCGCTCCCTCACATTGACGAATTAACACAGAAATTGTGTCGCTATGTAATACTATGGGCTTCATGACTTCTCATTCTAAATCGAGTAAAGTTTTTATGGAGATGAAAGGGTTTAGTTTTGGAATTCGAGTACCTCCTTTCCGATGCACTATTCGTTCCTTACTGCAACGCTCGCTCCCTCACATTGACGAATTAACACAGAAATTGTGTCGCTATGAAATACCAAGGGTTTCATGAATTCTCATTCTAAACCGAGTTACGTTTTTATGGAAACGACAGGATTTAGTTTTGGAATTCGAGTATTTCCTTTCCGATGCACTATTCGTTCCTTACTGCAACGCTCGCTCCCTCACATTGACGAAATGACACAGAAATTGTGTCGCTATGAAATACTATATGTTTCATGACTTCTCATTCTAAATCGAGTAAAGTTTTTATGGAAACGATAGGATTTAGTTTTGGAATTCGAGTATTTCCTTTCCGATGCACTATCAGATCCTTACTGCAACGCTCGCCCCCTCACATAGACGAATTAACACAGAGATTGTGTCGCTATGAAATACTATGGGTTTCATGACTTCTCATTCTAAATCGAGTAAAGTTTTTATGGAAACGACAGGATTTAGTTTTGGAATTCGAGTATCTACTTTCCGATGCACTATTCGTTCCTTACTGAAACGCTCGCTCCCTCACATTTATGAATTAACACAGAAATTGCGTCGCTATGAAATACAATGGGTTCTATGACTTTTCCTTCCAAATCGAGGAACGTTTCTATGGAAACGACAGGGTTTAGTTTTCGGATACGAGTATCTCCTTTCAGATGCACCATTCGTTCTTCACTGCAACCCTCGCTCCCTCACATTGACGAATTAACACAGAAAGTGTGTCGCTATGAAATACTATGGGTTTCATGACTTCTCATTCTAAATGGAGTAAAGTATTTATGGAAACGACAGGATTTAGTTTTGGAATTCGAGTATCTCCTTTCCGATGCACTATTCGTTCCTTACTGCAACGCTCGCTCCCTCACATTGACATATTAACACAGAAATTGTGTCGCTATGAAATTCTATGGGTTTCATGACTTCTCATTCTAAATCAAGTAAAGTTTTTATGGAAACGACAGGATTTACTTTTGGAATTCGAGTATCTCCTTACCGATGCACTATTCGTTCTTAACTGCAACCCGTGCTTCCTCACTTTGACGAATTAACACAGAAATTGCGTCGCTATGAAATACTATTTGATTCATGACTTTTCATTCTAAATCGAGTAATAGTTTTTATGGAAACGACAGGATTTAGTTATGGAATTCGAGTATCTCCTTTCCGATGCACTATTCGTTCCTTACTGCATCGCTCGCTCCCTCACATTGACGAATTAGCACAGAAACTGTGTCGCTATGAAATACTTTGGGTTTCATGAACTCTCATTCTAAATCGAGTAAAGTTTTTTTGGAAACGACAGGATTTAGTTTTGATTACGAGTATCTCCTTTCAGATGCACCATTCGTTCCTTACTGCAACGCTGGCTCCCTCACACTGAAGAATCAAAACAGAAATTGCGTCACTATGAAATACAATGGGTTCTACGACTACTCCTTTTAAATCGGGTAACGTTTCTATGGACACGACAGGATATAGTTTTTGGATACGAGTATCTGCGTTCAGATGCACCACAAGTTCTTTACTGCAACCCTTGCTCCCTCACATTGACGAATTAACACAGAAATTGCGTCGCTATGAAATACTATGGGTTTCATGATTTCTCATTCTAAATCGAGTAACGTTTCTATGGAAACGACAGGATTTAGTTTTGGTATACGAGTATCTCCTTTCAGAAGCACCATTCGTTCTTTACTGCAACCCTTGCTCCCTCACATTGACGATTTAACACAGAAATTGTGTCGCTATGAAATACTATGGGTTCTATGACTTCTCTCTCTAAATCGAGTCTCGTTTCTATGTAAAAGACAGGATTTAGTTTTGGAATTCGAGTATCTCCTTTCCGATGCATTATTCGTTTCTTACTGCAACCCTCGCTCCCTCACATTGACGAATTAACACAGAAATTGTGTCGCTATGAAATACTATGGGTTTCATGACTTCTCTTTCTAAATCGAGTAAAGTTTTTATAGAAACGACAGGATTTAGTTTTGGAATTCGAGTATCTCCTTTCCGATGCACTATTCGTTCCTTACTGAAACGCTTGCTCCCTCACATTTACGAATTAACACAGAAATTGCGTCGCTATGAAATACAATGGGTTCTATGACTACTCCTTCTAAATCGAGTAACGTTTCTATGGAAACGACAGGATTTAGTTTTCGGATACGAGTATCTCCTTTCAGATGCACCATTCGTTCCTTACTGCAACCCTCGCTCCCTCACATTGACGAATTAACACAGAAATTGTGACGCTATGAAATACTATGGGTTTCATGACTTCTCATTCTAAATCGAGTAAAGTTTTTATGGAAACGACAGGATTTAGTTTTGGAATTCGAGTATTTCCTTTCCGATGCACTGTTCGTTCCTTACTGCAACGCTCGCTCCCTCACATTGACGAATTAACACAGAAATTGTGTCGCTATGAAATACTATGGGTTTCATGACTTCTCATTCTAAATCGAGTAAAGTTTTTATGGAAACGACAGGATTTAGTTTTGGAATTCGAGTATCTCCTTTCCGATGCACAATTCGTTCCTTACTGAAACGCTTGCTCCCTCACATTTATGAATTAACACAGAAATTGCGTCGCTATGAAATACAATGGGTTCTATGACTACTCTTTCTAAATCGAGTAACGTTTCTATGGAAAAGACAGGATATAGTTTTCGGATACGAGTATCTCCTTTCAGATGCACCATTCGTTCCTTACTGCAACCCTCGCTCCCTCACATTGACGAATTAACACAGAAATTGTGTCGCTATGAAATACTATGGGTTTCATGACTTCTCATTCTAAATCGAGTAAAGTTGTTATGGAAACGACAGGATTTAGTTTTGGAATTCGAGTATCTCCTTTCCGATGCACTATTCGTTGTTTACTGCAACGCTCGCTCCCTCACATTGACGTATTAACACAGAAATTGTGTCGCTATGAAATACTATGGGTTTCATGACTTCTCATTCTAAATCAAGTAAAGTTTTTATGGAAACGACAGGAATTACTTTTGGAATTAGAGTATCTCCTTTCCGATGCACTATTCGTTCTTTACTGCAACCCGCGCTTCCTGACTTTGACGAATTAACACTGAAATTGCGTCGCTATGAAATACTATGGGATTCATGACTTTTCATTGTAAGTCGAGTAATAGTTTTTGTAGAATCGACAGGATTTAGTTATGGAATTCGAGTATCTCCTTTCCGATGCATTATTCGTTCCTTACTGCAACGCTCGCTCCCTCACAATGACGAATTAACACAGAAATTTTGTCGCTATGAAATACTATGGGTTTCATAGCTTCTCATTCTAAATCGAGTACAGTTTTTATGGAAACGACCGGATTTAGTTTTGGAATTCGAGTATTTCCTTTTCGAAGCACTATTCGCTCCTTACTGCAACGCTCGCTCCCTCACATTGACGAATTAACACAGAAATTGTGTCGCTATGTAATACTATGGGCTTCATGACTTCTCATTCTAAATCGAGTAAAGTTTTTATGGAGATGAAAGGGTTTAGTTTTGGAATTCGAGTACCTCCTTTCCGATGCACTATTCGTTCCTTACTGCAACGCTCGCTCCCTCACATTGACGAATTAACACAGAAATTGTGTCGCTATGAAATACCAAGGGTTTCATGAATTCTCATTCTAAATCGAGTTACGTTTTTATGGAAACGACAGGATTTAGTTTTGGAATTCGAGTATTTCCTTTCCGATGCACTATTCGTTCCTTACTGCAACGCTCGCTCCCTCACATTGACGAAATGACACAGAAATTGTGTCGCTATGAAATACTATATGTTTCATGACTTCTCATTCTAAATCGAGTAAAGTTTTTATGGAAACGATAGGATTTAGTTTTGGAATTCGAGTATCTCCTTTCCGATGCACTATCAGATCCTTACTGCAACGCTCGCCCCCTCACATAGACGAATTAACACAGAGATTGTGTCGCTATGAAATACTATGGGTTTCATGACTTCTCATTCTAAATCGAGTAAAGTTTTTATGGAAACGACAGGATTTAGTTTTGGAATTCGAGTATCTACTTTCCGATGCACTATTCGTTCCTTACTGAAACGCTCGCTCCCTCACATTTATGAATTAACACAGAAATTGCGTCGCTATGAAATACAATGGGTTCTATGACTTTTCCTTCTAAATCGAGGAACGTTTCTATGGAAACGACAGGGTTTAGTTTTCGGATACGAGTATCTCCTTTCAGATGCACCATTCGTTCTTCACTGCAACCCTCGCTCCCTCACATTGACGAATTAACACAGAAAGTGTGTCGCTATGAAATACTATGGGTTTCATGACTTCTCATTCTAAATGGAGTAAAGTTTTTATGGAAACGACAGGATTTAGTTTTGGAATTCGAGTATCTCCTTTCCGATGCACTATTCGTTCCTTACTGCAACGCTCGCTCCCTCACATTGACATATTAACACAGAAATTGTGTCGCTATGAAATTCTATGGGTTTCATGACTTCTCATTCTAAATCAAGTAAAGTTTTTATGGAAACGACAGGATTTAGTTTTGGAATTCGAGTATCTCCTTTCCGATGCACTATTCGTTCCTTACTGCAACGCTCGCTCCCTCACATTGACGAATTAGCACAGAAATTGTGTCGCTATGAAATACCTTGGGTTTAGTGACTTCTCATTCTCAATCGAGTAAAGTGTTCATGGTAACGACAGGATTTAGTTTTTGAATTCGGGTATCTCCCTTCCGTTGCACTATTCGTTCCTTACTGCAACGCTCGCTCCCTCACATTGACGAATTAACACAGATATTGTTTCGCTATGAAATACTTTGGGTTTCATGAACTCTCATTCTAAATCGAGTAAAGTTTTTATGGTAACGACAGGATTTAGTTTTGGAATTCGAGTATCTCCTTTCCGCTGCACTATTCGTTTCTTACTGCAACGCTGGCTCCCTCACACTGAAGAATCAAAATAGATATTGCGTCACTATGAAATACAATGGGTTCTACGACTACTCCTTTTAAATCGGGTAACGTTTCTATGGACACGACAGGATATAGTTTTTGGATACGAGTATCTGCGTTCAGATGCACCACAAGTTCTTTACTTCAACCCTCGCTCCCTCACATTGACGAATTAACACAGAAATTGCGTCGCTATGAAATACTATGGGTTTCATGATTTCTCATTCTAAATCGAGTAACGTTTCTATGGAAACGACAGGATTTAGTTTTGGGATACGAGTATCTCCTTTCAGATGCAGCATTCGTTCCTTACTGCAACCCCCGCTCCCTCACATTGACGAATTAACACAGAAATTGTGTCGCTATGAAATACTATGGGTTCTATGACTTCTCTCTCTAAATCGAGTATCGTTTCTATGTAAAAGACAGGATTTAGTTTTGGAATTCGAGTATCTCCTTTCCGATGCATTATTCGTTCCTTACTGCAACGCTCGCTCCCTCACAATGACGAATTAACACAGAAATTTTGTCGCTATGAAATACTATGGGTTTCATAGCTTCTCATTCTAAATCGAGTACAGTTTTTATGGAAACGACAGGATTTATTTTTGGAATTCGAGTATTTCCTTTTCGATGCACTATTCGCTCCTTACTGCAACGCTCGCTCCCTCACATTGACGAATTAACACAAAAAATTGTGTCGCTATGTAATACTATGGGCTTCATGACTTCTCATTCTAAATCGAGTAAAGTTTTTATGGAAATGACAGGGTTTAGTTTTGGAATTCGAGTACCTCCTTTCCGATGCACTATTCGTTCCTTACTGCAACGCTCGCTCCCTCACATTGACGAATTAACACAGAAATTGTGTCGCTATGAAATACTAAGGGTTTCATGAATTCTCATTCTAAATCGAGTTACGTTTTTATGGAAACGACAGGATTTAGTTTTGGAATTCGAGTATTTCCTTTCCGATGCACTATTCGTTCCTTACTGCAACGCTCGCTCCCTCACATTGACGAAATGACACAGAAATTGTGTCGCTATGAAATACTATATGTTTCATGACTTCTCATTCTAAATCGAGTAAAGTTTTTATGGAAACGATAGGATTTAGTTTTGGAATTCGAGTATCTCCTTTCCGATGCACTATCAGATCCTTACTGCAACGCTCGCCCCCTCACATAGACAAATTAACACAGAGATTGTGTCGCTATGAAAAACTATGGGTTTCATGACTTCTCATTCTAAATCGAGGAAAGTTTTTATGGAAACGACAGGATTTAGTTTTGGAATTCGAGTATCTACTTTCCGATGCACTATTCGTTCCTTACTGAAACGCTCGCTCCCTCACATTTATGAATTAACACAGAAATTGCGTCGCTATGAAATACAATGGGTTCTATGACTTTTCCTTCTAAATCGAGGAACGTTTCTATGGAAACGACAGGGTTTAGTTTTCGGATACGAGTATCTCCTTTCAGATGCACCATTCGTTCTTCACTGCAACCCTCGATCCCTCACATTGACGAATTAACACAGAAAGTGTGTCGCTATGAAATACTATGGGTTCTATGACTTCTCTCTCTAAATCGAGTAAAGTTTTTTTGGAAACGACAGGATTTAGTTTTGATTACGAGTATCTCCTTTCAGATGCACCATTCGTTCCTTACTGCAACGCTGGCTCCCTCACACTGAAGAATCAAAACAGAAATTGCGTCACTATGAAATACAATGGGTTCTACGACTACTCCTTTTAAATCGGGTAACGTTTCTATGGACACGACAGGATATAGTTTTTGGATACGAGTATCTGCGTTCAGATGCACCACAAGTTCTTTACTTCAACCCTCGCTCCCTCACATTGACGAATTAACGCAGAAATTGCGTCGCTATGAAATACTATGGGTTTCATGATTTCTCATTCTAAATCGAGTAACGTTTCTATGGAAACGACAGGATTTAGTTTTGGTATACGAGTATCTCCTTTCAGATGCACCATTCGTTCTTTACTGCAACCCTTGCTCCCTCACATTGACGAATTAACACAGAAATTGTGTCGCTATGAAATACTATGGGTTCTATGACTTCTCTCTCTAAATCGAGTCTCGTTTCTATGTAAAAGACAGGATTTAGTTTTGGAATTCGAGTATCTCCTTTCCGATGCATTATTCGTTTCTTACTGCAACCCTCGCTCCCTCACATTGACGAATTAACACAGAAATTGTGTCGCTATGAAATACTATGGGTTTCATGACTTCTCTTTCTAAATCGAGTAAAGTTTTTATAGAAACGACAGGATTTAGTTTTGGAATTCGAGTATCTCCTTTCCGATGCACTATTCGTTCCTTACTGAAACGCTTGCTCCCTCACATTTACGAATTAACACAGAAATTGCGTCGCTATGAAATACAATGGGTTCTATGACTACTCCTTCTAAATCGAGTAACGTTTCTATGGAAACGACAGGATTTAGTTTTCGGATACGAGTATCTCCTTTCAGATGCACCATTCGTTCCTTACTGCAACCCTCGCTCCCTCACATTGACGAATTAACACAGAAATTGTGACGCTATGAAATACTATGGGTTTCATGACTTCTCATTCTAAATCGAGTAAAGTTTTTATGGAAACGACAGGATTTAGTTTTGGAATTCGAGTATTTCCTTTCCGATGCACTGTTCGTTCCTTACTGCAACGCTCGCTCCCTCACATTGACGAATTAACACAGAAATTGTGTCGCTATGAAATACTATGGGTTTCATGACTTCTCATTCTAAATCGAGTAAAGTTTTTATGGAAACGACAGGATTTAGTTTTGGAATTCGAGTATCTCCTTTCCGATGCACAATTCGTTCCTTACTGAAACGCTTGCTCCCTCACATTTATGAATTAACACAGAAATTGCGTCGCTATGAAATACAATGGGTTCTATGACTACTCCTTCTAAATCGAGTAACGTTTCTATGGAAACGACAGGATATAGTTTTCGGATACGAGTATCTCCTTTCAGATGCACCATTCGTTCCTTACTGCAACCCTCGCTCCCTCACATTGACGAATTAACACAGAAATTGTGTCGCTATGAAATACTATGGGTTTCATGACTTCTCATTCTAAATCGAGTAAAGTTGTTATGGAAACGACAGGATTTAGTTTTGGAATTCGAGTATCTCCTTTCCGATGCACTATTCGTTGTTTACTGCAACGCTCGCTCCCTCACATTGACGTATTAACACAGAAATTGTGTCGCTATGAAATACTATGGGTTTCATGACTTCTCATTCTAAATCAAGTAAAGTTTTTATGGAAACGACAGGAATTACTTTTGGAATTAGAGTATCTCCTTTCCGATGCACTATTCGTTCTTTACTGCAACCCGCGCTTCCTGACTTTGACGAATTAACACAGAAATTGCGTCGCTATGAAATACTATGGGATTCATGACTTTTCATTGTAAGTCGAGTAATAGTTTTTGTAGAAACGACAGGATTTAGTTATGGAATTCGAGTATCTCCTTTCCGATGCACTATTCGTTCCTTACTGCAACGCTCGCTCCCTCACATTGACGAATTAACACAGAAACTGTGTCGCTATGAAATACTATGGGTTTCATGACGTCTCATTCTAAATCGAGTAAAGTTTTTATGGAAACGACAGGATTTAGTTTTGATTACGAGTATCTCCTTTCAGATGCACCATTCGTTCCTTACTGCAACCCTCGCTCCCTCACATTGACGAATTAACACAGAAATTGTGTCGCTATGAAATACTATGGGCTTCATGACTTCTCATTCTAAATCGAGTAAAGTTTTTATGGAAATGACAGGATTTAGTTTTGGAATTCGAGTATCTCCTTTCCGATGCATTATTCGTTCCTTACTGCAACGCTCGCTCCCTCACAATGACGAATTAACACAGAAATTTTGTCGCTATGAAATACTATGGGTTTCATAGCTTCTCATTCTAAATCGAGTACAGTTTTTATGGAAACGACAGGATTTAGTTTTGGAATTCGAGTATTTCCTTTTCGATGCACTATTCGCTCCTTACTGCAACGCTCGCTCCCTCACATTGACGAATTAACACAGAAATTGTGTCGCTATGTAATACTATGGGCTTCATGACTTCTCATTCTAAATCGAGTAAAGTTTTTATGGAAATGACAGGGTTTAGTTTTGGAATTCGAGTACCTCCTTTCCGATGCACTATTCGTTCCTTACTGCAACGCTCGCTCCCTCACATTGACGAATTAACACAGAAATTGTGTCGCTATGAAATACTAAGGGTTTCATGAATTCTCATTCTAAATCGAGTTACGTTTTTATGGAAACGACAGGATTTAGTTTTGGAATTCGAGTATTTCCTTTCCGATGCACTATTCGTTCCTTACTGCAACGCTCGCTCCCTCACATTGACGAAATGACACAGAAATTGTGTCGCTATGAAATACTATATGTTTCATGACTTCTCATTCTAAATCGAGTAAAGTTTTTATGGAAACGATAGGATTTAGTTTTGGAATTCGAGTATCTCCTTTCCGATGCACTATCAGATCCTTACTGCAACGCTCGCCCCCTCACATAGACGAATTAACACAGAGATTGTGTCGCTATGAAATACTATGGGTTTCATGACTTCTCATTCTAAATCGAGTAAAGTTTTTATGGAAACGACAGGATTTAGTTTTGGAATTCGAGTATCTACTTTCCGATGCACTATTCGTTCCTTACTGAAACGCTCGCTCCCTCACATTTATGAATTAACACAGAAATTGCGTCGCTATGAAATACAATGGGTTCTATGACATTTCCTTCTAAATCGAGGAACGTTTCTATGGAAACGACAGGGTTTAGTTTTCGGATACGAGTATCTCCTTTCAGATGCACCATTCGTTCTTCACTGCAACCCTCGCTCCCTCACATTGACGAATTAACACAGAAAGTGTGTCGCTATGAAATACTATGGGTTTCATGACTTCTCATTCTAAATGGAGTAAAGTTTTTATGGAAACGACAGGATTTAGTTTTGGAATTCGAGTATCTCCTTTCCGATGCACTATTCGTTCCTTACTGCAACGCTCGCTCCCTCACATTGACGAATTAGCACAGAAACTGTGTCGCTATGAAATACTATGGGTTTCATGACGTCTCATTCTAAATCGAGTAAAGTTTTTTTGGAAACGACAGGATTTAGTTTTGATTACGAGTATCTCCTTTCAGATGCACCATTCGTTCCTTACTGCAACCCTCGCTCCCTCACATTGACGAATTAACACAGAAATTGTGTCGCTATGAAATACTATGGGTTTCATGACTTCTCATTCTAAATCGAGTAAAGTGTTTATGGTAACGACAGGATCTAGTTTCGGAATTCGAGTATCTCCATTCCGATGCACTATTCGTTCCTTACTTCAACGCTCGCTCCCTCACATTGACGAATTAACACAGAAATTGTGTCGCTATGAAATACTATGGGTTTCATGACTTCTCATTCTAAATCGAGCAGGTTTTTATGGAAACGACCGGATTTAGTTTTGGAGTTCGAGTATCTCCTTTCCGATGCACTATTCGTTCCTTACTGCAACGCTCGCTCCCTCACATTGACGAATTAACACAGAAATTGTGTCGCTATGAAATACCTTGGGTTTAGTGACTTCTCATTCTCAATCGAGTAAAGTGTTCATGGTAACGACAGGATTTAGTTTTTGAATTCGGGTATCTCCCTTCCGTTGCACTATTCGTTCCTTACTGCAACGCTCGCTCCTTCACATTGACGAATTAACACAGATATTGTTTCGCTATGAAATACTTTGGGTTTCATGAACTCTCATTCTAAATCGAGTAAAGTTTTTATGGTAACGACAGGATTTAGTTTTGGAATTCGAGTATCTCCTTTCCGCTGCACTATTCGTTTCTTACTGCAACGCTGGCTCCCTCACACTGAAGAATCAAAACAGAAATTGCGTCACTATGAAATACAATGGGTTCTACGACTACTCCTTTTAAATCGGGTAACGTTTCTATGGACACGACAGGATATAGTTTTTGGATACGAGTATCTGCGTTCAGATGCACCACAAGTTCTTTACTTCAACCCTCGCTCCCTCACATTGACGAATTAACACAGAAATTGCGTCGCTATGAAATACTATGGGTTTCATGATTTCTCATTCTAAATCGAGTAACGTTTCTATGGAAACGACAGGATTTAGTTTTGGTATACGAGTATCTCCTTTCAGATGCACCATTCGTTCTTTACTGCAACCCTTGCTCCCTCACATTGACGAATTAACACAGAAATTGTGTCGCTATGAAATACTATGGGTTCTATGACTTCTCTCTCTAAATCGAGTCTCGTTTCTATGTAAAAGACAGGATTTAGTTTTGGAATTCGAGTATCTCCTTTCCGATGCATTATTCGTTTCTTACTGCAACCCTCGCTCCCTCACATTGACGAATTAACACAGAAATTGTGTCGCTATGAAATACTATGGGTTTCATGACTTCTCTTTCTAAATCGAGTAAAGTTTTTATAGAAACGACAGGATTTAGTTTTGGAATTCGAGTATCTCCTTTCCGATGCACTATTCGTTCCTTACTGAAACGCTTGCTCCCTCACATTTACGAATTAACACAGAAATTGCGTCGCTATGAAATACAATGGGTTCTATGACTACTCCTTCTAAATCGAGTAACGTTTCTATGGAAACGACAGGATTTAGTTTTCGGATACGAGTATCTCCTTTCAGATGCACCATTCGTTCCTTACTGCAACCCTCGCTCCCTCACATTGACGAATTAACACAGAAATTGTGACGCTATGAAATACTATGGGTTTCATGACTTCTCATTCTAAATCGAGTAAAGTTTTTATGGAAACGACAGGATTTAGTTTTGGAATTCGAGTATTTCCTTTCCGATGCACTGTTCGTTCCTTACTGCAACGCTCGCTCCCTCACATTGACGAATTAACACAGAAATTGTGTCGCTATGAAATACTATGGGTTTCATGACTTCTCATTCTAAATCGAGTAAAGTTTTTATGGAAACGACAGGATTTAGTTTTGGAATTCGAGTATCTCCTTTCCGATGCACAATTCGTTCCTTACTGAAACGCTTGCTCCCTCACTTTTATGAATTAACACAGAAATTGCGTCGCTATGAAAAACAATGGGTTCTATGACTACTCCTTCTAAATCGAGTAACGTTTCTATGGAAACGACAGGATATAGTTTTCGGATACGAGTATCTCCTTTCAGATGCACCATTCGTTCCTTACTGCAACCCTCGCTCCCTCACATTGACGAATTAACACAGAAATTGTGTCGCTATGAAATACTATGGGTTTCATGACTTCTCATTCTAAATCGAGTAAAGTTGTTATGGAAACGACAGGATTTAGTTTTGGAATTCGAGTATCTCCTTTCCGATGCACTATTCGTTCCTTACTGCAACGCTCGCTCCCTCACATTGACGTATTAACACAGAAATTGTGTCGCTATGAAATACTATGGGTTTCATGACTTCTCATTCTAAATCAAGTAAAGTTTTTATGGAAACGACAGGAATTACTTTTGGAATTAGAGTATCTCCTTTCCGATGCACTATTCGTTCTTTACTGCAACCCGCGCTTCCTGACTTTGACGAATTAACACAGAAATTGCGTCGCTATGAAATACTATGGGATTCATGACTTTTCATTGTAAGTCGAGTAATAGTTTTTGTAGAAACGACAGGATTTAGTTATGGAATTCGAGTATCTCCTTTCCGATGCACTATTCGTTCCTTACTGCAACGCTCGCTCCCTCACATTGACGAATTAACACAGAAACTGTGTCGCTATGAAATACTATGGGTTTCATGACGTCTCATTCTAAATCGAGTAAAGTTTTTATGGAAACGACAGGATTTAGTTTTGATTACGAGTATCTCCTTTCAGATGCACCATTCGTTCCTTACTGCAACCCTCGCTCCCTCACATTGACGAATTAACACAGAAATTGTGTCGCTATGAAATACTGTGGGTTTCATGACTTCTCATTCTAAATCGAGTAAAGTTTTTATGGAAACGACAGGATTTAGTTTTGGAATTCGAGTATCTCCATTCCGATGCACAATTCGTTCCTTACTGCAACGCTCGCTCGCTCACATTGACGAATTAACACAGAAATTGTGTCGCTATGATATACTATGAGTTTCATGACTTCTCATTCTAAATCGAGTAAAGTTTTTATGGAAACGACAGGATTTAGTTTTGGGATACGAGTATCTCCTTTCAGATGCACCATTCGTTCCTTACTGCAACCCTCGCTCCCTCACATTGACGAATTAACACAGAAATTGTGTCGCTATGAAATACAAAGGGTTACATGACTTCTCATTCTAAATCGAATAAAGTTTTTATGGAAACGACAGGATTTAGTTTTGGAATTCGAGTATCTCCTTTCCGATGCACTATTCGTTCTTTACTGCAATGCTCGCCCCCTCACATTGACGATTTAACACAGAAATTGTGTCGCTATGAAATACTATGGGTTTCATGACGTCTCATTCTAAATCGAGTAAAGTTTTTATGGAAACGACAGGATTTAGTTTTGGAATTCGAGTATCTCCTTTCCGATGCACTATTCGTTATTTACTGCAACGCTCGCTCCCTCACATTGACGAATTAACACAGATATTGTGTCGCTATGAAATACTATGGGTTTCATTACTTCTCATTCTAAATCGAGGAAAGATTTTATGGAAACGACAGGATTTAGTTTTGGAATTCGAGTATCTCCTTTCCGATGCACTATTCGTTCCTTACTGCAACGCTCGCTCCCTCACATTGACGTATTAACACAGAAATTGTGTCGCTACGAAATACTATGGGTTTCATGACTTCTCATTCTAAATCAAGTAAAGTTTTTATGGAAACGACAGGAATTACTTTTGGAATTCGAGTATGTCCTTTCCGATGCACTATTCGTTCTTTACTGCAACACGCGCTTCCTCACTTTGACGAATTAACACAGAAATTGCGTCGCTATGAAATACTATGGGATTCATGACTTTTCATTCTAAATCGAGTAATAGTTTATGTAGAAACGACAGGATTTAGTTATGGAATTAGAGTATCTCCTTTCCGATGCGCTATTCGTTCCTTACTGCAACGCTCGCTCCCTCACATTGACGAATTAACACAGAAACTGTGTCGCTATGAAATACTATGGGTTTCATGACGTCTCATTCTAAATCGAGTAAAGTTTTTATGGAAACGACAGGATTTAGTTTTGATTACGAGTATCTCCTTTCAGATGCACCAATCGTTCCTTACTGCAACCCTCGCTCCCTCACATTGACGAATTAACACAGAAATTGAGTCGCTATGAAATACTATGGGTTTCATGACTTCTCATTATAAATCGAGTAAAGTTTTTATGGAAACGACAGGATTTAGTTTTGGAATTCGAGTATCTCCATTCCGATGCACAATTCGATCCTTACTCTAACGCTCGCTCGCTCACATTGACGAATTAACACAGAAATTGTGTCGCTATGATATACTATGGGTTTCATGACTTCTCATTCTAGATCGAGTAAAGTTTTTATGGAAACGACAGGATTTAGTTTTGAGACACGAGTATTTCCTTTCAGATGCACCATTCGTTCCTTACTGCAACCCTCGCTCCCTCACAATGACGAATTAACACAGAAATTGTGTCGCTATGAAATACTATGGGTTACATGACTTGTCATTCTAAATCGAGTAAAGTTTTTATGGAAACGACAGGATTTAATTTTGGAATTCGAGTATCTCCTTTCCGATGCACTATTCGTTCCTTACTGCAACCCTCGCCCCCTCACATTGACGATTTAACACAGAAATTGTGTCGCTATGAAATACTATGGGTTTCATGACCTCTCATTCTAAATCGAGGAAAGTTTTTATGGAAACGACAGGATATAGTTTTGGAATTCGAGTATCTCCTTTCCGATGCACTATTCGTTCCTTACTGCAACGCTCGCTCCCTCACATTGACGAATTAACACAGAAATTGTGTCGCTATGAAATACTATGGGTTACATGACTTCTCATTCTAAATCGAGTAAAGTTTTTATGGAAACGACAGGATTTAGGTTTGGAATTCGAGTATCTCCTTTCGGATGCACTATTCGTTCCTTACTGCAACGCTCGCCCCCTCACATTGACGATTTAACACAGAAATTGTGTCGCTATGAAATACTATGGGTTTCATGACTTCTCAGTCTAAATCGAGTAAAGTTTTAATGGAAACGACAGGATTTAGTGTTGGAATTCGAGTATCTGCTTTCCGATGCAATATTCGTTCCTTACTACAACGCTCGCTCCCTCACATTGACGAATTAACACAGATAGTGTGTCGGTATGAAATACTATAGGTTTCATGACTTCTCATTCTAAATCGAGTAAAGATTTTATGGAAACGACAGGATTTAGTTTTGGAATTCGAGTATCTACTTTCCGATGCACAATTCGTTCCTTACTGCAACGCTCGCTCCCTCACATTGGCGAATTAACACAGAAATTGTGTCGCTGTGAAATACTATGGGTTTCATGACTTCCCATTTTAAATCGAGTAAAGTTTCTATGGAAACGACAGGATTTAGTTTTGGGATACGAGTATCTCCTTTCAGATGCACCATTCGTTCCTTACTGCAACCCTCGCTCCCTCACATTGACGAATTAACACAGAAATTGTGTCGCAATGCAATACTATGGGTTTCATGACTTCTCATTCTAAATCGAGTAAAGTTTTTATGGAAACGAGAGGATTTAGTTTTGGAATTCGAGTATCACCTTTCCGATGCACTATTCGTTCCTTACTGCAACGCTCGCTCCCTCACATTGACGAATTAACACAGAAATTGTGTCGCTATGAAATACTGTGGGTTTCATGACTTCTCATTCTAAATCGAGTAAAGTTTTAGTGGAAACGACAGGATTTAGTTTTGGAATTCGAGTATCTCCTTTCCGATGCACTATTCGTTCCTTACTGCAACACTCGCTCCCTCACATTGACGAGTTAACACAGAAATTGTGTCGCTATGAAATACTATGGGTTTCATGACTTCTCATTCTAAATCGAGTAAAGTTTTTATGGAAACGACAGGATTTAGTTTTGGACTTCGAGTATCACCTTTCCGATGCCCTATTCGTTCCATACTGGAACGCTCGCACCCTCACATTGACGAATTAACACAGAAATTGTGTCGCTATGAAATACTATGGGTTTCATGACTTCTCATTCTAAATCGAGTAAAGTTTTTATGGAAACGACAGGATTTGGTATTGGAATTCGAGTATCTCCTTTCCGATGCACTATTCGTTCCTTACTGCAACGCTCGCTCCCTCACATTTACGAATTAATACAGAAATTGTGTCTCTATGAAATACTATGGGTTTCATGACTTCTCATTCTAAATCGAGTAAAGTTGTTATGGAAACGACAGGCTTTTGTTTTGGGTTACGAGTATCTCCTTTCAAATGCACCATTCGTTCCTTACTGCAACGCTCGCTCCCTCACATCGACGAAATAACACAGATATTGTGTCGCTATGAAATACTATGGGTTTCATGACTTCTCATTCTAAATCGAGGAAAGATTTTTTGGAAACGACAGGATTTAGTTTTGGAATTCGAGTATCTCCTTTCCGATGCACTATTCGTTCCTTACTGCAACGCTCGCTCCCTCACATTGACGAATTAACACAGATATTGTGTCGGTATGAAATACTATAGGTTTCATGACTTCTCATTCTAAATCGAGTAAAGATTTTATGGAAACGACAGGATTTAGATTTGGAATTCGAGTATCTCCTTTCCGATGCACAATTCGTTCCTTACTGCAACGCTCGCTCCCTCACATTGGCGAATGAACACAGAAATTGTGTCGCTGTGAAATACTATGGGTTTCATGACTTCTCATTCTAAATCGAGTAAAGTTTCTATGGAAACGACAGGATTTAGTTTTGGGATACGAGTATCTACTTTCAGATGCACCATTCGTTCCTTACTGCAACCCTCGCTCCCTCACATTGACGAATTAACACAGAAATTGTGTCGCAATGAAATACTACGGGTTTCATGACTTCTGATTCTAAATCGACTAAAGTTTCTATGGAAACGACAGGATTTAGTTTTGGAATTCGAGTATCTCCTTTCCGATGCACTATTCGTTCCTTACTGCAACGCTCGCTCCCTCACATTGCCGAATTAACACAGAAATTGTGTCGCTATGAAATACAGTGGGTTTCATGACTTCTCATTCTAAATCGAGTAAAGTTTTTGTGGAAACGACGGGATTTAGTTTTGGAATTCGAGTATCTCCTTTCCGATGCACTATTCGTTCCTTACTGCAACGCTCGCTCCCTCACATTGACGAGTTAACACAGAAATTGTGTCGCTATGAAATACTATGGGTTTCATGACTTCTCATCCTAAATCGAGTAAGGTTTTTATGGAAATGACAGGATTTAATTTTGGACTTTGAGTATCTCCTTTCCGATGCACTATTCGTTCCATACTGCAACGCTCGCTCCCTCACATTGACAAATTAACACAGAAATTGTGTCGCTATGAAATACTATGGGTTTCATGACTTCTCATTCTAAATCGAGTAAAGTTTTTATGGAAACGACAGGATTTGGTGTTGGAATTCGAGTATCTCCTTTCCGATGCACTATTCGTTCCTTACTGCAACGCTCGCTCCCTCACATTGACGAATTAATACAGAAATGGTGTCGCTATGAAATACTATGGGTTTCATGACTTCTCATTCTAAATCGAGTAAAATTTTTAATGGAAACGACAGGATTTTATTTTGGGATACGAGTATCTTCTTTCAAATGCACCATTCGTTCCTTACTGCAACCCTCGCTCCCTCACATTGACGAATTAACACAGAAATTGTGTGGCTATGGAATACTATGGGTTTCGTGACTTCTCATTCTAAATCGAGTAAAGTTTTTATGGAAACGACAGGATTTAGTTTTGGAATTGGAGTATCTCCTTTCCGATGCACTATTCGTTCCTTACTGCAACGCTCGCACCCTCACATTGACGAATTAAGACAGAAATTGTATCGCTATCAAATACTGTGGGTTCTATGACTACTCCTTCTAAATCGAGTAACGTCTCTATGGAAACGACAGGATTTAGTTTTGGGATACGAGTATCTCCTTTCAGATGCACCATTCGTTCCTTACTGCAACCCTCGCTCCCTCACATTGACGAGTTGACACAGAAATTGTGTCGCTATGAAATTCTATGGGTTACATGACTTCTCATTCTAAATCGAGTAAAGTTTTTATGGAAACGACAGGATTTAGTTTTGGAATTCGAGTATCTCCTTTCCGATGCACTATTCGTTCCTTACTGCAACGCTCGCTCCCTCACATTGACGAATTAACACAGAAATTGTGTCGCTATGAAATACTGTGGGTTTCATGACTTCTCATTCTAAATCGAGTAAAGTTTTTATGGAAACGACAGGATTTAGTTTTGGAATTCGAGTATCTCCATTCCGATGCACAATTCGTTCCTTACTGCAACGCTCGCTCGCTCACATTGACGAATTAACACAGAAATTGTGTCGCTATGATATACTATGAGTTTCATGACTTCTCATTCTAAATCGAGTAAAGTTTTTATGGAAACGACAGGATTTAGTTTTGGGATACGAGTATCTCCTTTCAGATGCACCATTCGTTCCTTACTGCAACCCTCGCTCCCTCACATTGACGAATTAACACAGAAATTGTGTCGCTATGAAATACAAAGGGTTACATGACTTCTCATTCTAAATCGAATAAAGTTTTTATGGAAACGACAGGATTTAGTTTTGGAATTCGAGTATCTCCTTTCCGATGCACTATTCGTTCTTTACTGCAATGCTCGCCCCCTCACATTGACGATTTAACACAGAAATTGTGTCGCTATGAAATACTATGGGTTTCATGACGTCTCATTCTAAATCGAGTAAAGTTTTTATGGAAACGACAGGATTTAGTTTTGGAATTCGAGTATCTCCTTTCCGATGCACTATTCGTTATTTACTGCAACGCTCGCTCCCTCACATTGACGAATTAACACAGATATTGTGTCGCTATGAAATACTATGGGTTTCATTACTTCTCATTCTAAATCGAGGAAAGATTTTATGGAAACGACAGGATTTAGTTTTGGAATTCGAGTATCTCCTTTCCGATGCACTATTCGTTCCTTACTGCAACGCTCGCTCCCTCACATTGACGTATTAACACAGAAATTGTGTCGCTACGAAATACTATGGGTTTCATGACTTCTCATTCTAAATCAAGTAAAGTTTTTATGGAAACGACAGGAATTACTTTTGGAATTCGAGTATCTCCTTTCCGATGCACTATTCGTTCTTTACTGCAACCCGCGCTTCCTCACTTTGACGAATTAACACAGAAATTGCGTCGCTATGAAATACTATGGGATTCATGACTTTTCATTCTAAATCGAGTAATAGTTTTTGTAGAAACGACAGGATTTAGTTATGGAATTAGAGTATCTCCTTTCCGATGCGCTATTCGTTCCTTACTGCAACGCTCGCTCCCTCACATTGACGAATTAACACAGAAACTGTGTCGCTATGAAATACTATGGGTTTCATGACGTCTCATTCTAAATCGAGTAAAGTTTTTATGGAAACGACAGGATTTAGTTTTGATTACGAGTATCTCCTTTCAGATGCACCAATCGTTCCTTACTGCAACCCTCGCTCCCTCACATTGACGAATTAACACAGAAATTGAGTCGCTATGAAATACTATGGGTTTCATGACTTCTCATTATAAATCGAGTAAAGTTTTTATGGAAACGACAGGATTTAGTTTTGGAATTCGAGTATCTCCATTCCGATGCACAATTCGATCCTTACTCTAACGCTCGCTCGCTCACATTGACGAATTAACACAGAAATTGTGTCGCTATGATATACTATGGGTTTCATGACTTCTCATTCTAGATCGAGTAAAGTTTTTATGGAAACGACAGGATTTAGTTTTGAGATACGAGTATTTCCTTTCAGATGCACCATTCGTTCCTTACTGCAACCCTCGCTCCCTCACAATGACGAATTAACACAGAAATTGTGTCGCTATGAAATACTATGGGTTACATGACTTGTCATTCTAAATCGAGTAAAGTTTTTATGGAAACGACAGGATTTAATTTTGGAATTCGAGTATCTCCTTTCCGATGCACTATTCGTTCCTTACTGCAACCCTCGCCCCCTCACATTGACGATTTAACACAGAAATTGTGTCGCTATGAAATACTATGGGTTTCATGACCTCTCATTCTAAATCGAGTAAAGTTTTTATGGAAACGACAGGATTTAGTTTTGGAATTCGAGTATCTCCTTTCCGATGCACTATTCGTTCCTTACTGCAACGCTCGCTCCCTCACATTGACGAATTAACACAGAAATTGTGTCGCTATGAAATACTATGGGTTACATGACTTCTCATTCTAAATCGAGTAAAGTTTTTATGGAAACGACAGGATTTAGGTTTGGAATTCGAGTATCTCCTTTCGGATGCACTATTCGTTCCTTACTGCAACGCTCGCCCCCTCACATTGACGATTTAACACAGAAATTGTGTCGCTATGAAATACTATGGGTTTCATGACTTCTCAGTCTAAATCGAGTAAAGTTTTAATGGAAACGACAGGATTTAGTGTTGGAATTCGAGTATCTGCTTTCCGATGCAATATTTGTTCCTTACTACAACGCTCGCTCCCTCACATTGACGAATTAACACAGATAGTGTGTCGGTATGAAATACTATAGGTTTCATGACTTCTCATTCTAAATCGAGTAAAGATTTTATGGAAACGACAGGATTTAGTTTTGGAATTCGAGTATCTACTTTCCGATGCACAATTCGTTCCTTACTGCAACGCTCGCTCCCTCACATTGGCGAATTAACACAGAAATTGTGTCGCTGTGAAATACTATGGGTTTCATGACTTCCCATTTTAAATCGAGTAAAGTTTCTATGGAAACGACAGGATTTAGTTTTGGGATACGAGTATCTCCTTTCAGATGCACCATTCGTTCCTTACTGCAACCCTCGCTCCCTCACATTGACGAATTAACACAGAAATTGTGTCGCAATGCAATACTATGGGTTTCATGACTTCTCATTCTAAATCGAGTAAAGTTTTTATGGAAACGAGAGGATTTAGTTTTGGAATTCGAGTATCACCTTTCCGATGCACTATTCGTTCCTTACTGCAACGCTCGCTCCCTCACATTGACGAATTAACACAGAAATTGTGTCGCTATGAAATACTGTGGGTTTCATGACTTCTCATTCTAAATCGAGTAAAGTTTTAGTGGAAACGACAGGATTTAGTTTTGGAATTCGAGTATCTCCTTTCCGATGCACTATTCGTTCCTTACTGCAACACTCGCTCCCTCACATTGACGAGTTCACACAGAAATTGTGTCGCTATGAAATACTATGGGTTTCATGACTTCTCATTCTAAATCGAGTAAAGTTTTTATGGAAACGACAGGATTTAGTTTTGGACTTCGAGTATCTCCTTTCCGATGCCCTATTCGTTCCATACTGGAACGCTCGCACCCTCACATTGACGAATTAACACAGAAATTGTGTCGCTATGAAATACTATGGGTTTCATGACTTCTCATTCTAAATCGAGTAAAGTTTTTATGGAAACGACAGGATTTGGTATTGGAATTCGAGTATCTCCTTTCCGATGCACTATTCGTTCCTTACTGCAACGCTCGCTCCCTCACATTTACGAATTAATACAGAAATTGTGTCTCTATGAAATACTATGGGTTTCATGACTTCTCATTCTAAATCGAGTAAAGTTGTTATGGAAACGACAGGCTTTTGTTTTGGGTTACGAGTATCTCCTTTCAAATGCACCATTCGTTCCTTACTGCAACGCTCGCTCCCTCACATCGACGAAATAACACAGATATTGTGTCGCTATGAAATACTATGGGTTTCATGACTTCTCATTCTAAATCGAGAAAAGATTTTATGGAAACGACAGGATTTAGTTTTGGAATTCGAGTATCTCCTTTCCGATGCACTATTCGTTCCTTACTGCAACGCTCGCTCCCTCACATTGACGAATTAACACAGATATTGTGTCGGTATGAAATACTATAGGTTTCATGACTTCTCATTCTAAATCGAGTAAAGATTTTATGGAAACGACAGGATTTAGATTTGGAATTCGAGTATCTCCTTTCCGATGCACAATTCGTTCCTTACTGCAACGCTCGCTCCCTCACATTGGCGAATGAACACAGAAATTGTGTCGCTGTGAAATACTATGGGTTTCATGACTTCTCATTCTAAATCGAGTAAAGTTTCTATGGAAACGACAGGATTTAGTTTTGGGATACGAGTATCTACTTTCAGATGCACCATTCGTTCCTTACTGCAACCCTCGCTCCCTCACATTGACGAATTAACACAGAAATTGTGTCGCAATGAAATACTACGGGTTTCATGACTTCTGATTCTAAATCGACTAAAGTTTCTATGGAAACGACAGGATTTAGTTTTGGAATTCGAGTATCTCCTTTCCGATGCACTATTCGTTCCTTACTGCAACGCTCGCTCCCTCACATTGCCGAATTAACACAGAAATTGTGTCGCTATGAAATACAGTGGGTTTCATGACTTCTCATTCTAAATCGAGTAAAGTTTTTGTGGAAACGACGGGATTTAGTTTTGGAATTCGAGTATCTCCTTTCCGATGCACTATTCGTTCCTTACTGCAACGCTCGCTCCCTCACATTGACGAGTTAACACAGAAATTGTGTCGCTATGAAATACTATGGGTTTCATGACTTCTCATCCTAAATCGAGTAAGGTTTTTATGGAAATGACAGGATTTAATTTTGGACTTTGAGTATCTCCTTTCCGATGCACTATTCGTTCCATACTGCAACGCTCGCTCCCTCACATTGACAAATTAACACAGAAATTGTGTCGCTATGAAATACTATGGGTTTCATGACTTCTCATTCTAAATCGAGTAAAGTTTTTATGGAAACGACAGGATTTGGTGTTGGAATTCGAGTATCTCCTTTCCGATGCACTATTCGTTCCTTACTGCAACGCTCGCTCCCTCACATTGACGAATTAATACAGAAATGGTGTCGCTATGAAATACTATGGGTTTCATGACTTCTCATTCTAAATCGAGTAAAGTTTTTATGGAAACGACAGGATTTTATTTTGGGATACGAGTATCTTCTTTCAAATGCACCATTCGTTCCTTACTGCAACCCTCGCTCCCTCACATTGACGAATTAACACAGAAATTGTGTGGCTATGGAATACTATGGGTTTCGTGACTTCTCATTCTAAATCGAGTAAAGTTTTTATGGAAACGACAGGATTTAGTTTTGGAATTGGAGTATCTCCTTTCCGATGCACTATTCGTTCCTTACTGCAACGCTCGCACCCTCACATTGACGAATTAAGACAGAAATTGTATCGCTATCAAATACTGTGGGTTCTATGACTACTCCTTCTAAATCGAGTAACGTCTCTATGGAAACGACAGGATTTAGTTTTGGGATACGAGTACCTCCTTTCAGATGCACCATTCGTTCCTTACTGCAACCCTCGCTCCCTCACATTGACGAGTTGACACAGAAATTGTGTCGCTATGAAATTCTATGGGTTACATGACTTCTCATTCTAAATCGAGTAAAGTTTTTATGGAAACGACAGGATTTAGTTTTGGAATTCGAGTATCTCCTTTCCGATGCACTATTCGTTCCTTACTGCAACGCTCGCTCCCTCACATTGACGAATTAACACAGAAATTGTGTCGCTATGAAATACTGTGGGTTTCATGACTTCTCATTCTAAATCGAGTAAAGTTTTTGTGGAAACGACAGGATTTAGTTTTGGAATTCGAGTATCTCCTTTCCGATGCTCTATTCGTTCCTTACTGCAACGCTCGCTCCCTGACATTGACGAGTTAACACAGAAATTTTGTCGCTATGAAATACTATGGGTTTCATGACTTCTCATTCTAAATCGAGTAAAGTTTTTATGGAAACGACAGGATTTAGTTTTGGACTTCGAGTATCTCCTTTCCGATGCCCTATTCTTTCCATACTGCAACGCTCGCTCCCTCACATTGACGAATTAACACAGAAATTGTGTCGCTATGAAATACTATGGATTTCATGACTTCTCATTCTAAATCGAGTAAAGTTTTTATGGAAACGACAGGATTTGGTATTGGAATTCGAGAATCTCCTTTCCGATGCACTATTCGTTCCTTACTGCAACGCTCGCTCCCTCACATTGACGAATTAATACAGAATTTGTGTCGCTATGAAATACTATGGGTTTCATGACTTACCATTCTAAATCGAGTAAAGTTGTTATGGAAACGACAGGCTTTTGTTTTGGGATACGAGTATCTCCTTTCAAATGCACCATTCGTTCCTTACTGCAACGCTCGCTCCCTCACTTTGACGAATTAACACAGATATTGTGTCGCTATGAAATACTATGGGTTTCATGACTTCTCATTCTAAATCGAGGAAAGATTTTATGGAAACGACAGGATTTAGTTTTGGAATTCGAGTATCTCCTTTCCGATGCACTATTCGTTCCTTACTGCAACGCTCGCTCCCTCACATTGACGAATTGACACAGAAATTGTGTCGCTATGAAATTCTATGGGTTACATGACTTCTCATTCTAAATCGAGTAAAGTTTTTATGGAAACGACAGGAATTAGTTTTGGAATTCGAGTATCTCCTTTCCGATGCACTATTCGTTCCCTACTGCAACGCTCGCCCCCTCACATTGACGATTTAACACAGAAATTGTGCCGCTATGAAATACTATGGGTTTCATGACTTCTCAGTCTAAATCGAGTAAAGTTTTAATGGAAACGACAGGATTTAGTTTTGGAATTCGAGTATATGCTTTCCGATGCAATATTCGTTCCTTACTGCAACGCTCGCTCCCTCACATTGACGAATTAACACAGATATTGTGTCGGTATGATATACTATAGGTTTCATGACTTCTCATTCTAAATCGAGTAAAGATTTTATGGAAACGACAGGATTTAGTTTTGGAATTCGAGTATCTCCTTTCCGATGCACAATTCGTTCCTTACTGCAACGCTCGCTCCCTCACATTGTCGAATTAACACAGAAATTGTGTCGCTGTGAAATACTATTGGTTTCATGACTTCTCATACTAAATCGAGTTAAGTTTTTATGGAAACGACAGGATTTGGTATTGGAATTCGAGTATCTATTTCCGATGCACTATTCGTTCCTTACTGCAACGCTCGCTCCCTCACATTGACGAATTAATACAGAAATTGTGTCGCTATGAAATACTATGGGTTTCATGACTTCTCATTCTAAATCGAGTTAAGTTTTTATGGAAACGACAGGATTTTGTTTTGGGATACGAGTATCTCCTTTCAAATGCACCATTCGTTCCTTACTGCAACCCTCGCTCCCTCACATTGACGAATTAACACAGAAATTGTGTGGCTATGAAATAATATGGGTTTCGTGACTTCTCATTCTAAATCGAGTAAAGTTTTTATGGAAACGACAGGATTTAGTTTTGGAATTGGAGTATCTCCTTTCCGATGCACTATTCGTTCCTTACTGCAACGCTCGCTCCCTCACATTGACGAATTAAGACAGAAATTGTATCGCTATCAAATACTATGGGTTCTATGACTACTCCTTCTAAATCGAGTAACGTTTCTATGGAAACGACAGGATTTAGTTTTGGGATACGAGTATCTCCTTTCAGATGCACCATTCGTTCTTTACTGCAACCCTCGCTCCCTCACATTGACGAATTAACACAGAAATTGTGTCGCTATGAAATACTACGGGTTTCATGACTTCTCATACTAAATCGAGTAAAGTTTTTATGGAAACGACAGGATTTAGTTTTGGAATTCGAGTATCTCCTTTCCGATGCACTATTCGTTCCTTACTGCAACGCTCGCTCCCTCACATTGACGAATTAACACAGATATTGTTTCGCTATGAAATATTATGGTTTACATGACTTCTCATTCTATATCGAGTAAAGTTTTTATGGAAACGACAGGATTTAGTTTTGGAATTCGAGTAACTCCTTTCCGATGCACTATTCGTTCCTTACTGCAACGCTCGCTCCCTTACATTGACGAATTAACACAGAAATTGTGTCGCTATGAAATACTATGGGTTTCTTGAATTCTCATTCCAAATCGAGTAAAGTTTTTATGGTAACGACAGGATTTAGTTTTGGAATTCGAGTATTTCCTTTCCGATGCACTATTCGTTTCTTACTGCAACTCTGGCTCCCTCACACTGAAGAACTAACACAGAAATTGCGTCACTATGAAATACAATGGGTTCTATGACTACTCCTTTTAAATCGAGTAACATTTCTATGGACAGGTCAGGATTTAGTTTTTGGATACGAGTATCTCCTTTCAGATGCACCATTAGTTCTTTACTTCATCCCTCGCTCCCTCACATTGACGAATTAACACAGAAATTGCGTCGCTATGAAATACTATGGGTTTCATGACTTCTCATTCTAAATCGAGCAAAGTTTTTATGGAAACGACAGGATTTAGTTTTGGAATTCGAGTATCTCCTTTCCGATGCACTATTCGTTCCTTACTGCAACGCTCGCTCCCTCACATTGACGAATTAACACAGGAATTGTGTCGCTATGAAATACTATAGGTTTCATGACTTATCATTCTAAATCGAGTTAAGTTTTTATTGGAACGACAGGATTTAGTTTTGGAATTCGAGTATTTCCTTTCCGATGCACTATTCGTTCCTTACTGCAACGCTCGCTCCCTCACATTGACGAATTCACACAGAAATTGTGTCGCTATGAAATACTATGGGATTCATGACTTTTCATTCTAAATCTAGTAATAGTTTTTGTAGAAACGACAGGATTTAGTTATGGAATTCGAGTATCTCCTTTCCATGCACTATTCGTTCCTTACTGCAACGCTCGCTCCCTCACATTGACGAATTAACACAGAAACTGTGTCGCTATGAAATATTATTGGTTTCATGACGACTCATTCTAAACCGAGTAAAGTTTTTATGGAAACGACAGGATTTAGTTTTGATTACGAGTATCTCCTTTCAGATGCACCATTCGTTCCTTACTGCAACCCTCGCTCCCTCACATTGACGAATTATCACAGAAATTGTGTCGCTATGATATACTATGGGTTTCATGACTTCTCATTCTAAATCGAGTAAAGTTTTTATGGAAACGACAGGATTTAGTTTTGGAATTCGAGTATCTCCATTCCGATCCACAATTCGTTCCTTACTGCAACGATCGCTCGCTCACATTGACGAATTAACACAGAAATTGTGTCGCTATGATATACTATGGGTTTCATGACTTCTCATTCTAAATCGAGTAAAGTTTTTATGGAAACGACAGGATTTAGTTTTGGGATACGAGTATCTCCTTTCAGATGCAACATTCGTTCCTTACTGCAACCCTCGCTCCCTCACATTGACGAATTAACACAGAAATTGTGTCGCTATGAAATACTATGGGCTACGAGACTTCTCATCCTAAATCGAGCAAAGTTTTTGTGGAAACGATAGGATTTAGTTTTGGAATTCGAGTATCTCCTTTCCGATGCACTATCCGTTCCTTACTGCAACGCTCGCCCCCTCACATTGTCGATTTAACACAGAATTTGTGCCGCTATGAAATACTATGGGTTTCATGACCTCTCATTCTAAATCGAGTAAAGTTTTTATGGAAACGACAGGATATAGTTTTGGAATTCGAGTATCTCCTTTCCGATGCACTATTCGTTCCTTACTGCAACGCTCGCTCCCTCGCATTGACGAATTAACACAGATATTGTGTCGCTATGAAATACTATGAGTTTCATGACTTCTCACTCTAAATCGAGTAAAGTTATTATGGAAACGACAGGATTTAGTTTTGGAATTCGAGTATCTCCCTTCGGATGCACTATTCGTTCCTTACTGCAACGCTCGCCCCCTCACATTGACGATTTAACACAGAAATTGTGTCGCTATGATATACTATGGGTTTCATGACTTCTCATTCTAAATCGAGTAAAGTTTTTATGGAAACGACAGGATTTAGTTTTGGGATACGAGTATCTCCTTTCAGATGCAACATTCGTTCCTTACTGCAACCCTCGCTCCCTCACATTGACGAATTAACACAGAAATTGTGTCGCTATGAAATACTATGGGCTACGAGACTTCTCATCCTAAATCGAGCAAAGTTTTTGTGGAAACGACAGGATTTAGTTTTGGAATTCGAGTATCTCCTTTCCGATGCACTATCCGTTCCTTACTGCAACGCTCGCCCCCTCACATTGTCGATTTAACACAGAAATTGTGTCGCTATGAAATACTATGGGTTTCATGACTTCTCATTCTAAATCGAGGAAAGATTTTATGGAAACGACAGGATTTAGTTTTGGAATTCGAGTATCTCCTTTCCGATGCACTATTCGTTCCCTACTGCAACGCTCGCTCAATCACATTGACGAATTAACACAGAAATTGTGTCGCTATGAAATACTATGGGTTACATGACTTCTCATTCTAAATCGAGTAAAGTTTTCATGGAAACGACAGGATTTAGTTTTGGAATTCGAGTATCTCCCTTCGGATGCACTATTCGTTCCTTACTGCAACGCTCGCCCCCTCACATTGACGATTTAACACAGAAATTGTGTCGCTATGAAATACTATGGGTTTCATGACTTCTCAGTCTAAATCGAGTAAAGTTTTAATGGAAACGACAGGATTTAGTTTTGGAATTCGAGTATCTGCTTTCCGATGCAATATTCGTTCCTTACTGCAACGCTCGCTCCCTCACATTGACGAATTAACACAGATATTGTGTCGGTATGAAATACTATAGGTTTCATGACTTCTCATTCTAAATCGAGTAAATATTTTATGAAAACGACAGGATTTAGTTTTGGAATTCGAGTATCTCCTTTCCGATGCACTATTCGTTCCTTACTGCAACGCTCGCTCCCTCACATTGGCGAATTAACACAGAAATTGTGTCGCTGTGAAATACTATGGGTTTCATGACTTCTCATTCTAAATCGAGTAAATTTTCTATGGAATCGACAGGATTTAGTTTTGGGATACGAGTATCTCCTTTCAGATGCACCATTCGTTCCTTACTGCAACCCTCGCTCCCTCACATTGACGAATTAACACAGAAATTGTGTCGCAATGAAATACTATGGGTTTCATGACTTCTCATTCTAAATCGAGTAAAGTTTTTATGGAAACGACTGGATTTAGTTTTGGAATTCGAGTATCTCCTTTCCGATGCACTATTCGTTCCTTACTGCAACGCTCGCCCCCTCACATTGACGAATTAACACAGAAATTGTGTCGCTATGAAATACTGTGGGTTTCATGACTTCTCATTCTAAATTGAGTAAAGTTTTTGTGGAACCGACAGGATTTAGTTTTGGAATTCGAGTATCTCCTTTCCGATGCACTATTCGTTCCTTACTGCAACGCTCGCTCCCTCACATATACGAGTTAACACAGAAATTGTGTCGCTATGAAATACTATGGGTTTCATGACTTCTCATTCTAAATCAAGTAAAGTTTTTATGGAAACGACAGGATTTAGTTTTGGACTTCGAGTATCTCCTTTCCGATGCACTATTCGTTCCATACTGCAACGCTCGCTCCCTCACATTGACGAATTAACACAGAAATTGTGTCGCTATGAAATACTATGGGTTTCATGACATCTCATTCTAAATCGAGTAAAGTTTTTATGGAAACGACAGGATTTAGTTTTGATTATGAGTATCTCCTTTCAGATGCACCATTCGTTCCTTACTGCAACCCTCGCTCCCTCACATTGACGAACTAACACAGAAATTGTGTCGCTATGAAATACTATGGGTTTCGTGACTTCTCATTCTAAATCGAGTAAAGATTTTATGGAAACGACAGGATTTAGTTTTGCAATTCGAGTATCTCCTTTCCGATGCACTATTCGTTCCTTACTGCACCCTTCGCTCCCTCACATTGACGAATTAACACAGAAATTGTGTCGCTATGAAATACTATGGGTTTCATGACTTCTCATTCTAAATCGAGTTAAGTTTTTATTGGAACGACAGGATTTAGTTTTGGAATTCGAGTATTTCCTTTCCGATGCACTATTCGTTCCTTACTGCAACGCTCGCCCCCTCACATTGGCGATTTAACACAGAAATTGTGTCGCTATGAAATACTATGTTTTTCATTACCTCTCATTCTAAATCGAGTAAAGTTTTTATGGAAACGACAGGATATAGTTTTGGAATTCGAGTATCTCCTTTCCGATGCACTATTCGTTCCTTACTGCAACGTTCGCTAACTCACATTGACGAATTAACACAGATATTGTGTCGCTATGAAATACTATGGGTTTCATGACTTCTCATTCTAAATCGAGGAAAGATTTTATGGAAACGACAGGATTTAGTTTTGGAATTCGAGTATCTCCTTTCCGATGCACTATTCGTTCCTTACTGCAACGCTCGCTCCATCACATTGACGAATTAACACAGAAATTGTGTCGCTATGAAATACTATGTGTTACATGACTTCTCATTCTAAATCGAGTAAAGTTTTTATGGAAACGACAGGATTTAGTTTTGATTACGAGTATCTCCTTTCAGATGCACCATTCGTTCCTTACTGCAACCCTCGCTCCCTCACATTGACGAATTAACACAGAAATTGTGTCGCTATGAAATACTATGGGTTTCATGACTTCTCATTCTAAATCGAGTAAAGTTTTTATGGAAACGACAGGATTTAGTTTTGGAATTCGAGTATCTCCATTCCGATGCACAATTTGTTCCTTACTGCAACGCTCGCTCGCTCACATTGACGAATTAACACAGAAATTGTGTCGCTATGAAATACTATGGGTTTCATGACTTCTCATTCTAAATCGAGTCAAGTTTTTATGGAAACGACAGGATTTAGTTTTGGAATTCAAGTATCTCCTTTCCGATGCACTATTCGTTCCTTACTGCAACGTTCGCCCCCTCACATTGACGATTTAACACAGAAATTGTGTCGCTATGAAATACTATGGGTTTCATGACCTCTCATTCTAAATCGAGTAAAGTTTTTATGGAAACGACAGGATTTAGTTTTGTAATTCGAGTATCTCCTTTCCGATGCACTATTCGTTCCTTACTGCAACACTCCCTCCCTCACATTGACGAATTAACACAGATATTGTGTCGCTATGAAATACTATGGGTTTCATGACTTCTCATTCTAAATCGAGGAAAGATTTTATGGAAGCGACAGGATTTAGTTTTGGAATTCGAGTATCTCCTTTCCGATGCACTATTCGTTCCTTACTGCAACGCTCGCCCCCTCACATTGACGATTTAACACAGAAATTGTGTCGCTATGAAATACAATGGGTTTCATGACATCTCATTCTAAATAGAGTAAAGTTTTTATGGAAACGACAGGATTTAGTTTTGGAATTCGAGTATCTCCTTTCCGATGCACTATTCGTTCCATACTGCAACGCTCGCTCCCTCACATTGACGAATTAACACAGAAATTGTGTTGCTATGAAATACTATGGGTTTCATGACTTTTCATTCTAAATCGAGTAAAGTTTTTATGGAAACGACAGGATTTGGTATTGGAATTCGAGTATCTCCTTTCCGATGCACTATTCGTTCCTTACTGCAACGCTCGCTCCCTCACATTGACGAATTAATACAGAAATTGTGTCGCTATGAAATACTATGGGATTCATGACTTCTCATTCTAAATGGACTAAAGTTTTTATGGAAACGACAGGATTTTGTTTTGGGATACGAGTATCTCCTTTCAAATGCACCATTCGTTCCTTACTGAAACCCTCGGTCCCTCACATTGACGAATTAACACAGAAATTGTGTGGCTATGAAATACTATGGGTTTCGTGACCTCTCATTCTAAATCCAGTAAAGTTTTTATGGAAACGACAGGATTTAGTTTTGGAATTCGAGTATCTCCTTTGCGATGCACTATTCGTTCCTTACTGCAACGCTCGCTCCCTCACATTGACGAGTTAACACAGATTTTTGTGTCGCTATGAAATACTATGGGTTTCATGACTTCTCATTCTAAATCGAGTAAAGTTTTTATGGAAACGACAGGATTTAGTTTTGGACTTCGAGTATCTCCTTTCCGATGCACTATTCGTTCCATACTGCAACGCTCGCTCCCTCACATTGACGAATTAACACAGAAATTGTGTCGCTATGAAATACTATGGGTTTCATGACGTCTCATTCTAAATCGAGTAAAGTTTTTATGGAAACGACAGGATTTAGTTTTGATTACGAGTATCTCCTTTCAGATGCACCATTCGTTCCTTACTGCAACCCACGCTCCCTCACATTGACGAATTAACACAGAAATTGTGTCGCTATGAAATACTATGGGTTTCATGACTTCTCATTCTAAATCGAGTAAAGTTTTTATGGAAACGACAGGATTTAGTTTTGGAATTCGAATATCTCCATTCCGATGCACAATTCGTTCCTTACTAAAACGCTCGCTCGCTCACATTGACGAATTAACACAGAAATTGTGTCGCTATGATATACTGTGGGTTTCATGACTTCTCATTCTAAATCGAGTAAAGTTTTTATGGAAACGACAGGATTTAGTTTTGGGATACGAGTATCTCCTTTCAGATGCACCATTCGTTCCTTACTGCAACCCTCGCTCCCTCACATTGACGAATTAACACAGAAATTGTGTCGCTATGAAATACTATGGGTTACGTGACTTCTCATTCTAAATCGAGTAAAGTTTTTATGGAAACGACAGGATTTAGTTTTGGAATTCGAGTATCTCCTTTCCGATGCACTATTCGTTCCTTACTGCAACGCTCGCCCCCTCACATTGACGATTTAACACAGAAATTGTGTCGCTATGAAATACTATGGGTTTCATGACCTCTCATTCTAAATCGAGTAAAGTTTTTATGGAAACGACAGGATTTAATTTTTATAATTCGAGTATCTCCTTTCCGATGCACTATTCGTTCCTTACTGGAACGCTCGCTCCCTCACATTGACGAATTAACACAGATATTGTGTCGCTATGAAATACTATGGGTTTCATGACTTCTAATTCTAAATCGAGGAAAGATTTTATGGAAACGACAGGATTTAGTTTTGGAATTCGAGTATCTCCTTTCCGATGCACTATTCGTGCCTTACTGCAACGCTCGCTCCCTCACATTGACGAATTAACACAGAAATTGTGTCGCTATGAAATACTATGGGTTACATGACTTCTCATTCTAAATCGAGTAAAGTTTTTATGGAAACGGCAGGATTTAGTTTTGTAATTCGAGTATCTCCTTTCCGATGCCCTATTCGTTTCTTACTGCAACGCTCGCCCCCTCACATTGACGAATTAACACAGAAATTGTGTCGCTATGAAATACTATGAGTTTCATGACATCTCAGTCTAAATCGAGTAAAGTTTTAATGGAAACGACAGGATTTAGTTTTGGAATTCGAGTATCTGCTTTCCGATGCAATATTCGTTCCTTACTGCAACCCTCGCTCCCTCATATTGACGAATTAAGACAGAAATTGTGTCGCTATGAAGTACTATGGTTTTCATGACTTCTCATTCTAAATCGAGTAAAGTTTTTATGGAAACGACAGGATTTAGTTTTGGAATTCGAGTATCTCCTTTCCGATGCACTATTCGTTCCTTACTGCAACGCTCGCTCCCTCACATTGACGAATTAACACAGAAATTGTGTCGCTATGAAATGCTGTGGGTTTCATGACTTCTCATTATAAATCGAGTAATGTTTTTCTGGAAACGACAGGATTTAGTTTTGGAATTCGAGTATCTCCTTTCCGATGCACTATTCGTTCCTTACTGCAACGCTCGCTCCCTCACATTGACGAATTAACACAGAAATTGTGTCGCTATGAAATACTATGGGTTTCATGACTTCTGATTCTAAATCGAGTAAAGTTTTTATGGAAACGACAGGATTTGGTATTGGAATTCGAGTATCTCCTTTCCGATGCACTATTCGTTCCTTACTGCAACGCTCGCTCCCTCACATTGACGAATTAATACAGATATTGTGTCGCTATGAAATACTATGGGTTTCATGACTTCTCATTCTAAATCGAGTAAAGTTTTTATGGACACGACAGGATTTTGTTTTGGGATACGAGTATCTCCATTCAAATGCACCATTCGTTCCTTACTGCAACCCTCGGTACCTCACATTGACGAATTAACACAGAAATTGTGTGGCTATGAGATACTATTGGTTTCGTGACTTCTCATTCTAAATCGAGTAAAGTTTTTATGGAAACAATAGGATTTAGTTTTTGAATTGGAGTATCTCCTTTCCGATGCACTATTCGTTCCTTACTGCAACGCTCCCTCCCTCACATTGACAAATTAACACAGAAATTGTGTCGCTATGAAATACTGTGGGTTTCATGACTTCTCATTCTAAATCGAGTAATGTTTTTATGGAAATGACAGGATTTAGTTTTGGAATTCGAGTATCTCCTTTCCGATGCACTATTCGTTCCTTACTGCAACGCTCGCTCCCTCACATTGACAAATTAACACAGAAATTGTGTCGCTATGAAATACTATGGCTTTCATGACTTCTCATTGTAAACCGAGTGCAGTTATTATGGAAACGACTGGATTTAGTTTTGGAATTCGAGAATCTCCTTTCCGATGCGCTATTCGTTCCTTACTGCAACGCTCGCTCCCTCACATTGATGGAGTAAAACACAGAAATTGTGTCGCTACGAAATACTATGGGTTCTATGACTACTGCTTCTAAATCGAGTAACGTTTCTATTGGAAACGACAGGATTTAGTTTTGGGATACGAGTATCTCCTTTCCGATGCACCATTAGTTCCTTACAGCAACCCTCGCACCCTCACATTGACGAATTAACACAGAAATTGTGTCGCTATGAAATACTATGGGTTTCATGACTTCACATTCTAAATCGAGTAAAGTTTTTATGGAAACTAGAGGATTTAGTTTTGGAATTCGAGTATCTCCTTTCCGATGGACTACTCGTTCCTTACTGCAACGCTCGCTCCCTCACATTGACGAATTAACACAGAAATTGTGTCGCTATGAAATACTATGGGTTTCATGACTTCTCATTCTAAATCGAGTAAAGTTTTTATGGAAACGACAGGATTTAGATTGGGATTTCGAGTATCTCCCTTCCGATGCACCATTCGTTCCTTACTGCAACGCTCGTTCCCACACATTGACGAATTAGCACAGTAATTGTGTCGCTATGAAATACTATGGGTCCTATACTACTCCTTCTAAATCGAGTAACGTTTCCATGGAAACGACAGGATTTAGTTTTGGGATACTAGTATCTCCTTTCAGATGCACCATTCGTTCCTTACTGCAACCCTCGCTCCCTCACATTGACGAATTAGCACAGTAATTGTGTCGCTATGAAATACTATGGGTTTCATGACTTCTCATTCTAAATCGAGTAAAGTTTTTATGGAAACGACAGGATTTAGATTTGGATTTCGTGTATCTCCTTTCCGATGCACTATTCGTTCCTTACTGCAACGCTCCCTCCCTCACATTGACGAATTAACACAGAAATTGTGTCGCTACGAAATACTATGGGTTCTACGACTACTCCTTCTAAATCGAGTAACGTTTCTATGGAAACGACAGGATTTAGTTTTGGGATACTAGTATCTCCTTTCAGATGCACCATTCGTTCCTTACTGCAACCCTCGCTCCCTCACATTGACGAATTAGTACAGTAATTGTGTCGCTATGATATACTATGGGTTTCATGACGTCTCATTCTAAATCGAGTAAAGTTTTTATGGAAACGAAAGGATTTAGTTTTGGAATTCGAGTATCTCCTTCCCGATGCACTATTCGATCCTTACTGCAACGCTCCCTCCCTCACATTGACGAATTAAGACAGAAATTGTGTCGCTACGAAATACTATGGGTTCTACGACTACTCCTTCTAAATCGAGTAACGTTTCTATGGAAACGACAGGATTTAGTTTTGGGATACTAGTATCTCCTTTCAGATGCACCATTCGTTCCTTACTGCAACCCTCGCTCCCTCACATTGACGAATTAGCACAGTAATTGTGTCGCTATGAAATACTATGGGTTTCATGACTTCTCATTCTAAATCGAGTAAAGTTTTTATGGAAACGAAAGGATTTAGTTTTGGAAATCGAGTATCTCCTTTCCGATGCACTATTCGTTCCTTACTGCAACGCTCGCTCCCTCACATTGACGAATTAACACAGAAATTGTGTCGCTATGAAATACTATGGGTTTCATGACTTCTCATTCTAAATCGAGTAAAGTTTTTATGGAAACGACAGGATTTAGATTTGGATTTCGAGTATCTCCCTTCCGATGCACTATTCGTTCCTTACTGCAACGCTCGTTCCCACACATTGACGAATTAGCACAGTAATTGTGTCGCTATGAAATACTATGGGTCCTATACTACTCCTTCTAAATCGAGTAACGTTTCTATGGAAACGACAGGATTTAGTTTTGGGATACTAGTATCTCCTTTCAGATGCACCATTCGTTCCTTACTGCAACCCTCGCTCCCTCACATTGACGAATTAGCACAGTAATTGTGTCGCTATGAAATACTATGGGTTTCATGACTTCTCATTCTAAATCGAGTAAAGTTTTTATGGAAACGACAGGATTTAGATTTGGATTTCGTGTATCCCCTTTCCGATGCACTAATCGTTCCTTACTGCAACGCTCCCTCCCTCACATTGACGAATTAACACAGAAATTGTGTCGCTACGAAATACTATGGGTTCTACGTCTACTCCTTCTAAATCGAGTAACGTTTCTATGGAAACGACATAATTTAGTTTTGGGATACTAGTATCTCCTTTCAGATGCACCATTCGTTCCTTACTGCAACCCTCGCTCCCTCACATTGACGAATTAGTACAGTAATTGTGTCGCTATGATATACTATGGGTTTCATGACGTCTCATTCTAAATCGAGTAAAGTTTTTATGGAAACGAAAGGATTTAGTTTTGGAATTCGAGTATCTCCTTTCCGATGCACTATTCGATCCTTACTGCAACGCTCGCTCCCTCACATTGACGAATTAACACAGAAATTGTGTCGCTATGAAATACTATGGGTTTCATGACTTCTCATTCTAAATAGAGTAAAGTTTTTATGGAAACGACAGGATTTAGATTGGGATTTCCAGTATCTCCTTTCCGATGCACTATTCTTTCCTTACTGCAACGCTCGTTCCCACACATTGACGAATTAGCACAGTAATTGTGTCGCTATGAAATACTATGGGTCCTATACCACTCCTTCTAAATCGTGTAACTTTTCTATGGATACGACAGGATTTAGTTTTGGGATACGAGTTTCTCCTTTCAGATGCACCATTCGTTCCTTACTGCAACCATCGCTCCCTCACATTGACGAATTAACACAGAAATTGTGTTGCTATGGAAAACTATGGGTTTCATGACTTCTCATTCTAAATCGAGTAAAATTTTTTTGGAAACGACAGGATTTAGTTTTGGAATTAGAGTATCTCCTTTCCGATGCACTATTCGTTCCTTACTGCAACGCTCGCTACCTCACATTGACGAATTAACACAGAAATTGTGTCGCTATGAAATACTATGGGTTTCATGACTATTCCATCTAAATCGAGTAACGATTCTATGGAAACGACAGGATTTAGTTTTTCGATACGAGTATCTCCTTTCAGATGCACCTTTCGTACCTTACTGCAGCCCTCGCTCCCTCACATTAACGAATTAACACAGAAATTGTGTCGCTATGAGATACTATGGGTTTCATGACTTCTCATTCTAAATCGAGTAAAGTTTATTTGGAAACGATAGGATTTAGTTTTGGAATTCGAGTATCTCCTTTCCAATGCACTATTCGTTCCTTACTGCAACGCTCGCTCCCTCAAATTGACGAATTAACACAGAAATTGTGTCGCTATGAAATACTATGGGTTCTATGACTACTCCTTCTAAATCGAGTAAAGTTTCTATGGAAACGAAAGGATTTAGTTTTGGGATGCGAGTATCTCCTTTCAGATGCACCATTCGTCCTTACTGCAACCCTCGCTCCCTCACATTGACGAATTAACACAGGAATTGTGTCGCTATGAAATACTATGGGTTTCATGACTTCTCATTCTAAATCGAGTAAAGTTTTTATGGAAACGACAGGATTTAGTATTGGAATTCGAGTATCTCCTTTCCGATGCACTACTCGTTCCTTACTGCTACGCTCGCTCCCTCACATTGACGAATTAACACAGAAATTGTGTCGCTATGAAATACTATGGGTTTCATGACTTCTCATTCTAAATCGAGGAAAGTTTTTATGGAAACGAGAGGATTTAGTTTTGGAATTCGAGTATCTCCTTTCAAATGCACCATTCGTTTCTTACTGCAGCCCTCGCAACCTCACATTGACGAATTAACACAGAAATTGTGTGGCAATGAAATACTATGTTTTTCGTGACTTCTCCTTCTAAATCGAGTAAAGTTTTTATGGAAACGACAGGATTTAGTTTTGGAATTGCAGTATCTCCTTTCCGATGCACTATTCGTTCCTTACTGCAACGCTCGCTCCCTCACAATGACGAATTAACACAGAAATTGTGTCCCCATCAAATACTGTGGGATCTTTGATTACTCCTTCTAAATCGAGTAACGTATCTATGGAAACGACAGGAATTAGTTTTGGGATACGAGTATCTCCTTTCAGATGCACCATTCGTTCCTTACTGCAACCCTCGCTCCCTCACATTGACGAATTAACACAGAAATTGTGTCGCTATGAAATACTATGGGTTTCATGACTTCTCATTCTAAATCGAGTACAGTTATTATGGAAACGACTGGATTTAGTTTTGGAATTCGAGTATCTCCTTTCCGATGCACTATTCGTTCCTTACTGCAACGCTCGCTCCCTCACATTGACGAATTAACACAGTAATTGTGTCGCTATGAAATACTATGGGTTTCATGACTTCTCATTCTAAACCGAGTACAATTATTATGGAAACGAGTGGATTTAGTTTTGGAGTTCGAGAATCTCCTTTCCGATGTACTATTCGTTCCTTACTGCAACGCTCCCTCCCTCACATTGACGAATTAACACAGAAATTGTGTCGCTATGAAATACTATGGGTTTCATGACTTCTCATTCTAAACCGAGTACAGTTATTACGGAAACGACTGGATTTAGTTTTGGGATACGAGTATCTCCTTTCCGATGCACTATTCGTTCCTTACTGCAACGCTCCCTCCCTCACATTGACGAATTAACACAGAAATGGTGTCGCTATGAAATACTATGGGTTTCATGACTTCTCATTCTAAATCGAGTACAGTTATTATGGAAACGACTGGATTTAGTTTTGGAATTCGAGTATCTCCTTTCCGATGCACTATTCGTTCCTTACTGCAACGCTCGCTCCCTCACATTGACGAATTAATACAGTAATTGTGTCGCTATGAAATACTATGTGTTCTATGACTACTCCTTCTAAATCGAGTAACGTTTCTATGGAAACGACAGGATTTAGTTTTGGGATACGAGTATCTCCTTTCAGATGCACCATTTGTTCCTTACTACAACCCTCGCTCCCTCACATTGACGAATTAACACAGAAATTGTGTCGCTATGAAATACTATGGGTTTCATGACTTCTCATTCTAAACCGAGTACAGTTATTATGGAAACGACTGGATTTTGTTTTGGAATTCGAGTATCTCCTTTCCGATGCACTATTCGTTCCTTACTGCAACGCTCGCTCCCTCACATTGACGAATTAACACAGAAGTTGTGTCGCTACGAAATACTATGGGTTCTATGACTACTCCTTTTAAATCGAGTAACGTTTTTATGGAAACGACAGGATTTAGTTTTGGAATTCGAGTATCTCCTTTCCGATGCACTATTCGTTCCTTACTGCAACGCTCCCTCCCTCACATTGACGAATTAACTCAGAAATTGTGTCGCTATGAAAAACTATGGGTTTCATGACTTCACAATCTAAATCGAGTAAAGTTTTTATGGAAACGACAGGATTTAGTATTGGAATTCGAGTATCTCCTTTCCAATGCACTATTCATTCCTTACTGCAACGCTCGCTCCCTCACATTGACGAATTAACACAGAAATTGTGTCGCTATGAAATACTATGGGTTTCATGACTTCTCATTCTAAATCGAGTAAAGTTTTTATGGAAACGACAGGATTTTGTTTTGGGATACGAGTATCTCCTTTCAAATGCACCATTCGTTTCTTACTGCAGCCCTCGCTCCCTCACATTGACGAATTAACACAGAAATTGTGTGGCAATGAAATACTATGGGTTTCGTGACTTCTCATTCTAAATCGAGTAAAGTTTTTATGGAAACGACAGGATTTAGTTTTGGAATTGCAGTATCTCCTTTCCGATGCACTATTCGTTCCTTACTGCAACGCTCGCTCCCTCACAATGACGAATTAACACAGAAATTGTGTCCCTATCAAATACTGTGGGATCTTTGATTACTCCTTCTAAATCGAGTAACGTATCTATGGAAACGACAGGAATTAGTTTTGGGATACGAGTATCTCCTTTCAGATGCACCATTCGTTCCTTACTGCAACCCTCGCTCCCTCACATTGACGAATTAACACAGAAATTGTGTCGCTATGAAATACTATGGGTTTCATGACTTCTCATTCTAAATCGAGTACAGTTATTATGGAAACGACTGGATTTAATTTCGGAATTCGAGTATCTCCTTTCCGATGCACTATTCGTTCCTTACTGCAACGCTCGCTCCCTCACATTGACGAATTAACACAGTAATTGTGTCGCTATGAAATACTATGGGTTTCATGACTTCTCATTCTAAACCGAGTACAATTATTATGGAAACGACTGGATTTAGTTTTGGAGTTCGAGAATCTCCTTTCTGATGCACTATTCGTTGCTTACTGCAACGCTCCCTCCCTCACATTAACGAATTAACACAGAAATTGTGTCGCTATGAAATACTATGGGTTTCATGACTTCTCATTCTAAACCGAGTACAGTTATTATGGAAACGACTGGATTTAGTTTTGGGATACGAGTATCTCCTTTCCGATGCACTATTCGTTCCTTACTGCAACGCTCCCTCCCTCACATTGACGAATTAACACAGAAATGGTGTCGCTATGAAATACTATGGGTTTCATGACTTCTCATTCTAAATCGAGTACAGTTATTATGGAAACGACTGGATTTAGTTTTGGAATTCGAGTATCTCCTTTCTTATGCACTATTCGTTCCTTACTGCAACGCTCGCTCCCTCACATTGACGAATTAATACAGTAATTGTGTCGCTATGAAATACTATGTGTTCTATGACTACTCCTTCTAAATCGAGTAACGTTTCTATGGAAACGACAGGATTTAGTTTTGGGATACGAGTATCTCCTTTCAGATGCACCACTTGTTCCTTACTACAACCCTCGCTCCCTGACATTGACGAATTAACACAGAAATTGTGTCGCTATGAAATACTATGGGTTTCATGACTTCTCATTCTAAACCGAGTACAGTTATTATGGAAACGACTGGATTTTGTTTTGGAATTCGAGTATCTCCTTTCCGATGCACTATTCGTTCCTTACTGCAACGCTCGCTCCCTCACATTGACGAATTAACACAGAAGTTGTGTCGCTACGAAATACTATGGGTTCTATGACTACTCCTTTTAAATCGAGTAACGTTTCTATGGAAACGACAGGATTTAGTTTTGGTATTCTAGTATCTCCTTTCGGATGCACCATTCGTTCCTTACTGCATCCCTCGCTCCCTCACATTGACGAATTAACACAGAAATTGTGTCGCTATGAAATACTATGGGTTTCATGACTTCTCATCCTAAATCGAGTAAAGTTTTTATGGAAACGACAGGATTTAGTTTTGGAATTCGAGTACCTCCTTTCCGATGCGCTATTCGTTCCTTACTGCAACGCTCGCTCCCTCACATTGACGAATTAACTCAGAAATTGTGTCGCTATGAAAAACTATGGGTTTCATGACTTCACAATCTATATCGAGTAAAGTTTTTATGGAAACGACAGGATTTAGTTTTGGAATTCGAGTATCTCCTTTCCGATGCAATAATCGTTCCTTACTGCAACGCTCGCTCCCTCACATTGACGAATTAACACAGAAATTGTGTCGCTATGAAATACTATGGGTTCTATGACTACTCCTTCTAAATCGAGTAACGTTACTATGGAAGCGACAGGATTTAGTTTTGGGATACGAGTATCTCCTTTCAGATGCACCATTCGTTCCTTACTGCAACCCTCGCTCCCTCACATTGACGAATTAACACAGAAATTGTGTCGCTATGAAATACTATGGGTTTCATGACTTATCATTCTAAATCGAGTAAAGTTTTTATGGAAACGACAGGATTTAGTTTTGGAATTCGAGTATCTCCTTTCCAATGCACTATTCGTTCCTTACTGCAACGCTCGCTCCCTCACATTGACGAATTAACACAGAAATTGTGTCGCTATGAAATACTATGGGTTCTATGACTACTCCTTCTAAATCGAGTAACGTTACTATGGAAGCGACAGGATTTAGTTTTGGGATACGAGTATCTCCTTTCAGATGCACCATTCGTTCCTTACTGCAACCCTCGCTCCCTCACATTGACGAATTAACACAGAAATTGTGTCGCTATGAAATACTATGGGTTTCATGACTTCTCATTCTAAATCGAGTAAAGTTTTTATGGAAACGACAGGATTTTGTTTTGGGATACGAGTATCTTTTTTCAAATATACCATTCGTTTCTTACTGCAACCCTCGCTCCCTCACATTGACGAATTAACACAGAAATTGTGTCGCTATCAAATATTATGGGTTCTTTGACTACTCCTTCTAAATCGAGTAACGTTTCTATGGAAACGACAGGATTTAGTTTTGGGATACGACAATCTCCTTTCAGATGCACCATTGGTTCCTCACTGCAACCCTCGCTCCCTCACATTGACGAATTAACACAGAAATTGTGTCGCTATGAAGTACTATGGGATTCATGACTTCTCATTCTAAATCGAGTAAAGTTTTTATGGAAACGACAGGATTTAGTTTTGGAATTGGAGTATCCCCTTTCCGATGCACTATTCGTTCCTTACTGCAACGCTCGCTCCCTCACATTGACGAATTATCACAGAAATTGTGTCGCTATGAAATACTATGGGTTTCATGACTTCTCATTCTAAATCGAGTAAAGTTTTTATGGAAACGACAGGATTTAGTTTTGGAATTCGAGTATCTCCTTTCCGATGCACTATTCGTTCTTTACTGCAACGATCGCTCCCTCACATTGACGAATTAACACAGAAATTGTGTCGCTATGAAATACTATGGGTTTCATGACTTCTCATTCTAAATCGAGTAAAGTTTTTATGGAAACGACAGGACTTAGTTTTGGAATTGGAGTATCTCCTTTCCAATGCACTATTCGTTCCTTACTGCACCCTCGCTCCCTCACATTGACGAATTAACACAGATATTGTGTCGCTGTGAAATACTATGGGTTCTTTGACTACTCCTTCTAAATCGAGTAACGTTTCTATGGAAACGACAGGATTTAGTTTTGGGATACGAGTATCTCCTTTCAGATGCACCATTCGTTCTTTACTGCAACCCTCGCTCCCTCACATTGACGAATTAACACAGAAATTGTGTCGCTACGAAATACTATGGGTTTCATGACTTCTCATTCTAAATCGAGTAAAGTTTTAATGGAAACGACAGGATATAGTTTTGGAATTCGAGTATCTCCTTTCCGATGCACTATTCGTTCCTTACTGCAACGCTCGCTCCCTCACATTGACGCATTAACACAGAAATTGTGTCGCTATGAAATACTATGGGTTCTATGACTACTCCTTCTAAATCGAGTAACGTTTCTATGGAAACGACAGGATTTAGTTCTGGGATACGAGTATCTCCTTTCAGGTGCACCATTCGTTCCTTACTGCAACCCTCGCTCCCTCACATTGACGAATTAACACTGAAATTGTGTCGCTATTAAATACTATGGGTTTCATAACTTCTCATTCAAAATCGACTAAAGTTTTTGTGGAAACGACTGGATTTAGTTTTGGAATTCGAGTATCTCCTTTCCGATGCACTATTCGTTTCTTACTGCAACGCTCGCTCCCTCACATTGACGAATTAACACAGAAATTGTTTCGCTATGAAATACTATGGGTTCTATGACTACTCCTTCTAAATCGAGAACCGTTTCTATGGAAACGACAGGATTTAGTTTTGGGATACGAGTATCATCCTTCAGATGCACCATTCGTTCCTTACTGCAACCCTCGCTCCCTCACATTGACGAGTTAACACAGAATTTTTGACGCTATGAAATACTATGGGTTTCATGACTTCTCATTCTAAATCGAGTAAAGTTTTTATGGAAACGACAGGATTTTGTTTTGGGATACGAGTATCTTTTTTCAAATGTACCATTCGTTTCTTACTGCAACGCTTGCTCCCTCACATTGACGAATTAGCACAGAAATTGTGTCGCTATCAAATATTATGGATTCTTTGACTACTCCTTCTAAATCGAGTAACGTTTCTATGGAAACGACAGGATTTAGTTTTGGGATACGACAATCTCCTTACAGATGCACCATTGGTTCTTCACTGCAACCCTCGCTCCCTCACATTGACGAATTAACACAGAAATTGTGTCGCTATGAAATACTATGGGTTTCATGACTTCTCATTCTAAATCGAGTAAAGTTTTTATGGAAACGACAGGATTTAGTTTTGGAATTCGAGTATCTCCTTTCCGATGCACTATTCGTTCCTTACTGCAACGCTCGCTCCCTCACATTGACGAATTAACACAGAAATTGTGTCGCTATGAAATACTATGGGTTTCATGACTTCTCATTCTAAATCGAGTAAAGTTTTTTTGGAAACGACAGGATTTAGTTTTGGAATTCGAGTATCTCCTTTCCGATGCACTATTCGTTCTTTACTGCAACGCTCGCTCCCTCACATTGACGAATTAACACAGAAATTGTGTCGCTATGAAATACTATGGGTTTCAAGACTTCTCATTCTAAATCGAGTAAAGTTTTTATGGAAACGACAGGATTTAGTTTTTCTAATTGGAGTTTCTCCTTTCCGATGCACTATTCGTTCCTTACTGCAACCCTCGCTCCCTCACATTGACAAATTAACACAGAAATTGTGTCGCTATGAAATACTATGGGTTCTTAGACTACTCCTTCTAAATCGAGTAACGTTTCTATGGAAACGACAGGATTTAGTTTTGGATACGAGTATCTCCTTTCAGATGCACCATTCGTTCTCTACTGCAACCCTCGCTCCCTCACATTGACGAATTAACACAGATATTGTGTCGCTATGAAATACTATGGGTTTCATGACTTCTCATTCTAAATCGAGTAAAGTTTTTATGGAAACGACAGGATTTAGTTTTGGAATTCGAGTATCTCCTTTCCGATACACTATTCGTTCCTTACTGCAACCCTCGCTCCCTCACATTGACGAATTAACACAGAAATTGTGTCGCTATGAAATACTATGGGTTTCATGACTTCTCATTCTAAATCGAGTAAGGTTTTAATGGAAACGACAGGATTTAGTTTTGGAATTGGAGTATCTCCTTTCCGATGCACTATTCGTTCCTTACTGCAACGCTCGCTAACTCACATTGACGAATTAACACAGAAATTGTGTCGCTATGAAATACTATGGGTTTCATGACTTCTCATTCTAAATCGAGTAAAGTTTTTATGGAAACGACAGGATTTAGTTTTGGAATTCGAGTATCTCCTTTCCGATGCACTATTCGTTCCTTACTGCAACCCTCGCTGCCTCACATTGACGAATTAACACAGAAATTGTGTCGCTATGAAATACTATTGGTTTCATGTCTTCTCATTCTAAATCGAGTTAAGTTTTTATGGAAACGATAGGATTTAGTTTTGGAATTCGAGTATCTCCTTTCCGATGCACTATTCGTTCCTTACTGCAACCCTCGCTCCCTCACATTGACGAATTAACACAGAAATTGTGTCGCTATCAAATACTATGGGTTTTAATGACTTCTCATTCCAAATCGAGTAAAGTTTGTATGGAAACGACAGGATTTAGTTTTGGAATTCGAGTATCTCCTTTCCGATGCACTATTCGTTCCTTTCTGCAACCCTCGCTCCCTCACATTGACGAATTAACACAGAAATTGTGTCGCTATGAAATACTATGGGTTTCATGACTTCTCATTCTAAATCGAGTAAAGTTTTTATGGAAACGACAGGATTTAGTTTTGGAATTCGAGTATCTCCTTTCCGATGGACTATTCGTTCCCTACTGCAACCCTCGCTCCCTCACATTGACGAATTAACACAGAAATTGTGTCGCTATGAAATACTATGAGTTTCATGACTTCTCATTCTAAATCGAGTAAAGTTTTTATGGAAACGACAGGATTTAGTTTTGGAATTGGAGTATCTCCTTTCCGATGCACTATTCGTTCCTTACTGCAACGCTCGCTCCCTCACATTGACGAATTAACACAGAAATTGTGTCGCTATGAAATACTATGGGTTTCATGACTTCTCATTCTAAATCGAGTAAAGTTTTTATGGAAACGACAGGATTTAGTTTTGGAATTCGAGTATCTCCTTTCCGATGCACTATTCGTTCTTTACTGCAACGCTCGCTCCCTCACATTGCCGAATTAACACAGACATTGTGTCGCTATGAAATACTATGGGTTTCATGACTTCTCATTCTAAATCGAGTAAAGTTTTTATGGAAACGACAGGATTTAGTTTTTCTAATTGGAGTTTCTCCTTTCCAATGCACTATTCGTTCCTTACTGCAACCCTCGCTCCCTCACATTGACGAATTAACACAGAAATTGTGTCGCTATGAAATACTATGGGTTCTTTGACTACTCCTTCTAAATCGAGTAACGTTTCTATGGAAACGACAGGATTTAGTTTTGGGATACGAGTATCTCCTTTCAGATGCACCATTCGTTCTCTACTGCAACCCTCGCTCCCTCACATTGACGAATTAACACAGATATTGTGTCGCTATGAAATACTATGGGTTTCATGACTTCTCATTCTAAATCGAGTAAAGTTTTTATGGAAACGACAGGATTTAGTTTTGGAATTCGAGTGTCTCCTTTCCGATGCACTATTCGTTCTTTACTGTAACGCTCGCTCCCTCACATTGACGAATTAACACAGAAATTGTGTCGCTATGAAATACTATGGGTTTCATGACTTCTCATTCTAAATCGAGTAAGGTTTTTATGGAAACGACAGGATTTAGTTTTGGAATTGGAGTATCTCCTTTCCAATGCACTATTCGTTCCTTACTGCACCCTCGCTCCCCCACATTGACGAATTAACACAGAAATTGTATCGCTATGAAATACTATGGGTTCTTTGACTACTCCTTCTAAATCGAGTAACGTTTCTATGGAAACGACAGGATTTAGTTTTGGGATACGAGTATCTCCTTTCAGATGCACCAATCGTTCTTTACTGCAACCCTCGCTCCCTCACATTGACGAATTAACACAGAAATAGTTTCGCTATGAAATACTATGGGTTTCATGACTTCTCATTCTAAATCGAGTAAAGTTTTTATGGAAACGACAGGATTTAGTTTTGGAATTCGAGTATCTCCTTTCCGATGCACTATTCGTTCCTTACTGCAACCCTTGCTGCCTCACATTGACGAATTAACACAGAAATTGTGTCGCTATGAAGTACTATGGGTTTCATGTCTTCTCATTCTAAATCGAGTTAAGTTTTTATGGAAACGACAGGATGTAGTTTTGGAATTGGAGTATCTCCTTTCCGATGCACTATTCGTTCCTTATTGCAACGCTCGCTCCCTCACGTTGACGAATTAACACAGAAATTGTGTCGCTATGAAATACTATGGGTTTCATGACTTCTTATTCTAAATCGAGTAAAGTTTTTATGGAAACGGCAGGATTTAGTTTTGGAATTCGAGTATCTCCTTTCCGATGCACTATTCGTTCCTTACTGCAACGCTCGCTCCCTCACATTGACGAATTAACACAGAAATTGTGTCGCTATGAAATGCTATGGGTTTCATGACTTCTCATTCTAAATCGAGTAAAGTTTTTATGGAAACGACAGGATTTAGTTTTGGAATTCGAGTATCTCCTTTCCGATGCACTATTCGTTCCTTACTGCAACCCTCGCTCCCTCACATTGACGAATTAACACAGAAATTGTGTCGCTATCAAATACTATGGGTTTTAATGACTTCTCATTCTAAATCGAGTAAAGTTTGTATGGAAACGACAGGATTTAGTTTTGGAATTCGAGTATCTCCTTTCCGATGCACTATTCGTTCCTTACTGCAACGCTCGCACCCTCACATTGACGAATTAACACAGAAATTGGGTCGCTATGAAATACTATGGGTTTCATGACTTCTCATTCTAAATCGAGTAAAGTTTTTATGGAAACGACAGGATTTAGTTTTGGAATTGGAGTATCTCCTTTCCGATGCACTATTCGTTCCTTACTGCAACGCTCGCTGCCTCACATTGACGAATTAACACAGAAATTGTGTCGCTATGAAATACTATGGGTTTCATGTCTTCTCATTCTAAATCGAGTTAAGTTTTTATGGAAACGACAGGATGTAGTTTTGGAATTGGAGTATCTCCTTTCCGATGCACTATTCGTTCCTTATTGCAACGCTCGCTCCCTCGCGTTGACGAATTAACACAGAAATTGTGTCGCTATGAAATACTATGGGTTTCATGACTTCTTATTCTAAATCGAGTAAAGTTTTTATGGAAACGGCAGGATCTAGTTTTGGAATTCGAGTATCTCCTTTCCGATGCACTATTCGTTCCTTACTGCAACGCTCGCTCCCTCACATTGACGAATTAACACAGAAATTGTGTCGCTATGAAATGCTATGGGTTTCATGACTTCTCATTCTAAATCGAGTAAAGTTTTTATGGAAACGTCAGGATTTAGTTTTGGAATTCGAGTATCTCCTTTCCGATGCACTATTCGTTCCTTACTGCAACCCTCGCTCCCTCACATTGACGAATTAACACAGAAATTGTGTCGCTATCAAATACTATGGGTTTTAATGACTTCTCATTCTAAATCGAGTAAAGTTTGTATGGAAACGACAGGATTTAGTTTTGGAATTCGAGTATCTCCTTTCCGATGCATTATTCGTTCCTTTCTGCAACCCTCGCTCCCTCACATTGACGAATTAACACAGAAATTGTGTCGCTATGAAATACTATGGGTTTCATGACTTCTCATTCTAAATCGAGTAAAGTTTCTATGGAAACGACAGGATTTAGTTTTGGAATTCGAGTATCTCCTTTCCGATGCACTATTCGTTCCTTACTGCAACCCTCGCTCCCTCACATTGACGAATTAACACAGAAATTGTGACGCTATGAAATACTATGGGTTTCATGACTTCTCATTCTAAATCGAGTAAAGTTTTTATGGAAACGACAGGATTTAGTTTTGGAATTGGAGTATCTCCTTTCCGGTGCACTATTCGTTCCTTACTGCAACGCTCGCTCCCTCACATTGACGAATTAACACAGAAATTGTGTCGCTATGAAATACTATGGGTTTCATGACTTCTCATTCTAAATCGAGTAAAGTTTTTATGGAAACGACAGGAATTAGGTTTGGAATTCGAGTATCTCCTTTCCGATGCACTATTCGTTACTTACTGCTACTCTCGCTCCCTCACATTGACGAATTAACACAGAAATTGTGTCGCTATGAAATACTATGGGTTTCATGACTTCTCATTCTAAATCGAGTAAAGTTTTTATGGAAACGACAGGATTTAGTTTTGGAATTCGAGTATCTCCTTTCCGATGCACTATTCGTTCCTTACTGCAACGCTCGCTCCCTCACATTGACGAATTAACACAGAAATTGTGTCGCTATGAAATACTATGGGTTCTTTGACTACTCCTTCTAAATCGAGTAACGTTTCTATGGAGACGACAGGATTTAGTTTTGGGATACGAGTATCTCCTTTCAGATGCACCATTCGTTCTTTACTGCAACCCTCGCTCCCTCACGTTGACGAATTAACACAGAAATTGTGTCGCTATGAAATTCTATGGGTTTCATGACTTCTCATTCTAAATCGAGTAAAGTTTTTATGGAAACGACAGGATTTAGTTTTGGAATTCGAGTATCTCCTTTCCGATGCACTATTCGTTCTTTACTGCAACGCTCGCTCCCTCACATTGACGAAATAACACAGAAATTGTGTCGCTATGAAATACTGTGGGTTTCATGACTTCTCATTCAAAATCGAGTAAAGTTTTTATGGAAACGACAGGATTTAGTTTTGGAATTGGAGTATCTCCTTTCCGATGCACTATTCATTCCTTACTGCAACGCTCGCTCCCTCACATTGACGAATTAACACAGAAATTGTGTCGCTATGAAATACTATGGCTTCTTTGACTACTCCTTCTAAATCGAGTAACGTTTCTATGGAAACGACAGGATTTAGTTTTTGGATACGAGTATCTCCTTTCAGATGCACCATTCGTTCTTTACTGCAACCCTCGCTCCCTCACATTGACGAATTAACACAGAAATTGTGTCGCTATGAAATACAATGGGTTTCATGACTTCTCATTCTAAATCGAGTAAAGTTTTTATGGAAACGACAGGATTTAGTTTTGGAATTCGAGTATCTCCTTTCCGATGCACTATTCGTTCTTTACTGCAACGCTCGCTCCCTCACATTGACGAATTAACACAGAAATTGTGTCGCTATGAAATACTATGGGTTTCATGACTTCTCATTCTAAATCGAGTAAAGTTTTTATGGAAACGACAGGATTCAGTTTTGGAATTGGAGTATCTCCTTTCCGATGCACTATTCGTTCCTTACTGCAACGCTCGCTCCGTCACATTGACGAATTAACACAGAAATTGTGTCGCTATGAAATACTATGGGTTCTTTGACTACTCCTTCTAAATCGAGCAACGTTTCTATGGAAACGAGAGGATATAGTTTTGGGATACAAGTATCTCCTTTCAGATGCACCTTTCGTTCTTTACTGCAAAACTCGCTTCCGCACATTGACGAATTAACACAGAAATTGTGTCGCTATGAAATACTATAGGTTTCATGACTTCTCATTCTAAATCGAGTAAGGTTTTTATGGAAACGACAGGATTTAGTTTTGGAATTCGAGTATCTCCTTTCCGATGCACTATTCGTTCCTTACTGCAACGCTCGCTCCCTCACATTGACGAATTAACACAGAAATTGTGTCGCTATGAAATACTATGGGTTTCATGACTTCTCATTCTAAATCGAGTAAAGTTTTTATGGAAACGACAGGATTTAGTTTTGGAATTGGAGTATCTCCTTTCCGATATACTATTCGTTCCTTACTGCAACGCTCGCTGCCTCACATTGACGAAGTAACACAGATATTGTGTCGCTATGATATACTATGGGTTCTTTGACTACTCCTTCTAAATCGAGTAACGTTTCTATGGAAGCGACAGGATTTAGTTTTGGGATACGAGTATCTCCTTTCAGATGCACCATTCGTTCCTTACTGCAACCCTCGCTCCCTCACATTGACGAATTAACACAGAAATTGTGTCGCTATGAAATACTATGGGTTTCATGACTTCTCATTCTAAATCGAGTAAAGTTTTTATGGAAACGACAGGATTTAGATTGGGAATTCGAGTATCTCCTTTCCGATGCACTATTCGTTCCTTACTGCAACCCTCGCTCCCTCACATTGACGAATTAACACAGAAATTGTGTCGCTATGATATACTATGGGTTTCATGACTTCTCATGCTAAATCGAGTAAAGTTTTTATGGAAACGACAGGATTTAGTTTTGGAATTGGAGTATCTCCTTTCCGATGCACTATTCGTTCCTTACTGCAACGCTCGCTCCCTCACATTGACGAATTAACACAGAAATAGTGTCGCTATGAAATACTATGGGTTTTAATGACTTCTCATTCTAAATCGAGTAAAGTTTTTATGGAAACGACAGGATTTAGTTTTGGAATTCGAGTATCTCCTTTCCGATGCACTATTCGTTCCTTACTGCAACCCTCGCTGCCTCACATTGACGAATTAACACAGAAATTGTGTCGCTATGAAATACTATATGTTTCATGTCTTCTCATTCTAAATCGAGTTAAGTTTTTATGGAAACGACAGGATTTAGTTTTGGAATTGGAGTATCTCCTTTCCGATGCACTATTCGTTCCTTACTGCAACGCTCGCTCCCTCACGTTGACGAATTAACACAGAAATTGTGTCGCTATGAAATACTATGGGTTTCATGACTTCTCATTCTAAATCGAGTAAAGTTTTTATGGAAACGACAGGATTTAGTTTTGGAATTCGAGTATCTCCTTTCCGATGCACTATTCGTTCCTTACTGCAACACTCGCTCCCTCACATTGACGAATTAACACAGAAATTGTGTCGCTATGAAATACTATGGGTTTCATGACTTCTCATTCTAAATCGAGTAAAGTTTGTATGGAAACGACAGGATTTAGTTTTGGAATTCGAGTATCTCCTTTCCGATGCACTATTCGTTCCTTACTGCAACCCTCGCTCCCTCACATTGACGAATTAACACAGAAATTGTGTCGCTATGAAATACTATATGTTTCATGACTTCTCATTCTAAATCGAGTAAAGTTTTTATGGAAACGACAGGAATTAGTTTTGGAATTCGAGTATCTCCTTTCCGAGCACTATTCGTTCCTTACTGCAACTCTCGCTCCCTCACATTGACGAATTAACACAGAAATTGTGTCGCTATGAAATACTATGGGTTTCATGACTTCTCATTCTAAATCGAGTAAAGTTTTTATGGAAACGACAGGATTTAGCTTTGGAATTGGAGTATCTCCTTTCCGATGCACTATTCGTTCCTTCCTGCAACGCTCGCTCCCTCACATTGACGAATTAACACAGAAATTGTGTCGCTATGAAATACTATGGGTTCTTTGACTACTCCTTCTAAATCGAGTAACGTTTCTGTCGAGACGACAGGATTTAGATTTGGGATACGAGCATCTCCTTTCAGATGCACCATTCGTTCTTTACTGCAACCCTCGCTCCCTCACATTGACGAATTAACACAGAAATTGTGTCGCTATGAAATTCTATGGGTTTCATGACTTCTCATTCTAAATCGAGTAAAGTTTTTATGGAAACTACAGGATTTAGTTTTGGAATTCGAGTATCTCCTTTCCGATGCACTATTCGTTCTTTACTGCAACGCTCGCTCCCTCACATTGACGAATTAACACAGAAATTGTGTCGCTATGAAATACTGTGGGTTTCATGACTTCTCATTCTAAATCGAGTAAAGTTTTTATGGAAACGACAGGATTTAGTTTTGGAATTGGAGTATCTCCTTTCCGATGCACTATTCATTCCTTACTGCAACGCTCGCTCCCTCACATTGACGAATTAACACAGAAATTGTGTCGCTATGAAATACTATGGGTTCTTTGACTACTCCTTCTAAATCGAGTAACGTTTCTATGGAAACGACAGGATTTAGTTTTTGGATACGAGTATCTCCTTTCAGATGCACCATTCGTTCTTTACTGCAACCCTCGCTCCCTCACATTGACGAATTAACACAGAAATTGTGTCGCTATGAAATTCTATGGGTTTCATGACTTCTCATTCTAAATCGAGTAAAGTTTTTATGGAAACGACAGGATTTAGTTTTGGAATTCGAGTATCTCCTTTCCGATGCACTATTCGTTCTTTACTGCAACGCTCGCTCCCTCACATTGACGAATTAACACAGAAATTGTGTCGCTATGAAATACCGTGGGGGTTCATGACTTCTCATTCAAAATCGAGTAAAGTTTTTATGGAAACGATAGGATTTAGTTTTGGAATTCGAGTATCTCCTTTCCGATGCACTATTCGTTCCTTACTGCAACACTCGCTCCCTCACATTGACGAATTAACACAGAAATTGTGTCGCTATGAAATACTATGGGTTTCATGACTTCTCATTCTAAATCGAGTAAAGTTTTTATGGAAACGACAGGATTTAGTTTTGGAATTCGAGTATCTCCTTTCCGATGCACTATTCGTTCCTTACTGCAACGCTCGCTCCCTCACATTGACGAATTAACACAGAAATTGTGTCGCTATGAAATACTATGGGTTTCATGACTTCTCATTCTAAATCGAGTAAAGTTTGTATGGAAACGACAGGATTTAGTTTTGGAATTCGAGTATCTCCTTTCCGATGCACTATTCGTTCCTTACTGCAACCCTCGCTCCCTCACATTGACGAATTAACACAGAAATTGTGTCGCTATGAAATACTATGGGTTTCATGACTTCTCATTCTAAATCGAGTAAAGTTTTTATGGAAACGACAGGATTTAGTTTTGGAATTCGAGTATCTCCTTTCCGATGCACTATTCGTTCCTTACTGCAACCCTCGCTCCCTCACATTGACGAATTAACACAGAAATTGTGTCGCTATTAAATACTATGGGTTTCATGACTTCTCATTCTAAATCGAGTAAAGTTTTTATGGAAACGACAGGATTTAGTTTTGGAATTCGAGTATCTCCTTTCCGATGCACTATTCGTTCCTTACTGCAACCCTCGCTCCCTCACATTGACGAATTAACACAGAAATTGTGTCGTTATGAAATACTATGGGTTTCATGACTTCTCATTCTAAATCGAGTAAAGTTTTTATGGAAACGACAGGATTTAGTTTTGGAATTGGAGTATCTCCTTTCCGATGCACTATTCGTTCCTTACTGCAACGCTCGCTCCCACACATCGACGAATTAACACAGAAATTGTGTCGCTATGAGATACTATGGGTTTCATGACTTCTCATTCTAAATCGAGTAAAGTTTTTATGGAAACGACAGGAATTAGTTTTGGAATTCGAGTATCTCCTTTCCGGGCACTATTCGTTCCTTACTGCAACTCTCGCTCCCTCACATTGACGAATTAACACAGAAATTGTGTCGCTATGAAATACTATGGGTTTCATGACTTTTCATTCTAAATCGAGTAAAGTTTTTATGGAAACGACATAATTTAGCTTTGGAATTGGAGTATCTCCTTTCCGATGCACTATTCGTTCCTTCCTGCAACGCTCGCTCCCTCACATTGACGAATTAACACAGAAATTGTGTCGCTATGAAATACTATGGGTTTCATGACTTCTCATTCTAAATCGAGTAAAGTTTGTATGGAAACGACAGGATTTAGTTTTGGAATTCGAGTATCTCCTTTCCGATGCACTATTCGTTCCTTACTGCAACCCTCGCTCCCTCACATTGACGAATTAACACAGAAATTGTGTCGCTATGAAATACTGTGGGTTTCATGACTTCTCATTCTAAATCGAGTAAAGTTTTTATGGAAACGACAGGATATAGTTTTGGAATTCGAGTATCTCCTTTCCGATGCACTATTCGTTCCTTACTGCAACCCTCGCTCCCTCACATTGACGAATTAACACAGAAATTGTGTCGCTATTAAATACTATGGGTTTCATGACTTCTCATTCTAAATCGAGTAAAGTTTTTATGGAAACGACAGGATTTAGTTTTGGAATTGCAGTATCTCCTTTCCGATGCACTATTCGTTCCTTCCTGCAACGCTCGCTCCCTCACATTGACGAATTAACACAGAAATTGTGTCGCTATGAAATACTATGGGTTTCATGACTTCTCATTCTAAATCGAGTAAAGTTTGTATGGAAACGACAGGATTTAGTTTTGGAATTCGAGTATCTCCTTTCCGATGCACTATTCGTTCCTTACTGCAACCCTCGCTCCCTCACATTGACGAATTAACACAGAAATTGTGTCGCTATGAAATACTATGGGTTTCATGACTTCTCATTCTAAATCGAGTAAAGTTTTTATGGAAACGACAGGATTTAGTTTTGGAATTCGAGTATCTCCTTTCCGATGCACTATTCGTTCCTTACTGCAACCCTCGCTCCCTCACATTGACGAATTAACACAGAAATTGTGTCGCTATTAAATACTATGGGTTTCATGACTTCTCATTCTAAATCGAGTAAAGTTTTTATGGAAACGACAGGATTTAGTTTTGGAATTGCAGTATCTCCTTTCCGATGCACTATTCGTTCCTTACTGCAACCCTCGCTCCCTCACATTGACGAATTAACACAGAAATTGTGTCGCTATGAAATACTATGGGTTTCATGACTTCTCATTCTAAATCGAGTAAAGTTTTTATGGAAACGACAGGATTCAGTTTTGGAATTGGAGTATCTCCTTTGCGATGCACTATTCGTTCCTTACTGCAACGCTCGCTCCCTCTCATTGACGAATTAACACAGAAATTGTGTCGCTATGAAATAGTATGGGTTTCATGACTTCTCATTCTAAATCGAGTAAAGTTTTTATGGAAACGACAGGATTTAGTTTTGGAATTCGAGTATCTCCTTTCCGATGCACTATTCGTTCCTTACTGCAACCCTCGCTCCCTCACATTGACGAATTAACACAGAAATTGTGTCGTTATGAAATACTATGGGTTTCATGACTTCTCATTCTAAATCGAGTAAAGTTTTTATGGAAACGACAGGATTTAGTTTTGGAATTGGAGTATCTCCTTTCCGATGCACTATTCGTTCCTTACTGCAACGCTCGCTCCCACACATTGACGAATTAACACAGAAATTGTGTCGCTATGAGATACTATGGGTTTCATGACTTCTCATTCTAAATCGAGTAAAGTTTTTATGGAAACGACAGGAATTAGTTTTGGAATTCGAGTATCTCCTTTCCGGGCACTATTCGTTCCTTACTGCAACTCTCGCTCCCTCACATTGACGAATTAACACAGAAATTGTGTCGCTATGAAATACTATGGGTTTCATGACTTCTCATTCTAAATCGAGTAAAGTTTTTATGGAAACGACAGGATTTAGCTTTGGAATTGGAGTATCTCCTTTCCGATGCACTATTCGTTCCTTCCTGCAACGCTCGCTCCCTCACATTGACGAATTAACACAGAAATTGTGTCGCTATGAAATACTATGGGATCTTTGACTACTCCTTCTAAATCGAGTAACGTTTCTGTCGAGACGACAGGATTTAGATTTGGGATACGAGTATCTCCTTTCAGATGCACCATTCGTTCTTTACTGCAACCCTCGCTCCCTCACATTGACGAATTAACACAGAAATTGTGTCGCTATGAAATTCTATGGGTTTCATGACTTCTCATTCTAAATCGAGTAAAGTTTTTATGGAAACGACATAATTTAGCTTTGGAATTGGAGTATCTCCTTTCCGATGCACTATACGTTCCTTCCTGCAACGCTCGCTCCCTCACATTGACGAATTAACACAGAAATTGTGTCGCTATGAAATACTATGGGTTTCATGACTTCTCATTCTAAATCGAGTAAAGTTTGTATGGAAACGACAGGATTTAGTTTTGGAATTCGAGTATCTCCTTTCCGATGCACTATTCGTTCCTTACTGCAACCCTCGCTCCCTCACATTGACGAATTAACACAGAAATTGTGTCGCTATGAAATACTATGGGTTTCATGACTTCTCATTCCAAATCGAGTAAAGTTTTTATGGAAACGACAGGATATAGTTTTGGAATTGCAGTATCTCCTTTCCGATGCACTATTCGTTCCTTACTGCAACCCTCGCTCCCTCACATTGACGAATTAACACAGAAATTGTGTCGCTATTAAATACTATGGGTTTCATGACTTCTCATTCTAAATCGAGTAAAGTTTTTATGGAAACGACAGGATTTAGTTTTGGAATTGCAGTATCTCCTTTCCGATGCACTATTCGTTCCTTCCTGCAACGCTCGCTCCCTCACATTGACGAATTAACACAGAAATTGTGTCGCTATGAAATACTATGGGTTTCATGACTTCTCATTCTAAATCGAGTAAAGTTTGTATGGAAACGACAGGATTTAGTTTTGGAATTCGTGTATCTCCTTTCCGATGCACTATTCGTTCCTTACTGCAACCCTCGCTCCCTCACATTGACGAATTAACACAGAAATTGTGTCGCTATGAAATACTATGGGTTTCATGACTTCTCATTCTAAATCGAGTAAAGTTTTTATGGAAACGACAGGATTTAGTTTTGGAATTCGAGTATCTCCTTTCCGATGCACTATTCGTTCCTTACTGCAACCCTCGCTCCCTCACATTGACGAATTAACACAGAAATTGTGTCGCTATTAAATACTATGGGTTTCATGACTTCTCATTCTAAATCGAGTAAAGTTTTTATGGAAACGACAGGATTTAGTTTTGGAATTGCAGTATCTCCTTTCCGATGCACTATTCGTTCCTTACTGCAACCCTCGCTCCCACACATTGACGAATTAACACAGAAATTGTGTCGCTATGAAATACTATGGGTTTCATGACTTCTCATTCTAAATCGAGTAAAGTTTTTATGGAAACGACAGGATTCAGTTTTGGAATTGGAGTATCTCCTTTGCGATGCACTATTCGTTCCTTACTGCAACGCTCGCTCCCTCTCATTGACGAATTAACACAGAAATTGTGTCGCTATGAAATACTATGGGTTTCATGACTTCTCATTCTAAATCGAGTAAAGTTTTTATGGAAACGACAGGATTTAGTTTTGGAATTCGAGTATCTCCTTTCCGATGCACTATTCGTTCCTTACTGCAACCCTCGCTCCCTCACATTGACGAATTAACTCAGAAATTGTGTCGTTATGAAATACTATGGGTTTCATGACTTCTCATTCTAATTCGAGTAAAGTTTTTATGGAAACGACAGGATTTAGTTTTGGAATTGGAGTATCTCCTTTCCGATGCACTATTCGTTCCTTACTGCAACGCTCGCTCCCACACATTGACGAATTAACACAGAAATTGTGTCGCTATGAGATACTATGGGTTTCATGACTTCTCATTCTAAATCGAGTAAAGTTTTTATGGAAACGACAGGAATTAGTTTTGGAAGTCGAGTATCTCCTTTCCGGGCACTATTCGTTCCTTACTGCAACTCTCGCTCCCTCACATTGACGAATTAACACAGAAATTTTGTCGCTATGAAATACTATGGGTTTCATGACTTCTCATTCTAAATCGAGTAAAGTTTTTATGGAAACGACAGGATTTAGCTTTGGAATTGGAGTATCTCCTTTCCGATGCACTATTCGTTCCTTCCTGCAACGCTCGCTCCCTCACATTGACGAATTAACACAGAAATTGTGTCGCTATGAAATACTATGGGTTCTTTGACTACTCCTTCTAAATCGAGTAACGTTTCTGTCGAGACGACAGGATTTAGATTTGGGATACGAGTATCTCCTTTCAGATGCACCATTCGTTCTTTACTGCAACCCTCGCTCCCTCACATTGACGAATTAACACAGAAATTGTGTCGCTATGAAATTCTATGGGTTTCATGACTTCTCATTCTAAATCGAGTAAAGTTTTTATGGAAACGACAGGATTTAGTTTTGGAATTCGAGTATCTCCTTTCCGATGCACTATTCGTTCTTTACTGCAACGCTCGCTCCCTCACATTGACGAATTAACACAGAAATTGTGTCGCTATGAAATACTGTGGGTTTCATGACTTCTCATTCTAAATCGAGTAAAGGTTGTATTGAAACGACAGGATTTAGTTTTGGAATTGGAGTATCTCCTTTCCGATGCACTATTCATTCCTTACTGCAACGCTCGCTCCCTCACATTGACGAATTAACACAGAAATTGTGTCGCTATGAAATACTATGGGTTCTTTGACTACTCCTTCTAAATCGAGTAACGTTTCTATGGAAACGACAGGATTTAGTTTTTGGATACGAGTATCTCCTTTCAGATGCACCATTCGTTCTTTACTGCAACCCTCGCTCCCTCACATTGACGAATTAACACAGAAATTGTGTCGCTATGAAATACTATGGGTTTCATGACTTCTCATTCTAAATCGAGTAAAGTTTTTATGGAAACGACAGGATTTAGTTTTGGAATTCGAGTATCTCCTTTCCGATGCACTATTCGTTCTTTACTGCAACGCTCGCTCCCTCACATTGACGAATTAACACAGAAATTGTGTCGCTATGAAATACTATGGGTTTCATGACTTCTCATTCTAAATCGAGTAAAGTTTTTATGGAAACGACAGGATTTAGTTTTGGAATTGGAGTATCTCCTTTCCGATGCACTATTCGTTCCTTACTGCAACTCTCGCTCCCTCACATTGACGAATTAACACAGAAATTGTGTCGCTATGAAATACTATGGGTTTCATGACTTCTCATTCTAAATCGAGTAAAGTTTTTATGGAAACGACAGGATTTAGTTTTGGAATTGGAGTATCTCCTTTCCGATGCACTATTTGTTCCTTACTGCAACGCTCGCTCCCTCACATTGACGAATTAACACAGAAATTGTGTCGCTATGAAATACTATGGGTTCTTTGACTACTCCTTCTAAATCGAGTAACGTTTCTATGGAGACGACAGGCTTTAGTTTTGGGATACGAGTATCTCCTTTCAGATGCACCATTCGTTCTTTACTGCAACCCTCGCTCCCTCACATTGACGAATTAACACAGAAATTGTGTCGCTATGAAATTCTATGGGTTTCATGACTTCTCATTCTAAATCGAGTAAAGTTTTTATGGAAACGACAGGATTTAGTTTTGGAATTCGAGTATCTCCTTTCCGATGCACTATTCGTTCTTTACTGCAACGCTCGCTCCCTCACATTGACGAATTAACACAGAAATTGTGTCGCTATGAAATACTGTGGGGGTTCATGACTTCTCATTCAAAATCGAGTAAAGTTTTTATGGAAACGACAGGATTTAGTTTTGGAATTGGAGTATCTCCTTTCCGATGCACTATTCATTCCTTACTGCAACGCTCGCTCCCTCACATTGACGAATTAACACAGAAATTGTGTCGCTATGAAATACTATGGGTTCTTTGACTACTCCTTCTAAATCGAGTAACGCTTCTATGGAAACGACAGGATTTAGTTTTTGGATACGAGTATCTCCTTTCAGATGCACCATTCGTTCTTTACTGCAACCCTCGCTCCCTCACTTTGACGAATTAACACAGAAATTGTGTCGCTATGAAATACTATGGGTTTCATGACTTCTCATTCTAAATCGAGTAAAGTTTTTATGGAAACGACAGGATTTAGTTTTGGAATTCGAGTATCTCCTTTCCGATGCACTATTCGTTCTTTACTGCAACGCTCGCTCCCTCACATTGACGAATTAACACAGATATTGTGTCGCTATGAAATACTATGGGTTTCATGACTTCTCATTCTAAATCGTGTAAAGTTTTTATGGAAACGACAGGATTCACTTTTGGAATTGGAGTATCTCCTTTCCGATGCACTATTCGTTCCTTACTGCAACGCTCGCTCCCTCACATTGACGAATTAACACAGAATTTGTGTCGCTATGAAATACTATGGGTTCTTTGACTACTCCTTCTAAATCGAGTAACGTTTCTATGGAAACGACAGGATTTAGTTTTGGGATACGAGTATCTCCTTTCAGATGCACCTTTCGTTCTTTACTGCAACCCTCGCTCCCTTACATTGACGAATTAACACAGAAATTGTGTCGCTATGAAATACTATGGGTTTCATGACTTCTCATTCTAATCGAGTAAAGTTTTTATGGAAACGACAGGATTTAGTTTTGGAATTCGAGTATCTCCTTTCCGATGCACTATTCGTTCCTTACTGCAACGCTCGCTCCCTCACATTGACGAATTAACACAGAAATTGTGTCGTTATGAAATACTATGGGTTTCATGACTTCTCATTCTAAATCGAGTAAAGTTTTTATGGAAACGACAGAATTTAGTTTTGGAATTGGAGTATCTCCTTTCCGATGCACTATTCGTTCCTTACTGCAACGCTCGCTCCCTCACATTGACGAATTAACACAGAAATTGTGTCGCTATGAGATACTATGGGTTTCATGACTTCTCATTCTAAATCGAGTAAAGTTTTTATGGAAACGACAGGAATTAGTTTTGGAATTCGAGTATCTCCTTTCCGGGCACTATTCGTTCCTTACTGCAACTCTCACTCCCTCACATTGACGAATTAACACAGAAATTGTGTCGCTATGAAATACTATGGGTTTCATGACTTCTCATTCTAAATCGAGTAAAGTTTTTATGGAAACGACAGGATTTAGCTTTGGAATTGGAGTATCTCCTTTCCGATGCACTATTCGTTCCTTCCTGCAACGCTCGCTCCCTCACATTGACGAATTAACACAGAAATTGTGTCGCTATGAAATACTATGGGTCCTTTGACTACTCCTTCTAAATCGAGTAACGTTTCTATCGAGACGACAGGATTTAGATTTGGGATACGAGTATCTCCTTTCAGATGCACCATTCGTTCTTTACTGCAACCCTCGCTCCCTCACATTGACGAATTAACACAGAAATTGTGTCGCTATGAAATTCTATGGGTTTCATGACTTCTCATTCTAAATCGAGTAAAGTTTTTATGGAAACGACAGGATTTAGTTTTGGAATTCGAGTATCTCCTTTCCGATGCACTATTCGTTCTTTACTGCAACGCTCGCTCCCTCACATTGACGAATTAACACAGAAATTGTGTCGCTATGAAATACTGTGGGTTTCATGACTTCTCATTCTAAATCAAGTAAAGTTTTTATGGAAACGACAGGATTTAGTTTTGGAATTGGAGTATCTCCTTTCCGATGCACTATTCATTCCTTACTGCAACGCTCGCTCCCTCACATTGACGAATTAACACAGAAATTGTGTCGCTATGAAATACTATGGGTTCTTTGACTACTCCTTCTAAATCGAGTAACGTTTCTATGGAAACGACAGGATTTAGTTTTTGGATACGAGTATCTCCTTTCAGATGCACCATTCGTTCTTTACTGCAACCCTCGCTCCCTCACATTGACGAATTAACACAGAAATTGTGTCGCTATGAAATACTATGGGTTTCATGACTTCTCATTCTAAATCGAGTAAAGTTTTTATGGAAACGACAGGATTTAGTTTTGGAATTCGAGTATCTCCTTTCCGATGCACTATTCGTTCTTTACTGCAACGCTCGCTCCCTCACATTGACGAATTAACACAGAAATTGTGTCGCTATGAAATACTAAGGGTTTCATGACTTCTCAATCTAAATCGAGTAAAGTTTTTATGGAAACGACAGGATTTAGTTTTGGAATTGGAGTATCTCCTTTCCGATGCACTATTCGTTCCTTACTGCAACTCTCGCTCCCTCACATTGACGAATTAACACAGAAATTGTGTCGCAATGAAATACTATGGGTTTCATGACTTCTCATTCTAAATCGAGTAAAGTTTTTATGGAAACGACAGGATTTAGTTTTGGAATTCGAGTATCTCCTTTCCGATGCACTATTCGTTCCTTACTGCAACGCTTGCTCCCTCACATTGACGAATTAACACAGAAATTGTGTCGCTATGAAATACTATGGGTTCTTTGACTACTCCTTCTAAATCGAGTAACGTTTCTATGGAGACGACAGGATTTAGTTTTGGGATACGAGTATCTCCTTTCAGATGCACCAATTGTTCTTTACTGCAACCCTCGCTCCCTCACATTGACGAATTAACACAGAAATTGTGTCGCTATGAAATTCTATGGGTTTCATGACTTCTCATTCTAAATCGAGTAAAGTTTTTATGGAAACGACACGATTTAGTTTTGGAATTCGAGTATCTCCTTTCCGATGCACTATTCGTTCTTTACTGCAACGCTCGCTCCCTCACATTGACGAATTAACACAGAAATTGTGTCGCTATGAAATACTGTGGGTTTCATGACTTCTCATTCAAAATCGAGTAAAGTTTTTATGGAAACGACAGGATTTAGTTTTGGAATTCGAGTATCTCCTTTCCGATGCACTATTCATTCCTTACTGCAACGCTCGCTCCCTCACATTGACGAATTAACACAGAAATTGTGTCGCTATGAAATACTATGGGTTTCATGACTTCTCATTCTAAATCGAGTAAAGTTTTTATGGAAACGACAGGATTTAGTTTTGGAATTCGAGTATCTCCTTTCCGATGCACTATTCGTTCCTTACTGCAACGCTCGCTCCCTCACATTGACGAATTAACACAGAAATTGTGTCGCTATGAAATACTATGGGTTTCATGACTTCTCATGCTAAATCGAGTAAAGTTTTTATGGAAACGACAGGATTCAGTTTTGGAATTGGAGTATCTCCTTTCCGATGCACTATTCTTTCCTTACTGCAACGCTCGCTCCCTCACATTGACGAATTAACACAGAAATTGTGTCGCTATGAAATACTATGTGTTTTAATGACTTCTCATTCTAAATCGAGTAAAGTTTTTATGGAAACGACAGGATTTAGTTTTGGAATTCGAGTATCTCCTTTCCGATGCACTATTCGTTCCTTACTGACACCCTCGCTGCCTCACATTGACGAATTAACACAGAAATTGTGTCGCTATGAAATACTATGGGTTTCATGTCTTCTCATTCTAAATCGAGTTAAGTTTTTATGGAAACGACAGGATTTAGTTTTGGTTATCGAGTATCTCCTTTCCGATGCACTATTCGGCCCTACTGCAACGCTCGCTCCCACACATTGACGAATTAACACAGAAATTGTGTCGCTATGAAATACTATGGGTTTCATGACTTCTCATTCTAAATCGAGTAAAGTTTTTATGGAAACGACAGGATTTAGCTTTGGAATTGGAGTATCTCCTTTCCGATGCACTATTCGTTCCTTCCTGCAACGCTCGCTCCCTCACATTGACGAATTAACACAGAAATTGTGTCGCTATGAAATACTATGGGTCCTTTGACTACTCCTTCTAAATCGAGTAACGTTTCTATCGAGACGACAGGATTTAGATTTGGGATACGAGTATCTCCTTTCAGATGCACCATTCGTTCTTTACTGCAACCCTCGCTCCCTCACATTGACGAATTAACACAGAAATTGTGTCGCTATGAAATTCTATGGGTTTCATGACTTCTCATTCTAAATCGAGTAAAGTTTTTATGGAAACGACAGGATTTAGTTTTGGAATTCGAGTATCTCCTTTCCGATGCACTATTCGTTCTTTACTGCAACGCTCGCTCCCTCACATTGACGAATTAACACAGAAATTGTGTCGCTATGAAATACTGTGGGTTTCATGACTTCTCATTCTAAATCGAGTAAAGTTTTTATGGAAACGACAGGATTTAGTTTTGGAATTGGAGTATCTCCTTTCCGATGCACTATTCATTCCTTACTGCAACGCTCGCTCCCTCACATTGACGAATTAACACAGAAATTGTGTCGCTATGAAATACTATGGGTTCTTTGACTACTCCTTCTAAATCGAGTAACGTTTCTATGGAAACGACAGGATTTAGTTTTTGGATACGAGTATCTCCTTTCAGATGCACCATTCGTTCTTTACTGCAACCCTCGCTCCCTCACATTGACGAATTAACACAGAAATTGTGTCGCTATGAAATACTATGGGTTTCATGACTTCTCATTCTAAATCGAGTAAAGTTTTTATGGAAACGACAGGATTTAGTTTTGGAATTCGAGTATCTCCTTTCCGATGCACTATTCGTTCTTTACTGCAACGCTCGCTCCCTCACATTGACGAATTAACACAGAAATTGTGTCGCTATGAAATACTAAGTGTTTCATGACTTCTCAATCTAAATCGAGTAAAGTTTTTATGGAAACGACAGGATTTAGTTTTGGAATTGGAGTATCTCCTTTCCGATGCACTATTCGTTCCTTACTGCAACTCTCGCTCCCTCACATTGACGAATTAACACAGAAATTGTGTCGCAATGAAATACTATGGGTTTCATGACTTCTCATTCTAAATCGAGTAAAGTTTTTATGGAAACGACAGGATTTAGTTTTGGAATTCGAGTATCTCCTTTCCGATGCACTATTCGTTCCTTACTGCAACGCTTGCTCCCTCACATTGACGAATTAACACAGAAATTGTGTCGCTATGAAATACTATGGGTTCTTTGACTACTCCTTCTAAATCGAGTAACGTTTCTATGGAGACGACAGGATTTAGTTTTGGGATACGAGTATCTCCTTTCAGATGCACCATTCGTTCTTTACTGCAACCCTCGCTCCCTCACATTGACGAATTAACACAGAAATTGTGTCGCTATGAAATTCTATGGGTTTCATGACTTCTCATTCTAAATCGAGTAAAGTTTTTATGGAAACGACACGATTTAGTTTTGGAATTCGAGTATCTCCTTTCCGATGCACTATTCGTTCTTTACTGCAACGCTCGCTCCCTCACATTGACGAATTAACACAGAAATTGTGTCGCTATGAAATACTGTGGGTTTCATGACTTCTCATTCAAAATCGAGTAAAGTTTTTATGGAAACGACAGGATTTAGTTTTGGAATTGGAGTATCTCCTTTCCGATGCACTATTCATTCCTTACTGCAACGCTCGCTCCCTCACATTGACGAATTAACACAGAAATTGTGTCGCTATGAAATACTATGGGTTTCATGACTTCTCATTCTAAATCGAGTAAAGTTTTTATGGAAACGACAGGATTTAGTTTTGGAATTCGAGTATCTCCTTTCCGATGCACTATTCGTTCCTTACTGCAACGCTCGCTCCCTCACATTGACGAATTAACACAGAAATTGTGTCGCTATGAAATACTATGGGTTTCATGACTTCTCATGCTAAATCGAGTAAAGTTTTTATGGAAACGACAGGATTCAGTTTTGGAATTGGAGTATCTCCTTTCCGATGCACTATTCTTTCCTTACTGCAACGCTCGCTCCCTCACATTGACGAATTAACACAGAAATTGTGTCGCTATGAAATACTATGGGTTTTAATGACTTCTCATTCTAAATCGAGTAAAGTTTTTATGGAAACGACAGGATTTAGTTTTGGAATTCGAGTATCTCCTTTCCGATGCACTATTCGTTCCTTACTGCAACCCTCGCTGCCTCACATTGACGAATTAACACAGAAATTGTGTCGCTATGAAATACTATGGGTTTCATGTCTTCTCATTCTAAATCGAGTTAAGTTTTTATGGAAACGACAGGATTTAGTTTTGGAATTGGAGTATCTCCTTTCCGATGCACTACTCGTTCCTTACTGCAACGCTCGCTCCCTCACGTTGACGAATTAACACAGAAATTGTGTCGCTATGAAATACAATGGGTTTCATGACTTCTCATTCTAAATCGAGTAAAGTTTTTATGGAAACGACAGGATTTAGTTTTGGAATTCGAGTATCTCCTTTCCGATGCACTATTCGTTCCTTAATGCAACACTCGCTCCATCACATTGACGAATTAACACAGAAATTGTGTCGCTATGAAATACTATGGGTTTCATGACTTCTCATTCTAAATCGAGTAAAGTTTTTATGGAAACGACAGGATTTAGTTTTGGAATTCGAGTATCTCCTTTCCGATGCACTATTCGTTCTTTACTGCAACGCTAGCTCCCTCACATTGACGAATTAACACAGAAATTGTGTCGCTATGATATACTATGGGTTTCATGACTTCTCATTCTAAATCGAGTAAAGTTTTTATGGAAACGACAGGATTCAGTTTTGGAATTGGAGTAACTCCTTTCCGATGCACTATTCGTTCCTTACTGCAACGCTCGCTCCCTCACATTGACGAATTAACACAGAAATTGTGTCGCTATGAAATACTATGGGTTCTTTGACTACTCCTTCTAAATCGAGTAACGTTTCTATGGAAACGACAGGATTTAGTTTTGGGATACGAGTATCTCCTTTCAGATGCACCTTTCGTTCTTTACTGCAACCCTCGCTCCCTCACATTGACGAATTAACACAGAAATTGTGTCGCTATGAAATACTATGGGTTTCATGACTTCTCATTCTAAATCGAGTAAAGTTTTTATGGAAACGACAGGATTTAGTTTTGGAATTCGAGTATCTCCTTTCCGATGCACTATTCGTTCCTTACTGCAACGCTCGCTCCCTCACATTGACGAATTAACACAGAAATTGTGTCGCTATGAAATACTATGGGTTTCATGACTTCTCATGCTAAATCGAGGAAAGTTTTTATGGAAACGACAGGATTCAGTTTTGGAATTGGAGTATCTCCTTTCCGATGCACTATTCTTTCCTTACTGCAACGCTCGCTCCCTCACATTGACGAATTAACACAGAAATTGTGTCGCTATGAAATACTATGGGTTTTAATGACTTCTCATTCGAAATCGAGTAAAGTTTTTATGGAAACGACAGGATTTAGTTTTGGAATTCGAGTATCTCCTTTCCGTTGCACTATTCGTTCCTTACTGCAACCCTCGCTGCCTCACATTGACGAATTAACACAGAGATTGTGTCGCTATGAAATACTATGGGTTTCATGTCTTCTCATTCTAAATCGAGTTAAGTTTTTATGGAAACGACAGGATTTAGTTTTGGAATTGGAGTATCTCCTTTCCGATGCACTACTCGTTCCTTACTGCAACGCTCGCTCCCTCACGTTGACGAATTAACACAGAAATTGTGTCGCTATGAAATACAATGGGTTTCATGACTTCTCATTCTAAATCGAGTAAAGTTTTTATGGAAACGACAGGATTTGGTTTTGGAATTCGAGTATCTCCTTTCCGATGCACTATTCGTTCCTTAATGCAACACTCGCTCCATCACATTGACGAATTAACACAGAAATTGTGTCGCTATGAAATACTATGGGTTTCATGACTTCTCATTCTAAATCGAGTAAAGTTTTTATGGAAACGACAGGATTTAGTTTTGGAATTCGAGTATCTCCTTTCCGATGCACTATTCCTTCCTTACTGCAACCCTCGCTCCCTCACATTGATGAATTAACACAGAAATTGTGTCGCTATGAAATACTATGGGTTTCATGACTTCTCATTCTAAATCGAGTAAAGTTTTTATGGAAACGACAGGATTTAGTTTTGGAATTGGAGCATCTCCTTTCCGATGCACTATTCGTTCCTTACTGCAACCCTCGCTCCCTCACATTGACGAATTAACACAGATATTGTGTCGCTATGAAATACTATGGGTTTCATGACTTCTCATTCTAAATCGAGTAAAGTTTCTATGGAAACGACAGGATTCAGTTTTGGAATTCGAGTATCTCCTTTCCGATGCACTATTCGTTCCTTACTGCAACCCTCGCTCCCTCACATTGACGAATTAACACAGAAATTGTGTCGCTATTAAATACTATGGGTTTCATGACTTCTCATTCTAAATCGAGTAAAGTTTTTATGGAAACGACAGGATTTAGTTTTGGAATTGCAGTATCTCCTTTCCGATGCACTATTCGTTCCTTACTGCAACCCTCGCTCCCTCACATTGACGAATTAACACAGAAATTGTGTCGCTATGAAATACTATGGGCTTCATAACTTCTCATTCTAAATCGAGTAAAGTTTTTATGGAAACGACAGGATTCAGTTTTGGAATTGGAGTATCTCCTTTCCGATGCACTATTCGTTCCTTACTGCAACGCTCGCTCCCTCTCATTGACGAATTAACACAGAAATTGTGTCGCTATGAAATACTATGGATTTCTGGATTTCTCATTCTAAATCGAGTAAAGTTTTTATGGAAACGACAGGATTTAGTTTTGGAATTCGAGTATCTCCTTTCCGATGCACTATTCCTTCCTTACTGCAACCCTCGCTCCCTCACATTGACGAATTAACACAGAAATTGATCGTTATGAAATACTATGGGTTTCATGACTTCTCATTCTAAATCGAGTAAAGTTTTTATGGCAACGACAGGATTTAGTATTGGAATTGGAGTATCTCCTTTCCGATGCACTATTCGTTCCTTACTGCAACGCTCGCTCCCTCACATTGACGAATTAACACAGAAATTGTGTCGCTATGAGATACTATGGGTTTCATGACTTCTCATTCTAAATCGAGTAAAGTTTTTATGGAAACGACAGGAATTAGTTTTGGTATTCGAGTATCTCCTTTCCGGGCACTATTCGTTCCTTACTGCAACTCTCGCTCCCTCACATTGACGAATTAACACAGAAATTGTGTCGCTATGAAATACTATGGGTTTCATGACTTCTCATTCTAAATCGAGTAAAGTTTTTATGGAAACGACAGGATTTAGCTTTGAATTGGAGTATCTCCTTTCCGATGCACTATTCGTTCCTTACTGCAACGCTCGCTCCCTCACATTGACGAATTAACACAGAAATTGTGTCGCTATGAAATACTATGGGTTCTTTGACTACTCCTTCTAAATCGAGTAACGTTTCTATCGAGACGACAGGATTTAGATTTGGGATACGGGTATCTCCTTTCAGATGCACCATTCGTTCTTTACTGCAACCCTCGCTCCCTCACATTGACGAATTAACTCAGAAATTGTGTCGCTATGAAATTCTATGGGTTCTTTGACTACTTCTTCTAAATCGTGTTACGTTTCTATGGAAACGACAGGATTTAGTTTTTGGATACGAGTATCTCCTTTCAGATGCACCATTCGTTCTTTACTGCAACCCTCGCTCCCTCACATTGACGAATTAACACAGAAATTGTGTCGCTATGAAATACTATGGGTTTCATGACTTCTCATTCTAAATCGAGTAAAGTTTTTATGGAAACGACAGGATTTAGTTTTGGAATTCGAGTATCTCCTTTCCGATGCACTATTCGTTCTTTACTGCAACGCTCGCTCCCTCACATTGACGAATTAACACAGAAATTGTGTCGCTATGAAATACTGTGGGTTTCATGACTTCTCATTCTAAATCGAGTAAAGTTTTTATGGAAACGACAGTATTTAGTTTTGGAATTGGAGTATCTCCTTTCCGATGCACTATTCATTCCTTACTGCAACGCTCGCTCCCTCACATTGACGAATTAACACAGAAATTGTGTCGCTATGAAATACTATGGGTTCTTTGACTACTTCTTCTAAATCGAGTTACGTTTCTATGGAAACGACAGGATTTAGTTTTTGGATACGAGTATCTCCTTTCAGATGCACCATTCGTTCTTTACTGCAACCCTCGCTCCCTCACATTGACGAATTAACACAGAAATTGTGTCGCTATGAAATACTATGGGTTTCATGACTTCTCATTCTAAATCGAGTAAAATTTTTATGGAAACGACAGGATTTAGTTTTGGAATTCGAGTATCTCCTTTACAAAGCACTATTCGTTCTTTACTGCAACGCTCGCTCCCTCACACTGACGAATTAACACAGAAATTGTGTCGCTATGAAATACTATGGGTTTCATGACTTCTCATTCTAAATCGAGTAAAGTTTTTATGGAAACGACAGGATTTAGTTTTGGAATTGGAGTATCTCCTTTCCGATGCACTATTCGTTCCTTACTGCAACGCTCGCTCCCTCACATTGACGAATTAACACAGAAATTGTGTCGCTATGAAATACTATGGGTTCTTTGACTACTCCTTCTAAATCGAGTAACGTTTCTATGGAAACGACAGGATTTAGTTTTGGGATACGAGTATCTCCTTTCAGATGCACCTTTCGTTCTTTACTGCAACCCTCGCTCCCTCACATTGACGAATTAACACAGAAATTGTGTCGCAATGAAATACTATGGGTTTCATGACTTCTCATTCTAAATCGAGTATAGTTTTTATGGAAACGACAGGATTTAGTTTTGGAATTCGAGTATCTCCTTTCCGATGCACTATTCGTTCCTTACTGCAACGCTCGCTCCCTCACATTACGAATTAACACAGAAATTGTGTCGCTATGAAATACTATGGGTTTCATGACTTCTCATTCTAAATCGAGTAAAGTTTTTATGGAAACGACAGGATTTAGTTTTGGAATTCGAGTATCTCCTTTCCGATGCACTATTCGGTCTTTACTGCAACGCTCGCTCCCTCACATTGACGAATTAACACAGAAATTGTGTCGCTATGAAATACTATGGGTTTCATGACTTCTCATTCTAAATCGAGTAAAGTATTTATGGAAACGACAGGATTTAGTTTTGGAATTGGAGTATCTCCTTTCCGATGCACTATTCGTTCCTTACTGCATCGCTCGCTCCGTCACATTGACGAATTAACACAGAAATTGTGTCGCTATGAAATACTATGGGTTCTTTGACTACTCCTTCTAAATCGAGTAACGTTTCTATGGAGACGACAGGATTTAGTTTTGGGATACGAGTATCTCCTTTCAGATGCACCTTTCGTTCTTTACTGCAACCCTCGCTCCCTCACATTGACGAATTAACACAGAAATCGTGTCGCTATGAAATACTATGGGTTTCATGACTTCTCATTCTAAATCGAGTAAAGTTTTTATGGAAACGACAGGATTTAGTTTTGGAATTCGAGTATCTCCATTCCGATGCACTATTCGTTCCTTACTGCAACCCTCGCGCCCTCTCATTGACGAATTAACACAGAAATTGTGTCGCTATGAAATACTATGGGTTTCATGACTTCTCATTCTAAAACGAGTAAAGTTTTTATGAAAACGACAGGATTTAGTTTTGGAATTCGAGTATCTCCTTTCCGATGCACTATTCGTTCCTTACTGCAACATTCGCTCCCTCACATTGACGAATTAACACAGAAATTGTGTCGCTATGAAATACTTTGGGTTTCATGACTTCTCATTCTAAATCGAGTAAAGTTTTTATGGAAACGACAGGATTTAGTTTTGGAATTCGAGTATCTCCTTTCCGATGCACTATTCGTTCCTTACTGCAACGCTCGCTCCCTCACATTGACGAATTAACACAGAAATTGTGTCGCTATGAAATACCATGGGTTCTTTGACTACTCCTTCTAAATCGAGTAACGTTTCTATGGAAACGACAGGATTCAGTTTTGGGATACGAGTATCTCCTTTCAGATGCACCATTCGTTCATTACTGCAACCCTCGCTCCCTCACATTGACGAATTAACACAGAAATTGTGTCGCTATGAAATACTATGGGTTTCATGACTTCTCATTCTAAATCGAATAAAGTTTTTATGGAAACGACAGGATTTAGTTTTGGAATTCGAGTATCTCCTTACCGATGCACTATTCGTTCCTTACTGCAACGCTCGCTCCCTCACATTGACGAATTAACACAGAAAATGTGTCGCTATGAAATACTATGTGTTTCATGACTTCTCATTCTAAATCGAGTAAAGTTTTTATGGAAACGACAGGATTTAGTTTTGGAATTCGAGTATCTCCTTTCCGATGCACTATTCGTTCCTTACTGTAACCCTCGCTCCCTCACATTGACGAATTAACACAGAAATTGTGTCGCTATGAAATACTATGGGTTTCATGACTTCTCATTCTAAATCGAGTAAAGTTTTTATGGAAACGACAGGATTTAGTTTTGGAATTCGAGTATCTCCATTCCGATGCACTATTCGTTCCTTACTGCAACCCTCGCTCCCTCACATTGACGAATTAACACAGAAATTGTGTCGCTATGAAATACAATGGGTTTCATGACTTCTCATTCTAAATCGAGTAAAGTTTTTATGGTAACGACAGGATTTAGTTTTGGAATTCGAGTATCTCCTTTCCGATGCACTTTTCGTTCCTTACTGCAACGCTCACTCCCTCACATTCACGAATTAACTCAGAAATTGTGTCGCTATGAAATACTATGGGTTTCATGACTTCACAATCTAAATCGAGTAAAGTTTTTATGGAAACGACAGGATTTAGTTTTGGAATTCGAGTATCTCCTTTCCGATGCACTATTCGTTCCTTACTGCAAACCTCGCTCCCTCACAATGACGAATTAACACAGAAATTGTGTCGCTATGAAATACTATGGGTTTCATGACTTCTCATTCTAAATCGAGTAAAGTTTTTATGGAAACGACGGTATTTAGTTTTGGAATTCGAGTATCTCCTTTCCGATGCACTATTCGTTCCTTACTGCAAACCTCGCTCCCTCAAAATGACGAATCAACACAGAAATTGTGTCGCTATGAAATACTATGGGTTTCATGACTTCTCATTCTAAATCGAGTAAAGTTTTTATGGAAACGACAAGATTTAGTTTTGGAATTCGAGTATCTACTATCCGATGCAATATTCGTTCCTTACTGCAACCCTCGCTCCCTCACATTGACGAATTAACAAAGAAATTGTGTCGCCATGAAATACTATGGGTTTCATGACTTCTCATTCTAAATCGAGTAAAGTTTTTATGGAAACGACAGGATTTAGTTTTGGAATTCGAGTATCTCCTTTCCGATGCACTATTCGTTCCTTACTGCTACCCTCGCTCCCTCACATTGACGAATTAACACAGAAATGGTGTCGCTATGAAATACTATGGGTTTCATGACTTCTCATTCTAAATCGAGTAAAGTTTTAATGGAAACGACAGGATTTAGTTTTGGAATTCGAGTATTTCCTTTCCGATGCACTATTCGTTCCTTACTGCAACCCTCGCTCCCTCACATTGACTAATTAACACAGAAATTGTGTCGCTATGAAATACTATGGGTTTCATGACTTCTCATTCTAAATCGTGCAAAGTTTTTATGGAAACGACTGGATTTAGTTTTGGAATTCGAGTATCTCCTTTCCGGTGCACTATTCGTTCCTTACTGCAACGCTCCCTCCCTCACATTGACGAATTAACACAGAAATTGGGTCGCTATGAAATACTATGGGTTTCATGACTTCTCATTCTAAATCGTGTAAAGTTTTTATGGAAACGACAGGATTTAGTTTTGGAATTCGAGTACCTCCTTTCCGATGCACTATTCGTTCCTTACTGCAACCCTCGCTCCCTCACATTGACGACATAACACAGAAATTGTGTCGCTAAGAAAAACTATGGGTTTCATGACTTCTCATTCTAAATCGTGTAAAGTTTTTATGGAAACGACAGGATTTAGTTTTGGAATTCGAGTATCTCCTTTCCGATGCACTATTCGTTCCTTTCTGAAACGCTCGCTCGTTCACATTGACGAATTAACACAGAAATTGTGTCGCTATGAAATACTATGGGTTTCATGACTTCTCATACTAAACCGAGTACAGTTATTATGGAAACGACTGGATTTGGTTTTGGAATTCGAGAATCTCCTTTCGGATGCACTATTCGTTCCTTACTGCAACGCTCGCTCCCTCACATTGACGAATTAACACAGAAGTTGTGTCGCTACGAAATACTATGGGTTCTATGACTATTCCTTCTAAATCGAGTAACGTTTCTATGGAAACGACAGGAATTAGTTTTATGATACTAGTATCTCATTTCGGATGCACCATTCGTTCCTTACTGCGACCCTCGCTCCCTCACATTGACGAATTAACACAGAAATTGTGTCGCTATGAAATGCTATGGTTTACATGACTTCTCATTCTAAATCGAGTAAAGTTTTTATGGTAACGACAGGATTTAGTTTTGGAATTCGAGTATCTCTTTTCCGATGCACTTTTCGTTCCTTACTGCAACGCTCACTCCCTCACATTCACGAATTAACTCAGAAATTGTGTCGCTATGAAATACTATGGGTTTCATGACTTCACAATCTAAATCGAGTAAAGTTTTCATGGAAACGACAGGATTTAGTTTTGGAATTCGAGTATCCCCTTTCCGATGCACTACTCGTTCCTTACTGCAACGCTCGCTCCCTCACATTGTCGAATTAACACAGAAATTGTGTCGCTATGAAATACTATGGGTTTCATGACTAGTCCTTCTAAATCGAGTAACGTTTCTATGGAAACGACAGGAATTAGTTTTGGGACACGAGTATCTCCTTTCAGATGCACCTTTCGTTCCTTACTGCAACCCTCGCTCCCTCACATTAACGAATTAACACAGAAATTGTGTCGCTATGAGATACCATGGGTTTCATGACTTCTCATTCTAAATCGAGTAAAGTTTTTATGGAAACGACGGGATTTAGTTTTGGAATTCGAGTATCTCCTTTCCGATGCACTATTCATTCCTTACTGCAACGCTCGCTCCCTCACATTGACGAATTAACACAGAAATTGTGTCGCTATGAAATACTATGGGTTTCATGACTTCTCATTCTAAATCGAGTAAAGTCTTTATGGAAAAGAAAGGATTTACTTTTGGAATTCGAGTATCTCCTTTCTGATGCACTATTCGTTCCTTACTGCAACGCTCGGTCCCTCACATTGACGAATTAACACAGAAATTGTGTCGCTATGAAATACTATGGGTTTCATGACTTCTCATTCTAAATCGAGTAAAGTTTTTGTGGAAACGACAGGATTTAGTTTTGGGATTCGAGTATCTCCTTTCCGATGCACTTTTCGTTCCTTACTGCAACGCTCGCTCCCTCACATTGACGAATTAACACAGATATTTTGTCGCTATGAAATACTAAGGGTTCTATGACTACTCCTTCTAAATCGAGTAACGTTTCTATGGAAACGACAGGATTTAGTTTTGGGATACGAGTATCATCCTTCAGATGCACCATTCGTTCCTTACTGCAACCCTCGCTCCCTCACATTGACGAATTAACACAGAATTTTTGTCGCTATGAAATACTATGGGTTCATGACTTCTCATTCAAAATCGAGTAAAGTTTTTGAGGAAACGACAGGATTTAGTTTTGGAATTCGAGTATCTCCTTTCCGATGCACTATTCGTTCCTTACTGCAACGCTCGCTCCCTCACATTGACGAATTAGCACAGAAATTGTGTCGCTACGAAATACTATGAGTTCTATGACTACTCCGTCTAAATCGAGTAACATTTCTATGGAAACGACAGGATTTAGTTTTGGAATTCGAGTATCTCCTTTCCGATGCACTATTCGTTCCTTACTGCAACGCTCGCTCCCTCACATTGACTAATTAACACAGGAATTGTGTCGCTACGAAATAGTATGGGTTCTATGACAACTCCTTCTAAATCGAGTAACGTTTCTATGGAAACGACAGGACTTAGTTTTATGATACTAGTATCTCCTTTCGGATGCACCATTCGTTCCTTACTGCAACCCTCGCTCCCTCACATTGACGAATTAACACAGAAATTGTGTCGCTATGAAATGCTATGGGTTTCATGACTTCTCATTCTAAATCGAGTAAAGTTTTTATGGTAACGAAAGGATTTAGTTTTGGAATTCGAGTATCTCCTTACCGATGCACTATTCGTTCCTTACTGCAACCCTCGTCCCTTACATTGACGAATTAACACAGAAATTGTGTCGCTATGAAATACTATGGGTTTTATGACTACTCCTTCTAAATCGTGTAACGTTACTATGGAAGCGACAGGATTTAGTTTTGGGATATGAGTATCTCCTTTCAGATGCACCATCCGTTCCTTACTGCAACCCTCGCTCCCTCACATTGACGAATTAACACAGAAATTGTGTCGCTATGAAATACTATGGGTTTCATGACTTCTCATTCTAAATCGAGTAAAGTTTTTATGGAAACGACTGGAATTAGTTTTGGAATTCGAGTATCTCCATTCCGAAGCACTATTCGTTCCTTACTACAACGCTCGCTCCCTCACATTGACGAATTAACACAGAAATTGTGTCACTATGAAATACTATGGGTGTCATGACTTCTCATTCTAAATCGAGTAAAGTTTCAATGGCAACGACAGGATTTAGTTTTTGAATTCGAGTAACTCCTTTTCGATGCACTATTCGTTCCTTACTGCAACGCTCGCTCCCTCACATTGACGAATTAACACAGAAATTGTGTTTCTATGAAATACTATGTGTTCTATGACTACTCCTTCTAAATCGAGTAACGTTTCTATGGAAGCGACAGGATTTAGTTTTGGGATACTAGTATCTCCTTTCGGATGCACCATTCGTTCCTTACTGCAACCCTCGCTCCCTCACATTAACGAATTAACACACAAATTGTGTCGCTATGAGATACTATGGGTTTCATTACTTCTCATTCTAAATCGAGTAAAGTTTTAATGGAAACGACGGGATTTAGTTTTGGAATTCGAGTATCTCCTTTCCGATGCACTATTCGTTCCTTACTGCAACGCTCGCTCCCTCACATTGACGAATTAATACAGAAATTGTGTCGCTATGAAATACTATGGGTTTCATGACTTCTCATTCTAAATCGAGTAAAGTTTTTATGGAAACGAAAGGATTTAGTTTTGGAATTCGAGTATCTCCTTTCCGATGCACTATTCGTTCCTTACTGCAACGCTAGCTCCCTCACATTGACGAATTTACACAGAAATTGTGTCGCTATGAAATACTATGGGTTCTATGACCACTCCTTCGAAATCGAGTAACGTTACCATGGAAGCGACAGGATTTAGTTTTGGGATACGAGTATCTCCTTTCAGATGCACCATCCGTTCCTTACTGCAACCCTCGCTCCCTCACACTGACGAATTAACACAGAAATTGTGTCGCTATGAAATACTATGGGTTTCATGAGTTCTCATTCTAAATCGAGTAAAGTTTTTATGGAAACGACAGGAATTAGTTTTGGAATTCGAGTATCTCCTTTCCGATGCACTATTCGTTCCTTACTGCAACGCGCGCTCCCTCACATTGACGAATTAACACAGAAATTGTGTCGCTATGAAATACTATGGGTTTCATGACTTCTCATTCTAAATCGAGTAAAGTTTCAATGGCAACGACAGGATTTAGTTTTTGAATTCGAGTATCTCCTTTCCGATGCACTATTCGTTCCTTACTGCAACGCTCGTACCCTCACATTGACGAATTAACACAGAAATTGTGTCTCTATGAAATACTATGGGTTCTATGACTACTCCTTCTAAATAGAGTAACGTTTCTATGGAATCGACAGGATTTAGTTCTGGGATACGAGTATCTCCTTTCAGATGCACCATTCGTTCCTTACTGCAACCCTCGCTCCCTCACATTGACGAATTAACACAGAAATTGTGTCGCTATGAAATATTATGTGTTTCATGACTTCTCATTCTAAATCGAGTAAAGTATTTATGGAAACGACAGGATTTAGTTTTGGAATTCGAGTATCCCCTTTCCGATGCACTATTCGTTCCTTACTGCAACGCTCGCTCCCTCACATTGACGAATTAACTCAGAAATTGTGTCGCTATGAAATACTATGGGTTTCATGACTTCACAATCTAAATCGAGTAAAGTTTTTATGGAAACGACAGGATTTAGTTTTGGAATTCGAGTATCCCCTTTCCGATGCACTACTCGTTCCTTACTGCAACGCTCGCTCCCTCACATTGTTGAATTAACACAGAAATTGTGTCGCTATGAAATACTATGGGTTTCATGACTAGTGCTTCTAAATCGAGTAACGTTTCTATGGAAACGACAGGATTTAGTTTTGGGACACGAGTATCTCCTTTCAGATGCACCTTTCGTTCCTTACTGCAACCCTCGCTCCCTCACATTAACGAATTAACACAGAAATTGTGTCGCGATGAGATACTATGGGTTTCATGGCTTCTCATTCTAAATCAAGTAAAGTTTTTATGGAAACTACGGTATTTAGTTTTGGAATTCGAGTATCTCCTTTCCGATGCACTATTCGTTCCTTACTGCAACGCTCGCTCCCTCACATTGACAAATTATCACAGAAATTGTGTCGCTATGAAATACTATGGGTTTCATGTCTTCTCATTCTAAATCGAGTAAAGATTTTATGGAAACGAAAGGATTTAGTTTAGGAATTCGAGTATCTCCTTTCCGATGCACTATTCGTTCCTTACTGCAACGCGCGCTCGCTCACATTGACGAATTAACACAGAAATTGTGTCGCTATGAAATACTATGGGTTCTATGACTACTCCTCCTAAATCGATTAACGTTACTATGGAAGCGGCAGGATTTAGTTTTGGGATACGAGTAACTCCTTTCAGATGCACCATTCGCTCCTTACTGCAACCCTCGCTCCCTTACAATGACGAATTAACACAGAAATTGTGTCGCTATGAAATACTATGGGTTTCATGACTTCTCATTCTAAATCGAGTAAGGTTTGTATGGACACGACAGGATTTAGTTTTGGAATTCGAGTATCTCCTTTCCGATGCACTATTCGTTCCTTACTGCAACGCTCGCTCCCTCACATTGACGAATTAACACAGAAATTGTGTAGCTATGAAATACTATGGGTTTCATGACTTCTCATTCTAAATCGAGTAAAGTTTTAATGGAAACGACAGGATTTAGTTTTGGAATTCGAGTATCTCCTTTCCGATGCACTATTCTTTCCTTACTGCAACGCTCGCTCCCTCACATTGACGAATTAACACAGAAATTGTGTCTCTATGTAATACTATGGGTTCTATGACTACTCCTTCTAAATCGTGTACCGTTTCTATGGAAACGACAAGATTTAGTGCTGGGATACGAGTATCTCCATTCAGATGCACCATTCGTTCCTTACTGCAACCCTCGCTCCCTCACATTGACGAATTAACACAGAAATTGTGTCGCTATGAAATACTATGGGTTTCATGACTTCTCATTCTAAATCGAGTAAAGTGTTTATGGAAACGACAGGATTTAGTTTTGGAATTCGAGTATCTCCTTTCCGATGCACTACTCGTTACTTACTGCAACGCTCGTTCCCTCACATTGACGAATTAACACAGAAATTGTGTCGCTATGAAATACTATGGGTTTCATGACTAGTCATTCTAAATCGAGTAACGCTTCTATGGAAACGACAGGATTTAGTTTTGGGACACGAGTATCTCCTTTCACATGCACCTTTCGTTCCTTACTGCAACCCTCGCTCCCTCACATTAACGAATTAACACAGAAATTGTGTCGCTATGAGATACTATGGGTTTCATGACTTCTCATTCTAAATCGAGTAAAGTTTTTATGGAAACGACGGTATTTAGTTTTGGAATTCGAGTAGCTCCTTTCCGATGCACTATTCGTTCCTTACTGCAACGCTCGCTCCCTCACATTGACAAATTATCACAGAAATTGTGTCGCTATGAAATACTATGGGTTTCATGACTTCTCATTCTAAATCGAGTAAAGTTTTTATGGAAACTAAAGGATTTAGTTTTGGAATTCGAGTATTTCCTTTCCGATGCACTATTCGTTCCTTACTGCAACGCGCGCTCCCTCACATTGACGAATTAACACATAAATTGTGTCGCTATGAAATACTATGGGTTCTATGACTACTCCTCCTAAATCGAGTAACGTTACTATGGATGCGGCAGGATTTAGTTTTGGGATACGAGTATCTCCTTTCAGATGCACCATTCGCTCCTTCCTGCAACCCTCGCTCCCTTACATTGACGAATTAACACAGAAATTGTGTCGCTATGAAATACTATGGGTTTCATGACTTCTCATTCTAAATCGAGCAAAGTTTTTATGGAAACGACAGGATTTAGTTTTGGAATTCGAGTATCTCTTTTCCGATGCACTATTCGTTCCTTACTGCAACGCTCGCTCCCTCACATTGACGAATTAACACAGAAATTGTGTCGCTATGAAATACTATGGGTTTCATGACTTCTCATTCTAAATCGAGTAAAGTTTTAATGGAAACGACAGGATTTCGTTTTGGAATTCGAGTATCTCCTTTCCGATGCACTATTCGTTCCTTACTGCAACGCTCGCTCCCTCACATTGACGAATTAACACAGAAATTGTGTCTCTATGTAATACTATGGGTTCTATGACTACTCCTTCTAAATCGAGTAACGTTTCTATGGAAACGACAGGATTTAGTGCTGGGATACGAGTATCTCCATTCAGATGCACCATTCGTTCCTTACTGCAACCCTCGCTCCCTCACATTGACGAATTAACACAGAAATTGTGTCGCTATGAAATACTATGGGTTTCATGACTTCTCATTCTAAATCGAGCAAAATTTTTATGGAAACGACAGGATTTAGTTTTGGAATTCGAGTATCTCCTTTCCGATGCACTATTCGTTCCTTACTGCAACGCTCGCTCCCTCACATTGACGAATTAACACAGAAATTGTGTCGCTATGAAATACTATGGGTTTCATGACTTCTCATTCTAAATCGAGTAAAGTTTTAATGGAAACGACAGGATTTCGTTTTGGAATTCGAGTATCTCCTTTCCGATGCACTATTCGTTCCTTACCGCAACGCTCGCTCCCTCACATTGACGAATTAACACAGAAATTGTGTCTCTATGTAATACTATGGGTTCTATGACTACTCCTTCTAAATCGAGTAACGTTTCTATGGAAACGACAGGATTTAGTGCTGGGATACGAGTATCTCCATTCAGATGCACCATTCGTTCCTTACTGCAACCCTCGCTCCCTCACATTGACGAATTAACACAGAAATTGTGTCGCTATGAAATACAATGGGTTTCATGACTTCTCATTCTAAATCGAGTAAAGTATTTATGGAAACGACAGGGTTTAGTTTTGGAATACGAGTATCTCCCTTCAGAGGCACCATTCGTTTCTTACTGCAACCCTCGCTCCCACACATTGACGAATTAACACAGAATTTTTGTCGCTATGAAATACTATGGGTTCATGACTTCTCATTCTAAATCGAGAAAAGTTTTTGTGGAAACGACAGAATTTAGTTTTGGAATTCGAGTATCTCCTTTCCGATGCACTATTCGTTCCTTACTGCAACGCTCGCTCCCTCACATTGACGAATTAGCACAGAAATTGTGTCGCTACGAAATACTATGGGTTCTATGACTACTCCTTCTAAATCGAGTAACGTTTCTATGGAAACGACAGGATTTAGTTTTGGGATACGAGTATCTCCTTTCGGATGCACCATTCGTTCCTCACTGCAACCCTCGCTCCCTCACATTGACGAATTAACACAGAAATTGTGTCGCTATGAGATACTATGGGTTTCATGACTTCTCATTCTAAATCGAGTAAAGTTTTTATGGAAACGACAGGATTTAGTTTTGGACTTAGAGTATCTCCTTTCCGATGCACTATTCGTTCCTTACTGCAACGCTCGCTCCCTCGCATTGACGAATTAACTCAGAAATTGTGTCGCTATGAAATACTATGGGTTTCATGACTTCTCAATCTAAATCGACTAAAGTTTTTATGGAAACGACAGGATTTAGTTTTGGAATTCGAGTATCTCCTTTCCGATGCACTGTTCGTTCCCTACTGCAACGCTCGCTCGCTCACATTGACGAATTAACACAGAAATTGTGTCGCTATGAAATACTATGTGTTTCATGACTTCTCATTCTAAATCGAGTAAAGTTTTTATGGAAACGACAGGATTTAGTTTTGGAATTCGAGTATTTCCTTTCTGATGCACTATTCGTTCCTTACTGCTACCCTCGCTCCCTCACATTGACGAATTAACACAGAAACTGTGTCGCTATGAAATACTACGGGTTTCATGACTTCTCATTCTAAATCGAGTAAAGTTTTTGTGGAAACGACAGGATTTAGTTTGGGAATTCGAGTAGTTCCTTTCCAATGCACTATTCGGTCCTTACTGCAACGCTCCCTCCCTCACATTGACGAATTAACACAGAAATTGTGTCGCTATGAAATACTCTGTGTTTCATGTCTTCACAAACTAAATCGAGTAAAATTTTTATGGAAACGACAGGTTTTAGTTTTGGAATTCGAGTATCTCCTTTCAGATGCACTATTCGTTCCTTACTGCAACCCTCGCTCCCTCACATTAACGAATTAACACAGAAATTGTGTCGCTATGAAATACTATGGGTTTCATAACCTCTCGTTCTAAATCGAGTAAATTTTTGATGGATACGACAGGATTTAGTTTTGGAATTCGAGTATCTCCTTTCCGATGCACTCGTTCCTTACTGCTACGCTCGCTCCCTCACATTGACGAATTAACACAGAAATTGTGTCGCTATGAATTACTATGGTTTTCATGACTTCTCATTCTAAATCGAGTAAAAATTTTATGGAGACGAAAGGATTTAGTTTTGGAATTCCAGTATCTCATTTCCGATGCACTATTCGTTCCTTAATACAACGCTTGCTCCCTCACATTGACGAATTAACACAGAAATTGTGTCGCTATGAAATACTATGGGATCTATGACTACTCCTTCTAAATCGAGTAAAGTTTTAATGGAAACGACAAGATTTAGTTGTGGAATTCAAGTCTCTCCTTTCCGATACACAGTTCGTTCCTTACTACAACGCTCGCTCCCTCACATTGACGAATTAACACAGAAATTGTGTCGCTATGAAATACTATGGGTGTCATGACTTCTCATTCTAAATCGAGTAAAGTTTTTATGGATACGACAGGATTTTGTTTTGGAATTCGAGTATCTCCTTTCCGATGCACTATTCGTTCCTTACTGCAACGCTCGCTCCCTCAAATTGACGAATTAACACAGAAATTGTGTCGCTATGAAATATTATGGGTTCTATGACTACTCCTTCTAAATCGAGTAACGTTTCTATGGAAACGACAGGATTTAGTTTTGGGATACGAGTATCTCCTTTCAGATGCACCATTCGTTCCTTACGGCAACCCTCGCTCCCTCACATTGACGAATTAACACAGAATTTGTGTCGCTATGAAATACTATGGGTTTCATGACTTCTCATTCTAAATCGAGTAAAGTTTTTATGGAAACGACAGGATTTAGTATTGGAATTCGAGTAACTCCTTTCCGATGCACTATTTGTTCCTTACTGCAACGCTCGCTCCCTCACATTGACGAATTAACACAGAAATTGTGTCGCTATGAAATACCATGCGTTTCATGACTTCTCATTCTAAATCGAGTAAAGTTTTTATGGAAACGACAGGATTTAGTTTTGATATTCGAGTATCTCCTTTCCGATGCACTATTCGTTCCTTACTGCAACGCTCGCTCCCTCACATTGACGAATTAACACAGAAATTGTGTCGCTACGAAATACTATGGGTTCTATGACAACTCCTTCTAAATCGAGTAGCGTTTCTATGGAAACGACAGGATTTTGTTTTGGGATGCGAGTATCTCCTTTCGGATGCACCATCCGTTCCTTACTGCTACCCTCGCTCCCTCACATTGACGAATTAACACAGAAATTGTGTCGCTATGAAATACTATAGGTTTCATGACTTCTCATTCTAAATCGAGTAAAGTTTTTATGGAAACGACAGGATTTAGTTTGGGAATTCGAGTATCCCCTTTCCGATGCACTATTCGTTCCTTACTGCAATGCTCGCTCCCTCACATTGACGAATTAACACAGAGATTGTGTTGCTATGAAATACTATGGGTTTCATGGTTCAAATGGCTCTGAGCACTATGGGACACAACGGCTGAGGTCATTAGTCCCCTAGAACTTAGAACTAGTTAAACCTAACTAACCTAAGGACATCACAAACATCCATGCCCGAGGCAGGATTCGAACCTGCGACCGTAGCGGTCTTGCGGTTCCAGACTGCAGCGCCTTTAACCCCACGGCCACTTCGGCCGGCCTATGGGTTTCATGACTACTCCTTCTAAATCGAGTAACGTTTCTATGGAAACGACAGGATTTAGTTTTGGGATACGAGTATCTCCTTTCAGATGCACCATTCGTTCCTTACTGCAACCCTCGCTCCCTCACATTAACGAATTAACACAGAAATTGTGTCGCTATGAAATACTATGGGTTTCATGACTTCTCATTGTAAATCGAGTAAAGTTTTTATTGAAACGACAGGATTTAGTTTTGGAATTCGAGTATCTCCTTTCCGATGCACTATTCGTTCCTTACTGCAACGCTCGCACCCTCACATTGACGAATAAACACAGATATTGTGTCGCTATGAAATACTATGGGTTTCATGACTTTTCATTCTAAATCGAGTAAAGTTTTTATGGAAACGAAAGGATTTAGTTTTGGAATTCGAGTATCTCCTTTCAGATGCACCATTCGTTCCTTACTGCAACCCTCGCTCCCTCACATTAACGAAATAACACAGAAATTGTGTCGCTATGAAATACTATGGGTTTCATGACTTCTCATTCTAAATCGAGTAAAGTTTTTATGGAAACGACAGGATTTAGTTTTGGAATCCGAATATCTCCTTTCCGATGCACTATTCGTTCCTTACTGCAACGCTCGCTCCCTCACATTGACGAATTAACACAGAAATTGTGTCGCTATGAAATACTATGGGTTTCATGACTGCTCATTCTAAATCGAGTAAAGTTTTTATGGATACGACAGGATTTAGTTTTGGAATTCGAGTATCTCCCTTCCAATGCACTATTCGTTCCCTACTGCAACGCTCGCTCCCTCACATTGACGAATTAACACAGAAATTGTGTCGCTATGAAATACTATGGGTTCTATGACTACTCCTTCTAAATCGAGTAACGTTTCTATGGAAACGAAAATATTTAGTTTTGTGATGACTGTATCTCCTTTCAGATGCACCATTCGTTAATTACTGCAACCCTCGCTCCCTCACATTGACGCATTAACACAGAAATTGTGTCGCTATGAAATACCTTGGGTTTCATGACTTCTCATTCTAAATGAAGTAAAGTTTTAATGGAAACGACAGGATTTAGTTTTGGAATTCGAGTATCCCCTTTCCGATGCACTATTCGTTCCTTACTGCAACGCTCGCTACCTCACATTGACGAATTAACACAGAAATTGTGTCGCTATGAAACGCTATGGGTTCTATGACTACTCCTTCTAAATCGAGTAACGTTACTATGGAAACGACAGGATTTAGTTTTGGGATGCGAGTATTTCGTTTCAGATGCACCATTCGTTCCTTACTGCAACCCTCGCTCCCTCACATTGACGAATTAACACAGAATTTGTGTCGCTATGAAATACTATGGGTTTCATGACTTCTCATTCTAAATCGAGTAAAGTTTTTATGGAAACGACAGGATTTAGTTTTGGAATTCGAGTAACTCCTTTCCGATGCACTATTTGTTCCTTACTGCAACGCTCGCTCCCTCACATTGACGAATTAACACAGAAATTGTGTCGCTATGAAATACTATAGGTTTCATGACTTCTCATTCTAAATCGAGTAAAGTTTTTATGGAAACGACAGGATTTAGTTTTGGAATACGAGTATCTCCTTTCCGATGCACTATTCGTTCCTTACTGCAACGCTCGCTCCCTCACATTGACGAATCAACACAGAAATTGTGTCGCTATTAAATTCTATGGGTTTCATGACTTCTAATTCTAAATCGAGTAAAGTTTTTATAGAAACGTCAGGATTTAGTTTTGGAGTTCGAGTATCTCATTTCCGATGAACTATTCGTTCCATACTGCAACGCTCGCTCCCTCACATTGACGAATTAACACAGAAATTGTGTCGCTATGAAATACTATGGGTTCTATGACTACTCCTTCTAAATCGCGTAACGTTTCTATGGAAACGGCAGGATTTAGTTTTGGGATACGAGTATCTCCTTTCAGATGCACCATTCGTTCCTTACTGCAACCCTCGCTCCCTCACATTGACGAATTAACACAGAAATTGTGTCGCTATGAACTACTATGGGTTTCATGACTTCTCATTCTAAATGGAGTAAAGTTTTTATGGAAACGACAGGATTTAGTTTAGGAATTCGAGTATCTCCTTTCCGATGCTCTATTCGTTCCTTACTGCAACGCTCGCTCCCTCACATTGACGAATTAACACAGAAATTGAGTCGCTATGAAATACTATGGGTTCTATGACTACTCCTTCTAAATCGAGTAACGTTTCTATGGAAACGACAGGATTTAGTTTTGGGACACGAGTATCTCCTTTCAGATGCACCATTCGTTCCTTACTGCAACCCTCGCTCCCTCACATTGACGAATTAACACCTCAATTGTGTCGCTATGAAATACTATGGGTTTCATGACTTCTCATTCTAAATGGAGTAAAGTTTTTATGGAAACGACAGGATTTAGTTTTGGAACTCGAGAATCCCCTTTCCGATGCACTATTCGTTCCTAACTGCATCGCTCGCTCCCTCACATTGACGAATTAACACAGAAATTGTGTTGCTATGAAATACTATGGGTTTCATGACTTCTCATTCTAAATCGAGTAACGTTTCTATGGAAACGACAGGATTTAGTTTTGGAAAAAGAGTATCTCCTTTCAGATGCACCATTCGTTCCTTACTGCAACCCTCGCTCCCTCACATTAACGAATTAACACAGAAATTGTGTCGCTATGAAATTCTATGGGTTTCATGACCTCGAATACTAAATCGAGTAAAGTTTTTATGGAAACGACAGGATTTAGTTTTGGAATTCGAGTATCTCCTTTCCGATGCACTATTCGTTCCTTACTGCAACGCTCGCTCCCTCACATAGCGAATTAACACAGAAATTGTGTCGCTATGAAATACTATGGGTTTCATGACTCCTCATTCTAAATCGAGTAACGTTACTATGGAAACGACAGGATTTAGTTTTGGGATACGAGTAGTTCGTTTCAGATGCACCATTCGTTTCTTACTGCAACCCTCGCTCCCTCACATTGACGAATTAACACAGAATTTGTGTCGCTATGAAATACTATGGGTTTCATGACATCTCATTCTAAATCGAGTAAAGTTTTTATGGAAACGACAGGATTTAGTTTTGGAATTCGAGTAACTCCTTTCCGATGCACCATTTGTTCCTTACTGCAATACTCGCTCCCTCACATTGACGAATTAACACAGAATTTGTGTCTCTATGAAATACTATAGGTTTCATGACTTCTCATTCTAAATCGAGTAAAGTGTTTATGGAACCGACAGGATTTAGTTTTGGAATTCGAGTATCTCCTTTCCGATGCACTATTCGTTCCTTACTGCAACGCTCGCTCCCTCACGTAGCGAATTAACACTGAAATTGTGTCGCTATGAAATACTATGGGTTTCATGACTTCTCATTCTAAATGGAGTAAAGTTTTTATGGAAACGACAGGATTTAGTTTAGGAATTCGAGTATCTCCTTTCCGATGCACTATTCGTTCCTTACTGCAACGCTCGCTCCCTCACATTGACGAATTAACACAGAAATTGTATCGCTATGAAATACTATGGGTTCTATGACTACTCCTTCTAAATCGAGTAACGTTTCTATGGAAACGACAGGATTTACTTTTGGGATACGAGTATCTCCTTTCAGATGCACCATTCGTTCCTTACTGCAACCCTCGCTCCCTCACATTGACGAATTAACACAGAAATTGTGTCGCTATGAACTACTATGGGTTTCATGACTTCTCATTCTAAATGGAGTAAAGTTTTTATGGAAACGACAGGATTTAGTTTAGGAATTCGAGTATCTCCTTTCCGATGCTCTATTCGTTCCTTACTGCAACGCTCGCTCCCTCACATTGACGAATTAACACAGAAATTGAGTCGCTATGAAATACTGTGGGTTCTATGACTACTCCTTCTAAATCGAGTAACGTTTCTATGGAAACGACAGGATTTAGTTTTGGGATACGAGTATCTCCTTTCAGATGCACCATTCGTTCCTTACTGCAACCCTCGCTCCCTCACATTGACGAATTAACACAGAAATTGTGTCGCTATGAAATACTATGGGTTTCATGACTTCTCATTCTAAATGGAGTAAAGTTTTTATGGAAACGACAGGATTTAGTTTTGGAATTCGAGAATCCCCTTTCCGATGCACTATTCGTTCCTAACTGCATCGCTTGCTCCCTCACATTGACGAATTAACACAGAAATTTTGTTGGTATGAAATACTATGGGTTTCATAACTTCTCATTCTAAATCGAGTAACGTTTCTATGGAAACGGCAGGATTTAGTTTTGGAAAAAGAGTATCTCCTTTCAGATGCACCATTCGTTCCTTACTGCAACCCTCGCTCCCTCACATTAACGAATTAACACAGAAATTGTGTCGCTATGAAATTCTATGGGTTTCATGACTTCTCATACTAAATCGAGTAAAGTTTTTATGGAAACGACAGGATTTAGTTTTGGCATTCGAGTATCTCCTTTCCGATGCACTATTCGTTCCTTACTGCAACGCTCGCTCCCTCACATAGCGAATTAACACAGAAATTGTGTCGCTATGAAATACTATGGGTTTCATGACTCCTCATTCTAAATCGAGTAACGTTACTATGGAAACGACAGGATTTAGTTTTGGGATACGAGTAGTTCGTTTCAGATGCACCATTCGTTTCTTACTGCAACCCTCGCTCCCTCACATTGACGAATTAACACAGAATTTGCGTCGCTATGAAATACTATGGGTTTCATGACATCTCATTCTAAATCGAGTAAAGTTTTTATGGAAACGACAGGATTTAGTTTTGGAATTCGAGTAACTCCTTTCCGATGCACCATTTGTTCCTTACTGCAACGCTCGCTCCCTCACATTGACGAATTAACACAGAAATTGTGTCGCTATGAAATATATAGGTTTCATGACTTCTCATTCTAAATCGAGTAAAGTTTTTATGGAACCGACAGGATTTAGTTTTGGAATTCGAGTATCTCCTTTCCGATGCACTATTCGTTCCTTACTGCAACGCTCGCTCCCTCACATTGACGAATTAACACAGAAATTGTGTCGCTATTAAATTCTATTGGTTTCATGACTTCTCATTCTAAATCGAGTAAAGTTTTTATAGAAACGTCAGGATTTAGTTTTGGAGTTTGAGTATCTCCTTTCCGATGCACTATTCGTTTCTTACTGCAACGCTCGCTCCCTCACATTGACGTATTAACACCTAAATTGTGTCGCTATGAAATACTATGGGTTTCATGACTACTCCTTCTAAATCGAGTAACGTTTCTATGGAAACGACAGGATTTAGTTTTGGGATACGAGTATCTCCTTTCAGATGCACCATTCGTTCCTTACTGCAACCCTCGCTCCCTCACATTGCCGAATTAACACTGAAATTGTGTCGCTATGAAATACTATGGGTTTCATGACTTCTCATTCTAAATGGAGTAAAGTTTTTATGGAAACGACAGGATTTAGTTTAGGAATTCGAGTATCTCCTTTCCGATGCACTATTCGATCCTTACTGCAACGCTCGCTCCCTCACATTGACGAATTAACACAGAAATTGTGTCGCTATGAAATACTATGGGTTCTATGACTACTCCTTCTAAATCGAGTAACGTTTCTATGGAAACGACAGGATTTAGTTTTGGGATACGAGTATCTCCTTTCAGATGCAATATTCGTTCCTTACTGCAACCCTCGCTCCCTCACATTGACGAATTAACACAGAAATTATGTCGCTATGAAATACTATGGGTTTCATGACTTCTCATTCTAAATCGAGTAAAGTTTTTATGGAAACGACAGGATTTAGTTTTGGAATTCGAGTATCCCCTTTCCGATGCACTATGCGTTCCCTACTGCAACGCTCGCTCCCTCACATTGACGAATTGACACAGAAATTGTGTCGCTATTAAATACTATGGGTTTCTTGACTACTCCTTCTAAATCGAGTAACGTTTCTATGGAAACGACAGGATTTAGTTTTGGATTACGAGTATCTCCTTTCAGATGCACCATTCGTTCCTTACTGCAACCCTCGCTCCCTCACATTAACGAATTAACAGAGAAATTGTGTCGCTATGAAATTCTATGGGTTTCATGACTTCTCATACTAAATCGAGTAAATTTTTTATGGAAACGACAGGATTTAGTTTTGGAATTCGAGTATCTCCTTTCCGATGCACTACTCGTTCCTTACTGCAACGCTCGCTCCCTCACATTGACGAATTAACACAGAAATTGTGTCGCTATGAAATACTATGGGTTTCATGACTCCTCATTCTAAATCGAGTAAAGTTTTTATGGAAACGAAAGGATTTAGTTTTGGAATTCGAGTATATCCTTTCCGATGCACTATTCGTTCCTTACTGCAACGCTCGCTCCCATACATTGACGAATTAAGACAGAAATTGTGTCGCTATGAAATGCTATGGGTTCTATGACTACTCCTTCTAAAACGAGTAACGTTACTATGGAAACGACAGGATTTAGTTTTGGGATACGAGTATTTCGTTTCAGATGCACCATTCGTTCCTTACTGCAACCCTCGCTCCCTCACATTGACGAATTAACACAGAAATTGTGTCGCTATGAAATACTATGGGTTTCATGACTTGTCATTCTAAATAGAGTAATTTTTTTATGGATACGACTGGATTTAGTTTAGGAATTCGAGTATCTCCTTTCCGATGCACTATTCGTTCCTTACTGCAACGCTCGCTCCCTTACATTGACGAATAAACACAGAAATTGTGTCGCTAAGAAATACTATGGGATCTATGACTACTCCTTCTAAATCGAGTAACGTTTCTATGGAGACGACAGGATTTAGTTTTGGGATACGAGTATCTCCTTTCGGATGCACCATTCGTTCCTTACTGCAACCCTCGCTCCATCACATTGACGAATTAACACAGAAATTGTGTCGCTATGAAATACTATGGGTTTCATGACTTCTCATTCTAAATCGAGTAAAGTTTTTATGGAAACGACAGGATTTAGTTTTGGAATTCGAGTATCTCCGCTCCGATGCACTATTCGTTCCTAACTGCAACGCTCGCTCCCTCACATTGACAATTTAACTCAGAAATTTTGTCGCTATGAAATACTATGGGTTTCATGACTTCTCAATCTCAATCGAGTAAAGTTTTTATGGAAACGACAGGATTTAGTTTTGGAATTCGAGTATCTCCTTTCCGATGCACTATTCGTTCCTTACTGCAACGCTCGCTCCCACACATTGACGAATTAACACAGAAATTGTGTCGCTATGAAATACTATAGGTTTCATGACTTCTCATTCTAATTCGAGTAAAGTTTTTATGGAAACGACAGGATTTAGTTTTGGAATTCGAGTATCTCCTTTCCGATGCACTATTCGATCCTTACTGCAACGCTCGCTCCCTCACATTGACGAATTAACACAGATATTGTGTAGCTATGAAATTCTATGGGTTTCGTGACTTCTCATTCTACATCGAGTAAAGTTTTTATGGAAACGTCAGGACTTAGTTTTGGAGTTCGAGTATCTCCTTTACGATGCACTATTCCTTCCTTACTGCAACGCTCGCTCCCTCACATTGACGAATTAACACAGAAATTGTGTCGCTATGAAATACTATGGGTTCTATGACTACTCCTTCTAAATCGAGTAACGTTTCTATGGAAACGACAGGATTTAGTTTTGGAATACGAGTATCTCTTTTCAGATGCACCATTCGTTCCTTACTGCAACCCTCGCTCCCTCACATTGACGAATTAACACAGAAATTGTGTCGCTATGAATTACTATGGGTTTCATGACTTCTCATTCTAAATGGAGTAAAGTTATTATGGAAACGACAGGATTTAGTTTAGGAATTCGAGTATCTCCTTTCCGATGCACTATTCGTTCCTTACTGCAACGCTCGCTCCCTCACATTGACGAATTAACACAGAAATTGTGTCGCTATGAAATACTATGGGTTCTATGACTACTCCTTCTAAATCGAGTAACGTTTCGTTGGAAACGACAGAATTTAGCTTTGGGATACGAGTATCTCCTTTCAGATGCACCATTCGTTCCTTACTGCAACCCTCGCTCCCTCACATTGACGAATTAACACAGAAATTGTGTCGCTATGAAATACTATGGTTTTCATGACTTCTCATTCTAAATCAAGTAAAGTTTTTATGGAAACGACAGGATTTAGTTTTGGAATTCGAGTATCCCCTTTCCGATGCACTAATCGTTCCTTACTGCAACGCTCGCTCCCTCACATTGACGAATTAACACAGAAATTGTGTCGCTATGAAATACTATGGGTTTCATGACTACTCCTTCTACATCGAGTAACGTTTCTATGGAAACGACATTATTTAGTTTTGGGATACGAGCATCTCCTTTCAGATCCACCATTCGTTCCTTACTGCGACCCTCGCTCCTTCACATTTACGAATTAACACTGAAATTGTGTCGCTATGGAATACTATAGGTTTCATGACTTCTCATTCTAAATCGAGTAAAGTGTTTATGGAAACGACGGGTTTTAGTTTTGGAATTCGAGTATCTCCTTTCCGATGCACTATTCCTTCGTTACTGCAACGCTCGCTCCCTCACATTGACGAATTAACACAGAAATTGTGTCGCTATGAAATACTATGGGTTTCATGGCTTCTCATTCTAAGTCGAGTAAAGTTTTTATGGAAACGAAAGGATGTAGTTTTGGAATTCGAGTATCTCCTTTCCGATGCACTATTCGTTCCTTACTGCAACGCTCGCTCCATCACATTGACGAATTAACAAAGAAATTGTGTCGCTATGAAATACTATGGGTTCTATGACTACTCCTTATAAATCGAGTAACGTTTCTATGGAAACGACAGGATTTAGTCATGGGATACGAGTATCTCCTTTCAGATGCACCATTCGTTCCTTACTGCAACCCTCGCTCCCTCACATTGACAAATTAACACAGAAATTGTGTCGCTATGAAATACTATGGGTTTCATGACTTCTCATTCTAAATCGAGTAAAGTTTTTATGGAAACGACAGTATTTAGTTTAGGCATTCGAGTATCTCCTTTCCGATGCCTTATTCTTTCCTTACTGCAACGCTCGCTCCCTCACATTGACGAATTAACACAGAAATTGTGTCGCAATGAAATACTATGGTTTCTATGACTACTCCTTCTAAATCGAGTAACGTTTCTATGGAAACGACAGGATTTAGTTTTGGGATACGAGTATCTCCTTTCAGATGCACCATTCGTTCCTTACAGCAACCCTCGCTCCCTCACATTGACGAATTAACACAGAAATTGCGTCGCTATGAAATACTATGGGTTGCATGACTTCTCATTCTAAATCGAGTAATGTTTTAATGGAAACGACAAGATTTAGTTTTGGAATTCGAGTAACTCCTTTCCGATGCACTATTTGTTCCTTACTGCAACGCTCGCTCCCTCACATTGACGAATTAACACAGAAATTGTGTCGCTATGAAATACTATGTGTTTCATGACTTCTCATTCTAAATCGAGTAAAGTTTTTATGGAAACGACAAATTTATTTTGGAATTCGAGTAACTCCTTTCCGATGCACTATTTGTTCCTTACCGCAACGCTCGCTCCCTCACATTGACGAATTAACACAGACATTGTGTCGCTATGAAATACTATGTGTTTCATGACTTCTCATTCTAAATCGAGTAAAGTTTTTATGGAAACGACAGAATTTAGTTTTGGAATTCGAGTAACTCCTTTCCGATGCACTATTTCTTCCTTTCTGCACGCTCGCTCCCTCACATTGACGAATTAACACAGAAATTGTGTCGCTATGAAATACTATAGGTTTCGTGACTTCTCATTCTAAATCGAGTAAAGTTTTTATGGAATACGACAGGATATAGTTTTGGAATTCGAGTATCTCCTTTCCGATGCACTATTCGTTCCTTACTGCAACGCTCGCTCCCTCACATTGACGAATTAACACAGAAATTGTGTCGCTATGAAATACTATGGGTTCTATGACTACTCCTTCTAAATCGAGTAACGTTTCTATAGAAACGACAGGATTTAGTTTTGGGATACGAGTATCTCCGTTCAGATGCACCATTCATTCCTTACTGTAACCCTCGCTCCCTCACATTGACAAATTAACACAGAAATTTTGTCGCTATGAAATACTATGGGTTTCATGACTTCTCATTCTAAATGGAGTAAAGTTTTTATGGAAACGACAGTATTTAGTTTAGGAATTCTAGTATCTCCTTTCCGATGCACTATTCGTTCCTTACTGCAACGCTCGCTCCCTCACATTGGCGAATTAACACAGAAATTGTGTCGCAATGAAATACTATGGGTTCTACGACTACTCCTTCTAAATCGAGTAACGTTTCTATGGAAACGACAGGATTTAGTTTTGGGATACGAGTATCTCCTTTCAGATGCACCATTCGTTCCTTACTGCAACCCTCGCTCCCTCACATTGCCGAATTAACACTGAAATTGTGTCGCTATGAAATACTATGGGTTTCATGACTTCTCATTCTAAATGGAGTAAAGTTTTTATGGAAACGACAGGATTTAGTTTAGGAATTCGAGTATCTCCTTTCCGATGCACTATTCGTTCCTTACTGCAACGCTCGCTCCCTCACATTGACGAATTAACACAGAAATTGTGTCGCTATGAAATACTATGGGTTCTATGACTACTCCTTCTAAATCGAGTAACGTTTCTATGGAAACGACAGGATTTAGTTTTGGGATACGAGTATCTCCTTTCAGATGCACCATTCGTTCCTTACTGCAACCCTCGCTCCCTCACATTGCCGAATTAACACTGAAATTGTGTCGCTATGAAATACTATGGGTTTCATGACTTCTCATTCTAAATGGAGTAAAGTTTTTATGGAAACGACAGGATTTAGTTTAGGAATTCGAGTATCTCCTTTCCGATGCACTATTCGTTCCTTACTGCAACGCTCGCTCCCTCACATTGACGAATTAACACAGAAATTGTGTCGCTATGAAATACTATGGGTTCTATGACTACTCCTTCTAAATCGAGTAACGTTTCTATGGAAACGACAGGATTTAGTTTTGGGATACGAGTATCTCCTTTCAGATGCACCATTCGTTCCTTACTGCAACCCTCGCTCCCTCACATTGACGAATTAACACAGAAATTGTGTCGCTATGAAATACTGTGGGTTTCATGACTTCTCATTCTAAATCGAGTAAAGTTTTTATGGAAACGACAGGATTTAGTTTTGGAATTCGAGTATCCCCTTTCCGATGCACTATGCGTTCCCTACTGCAACGCTCGCTCCCTTACATTGACGAATTGACACAGAAATTGTGTCGCTATGAAATACTATGGGTTTCTTGACTACTCCTTCTAAATCGAGTAACGTTTCTATGGAAACGACAGGATTTAGTTTTGGATTACGAGTATCTCCTTTCAGATGCACCATTCGTTCCTTACTGCAACCCTCGCTCCCTCACATTAACGAATTAACAGAGAAATTGTGTCGCTATGAAATTCTATGGGTTTCATGACTTCTCATACTAAATCGAGTAAATTTTTTATGGAAACGACAGGATTTAGTTTTGGAATTCGAGTATCTCCTTTCCGATGCACTACTCGTTCCTTACTGCAACGCTCGCTCCCTCACATTGACGAATTAACACAGAAATTGTGTCGCTATGAAATACTATGGGTTTCATGACTCCTCATTCTAAATCGAGTAAAGTTTTTATGGAAACGAAAGGATTTAGTTTTGGAATTCGAGTATATCCTTTCCGATGCACTATTCGTTCCTTACTGCAACGCTCGCTCCCACACATTGACGAATTAAGACAGAAATTGTGTTGCTATGAAATGCTATGGGTTCTATGACTACTCCTTCTAAAACGAGTAACGTTACTATACAAACGACAGGATTTCGTTTTGGGATACGAGTATTTCGTTTCAGATGCACCATTCGTTCCTTACTGCAACCCTCGCTCCCTCACATTGACGAATTAACACAGAAATTGTGTCGCTATGAAATACTATGGGTTTCATGACTTCTCATTCTAAATAGAGTAATTTTTTTATGGAAACGACTGGATTTAGTTTAGGAATTCGAGTATCTCCTTTCCGATGCACTATTCGTTCCTTACTGCAACGCTCGCTCCCTTACATTGACGAATAAACACAGAAATTGTGTCGCTAAGAAATACTATGGGATCTATGACTACTCCTTCTAAATCGAGTAACGTTTCTATGGAGACGACAGGATTTAGTTTTGGGATACGAGTATCTCCTTTCGGATGCACCATTCGTTCCTTACTGCAACCCTCGCTCCATCACATTGACGAATTAACACAGAAATTGTGTCGCTATGAAATACTATGGGTTTCATGACTTCTCATTCTAAATCGAGTAAAGTTTTTATGGAAACGACAGGATTTAGTTTTGGAATTCGAGTATCTCCGCTCCGATGCACTATTCGTTCCTAACTGCAACGCTCGCTCCCTCACATTGACAATTTAACTCAGAAATTTTGTCGCTATGAAATACTATGGGTTTCATGACTTCTCAATCTAAATCGAGTAAAGTTTTTATGGAAACGACAGGATTTAGTTTTGGAATTCGAGTATCTCCTTTCCGATGCACTATTCGTTCCTTACTGCAACGCTCGCTCCCACACATTGACGAATTAACACAGAAATTGTGTCGCTATGAAATACTATAGGTTTCATGACTTCTCATTCTAATTCGAGTAAAGTTTTTATGGAAACGACAGGATTTAGTTTTGGAATTCGAGTATCTCCTTTCCGATGCACTATTCGATCCTTACTGCAACGCTCGCTCCCTCACATTGACGAATTAACACAGATATTGTGTCGCTATGAAATTCTATGGGTTTCGTGACTTCTCATTCTAAATCGAGTAAAGTTTTTATGGAAACGTCAGGACTTAGTTTTGGAGTTCGAGTATCTCCTTTACGATGCACTATTCCTTCCTTACTGCAACGCTCGCTCCCTCACATTGACGAATTAACACAGAAATTGTGTCGCTATGAAATACTATGGGTTCTATGACTACTCCTTCTAAATCGAGTAACGTTTCTATGGAAACGACAGGATTTAGTTTTGGGATACGAGTATCTCTTTTCAGATGCACCATTCGTTCCTTACTGCAACCCTCGCTCCCTCACATTGACGAATTAACACAGAAATTGTGTCGCTATGAATTACTATGGGTTTCATGACTTCTCATTCTAAATGGAGTAAAGGTATTATGGAAACGACAGGATTTAGTTTAGGAATTCGAGTATCTCCTTTCCGATGCACTATTCGTTCCTTACTGCAACGCTCGCTCCCTCACATTGACGAATTAACACAGAAATTGTGTCGCTATGAAATACTATGGGTTCTATGACTACTCCTTTTAAATCGAGTAACGTTTCGTTGGAAACGACAGACTTTAGCTTTGGGATACGAGTATCTCCTTTCAGATGCACCATTCGTTCCTTACTGCAACCCTCGCTCCCTCACATTGACGAATTAACACAGAAATTGTGTCGCTATGAAATACTATGGTTTTCATGACTTCTCATTCTAAATCAAGTAAAGTTTTTATGGAAACGACAGGATTTAGTTTTGGAATTCGAGTATCCCCTTTCCGATGCACTAATCGTTCCTTACTGCAACGCTCGCTCCCTCACATTGACGAATTAACACAGAAATTGTGTCGCTATGAAATACTATGGGTTTCATGACTACTCCTTCTACATCGAGTAACGTTTCTATGGAAACGACATTATTTAGTTTTGGGATACGAGCATCTCCTTTCAGATCCACCATTCGTTCCTTACTGCGACACTCGCTCCTTCACATTTACGAATTAACACTGAAATTGTGTCGCTATGAAATACTATAGGTTTCATGACTTCTCATTCTAAATCGAGTAAAGTGTTTATGGAAACGACGGGATTTAGTTTTGGAATTTGAGTATCTCCTTTCCGATGCACTATTCGTTCGTTACTGCAACGCTCGCTCCCTCACATTGACGAATTAACACAGAAATTGTGTCGCTATGAAATACTATGGGTTTCATGGCTTCTCATTCTAAATCGAGTAAAGTTTTTATGGAAACGAAAGGATGTAGTTTTGGAATTCGAGTATCTCCTTTCCGATGCACTATTCGTTCCTTACTGCAACGCTCGCTCCATCACATTGACGAATTAACACAGATATTGTGTCGCTTTGAAATACTATGGGATCTATGACTACTCCTTCTAAATCGAGTAACGTTTCTATGGAAACGACAGGATTTAGTCATGGGATACGAGTATCTCCTTTCAGATGCACCATTCGTTCCTTACTGCAACCCTCGCTCCCTCACATTGACAAATTAACACAGAAATTGTGTCGCTATGAAATACTATGGGTTTCATGACTTCTCATTCTAAATCGAGTAAAGTTTTTATGGAAACGACAGTATTTAGTTTAGGAATTCGAGTATCTCCTTTCCGATGCCTTATTCGTTCCTTACTGCAACGCTCGCTCCCTCACATTGACGAATTAACACAGAAATTGTGTCGCAATGAAATACTATGGTTTCTATGACTACTCCTTCTAAATCGAGTAACGTTTCTATGGAAACGACAGGATTTAGTTTTGGGATACGAGTATCTCCTTTCAGATGCACCATTCGTTCCTTACAGCAACCCTCGCTCCCTCACATTGACGAATTGACACAGAAATTGCGTCGCTATGAAATACTATGGGTTGCATGACTTCTCATTCTAAATCGAGTAATGTTTTAATGGAAACGACAAGATTTAGTTTTGGAATTCGAGTAACTCCTTTCCGATGCACTATTTGTTCCTTACTGCAACGCTCGCTCCCTCACATTGACGAATTAACACAGAAATTGTGTCGCTATGAAATACTATGTGTTTCATGACTTCTCATTCTAAATCGAGTAAAGTTTTTATGGAAACGACAAATTTATTTTGGAATTCGAGTAACTCCTTTCCGATGCACTATTTGTTCCTTACCGCAACGCTCGCTCCCTCACATTGACGAATTAACACAGACATTGTGTCGCTATGAAATACTATGGGTTCTATGACTACTCCTTCTAAATCGAGTAACGTTTCTATAGAAACGACAGGATTTAGTTTTGGGATACGAGTATCTCCGTTCAGATGCACCATTCATTCCTTACTGTAACCCTCGCTCCCTCACATTGACAAATTAACACAGAAATTTTGTCGCTATGAAATACTATGGGTTTCATGACTTCTCATTCTAAATGGAGTAAAGTTTTTATGGAAACGACAGTATTTAGTTTAGGAATTCTAGTATCTCCTTTCCGATGCACTATTCGTTCCTTACTGCAACGCTCGCTCCCTCACATTGGCGAATTAACACAGAAATTGTGTCGCAATGAAATACTATGGGTTCTACGACTACTCCTTCTAAATCGAGTAACGTTTCTATGGAAACGACAGGATTTAGTTTTGGGATACGAGTATCTCCTTTCAGGTGCACCATTCGTTCCTTACAGCAACCCTCGCTCCTTCACATTGACGAATTAACACAGAAATTGCGTCGCTATGAAATACTATGGGTTGCATGACTTCTCATTCTAAATCGAGTAAAGTTTTAATGGAAACGACAAGATTTAGTTTTGGAATTCGAGTATCTCCTTTCCG